>NC_141691.1:497497054-498162054 GCF_964263255.1 Lissotriton vulgaris
TGAAGGTATTGGTTCGCATTAACAAAGCATCAAGTAATGCATGGAAAAACTGCAACAGTGATCTTTGGGACACCAGGTGCTGCAATTGCACCTTGATAGCTACCAGACGCTGATAGATGCAAACTGCATTACACCTGTACATAAGTAGGGATGAACTTACTACATAAGGTGTGTGTCTCAAACTGAGGCTATACATCAGCAATTAGATTAATGATTACTGAACTACTTTGCCTATACATGCCTTATATTTCTTCCTCTGTTTGTTGGAAAAGTGTGAGCCTCAGTCTGAAAAGCCTCACCTGTCATCTCCTCCTTTTCTGTAAACCAGCCAAAAATCCTCATTCTCCTTGCCATGACATACAGAGCGTCCATTTTGAAAAATGGACAAGGGTTTGCAGGCACCAAAGACAGGTGTGGACCAGATCTGACTGGTCGAGGGCAGTGGCCAATGGTGGCCACATTATGAATTTTGTGGGCCAGCACAGTGATCGTCAGGGGTGACAGGACAGGTTAAATAATGGGCAAGGCTACCTGATCATGTGTCGCTGCCTGACTGCCCCAGACTACTGCTGATGCGAAACTTGCCCTTTCAGCTCCAGAGTTCTTTTTGTGCCCAGGACTCTGGTACCATGCTTGGGATCAGTGCTGCTCACTGCCTGGGACAATCTCACCACTGTTTGTGTCCCCTCTGTCGGCCCGTTGGAAAGGTGACTCCCGGGGAATCTGACGACGGTGAAGGTTGAGATGTCAGGAAACTTTTTCTCTTTTCTATTTGCTATATTGAGGTCTCTCCGGTTGCTGCCGTCGTCTGGGACCTCGTACGGGTGCGTCAAAGAAGGGAAAGAGTTGTGTGGTGAGATGTGGTGGGTCCAGTGGGTGAACGTATGGCTCTGCTGTGTCACTTGCGGGACGGGGGACCGGTAGCTTTGACGGATGCACGTTAGTACAACGCGATCAAAATGATTTCTGTACTTTACGACGCAGCCATTACAACGCAAGTCGTTACAACGACTTGCGTTGGAGGGCACTGGATTGTGGATTAGTTTAATTTTCTATTCCAACTCCAGCCCACGTAACAGTAGGGAAGGTGTTGGAATAGAAAATCAAACTATTCCTTTACCAAGAGCGCCCTCCAGCGCAAGTCATAGTAACGACTTGCGTTGTAATGGCTGTGTAGTAAAGGACGCGCAGTGTAAACACCGCGTCGTAAAGGATGTTTACCAGCTTTGACAGAAGCAGCAATATGTTCTGATGTGTTTGATGCTTGTTTAGGCTTATGTTGTTTGGAAAAATGGCCACTTAATAACATATGTTTTGCCAGTGTGCAGGTGGGGGATGCAGTACGACTAATTGATAATCTCTCTGTAGCACCAGCAGTTACGCTCAATGTTTTATTGCTAATATTTTGCCTGCCACAACACCTGACTGCAGCCACCCAATTGCCCATGTTTAAGAGCTTGTTCTTCATCTGATTGCATCCCTTTGACCCTTGAAACCTTGAGGGTTGTCTCATTAAGCATGTAGTCAGTGGCACAAAATTAGCATTGGAAGTGTAAAGATGAAATTACTAGGCAGGCAGTGCCTCAAAAGTCAGGTTACGTAAATGCATGCTTGAAGGTTCAGGCAAGAGGTGCCCGGGTAGTGGTTTTAACGGGGAAGCAACCATTACAACATGGTCATTACAACGCGATACCATTACAATGCAGTTGTAACAACGCAAACGCTGTTACAACGCATGACCATCACAACGCAAATATTTACCACGCAAATGGCATTACAAAGCATTCCATTACATCGAATTTTGTTGCAAAGGCATGAATAGTAAAGGGATATGCATTTCAAATGTAAGTATTAGGTAAGCATGGGTTTGTGTTTTTAGGGTTTAGGATTGGTATAGGTCTTGGGTGGCAAGGGTAATTTTAGAGTGGGTGTGGTTTTTTGGGTGGCAAGGGTAATTTAGGAGTAGGGGTTTTTATGGGTTTTGGGGTGGCAAGGGTATTTTAGGATTTAGGGTGGGTAGGGGTTTTGGGGTGGCAAGGGTAATTGTAAGGTTTAGGGTGGGTTTTGGGTGAGGGATTGTGGGACTTTAAGGAAATGTGTATGTGTGTGTGCGTATATATATATGTATATATATGTATATCCACAAACAAAGAGTTGCCCTCTTATATATATATTTATATATGTTTATATACACACACACACACAAAAGGTCCTTCTGTTCTCCAGCCCTTAGACAGTTGGCGCACTGTGCCAACAAAGCAAGCCAGACTTTTGAATTCTCAACAGCAACGAAAAAAGCACACTCTCAGGGGAAAAATCCATAACAAAGTTCAATTTATTTCAGTAACATGTTTCGACTGTTTGCAGTCGAAACGTGTTACTGAAATAAATTGAACTTAGCCATGGATAATCCCCCTGAGAGTGCCTACTGGCGATCGCCAGTAGGTAGTAATAGTTAGGACCTATTTTCCATAGGAAATCCGCAACATTCTATTTAGAATAACATTGGCACCGATTGACGAATCATCGCGAAATTTTCAAAACTGGTGGGGCACTCCGGTCCGCTCCTATCCTGAAATTCTTGGGGTGATTCGTGAAGCGGGGGCTGAGAAAAAAGGGGGTACCAAAACGTGTTTTCCTCATGCAATTTTCCTTAGGAACCATTCATCGCGGCTACTGCCCGAACGGCTGAAAAGAATTACACCAAATTTGGCAAAGTGGTAGCCCTTGGTTCAGACTCATGCCTTTTGCTTATAAGGTTTAAATCTGTTCAGTAGTTCCTGAGAAAATTATAATAAAACGTACATATATATCTGTGGCCTCGGTGGATCCGCGCATTTTGCGCGCACTGTAAGCGCACCTTCCCGATCACGCGCTGAATGCTAATTGGCTGTCAAGTGGTTGTCAACATTAGAAACTAGGAAGTGTTGGCAGCCATTTTGTGCCATGGTAGAAGCAAGGGTCTAGAAATGAGAGGAACAAGTGTTCAAAACGTATAAAGGGGGCAGGTAAGAAATATTTTGACCCTATAGACCGCTTAGTGGGTCCCAAAAGGACCCCTTGAGCCCCAAAAATGTTTTTTTTAATTTAAACGGAGAAATGTGCACTGGGTGCATGGATCTGCTGTAAAACAAATAAAAACGAAGCGTGGGCTGCTGTGCTTGTTTAGTAATTAGCTACCTGGAAAGAAAAAATCCTGCAGTCTAAAATACTGCATTTGAAGCAGGGGCCCAGAAAAAAAGGGGGGGGTACAAAGTGTGTTTTCCCCATGCAATTTTCCATAGGAACCATTCATTGCGGCTACAGCCCGAATGGCTGAACGGAATTATACCAAATTTGGCAAAGAGGTAGTTCTCTGTACACTCGTGCCTTTTGCTTAAATGGTGTAAATCGGTTCAGTAGTTTCTGAGAAAATGTCAATTAAAAGTACATATATATCTATGGCCTCGGTGGATCCGCACATCTTGCGCGCACTCTAAGCGCACAGTCCTGATCATGCGCTAATTGACTGTCAAGCGGTTGTCAACATTCAAAACCAGGAAGTGTTGGCAGCCATTTTGTGCCTCGGTAGAAGCGAGGGAAAAGAGATTAGTGGGACAAGTGTTCAAAATGCATAAAGGGGGTAGGTAAGAAATATTTTGACCCTCTAGACCTGCTTAGGGGGGGGGGTCCCACAAGGACCCCTAGGGCCTAAAAAAAGAAAAAAATATTTTGTTGAAAAAACAGAGAAATGTGCGCTGGGTGCATGGATCCGCCGTAATAAAAATAAAAACAAAGCGCAGGCTCCTGTGCTTGTTTAAAAATTTGCAACCTGGGAGGGCCAAATCCTGAGGTCTAAAACATTACATTTTATGGGGGTTCCGAGGGGCCTTGTAGCCCGGGGACCGCCACTCCTCGATGCTACAAAATAAATGGGCGAGGGAGCTCAAACGTCCGTCTAAGCTCCTCTGGTGCTTTTTATATTTTGCGAGGGGGGCTGTGTGGTCTGCATTCTAGAGCAGTCGAAAGCCTTGGGGAACACCACCCCCCAGGAGCGGCTCCTGCTGAGTCTCTGTATATGACAATATAAAAAGGAAGAGGGAGGTATGACAACAGCGTGTATTTACAAGACAGCCCTGGATTTGAGGACCTGTAGCAAAATTCTCGCTAATTGCGGTTTATGTCGGATCCTAACATCTGTTCTGAAGTAGACTTAAGCATGTTTAATATGCAAGGTGGATTGATATGTTAAGTGCACAGTCTTATATTAACAAGCTTTTCACTTTTACTGTAAAAAAAAATCATCTACTATTAATTTGTATTTTTCCTCAGGATCCCATCCCATGGGATACAACGTTGGAGACTGTGGGTGGAGGCCCAGTATCTCTACAGTCCCAGTTAGCTCCCTGTGTCCTTCGGAAGCCGCCATTACTTTTGCACACGGGGATCAGCTAATATGCAGCTCCCCGTGGGAAAAAGCATTCTGCTTTGCATTTTAAAAGAGAGAGTAGGTTTTCGTGTTCTCTCTTTCAAAATGCAAACCAAGTTTGCTATGGCAGGGCGAGAGCCTCAGCTCTCACCCTGCCATAGCAAAGAGCAGTGTTGAAAAAATCTTCTGGTAAGATAACAAAGGATTTTGAAGTCCATTATCGCCGTTTTAGTTGTAGTTTGCTGCCTTAAAGCGGCGATAATTTTAACGCCGTCTTTGTAAATATGCCCCTAAGTTTTGTAATGTCGACAAATCCGTCTCTCATTTAAATAGGCACTAAGTATTTAGTGAAGTGCATTGTGAATCGTGAAGCAACACTGTCTAATTGTGATTGATAAAGAATTCGAAGAGTTGTGTACTTCTTTTACTCGTAATGTACATAGGGGCAGATTTACAAGTCCCTTGCGCCACTATTGCGTCACTTTTAACATGGGAAAAGTGACGCGAAAGTGGAGCAAGGGGCTTGTAAATTTGCTCCACACTGTTCTGTCGTCTCAGTTTGCTTACCCCGCTGTCATGTAGAGGATCCTGGGTAAATATAACGGTACCTGTACAGCCAGTACTTTTCAACCCTATCTCCAAACTGCTTACTGCCTGTTACCATAGTTACAGTTCATGGAACACTTAAGTGAGCACACAGGTCACAAGTTCACCACACAATGTTGCTAATCCAAACAGTAACTGTCTAGGAGTTTAAAAAAATGTCATAGGAACCGTTAATCGCAGCTACAGACTCTGGTAAAGAGCTGGTAAAGAGCTAGCCTCAGTATTATACTTCTAGTTATAAACATCATTTCTACTTTAATTGTTAAATCTTTTCTAAGCATATGATTATCACACTAAATAATAGTGAAATGTTGTCAGAACAAGAAGACGTATATACTTTTTTAAATTAACTTGTATTACAACAAAAATAAATAACTAGAAACGTAACTTTAACATAACAATATAATAAATAACTAGAAACGTAACTTTAAAATAACAATATAATAAACAAAATGTGAGATGGACTCCAATGGTAGGAGGGTAGGTAACCTGCAAAATGAAAATGAAAATGAGTGTTTAAAATTAAATCGATGTGACTGAATGAGGTCAAAGATCCTAAATTAACATAACACCTGGCAATATTTGGTCATTTGCTAGTCTGCAGTGTGCCTGATACATCCCATCCCTCTCATAGGCCCGCGTTGAAGAGGTGTATGTAAGGAAGTGCCTAGTGCATCAGATCAACAGTATGGTCCAGCAGGTCTTTAAAATGATTCATATATGAGACAGAATTAGGTGAGAGATCACATCATTATGCAGGACAATATTGTTTATTTGCAACGCATTTAATTGGAGGAATTTTGTATCTAGGCCGCTCTGCCGACCTTTTGTAAACACTGTGTCGAACAGAGTTCACAACTTGAAGTCTGCTTTGTTTGTACACTGCAGACTGTATTAAATTCAGCCTTGATTTATTTATCTGCAGAGTGGACAGCAGCATCCGTAACTTGAAAAGAGAAAGAGAAGAAATGTGAGAGAGAGGGAGAGAGAGAAAGAGAGAAAAATGAGATTGAAAGTGTGTAAGAGAGAGAAAGTAATAGATGGAGCAGGAGAGGTAGTGGTAATAGTGGAGAAAATCTTCGTAGCTCCCCTTTTTCCTCCGTTGTGTGTCCAACAAGGTGCCGGTTCATAGTGCACTCTCAAGTTTAGTGATCTGAAAGATAGTATAGAGTTAGTAATAGCAGAGTACATACAACTGCACAAGTATATATTTGATTTATGCCTTTGGACACTCAGAATACTGTATTACATCAACTTCCACTGCCAGGTGGTATCTGTATGCTCTTTTTCTCCAAGAGTACTATACCCATGCACTCCCACTGCATAGCGGTGAGTTCTCATTACTGCGTTCCCGGAGTCCGGAGATGAGTGCCTTTTCTTGCGCCCCCAAACTGTTCCAACCTATCCATTCTCACTGCCCGGAGGTAATTGTACATTCCTACGCAGTCAAGCTGCTGCACACTACCCACTCTCTCCGCCCACAGGTGACTTCTCGTTGCTTCGGAAACAAGCTTCTTTGCCCACCTTGTGTCATTGGTGTGATTCAAAGAGGGTTCACCATGTGTCCAAGCAGCCTTCTCAGGCGTTGTTACGATGGCCACGCATCATCGCAGAATCCTCAAACGTTGAGCTTTGGAGGTGTTGGGGGGACGCCAATTTGTGAAACACAACCTGTTAGATAAAAAGGAAGATAAGATCGTGCACCATTTCTTTATCAAAGCAGAGAGGAAGTGAGAGAATGACTGAAAAGAATATTCGCCGATCACCTTTCTGTCACCGGTGTGTCTTCCACCACGTGCTGGGACATAGTGCATCCTGAAGCTCTATATCTAAAAGATAGTAAAAGAAAGATGTTATGATTGGTAATTGTCACTATCTTAATGTGGAGAAGAATAACATCGCCCCTTCACACACCTTCCCTCCCACTTTTAAAATACAACTATTTGCAAAATTCCAACTTGTTTATTGGGCTTTGATTAATGAAGAATTAGTAGAGTAGTAATGTTTTCCATCTGGTTGGGAAAGCAAGTGGTGCACAGTGATACACGTGGCTTCAATCATCACGAGCGACGGACATTTGACCAACTATAAAAACTTTGCTGCTATTGGAAAAAAAAATACAAATGCAATAAGATACGGTATATAGGACTGCGTACGCCTAAATCGCTGTGTCGCCTTTTTGTATTCAGCCTGCTACACCCCATTTATTTCCTCCGCTGTGCACCCAGGCCTCACTGCTCACCTTTTCGCAGACAGGGTACGTTCTACATCATGCAGTCCCGATCTGCCACCATGAAGTCCCAGATTTTGTGCTGAGTCTTGATATCACTATGGCAAAGGACATACTCGTGCACCTATCTTCATCGTAGGTTCCTCACCCGCTCAGTCCTTGCAGTACCACTAACTCAGTGACCAGAGGCCATGCACGTGGTAGTGGGCCCCCCTGTTCGATAAATCAGGCCTACATGAGGCGTTCGAACCACTAGGACAGGCCATCACAGCGCTTGCGAGGTAAGAAACTCTAAAACGGTGTAGAGCATGTGCGCTCCATCTTTTTTATTGGTAGGGTCATGTATGTAGTGATGCATGTGTTGGATGGGTGTGGTGTGGGTGTATACCAGCCATGAAGGAGTGTGTGTGTGCCGTTCTGACAACTAGACCAGGAAGTAAGAAATCACTACAATGTAAATCTAGCCATGTAGTGTTTTCCTGGTAGCGTAAGCAGAGTGGGATGGCCTGACGTATGCCAGTTCTGCGTGAGGCTTTGAACCATGACTCCGGAGCTATGGGCGTGGTTCCATTGGGAGTGTATCCAGACTGGTCTTTTGAGTAATCAAAATCCGCTATGCTATTTCCCTTTTGATTTAAGGTCCCTTTAAATGATATGACGACAGTATATGGACACACTTTAGAATTTTATTATTTGAAGAAATAAAGAATTGGAATGGATTAAACAGTCTTTGGGGGGTGGGGTTTCTTTCATTTGTGTTGTCTTCAGTCGTTGAGAATCTAGATGGGGTTTTTCAGGGTTCTTTTCCCTCCGTAGGTTGAGTGGTGCATGGAAGAAAAGATAGTCATGGGTCATTAAGGAACCTCTTGTTGTAAGGTATGATAAGAAGGGGATTGTGAGGGGACTTCACCGAGCTCCACCACCAAGTGAGAAAACATAAGAAGACAAACAGTGACCACCCTCAATAGTTTTACAAGTTCCCTCCCCGTGAATAGACAAAACCCCATATGCAACGACATACCTGCTCCAGCCACTCTCCTCCTGGAGGGTGGCGGGGCGTCGCGCTGTGTATTGACTGTCCGGTGTTCTTGGAGTCGGTTGGTATCTCCGTGGGCTTCTCGATTCTTCCCACAGCTTCACGGTCACTCTCCAGCTCCTCTGGCGTCTTCCACACTCTCTCCAGCCTCCATAGTGAACCTTCCAGCACTGGCACTGATTCGGGTGTTCGTGTTGTAGTGCTGCCATCACCCAGGTCTTAAACGCAAATGTGTCATTATGTCTGTAAAGTCCCACAACATGGCCAACATGGAAGGTACGGGGTATCACTGAGCCTTTATTCATCCATAGTTGCACACATAAAAGATAGTGGACATGACGCATTTCTGCAAATATGAATGTTTGTTGTACATTCAGTGGAGTGTTGTAGCTGTAGTAATACATGGCTGTGAAAGCTTTAGGTGGCAGTTTTTGCACATGAAGGGGCAGTTAATATATATACGTATGCACTCATTCACGTATCCTGTCGAACTTGGTGCTGTAAATCAGTGTTCGAGGCGTGTCCACATCCTGGTATTGTAGAGAAATGAGGTAATCTACGCGTGCCTGAAAATGTACTGTAAATACGGTTCTCAAGTAAATTGCTGATATCGTTTTGGGTCGACTACGCGCTATATTAATATGCTAAAGAAAAGCAAGAAATAGCACACACTTATACATGTGCTATACACTTTCTTTGCAGTATTGTAATGATCCACTTTGTACGTTTGTATATGTAGAATGAGCGAGACAAAGTTGTATAATTGACGTTTGTTTGTTACTGGTAAAGGTAAGATGGTTGCATACGCTGTTTACAGTACAATGTAATGTGTTAGGGCCCAGGAGCAGCATTTTACAAACATAACAGACAAAACAAATACTCAAACACAGATAGATAGTTGAAGTGGGTAGGGGCACATGTGCTCGACTCCATTTTATTAAGCTGCTGTTGGTAACAAGTAGAATAGTAATCATGATATCATACACAGATATTCAATCCTAAACGGTTTATGACTTCTGCTGTACAAAGGTAGGAGCACTTTATGTGAAATAATACACAGAAGAATCTATCGTATGAGCTGTGGTGCAATAAGGTAGGGTCGGTTTGTGTGGAACCTGCGATGATGCGTGGTTCAGGCAGACCGCACTGGTAAGAATGTTTTTTGGCTAGGGAATTTTGCCTTAATAAGGCACGTGGCGATTATTTATGGTGAACGGTGGTCAGTGTGTTGCCTACTGGACAGTATGATCTGTAATCATAATTGAAATAAAAGATGAAACATGTATGGAATACATTATCGAAATATGTATTTTCCGGGACATTATATTTCGAGTTGTGACCTGTGCTGTCCGCATTATAGACTACCATTGAGTGTGCCTTTGCACTTGCAGCGTGAATACTGTTTTTCAACTAAACCTAGAACTGATATAAAAGAAGTTTTTGAAGGAAG
This sequence comes from Lissotriton vulgaris, assembly GCF_964263255.1. Classification (NCBI taxonomy): domain Eukaryota; kingdom Metazoa; phylum Chordata; class Amphibia; order Caudata; family Salamandridae; genus Lissotriton; species Lissotriton vulgaris. The sequence continues at coordinate 497,506,785 of NC_141691.1, forward strand.
GTTAATAAAGGGATATTGTGTAGGTTTGAGGGACGTTAAACTTTGTTTGGTACTGCACTCTATAATAATGAATGAAGAGTCATTTGAATTCTGCCTGAATACGGCCATGTGGCGATGAATTATGGTGCCTTTGGGACTGAGCTCGTACGTAACCTATGATAATGCGTTGTCCGGGCAGGCCGCACTGGGGTTTTTTTGACTACTGAATGTTGCCTTAATAAAGCCTCGTGGCGATTATTTATGGTGTACTGAGTTAGTGGTACATCTGATGTTTAGCGTGTGCTCACCCTGCGATGATGCGTGGTCTTAACTGGCTGCACTCAAAGCATTTACTGTTGCATACTGGACTGCATGTACTTTGAGTGGAAAAAAAGAAGTACCTCAATGGTTATCAATTCTTCAGTAACAAAATGATCAGAATCAGATTATTCTTCCAGTGGTGTAGCCATTTTTGTCTCCAAAAAAGAAATTCAGGTTTCCAATGAAGAAAAAGTGAGGTTCAAATTGTGACCTATGCTATCCGCAGTGTAGACTGTCATTAAGTGTGCCTTTGCACTTGCAGCGTGAATTTTAATATTCAACTAAATCTATAAGTGATATAAAAGAAGTTTTTGAAGGAAGCATACTAAAGGGATATGGTATAGGTTTGATAGGTGTTATACTTAGTTAAGTTTTGTACTCTGCAAATAATGAATCAACAGTCTATTTAATTGTGAGCTCTGATGACCGCAGTGTAGGGATAGCAAGAGCCCACAGCCACGTGGGGTTGACTAGAGCTGCACAGTATTGGTAATTTAGCGTGTGTGTAACCAGCGATGATAAGTGGTGCACTGAGTTAGTGACACCTGAAACAACAAGGTTCTGTGGAGCCTGCTATGATGCGTGGTCGGGGGAGGGGGGAGGCACAGTAATTGGAGTAATGTCTTTTGTTAATTTAATTCTGCATAAATTATATTTAAAAGTGATAGTATGCCTGACTGTGACATAAAACTCTTGTTTGCACTGAGTTAGTAGTATCTTTGGTGCTGGGCTTGTACGTAGCCTGCGATTATGCGTGGTCCAGGGGGGCCGCACTGGGAGCAATGTTTTTTGCCCAGCGAATTCTGCCTTCATAAGGCCATGGGGAGATGATTTGTGGTGCAGTGAGTTAGTGGTACCTGAAGAACTCAGCGTGTGAGCACCATGCGATGATTTGTGGTTCGGGCGGGTCACACTGATACAATGTCTCTTGCCTACTGGAATGCGTCATGTGCAATCGCCATTCCACCTGAATCGTGAGCCCTCACAAAGTAGATCGAAGGAAGTAGTCAGCACAGACATTGAGGAATGTTTTTTGTTGCATTGTTTAACAAAATCTGAGGACATAGAGTACAATTGTCTCTGCCTTAAAAAAAGCAAGGCAGAATTTCATGCTGTCTGTAGTGTAGATCCAAAGCTGAATTCCAGTTTTGAACCCTGCTGTCCGTAGTGTAGATCGAAGGCAGTAGTCAGGTCAGACATCAAGGAATGCTTTTTGTCACATCCTTTAACAAAATCTGAAGACATATAATACAATTGTCTCTGCATTAAATAAAGAAAGGCTTCATTCAATGCTGTCTGTAGTGTAGATGCAAAGCTGAATTCAAGTTGTGAACACTGCTGTCCGCAGTGTAAATTGAAGGCAGTAGTCAGCACAGTTATAGACGAATGCTTTTTGTCACATTCTTTTACAAAATCGGAAGACATAGAGTACTATTGTCTCTACCTTAAATAAAGCAAAGCTTGATTCAATGCTGTCCGTAGTGTAGATCCAAAGCTGAATTCAAGTTGTGAACCCTGCTGTTCGCAGTGTAGATCGAAGGCAGTAGTCGGCACAGTTATAGACGAATGCTTTTTGTGACATCCTTTTACAAAATCTGAAGACATATAGTACATTTGTCTCTGCCTTAAAAAAAGCAAGGCTAAATTCAATGCTGTCCATAGGGTAGATCCAAAGCTGAATTCAAGTTGTGAACCCTGCTGTCCACAGTGTAGATCGAAGGCAGTAGTCAGCACAGTTATAGACAAATGCTTTTTGTCACATCCTTTTACAAAATCGGAAGACATAGAGTAAATTGTCTCTACCTTAAATAAAGCAAGGCTTAATTCAATGTTGTCTGTAGTGTAGATCCAAAGCTGAATTCAAGTTGTGAACCATGCTGTCCGCAGTGTAGATCGAAGGCAGTAGTCAGCACAGACATCAAGAAATTATTTTTGTCGTATCCTTTTACAAAATCTGAGGACATAGAGTACAATTATCTCAGCCTTAAATAAAACAATTCAGAAAAGGGGGTGGTGATGAGCAGAGTGTCTGAATTAAGCAGACCACTCTTACCCAGTCCAAAGATCAGGGCTTGATCCATCACCGTTATTTAGCTCACTGCACCATCCCAGCTCAGAACCTGGCTATATGCAAATTAGTCTGTCCCTGGCCCAGTACATCATGGGAACAGGGCAGACAAAACTACCAAGCCAATTCTTCACCAGAAAGGAGACAAGCTTCCGGGGACCGGTTTCTGGCATTTCAGCCGTCGTCGGCCCGGCTTGCTTGAATCCTGATGGTGCAGTGAGCAAGGGACTCATGTCTGAGTATACCCAGCCACACCTATAGTGGCCAAAAACGATTCAGAAAAGGGGGTGGTGATGAACAGAGTGTCTGAATTAAGCAGACCACTCTTACCCAGTCCAAAGATCAGGGCTTGATCCATCACCGTTATTTAGCTCACTGCACCATCCCAGCTCAGAACCTGGCTATATGCAAATTAGTCTGTCCCTGGCCCAGTACATCATGGGAACAGGGCAGACAAAACTACCAAGCCAATTCTTCACTAGAAAGGAGACAAGCTTCCGGGGACCGGTTTCTGGCATTTCAGCCGTCGTCGGCCCGGCTTGCTTGAATCCTGATGGTGCAGTGAGCAAGGGACTCATGTCTGAGTATACCCTGCCACACCTATAGTGGCCAAAAACGATTCAGAAAAGGGGGTGGTGATGAACAGAGTGTCTGAATTAAGCAGACCACTCTTACCCAGTCCAAAGATCAGGGCTTGATCCATCACCGTTATTTAGCTCACTGCACCATCCCAGCTCAGAACCTGGCTATATGCAAATTAGTCTGTCCCTGGCCCAGTACATCATGGGAACAGGGCAGACAAAACTACCAAGCCAATTCTTCACCAGAAAGGAGACAAGCTTCCGGGGACCGGTTTCTGGCATTTCAGCCGTCGTCGGCCCGGCTTGCTTGAATCCTGATGGTGCAGTGAGCAAGGGACTCATGTCTGAGTATACCCTGCCACACCTATAGTGGCCAAAAACGATTCAGAAAAGGGGGTGATGATGAACAGAGTGTCCGAATTAAGCAGACCACTCTTACCCAGTCCAAAGATCAGGGCTTGATCCATCACCGTTATTTAGCTCACTGCACCATCCCAGCTCAGAACCTGGCTATATGCAAATTAGTCTGTCCCTGGCCCAGTACATCATGGGAACAGGGCAGACAAAACTACCAAGCCAATTCTTCACCAGAAAGGAGACAAGCTTCCGGGGACCGGTTTCTGGCATTTCAGCCGTCGTCGGCCCGGCTTGCTTGAATCCTGATGGTGCAGTGAGCAAGGGACTCATGTCTGAGTATACCCTGCCACACCTATAGTGGCCAAAAACGATTCAGAAAAGGGGGTGGTGATGAACAGAGTGTCTGAATTAAGCAGACCACTCTTACCCAGTCCAAAGATCAGGGCTTGATCCATCACCGTTATTTAGCTCACTGCACCATCCCAGCTCAGAACCTGGCTATATGCAAATTAGTCTGTCCCTGGCCCAGTACATCATGGGAACAGGGCAGACAAAACTACCAAGCCAATTCTTCACCAGAAAGGAGACAAGCTTCCGGGGACCGGTTTCTGGCATTTCAGCCGTCGTCGGCCCGGCTTGCTTGAATCCTGATGGTGCAGTGAGCAAGGGACTCATGTCTGAGTATACCCTGCCACACCTATAGTGGCCAAAAACGATTCAGAAAAGGGATTTTATTTCCCAGTGTAAGAATTGGCTTTTGTAGTTTGGTTTGCCCTGTTCCCATCGTGCACTGGGACAGGAACAGACTAATTTGCATAAAGCCAGGTTCTGAAACTGGGATGGTGCAGTGAGCTAAAAAACGGTGTTGGATCTAGCCCTGATCTCTTGACTGGGTGAGAGCTTTCTGCTTAATTCAGAGACTCTGTCCCTCACCACCCCTTGTTGTAAATATTTTAAATAAAACAAGGCTGAATTTCATGCTGTCCGTAGTGTACATCCAAAGCTGAATTCAAGTTGTGAACCCTGCTGTCTGCACTGTAGAGGGAAAGCAGTAGTCAGCACAGATATCGACGATGAATTTTTGTCACTTATTTTAACAAAGTCTGAGAATATAGAGTACAATTGTTTCTGCCTTACATAAATCAAGGCTAACTTCAATGCTGTGCGTAGTGTAGATCCAAAGCTGAATTCAAGTTGTGAACCCTGCTGTCTGCAGTGTAGATTGAAGGCAGTAGTCGATAAAGACACAAGTCTGCAGTGCTGTGGCGCTGAGTTTGCAATGGGCCTGTATCAAGGAGGCACGTAGTCATGGCGGCAGCCAGGTGGCAGGGTGAGGACCTTAGCTGTGGCAGGCTCTTTTCTCTTTGCAGAAGTGAACCACGCCCAAGGCGTAGGCTAATTATTTATAGTCTTACGCTGGAGTTGTGTACGTTAGACCAGCCCACTCCCCTTCTGCTTCAGGGGGGGAGACAACACAGCTACATGACCGAGATTTTCTCCAGTGTCTGAGATAATATGGTTGTGTCCACTGTGCAGTACACTACACGTATCAATAGTATATCTGCACACGGAAAAGATTTTGGTGTGTATAGTGAGTTGTGTATAGTATATCACCTGTAGTGTTAGGATTGTGTGCATTATTGTTGATATGTGAGTTCCATCCCTTATGCATAGTTGATTGCCACATCTCTGAACATTGAGCTAGTGTGCTGTTGAAGGGATATATTACTTTGGAAAGGTTTGTTGTCCTGTTTTGCACTGCCTCTGAGGTAGTAGAGGGGGAGGGGTCAGTATGGGAGGTTATGGTGGTGGCGCTAGGTGTTGTGATTTTGTTGGGTGTTGGAAGTGTATAATTAGTACCTCTATCACATATTCGTCTTTAAGTATGAGTGTGAGCTGGGTGTAATTCACGCAGTAGATAGTCGACCTCCTTACACCAGTTAAATTTTGATGTTAATTTGTTACTGGTAAGTGGAGCTATCGCCTGTTTTTTTAGTGGTTTGTGGCGATTTTGTTGGCATAAATTCCAGTTTTTACTAGGTTGAGATTGAGATTGTAATATAAAAAGAAAGAAAAAAAAGATATGCTTAATGAACATTATAATTAGGAATTATCATTTAAAAAACCTTTGAAATTCACTGAAAAACCATAGGTTTCAGGCAGGTTATAGTTAGTTGGACATTTCACTCATACAAAACCATTGAAATTCCTCTGTTATAGTTAGTTGTACTAACTGTAACTCTCGTGCCCGCAATCCACTGGTGATAATGTCACATATTACATCATTCATGACATGGTCAGTGAAATCACTGATGACATCACTGATAACATCTCAAATGACATCACTGATGACATCACTGATGACATCATCCACATGGTAATCAGATACACCTCATCATACACTAGTATAACCTTTCATCACTCACTGTAAAATACAGAGTACCATATTTGAATCTATTGACACAGCAATACAAGTATCTAAAAACCCACTCAGTGATTCCTAGGTCTACACACACATTTAATCAATTACCTATAAATTCACTCATAGATGTTGTCAATGATCAATAGAACACCATCAAATACACTTATACACCTATTTATTAATTTATTTATAAAGTTTTATTTATTTATACGTTTTATATAGCTCAAACTTGATCCCAAAGGATATCAGAGCGCTTTACAGTTAAAATGAGGAGAAGGAAAAAGATCATAAACCAGATTACAATGGGGAAGCTAATGAGCATAAAATCATATACTGCAAACATACCAGATCGTATATAATTCTGGGTTAACGTAGGGTAGGCTAGTCAATGGTAAAATGACATCAAGGGATTGATGAAACAATGATATAAGGGGGGCACATACAATTGTAACAAACAGAAATATTAACCAATGCTGTAGTATTTACAGAGCGATTAAGGCTTGCAGTAGTCCATCGTGTTAAGGTAAGAACTTATTCATGAGGAATCTGCTTGCTTCCAATTTGAAGGCAACCTTAGAGGAGGTTCCATGGATTTCCGATGGAAGAGAGTTCCACATTTTTGGTGCAGCGCCAGAGAAGGATTGTTGGCATGTTCTATTTTTGTGGAAAATCTGAGTTTTCAGGAGGAAGGAGTTAGCACTCATAGACGGTCTACCCCCTCAGGGTAAAACTAATTTTTGCACAAGGTAGTTGGGGGTTTTGAAATGGAGGGCTTTGTGGGTTAGGCAGGTAATCCTCAGTTGAATTCTAGCTTCAAAGGGCAGCAAGTTTAGAGCTTTTAAAAATGGGGAGATGTGAGCATTTCGCTTGGTGTTTGTGATCAGTCTGGCCGCCGCGTTCAGTGAGGCCTTTAGGGAGGCCAGCATGTATTTGGGGAGGCCACATAACTTAGCACTGCCATAGTCCATCTTCGGCAGTACAAGCACTTGGACCACTTGCTTGAAGTCTAAATGAGGTAGGAAGGGTTTGAGATTCCTGAGTGTTCTCAACACATGGTTAGCCCCTTTGCACACGTTGCTAATATGGGTCTTCATATTCAGATGCTTGTCCAGGGTAATATCAAGAGATTTACCTGAATCAATAATGCGGGGGAGCAGTTGAAAGCGGTGAGTTGGTTCATCCAGAGGTCTACTCTAGGAGTATGTTTTGGGGGAGAGATGAGGAGGAATTCTGCTTTGGATGTGTTTAATAGGAGGTGGTTCTCAGTCAACCAGTTTTGGGTAGTGAGTAGGGTGTTGAGTGAGGTGATGTCATTAGGGGAGGAGATTTTCAGACAGAGTTGGGTGTCGTCTGCATACATGTGGAATCGAATGTCCAAGGATTTTAGAACAAAAGCTAAGGGTTCAAGGAACAAGTTGAAAAGAATGGGAGATAAGGAGGAACCTTGGGGAATGCCCATGATGACTGGGGATGGCAGGGAGAGGGAGTGGTTAGCTTTAACTCTTTGTGACCTGTGCTGCAGGAAGGATGAGAACCAAAGAAGCACCTGACCAGAGAGGCCCATCCTATGTTCAAGAATGAACAGGAGGTTGTCATGATTGACAGTGTCAAAGGCGGAAGAGAGGTCGAGTAGGATAAGGAGGCAGGATTCGTTTCGATCAAGCATCATTAAGATGTCATCCATCACATGAGTGAGAGCCGATTCAGTGCTGTGCCCACTCCTAAAATCAGATTGGTGTTGGTCTAGAAGATTGACATTTTCGATATGCGCACAAAGTTGAGACTGGACGTATTTTTCAAGGAGTTTGGCTAGTGTGGGGATACTGGAGATAGGTCGAAAGTTGTTAGGATATGTACTGTCAGCTGTCGTTTTTTAAAAAATAGGTGTTACCTGTGCCTCTTTTAGGCATTCAGGGATCGTGCCTTTTGATAGAGATGCATTGACGATCTTTGTCCAGAAGAGGGAGATTTCTTCCTTAATTACTTTGAAGATGTTGGGTGGTAATGGGTCGTTGAAGTGATTAGCTGGGTTAATACTCCAAAGAACCTTTTTGATCTCTGTTTCAGTTAGAGAAGTAAATGAATCCCAGGAAGCGTTGTTCTTAATACCCCAGCTGACAGGTTCTTCCTCTAACAAGGCCGGGGGGAGGGTGCAGGTTCACTGGGTAGCAATAGAGCCTTCCTGGTTTCCAGATCGATGTTAAGAAGTCTAGATTTCTCCGTAAAGAAGGCAGCCAGATTATCACATGAGGGAGGAATGACTACTGAAACTGACCGGTTAGGGGCTTCCACCGATTGTTGTTTGACCAGTTCATACAAATTTTGGGGTCGATTAGCCTCTTGGGTAAGTTGAGATCTGAAATATTCCACTTTAGCTGTCTTGATTTATTTGTTATAAGAGCTTCTTGCTGATCTCAGGGTTTTCAGGTGGTCCGCAGATGGTGTGGATCTCCAGGAACGTTCGATGGCCCTTAGATTGCGACGTTCCGAATTTGGGTTGGCATTGAACCAAGGTTTAGATCTTTTAGTAGGTGCATTCTTTTGTTGGAGTGGAGCCATATAGTCCATGATACTGCCAATAGAGGAATTGTAGAAGTCTGTGAGTGCATGGACTGCCTGTATTTCTCCTTGGGGAGAAAGGGCCCGCTTACAGCGGCTTGCTAGGTCAACTAGGTTGATATCTCTGAGGTCCCTTTTCCAAATCTTTGGTTTAGTTGTCTGTGCCTTACACCGGAGGACCTCCGAGTTGATATGATGTGATGTGATGAAATGATGTGATGGTCCGACCAATCACATGGTATGATGGAGTCCAGAGTGATGTTATGACCTTTGGAGATGATGAAGTCTAGAGATTCCCCTTCAGTGTGTGTGTGCTGGTCACAATGTATAATTAAATTGTGATCATTCAAAATGGACTTGAGGCATGATACTGCTTGGTCATTAGTATTTGACCAATGAAGATTAAAATACCCAAGGTAAATGTGAGGCTGGAGTGAGTACACATTGGCAGTGAGGATTTCCATAAGACTCCATCAGGGCAATTTTGCCCGGGTACGATGTGGGAGGGGTGGAGTTCTGTCAAAAAGGTTTCCTGTTTCCAGGGGGGTTAGGCAGGGATGCGTCCTGGCCCCTACTCTCTTTTGTCTTTACGTTAATAGTGTCATCACACACTTAGTTGACGTTAGGGACAACAACGCCCCGGTTTTGGCTGGCAGGAGGGTGCCGGCAATCATGTTTGCTGATGACACCCTCCTGCTCTCCAAATCCCCTATGGGAATTCAGCGAATCCTAGATGGATTTGGTCTTTTCTGTAGGCAGTATGGTCTTGAGATCAACACAGGGAAGACCAAATTCATGATTTTCAACCCCTCCCCCACAACCAGACCCAACCCATCCCTGAATTCCACAGTACTGGAGAGGGTTAAAACATTTCAGTACCTGGGCGTAACCTTACATGAGAACCTATCCTGGGGACCACAGATCTCAAGTTCGCGAATAAGGCTTTCTCAACTGTCTGGGGCTATTTTAAGGGTCACGAACACCTCAACCTACAAACCCATAGCTCCTGCAGTTGAAATGTATAAAACACAAGCGAAGTCAGCTGTACTATACGGCAGTGAACTATGGGGACATCAAGCTGCAAATGAGTTGATGTGTGTCGAAAATAACTTTCTGAGGCGTCTTCTGGCCCTCCCAACTGCAACTCCTCTGTTTCCCTTACGCCTAGATTTGGGTCTACCGTCTATTAGGGAGCACCTTGAATCTAAACCATTAAGATTCTGGCACAGACTTTGGTCAACAAATGAGCTTAGACACTACAGGCAAGATCTTGTGCATGTCATGAATTTAAATCATAGTGACAAGATCCCTTGGCTATCCTTTGTTAAGCAAGAACTGTTCCGGCTCGGCTTCAACGAGCTGTGGGAGGCCCCGGAATCAGGCTGTAATAGCGTCCCCCCGAAAAGACTTGTGGAAGCTTACAAGGAACAAAGTCTTGCCTCCCAGGTGCTTGCACCCCGCACTGGCATTTTAACCCAATGTTTTACTGAATCCAAAAATTCTTATAAGTTTGAAACCTTTATGGATTTTATTTACCCGACTTTGGCAAGGAAGCTATTTATACAGTGGCGGTTTGGCACCCTACCCATTAAATCCTTTACTAGCAAATGGACCAATGGAGGGGACAAAATATGCCCTGGCTGTAGTTCCTGCGATGAGGAGGAAATCCATGTTCTGTTTTTCTGCCCTTCCTACAAGTCACCTAGGAAATATTGGCTTGTGCCTCTATGTAGGAACATGGGCATAAGGAACTGTGTAACATCGTTCAGAATATTGAAAACTGATTCCTCCCCTCACATTGTATTCTCAGTTGCAAAATATCTTCTGGCCATGTGGCGCACTAGGTCCAAGTTGCTCAAAGCAAGACCACCATAGGACTGTATGCCTACCCCCCTGTGCCATTGTAAACTTTAGCTTTCGCCGACACTGTCTCCCATTACATTTTGTCTTACCCTCACACCCAATGATATGAAATGTTGTAGTTTGTTCCTTTTATGCACTTTATATGCCCGAATTTTAAATGTCATCAAACGATTGTATGTTTGTATGTTTTTATGTATCTTTTATGGCCTAAATGGCCGAAATAAAGAATTTTTGGATTGGATTGGATTGGTTAAAATACCCAAGGTAAATGTGAGGCTGGAGTGGTACACATTGGCAGAGAGGATTTCCATTAATTGCTCAATGAAGGGGAGATTGTCACCTGGGTGGTGATAGAAAGTGTGTAATTTGCAGACCAAATGATTGTTACTAGAAATGTTGAGGCAAAGGTATTCATAATTCATTGGCGAGGAGGACTCTGCGAGGGAGATCGCAAGCGTGTTCCGATGTATACAAGCTAGACCACCTCCCTGCTTCTTAACTCTATCTAGGGAAAATTATGTCATGTGAGGGGGCACCAAGAGGTCTAGGATTGGAGTGGACGCAGGATTGAGCCAGGTTTCAGTGAGTATAATGATATCTATCTCATTATGTTGTATGAGGTCGAAGATCTCAAGGCGTGTTTGTTGGAAGACCTACAATTGAGAAGAATGCATATAGGTGGGGCCGGCGTGACGGTGGGAGGAGTCTGAATGATGTTTACTCTCTTGAGGTTGTCGTTATTTATGATTCTGAGGTCGTGGTAGGGTTGTCTGTTTGGACTAGAGTGAATGGTTTGAATAATACCCTTTGGGCTCATGATGCTATCTGAGTTAGACGAATAAGACTTGTGCAGCCTGTCAGTTTCCTTAGGTGAAAGGCTGGATGAGCTTCTTGGACGAGAGGCTGCGTTGGGTAGGGGAATGGAATTGGAGATGGAAGGGGAAGAGGGATGGTCACAGGGAGCTGTGTCAATTTTGCTGGCGGGGGCTCTGTGCCGGTTAGGACTAGAGATGAGAGGGCTTAACAAAGGGAAATATTTGAGTGAGAGGGATTTCAAATTGTGGAGTTCGAGTGAGAGAGAGTGCATCTGGAGGGAGATAGCGTCCAAGCGTGCCTGCAAGTCTGTGTATTGGGAAAGGGGGGAAGTTGTGGGAATTGAAAATGGAGATCTGTGGAGGGGATGGGTATCTGAGCGTGTTCGAAGGGACCGAAGCGGTAATGGGTGATTCAATGTGAGAGGGGATGTCCCTGAATATAGTCGGTGATCCAGGATGCATTGACCACCACACATCCTACTCAGTTATGCAGTCATCCTACTCACTTTTGCAAACAATGTATCCTATTCACATTTTCTCAGCTACACATATAGAAATAGCACTTTATTTATTCATATAGATAGTAACTCATACTTAGTGTGTTATGAAATCACTATTACAAGTATACAGTTATCTAAACAGTCACTCTGGCATCAATGAGTGAGTTTGATGTATACTTATTTATATACAACAACTGTCACATACACTGCCTTTTATTTTTTCTACTTTGTTGGACATGTACCATTGAGAAGTATATTTGCTCATCACCACAGCCATAAAGATATAACACGTAGTCTTAACCTCATATACGTACTGAATTAAGTATTCACATATCTTAGGGCAGTCACTGATCCCCACCCAACCACACATATATAAACGCTCTCATACAAATAATCAGTTAACTAATCAATAACTAATATATACTTTCACGTAGCTAGTAACCAACTGGTGCAGCAGTTTACACAACAACTGACAAAGTAATATGGATATTCACACAGTTTAGTCACTATCCAATATATTTATATCAATCACACTGCTACTAAATCCTCTATCCAGATATTTTTATATCCATTGATTCTTCAATGCAGATTGGTGTATACATATTTAAATAACAAACCAAACCACATTCACTGGATGAAGTCATCAGTGATGTAATTTGAGATGTCATCAGTGATGTCATCACTGTTGAATGTGTTTCGCCTGCCGTGCAGGCTTGTTCACCAACATTGACATAAAGTTTTTGCCACCATTTTAACCCTGTGCAAATGTGCATCACGTGAGAACTACAATTCAATTAAATGTGAAGACAGACTGGTAGTTTGGAACATTTCAAGTCTTACGCATTTTAACAAGTTGCTAATTTAGCAAACATTGTCACTGTTGCGGTGTGGCTCTAAAATGTAAAATTGATACGTACATGGCCATCTCTAACAATTATAAAATTCAAATAAATGTAACATTTTAAAATGGTTGGTGCGGAATAGGAGACTTGAACTCTGGTCTCCCACGGGGATAAAAGAATCGTAACAGTGTCCCACCCCAGTGGGCTATTCAGTTCCACATTCCCCAACTGCTTAAACAAGGCCTGTATAGCCAAAGTTACTACAATACAACTTCTTATCCTTACAAACCAGTCTGCATAAAGTGCTAGTGCTCAAAATAAATAATTCAAATTAAATATAAGTTAAAACCAATGAATAGCGAGGGATAGCAGCATTGTTCTCAATTTAATTATAAATGGGTATGAAAATCTTCTTCCATGTCCAAACGCTTGGGGGTCTTTGTGTTGAGCATGATGATATAATTACACTCAAGTTTTCTCAATTTCTTTACTCAATCACCCCCCCTTTCACTCAAAGGGACTGCATCAATAACAAAGTACTCTAGACCTTTAGGTTCTTTTCCATGCTGACCCTCAAAGTGCCTGGCCACGGGTTACGTTTTATCCCCATTTTTAATGGCTCTTGCATGCTGCAGAATTCGTTTATGGACAGGAAGGATAGTGCTGTCCACGTACCTCAGGCCACAAGGGCACCGAAGCACGTTGACTGCAAAATCCGTTTTGCAGGAACACTGTCCTTTGATCTTCCTCTCACTGGCCGAAAACCCCACTGAATAAGTGGAAGTATTCTTCCCATAGGTGCAAGCCTTACACTTAACATATTTTAGAAACCCATCCTTTCTCTGTAGCCAGCTTTTACTTGCCATTTTCCCTTTTACAGGCAGCATGTTGCTGACTAATGATTGTTTTGGGGATTTAGCTTTTCTGAAAGTAATAAGGGGCCTACGTTGGACGAAATTCTTAAGCACTGGGTCATTGCAGATAATGTGGCAATGCTTTTTCCGGATTTTCCTTAGCTCACTGTGCTGGTCATTAAAGCTTGTATTCATCCTGCACTGATTACCACCTTCTTTCTTTTTGTTTGTCCCTGCTGAACAGAATGTCCTCTCTAGATTTTTTATGGACTTTCCAAATGGCTGTATTTATCCATGTCCGTGGATAGCCTCTTGCTGCAAAACACCCTCTCAAACACTGCAATTCCACTTCCAAGTCCTGGCTGTTACTACAATTCCTCATTGCCCTCAAACATTTTCCATGGGGAATGCTTCTCACTAAGTTATTAGGGTGGAAACTTGTGGCATGGAGCAAAGTTTGAGAATAGGTTGAGATTGTTTCGGCCCCAAGACCTCTAATCATTCGCTTTACCAGATACAACTTTGTTTCAAGTTTGCCATTACAAACATACACAGTCACATCTAAGAAATTTACAGCAGTATCACTTATGTCGCATGTCAATTTCAAATTCGGATTGTTGTTCTGCAGATTGTTAACAAACTCCTGCGCCCTCTCTTGAGACCCTCTCCATACCACAAAGAGGCCGTCAATACACCGGTACCAAAATATTACATTCTCCTGCCACTACTTGTGCCACTGCTTTTGGACCACCTGCTCCTCCCACCAGCCCATATGCAAATTTGCATAGCTGGGGGAGAAGCAGGTGCCCATCTCAGTCCCGCACAGCAGATAAAACAGTTCCCCATTGAACAAGAAATAATTGTTCTTGAGGCAAGTGGTTATCATTGTGAGTAGCATTTGGGTATGATGCCAAAATTGCAGTGGTCTCTGTTGTTCGTCGACGCGCCCTCTGCTTAGGAGGCCGTGGGAGAAACCAAGCATTGTGGAGATATATATATATATATTCACTGAAAAAACCATAGGTTATAGACCATATATAGTTAGGAATTCGCATTTACAAAACCTTATTTTACTCACACAAAACCATTGAAATTCCATATATAGTTAGTTGCACTAACTATATATCGCGCACCCGCAATCCACTGCTGATGATGTCACATATTACATCATTCATGACATGGTCAGTGACATCACTGATGACATCACTGATGACATCTCAAATGACATCACTGATGACATCTCAAATGACATCACTGATGACATCACTGATGACATCTCATTTGACATTACTGATCACATCACTGATGATATCATTCATGTGATAATACGATGAACCTCTTCAGACTCTAATATAACCTTAGATACAATCAGTGTAAACAGACACTCACAGACTGTCACTCATCCATGGAGTTACTCACACACCTAGTCAGTCAATCAAAGAATCAATCACACCTCCATTTCCTCAACTATACAGTTATACAAACTTTACTTATTCAAACATATACTAACACATATTAACTCTCTTATACAATCCCTGATACAAGTTCACAATGATCCATACAGCCACTCACACATTCACTGGCTCTTATGCACAGTTATTTATATATGTCAACTCTCACATGTACTGTGTTTTACATATGTACTTACTTTGACATGTAGCACTGAGATATCCATTCACTCACCAATACACTCATGCACACAGTCAACCGCCCATACAGCTGTTTCCACATGCACTTTTGAAACCATACATCTAGTGAATCAACTGCTCACACATCTATGCACAGAGTCATACACCTCCCAGCCACCCACACACACACTCAGTCTCCCATACAAATACTTGGGCAACCAATCAATAACCCATATAGTTACTCATATAGCTACTTATCAACACATGCAACAGTTTACAGAACAACAGACATAATGATGCACAAATTAAGACAGTTTAGTCACTAACCCATGCACTCAGTGAGACACATTTAATCACTCACTCATACAGTCAGTCATGCACCTACTAAATCCTTCATCCAGACACTTATACATCCACTCATTCTTCAATATGTAAGACATATTTTAACTTTACAGAAACATACAGTCACTGGATGTTGTCATCAGTGATGTCATCAGTGATGTCATTTGAGATGTCATCAGTGATGTCATCAGTGATGTCACTGACCATGTCATGAATGATGTAATATGTGACAGCATCAGCAGTGGATTGCGGGTGCGCGATATATAGTTAGTGCAACTAACTATATATGGAATTTCAATGGTTTTGTGTGAGTAAAATAAGGTTTTGTAAATGCGAATTCCTAACTATATATGGTCTATAACCTATGGTTTTTTCAGTGAATTTTCAAGGTTTTGTAAATGCTAATTCCTAACTATATATGGTCTATAACCTATGGTTTTTTCAGTGAATTTTCAAGGTTTTGTAAATGCTAATTCCTAACTATATATGGTCTATAGCCTATGGTTTTTTCAGTGAATATATATATATATACATACATATATAAACATATATCATCTGTATATCTATATAAATACAAACATAAATGCATGCATACATATACTTATATGCATTTTAGGGTTGTTAGGGCGTTTTCGTGTGTATTATGTTGCTTTTTTAGGGCTTTTGGGTCAATTAAGTAGGGTTCCCGGAGCCTAGGGCTGAGGGGCCGGTTCAGTTTCGTGCGTATTGGTGTTGGCAAGGTTTTGAGGGATTTTGGCGGTTTTTGGTCGAGATTTGGCCGTTTTATGGCTTTTTTTGTGTTTGCGGGGGGCGCGTATTCGGGTTGAAATTCGTCCCCGTTCCAGTGGATGGATTGGGCTGATTTTTAGTGAGATGTTAGGGAAACGCTGGAACTAGTGTCCAGCCAAGTTTGAAGCGGATCGGAGCAGTGGAAGTGCTTTAAAGAGCAATTTTTGTGCGGAGTAGCGAATTGTCATGTTATTCAATGGGAGTTTTTGGTGCGCATGGAGAAGGTGAATTTGGGGTGTTCCAGTTGCGCTAGAGGGACGGGGCTTGGGTGAGCTGTAGGGAGAGTGGATCGGCAGGTGTGCCGAATTTTTGGGATTTGTTGGCCGAAGGGAAGGGTGTGCTTGGGCAAAGTCGATTTGGTGAAAACGGTGCGTTATTTACATGAAAGTTGAAAAAACACTAATAAAAGCAAAGCTAAAAAGCCACCTCATTACAAACAGAATGGCTTTAACTTAAACGAGGGCGAGATCTATTGCATTTTCAATGCTTGTTTACTTTGGTTCCATCAAGAAGGCATTCAGATGTGTCACACATTTGCCATAAATTCTGAATGTTAGCACTCTAGTTGCACATTAGATCACTGTAGTAAAGCTACTGCTCACCAGGGACGTCTGCTGCTGGTATTCAAAGTGCATGTTTCAGTCTGCATGTCAGAATTTTTTTAATGAAATAGAAGAGGATTTGAGAAGTCACTCAAAATGATCCCTAATTTTTCTTTCTGAAGCACTAATCATACTTTCTATGGCAAAATTAACCCCCTCATGTTGTTCCTTTTTAAATTGAGTGTTTTCAGACTTACCACTTCATTCCAATCAAGATGGCTTCTGGTGTGCCATACTTTTGTCATAAGTAAGACTGTTAGCGCTCTAGTTGTTCTTTAGAACACTCTGGGACATTCTGTCATTGGGCTATACTTGGGGTACATCTGGGTGATATTTGGGCTACATTTAGGCTCTTTTGTCTCTGGTGGCCATCTTGCGAGACTATGTCAGAATTTTTTAATGAAATTGAAGATGGTTTGAGAAGTCACTCAAAATGTGCCCTAATTTTTCTTTCTGCAGCACTAATCATAATTCATATGGCAAAATATACCCCCTCATTTTGTTCCTTTTTAAATTAAATGTTTTAAGAGTTACCACTTTATTCCAATCAAGATGGCTTCAGGTGTGCCATACCTTTGTAATAAGTAGGACTGTTAGCGCTCTAGTTGTTCTTTAGAACACTCTGGGACATTCTGTCATTGGGCTATACTTGGGCTACATCTGGGTGATATTTGGGCTACATTTGGGCTCTTTTGTCTCTGGTGGCCATTTTGGGAGACTGCATGTCAGAATTTTTTAATGAAATAGAAGAGGATTTGAAAAGTCACTCAAAATGTGCCCTAATTTTTCTTTCTGCAGCACTAATAATACCTTCTATTGCATAATATACCCCCTCATTTTGTTACTTTTTAAATTAAATGTCTTAAGAGTTACCACTTTATTCCCATCACGATGGCTCCAGGTGTGCTATACCTTTGTAATAAGTAGGACTGTTAGCGCTCTAGTTGTTCTTTAGAACACTCTGGGACATTCTGTCATTGGGCTATACTTGGGCTACATCTGGGTGATATTTGGGCTACATTTGGGCTCTTTTGTCTCTGGTGGCCATTTTGGGAGACTGCATGTCAGAATGTTTTAATGAAATAGAAAAGGATTTGAGAAGTCACTCAAAATGTGCCCTAATTTTTCATTCTGCAGCACTAATCATACTTTCTATGGCAAAATATACCCCCTCATGTTGTTTCTTTTTAAATTAAATGTTTTAAGAGTTACCACTTTATTCCAATCAAGATGGCTTCAGGTGTGCCATACCTTTGTAATAAGTAGGACTGTTAGCGCTCTAGTTGTTCTTTAGAACACTCTGGGACATTCTGTCATTGGGCTATACTTGGGCTACATCTGGGAGATATTTGGGCTACATTTGGGCTCTTTTGTCTCTGGTGGCCATTTTGGGAGACTGCATGTCAGAATGTTTTAATGAAATAGAAAAGGATTTGAGAAGTCACTCAAAATGTGCCCTAATTTTTCATTCTGCAGCACTAATCATACTTTCTATGGCAAAATATACCCCCTCATGTTGTTTCTTTTTAAATTAAATGTTTTAAGAGTTACCACTTTATTCCAATCAAGATGGCTTCAGGTGTGCCATACCTTTGTAATAAGTAGGACTGTTAGCGCTCTAGTTGTTCTTTAGAACACTCTAGGAGGCTGCAGTAGAACACAAAGGAATCAACTGACAGTCTCTGTCCTTGTTGGATGTACATGTTTTACTGAGAATGTCAGACTTCATTTTCACATGACTGAGAAAGATAATGTGAATTTACAGAAAATATGCTTTGAGTTTAGCTTATAGATCCCCTTCCAAACCACTGTGGGAAAATCATGAGATATTAGTTTTCTTTCAAACAATATTCATGATATCACAGCAGAAGGTTTTTTCACATGGTAAAATCACCTTAGAACCCACCACAATTCCTAAAACGAGTATGGTACCATCAACAAATGATTTATAATGTAACTAAAGTCCTAAAACCCTCTATTAACTACAATGCTTTTTAATGAGGTGCTATCATGTATATTGGTCCCAAGATGGCTGCCAACACTTCTTGGATGAAGTGCTGACAGCCAATCAGATCAGATGTGTGGTTAGGCTCCGCCCAGATATATATATTTTTTTGAACCTAAATTACTCAAAATCCACTGGAGCACATATATTGAGACCTAGCAAAGGCACATCAGGCTAACAGTCCCTACAATTTTGCCAAGTTTCGTGCAAATCCATTCAGCCGTTCGAGCTAAAAGTGAGGCCAACCGCCCTATGGAAATTAACATGGGAAAAATGCGTTTTGGGACCCCCCTTTTTTCTCGGCCCCCCCTTGATGAAACCCCCCCAAATTGTCAGGGGCTGCTCAGAAACAAAATGTTCCATTTTCCTGAAAATTTCAGCCAATTCCGTCCACAAACGCCAAAGTTATTAGACATAGAATTTTCAAAAATCCCATAGAGAAAAAATCCTAACTATATATACCTACTGGCGACCGCCAGTAGGTAATATATATATATATATATATATATATATATATATATATATATATATATATATATATATATATATATATATATATTTCACTGAAAAAACCATAGGTTATAGACCATATATAGCTAGGAATTCGCATTTACAAAACCTTATTTTACTCACACAAAACCATTGAAATTCCATATATAGTTAGTTGCACTAACTATATATCGCGCACCCGCAATCCACTGCTGATGATGTCACATATTACATCATTCATGACATGGTCAGTGACATCACTGATGACATCTCAAATGACATCACTGATGACATCTCAAATGACATCACTGATGACATCACTGATGACATCTCATTTGACATTACTGATCACATCACTGATGATATCATTCATGTGATAATACGATGAACCTCTTCAGACTCTAATATAACCTTAGATACAATCAGTGTAAACAGACACTCACAGACTGTCACTCATCCATGGAGTTACTCACACACCTAGTCAGTCATGCAAAGAATCAATCACACCTCCATTTCCTCAACTATACAGTTATACAAACTTTACTTATTCAAACATATACTAACACATATTTACTCTCTTATACAATCCCTGATACAAGTTCACAATGATCCATACAGCCACTCACACATTCACTGGCTCTTATGCACAGTTATTTATATATGTCAACTCTCACATGTACTGTGTTTTACATATGTACTTACTTTGACATGTAGCACTGAGATATCCATTCACTCACCAATACACTCATGCACACAGTCAACCGCCCATACAGCTGTTTCCACATGCACTTTTGAAACCATACATCTAGTGAATCAACTGCTCACACATCTATGCACAGAGTCATACACCTCCCAGCCACCCACACACACACTCAGTCTCCCATACAAATACTTGGGCAACCAATCAATAACCCATATAGTTACTCATATAGCTACTTATCAACACATGCAACAGTTTACAGAACAACAGACATAATGATGCACAAATTAAGACTCTCTATAGCTGTTTTAAGGTATGGAAGGCGGTAAAAAAAGTACTAGGCATAGGACGATTCTCATATTACACTCCGGTACTAAACAACCCAACTCTTCCACCAATAATCTTTAAAGATAATTGCATTAATAAATGGTATAATTTAGGAATTACACAACTTGGGGATTTTTATACCAATCAGGGGATTAAATCGTTTGAAGTTCTGAAGGGAGAATTTGGTTTAGACTGGCGGGATTTTTTTAAATATCTCCAAATTAGGGACTTCCTAACTCACAAATCTGGAGCAAGGACACTCTGGGAACAATCTACTGTAGTGGAGACAATTATACATTCAAGGAAACAGTCAATAGGTGGAGTGTATGTGTCATTGCTGGACAGGTTCCCGGATGATCTAGATAAAACGGCAATGAGGTGGCAAGGCAAACTCGAGATTTCTAAAGAAGGATTTTTGTACTCCTATCAGCTAGCTCAAACTATTCTTATTTCGACTAGACTCCAGGCACAATTTTATAAAACCTGTTTTTTTCTTTACTATACACCCGATAAAATTGCAAAATGGGGAACCAGTAATGGGACTTGCTGCCCGAGATGCAATCTATTTAAGGCAGATTCCATCCATATCTTTGCCTCTTGCCCGGTGTTAATACCTTTGATACAAAGTATAGAGAGGTTTCTAACTTCAGTTCTTCACAGAAAGGTTGCCTTGTCACCAGAGGTAATGGTACTTGGGGTGGAGGATCCAGATAATCTTGAGAGCGGCCACGATTTTATATTTGTTGCTATGGCTGTTTGGCGGCTATGCCTAGCCTCGGCTTGGCTAGACCCGCTACCACCTACTTTCCAACAGTGGCTAGCTAGGCTCTTAGCTGTGCATAATATCGAGACAGCTATTTATAAGCGTAAAGGCAGACGGCGACGTGAAAGGGGTATGAAAATCTGGACTCCTCTCACACACTGGCGAGCTCTACAAAACTGATTTATTATCGATACTGTAATGTATTCATGCTACTGTTTTAATTGGTTTTTTCGTGATGCTGGGAATATATTTTATTTTGTAAATTCTCTATAATGTATATTTATTTATGTCAAACACAACGAAAAGTTCATGATGTTAATGAACAGAAAGTCTGCCTGTCCGGGGGGGGGGATAAATATGTAAAAATCAATAAAAACATTTATAAAAAAAAAAAAAAAAATTAAGACAGTTTAGTCACTAACCCAGGCACTCAGTGAGACACATTTAATCACTCACTCATACAGTCAGTCATGCACCTACTAAATCCTTCATCCAGACACTTATACATCCACTCATTCTTCAATATGTAAGACATATTTTAACTTTACAGAAACATACAGTCACTGGATGTTGTCATCAGTGATGTCATTTGAGATGTCATCAGTGATGTCATCAGTGATGTCACTGACCATGTCATGAATGATGTAATATGTGACATCATCAGCAGTGGATTGCGGGTGCGCGATATATAGTTAGTGCAACTAACTATGTATGGAATTTCAATGGTTTTGTGTGAGTAAAATAAGGTTTTGTAAATGCGAATTCCTAACTATATATGGTCTATAACCTATGGTTTTTTCAGTGAATTTTCAAGGTTTTGTAAATGCTAATTCCTAACTATATATGGTCTATAACCTATGGTTTTTTCAGTGAATTTTCAAGGTTTTGTAAATGCTAATTCCTAACTATATATGGTCTATAACCTATGGTTTTTTCAGTGAATATATATATATACATACATATATAAACATATATCATCTGTATATCTATATAAATACAAACATAAATGCATGCATACATATACTTATATGCATACAGATGCATGTTATTTACATGAAAGTTGAAAAAACACTAATAAAAGCAAAGCTAAAAAGCCACCTCATTACAAACAGAATGGCTTTAACTTAAACGAGGGCGAGATCTATTGCATTTTCAATGCTTGTTTACTTTGGTTCCATCAAGAAGGCATTCAGATGTGTCACACATTTGCCATAAATTCTGAATGTTAGGACTCTAGTTGCACAATAGATCACTGTAGTAAAGCTACTGCTCACCAGGGACGTCTGCTGCTGGTATTCAAAGTGCATGTTTCAGTCTGCATGTCAGAATTTTTTTCATGAAATAGAAGAGGATTTGAGAAGTCACTCAAAATGATCCCTAATTTTTCTTTCTGAAGCACTAATCATACTTTCTATGGCAAAATTAACCCCCTCATGTTGTTCCTTTTTAAATTGAGTGTTTTCAGACTTACCACTTCATTCCAATCAAGATGGCTTCTGGTGTGCCATACTTTTGTCATAAGTAAGACTGTTAGCGCTCTAGTTGTTCTTTAGAACACTCTGGGACATTCTGTCATTGGGCTATACTTGGGGTACATCTGGGTGATATTTGGGCTACATTTAGGCTCTTTTGTCTCTGGCGGCCATCTTGGGAGACTGTATGTCAGAATTTTTTAATGAAATTGAAGAGGGTTTGAGAAGTCACTCAAAATGTGCCCTAATTTTTCTTTCTGCAGCACTAATCATAATTCATATGGCAAAATATACCCCCTTTTTGTTCCTTTTTAAATTAAATGTTTTAAGAGTTACCACTTTATTCCAATCAAGATGGCTTCAGGTGTGCCATACCTTTGTAATAAGTAGGACTGTTAGCGCTCTAGTTGTTCTTTAGAACACTCTGGGACATTCTGTCATTGGGCTATACTTGGGCTACATCTGGGTGATATTTGTGCTACATTTGGGCTCTTTTGTCTCTGGTGGCCATTTTGAGAGACTGCATGTCAGAATTTTTTAATGAAATAGAAGAGGATTTGAAAAGTCACTCAAAATGTGCCCTAATTTTTCTTTCTGCAGCACTAATAATACCTTCTATTGCATAATATACCCCCTCATTTTGTTCCTTTTTAAATTAAATGTTTTAAGAGTTACCACTTTATTCCCATCACGATGGCTCCAGGTGTGCTATACCTTTGTAATAAGTAGGACTGTTAGCGCTCTAGTTGTTCTTTAGAACACTCTGGGACATTCTGTCATTGGGCTATACTTGGGCTACATCTGGGTGATATTTGGGCTACATTTGGGCTCTTTTGTCTCTGGTGGCCATTTTGGGAGACTGCATGTCAGAATGTTTTAATGAAATAGAAAAGGATTTGAGAAGTCACTCAAAATGTGCCCTAATTTTTCATTCTGCAGCACTAATCATACTTTCTATGGCAAAATATACGCCCTCATGTTGTTTCTTTTTAAATTAAATGTTTTAAGAGTTACCACTTTATTCCAATCAAGATGGCTTCAGGTGTGCCATACCTTTGTAATAAGTAGGACTGTTAGCGCTCTAGTTGTTCTTTAGAACACTCTGGGACATTCTGTCATTGGGCTATACTTGGGCTACATCTGGGTGATATTTGGGCTACATTTGGGCTCTTTTGTCTCTGGTGGCCATTTTGGGAGACTGCATGTCAGAATGTTTTAATGAAATAGAAAAGGATTTGAGAAGTCACTCAAAATGTGCCCTAATTTTTCATTCTGCAGCACTAATCATACTTTCTATGGCAACATATACCCCCTCATGTTGTTTCTTTTTAAATTAAATGTTTTAAGAGTTACCACTTTATTCCAATCAAGATGGCTTCAGGTGTGCCATACCTTTGTAATAAGTAGGACTGTTAGCGCTCTAGTTGTTCTTTAGAACACTCTAGGAGGCTGCAGTAGAACACAAAGGAATCAACTGACAGTCTCTGTCCTTGTTGGATGTACATGTTTTACTGAGAATGTCAGACTTCATTTTCACATGACTGAGAAAGATAATGTGAATTTACAGAAAATATGCTTTGAGTTTAGCTTATAGATCCCCTTCCAAACCACTGTGGGAAAATCATGAGATATTAGTTTTCTTTCAAACAATATTCATGATATCACAGCAGAAGGTTTTTTCACATGGTAAAATCACCTTAGAACCCACCGCAATTCCTAAAACGAGTATGGTACCATCAACAAATGATTTATAATGTAACTAAAGTCCTAAAACCCTCTATTAACTACAATGCTTTTTAATGAGGTGCTATCATGTATATTGGTCCCAAGATGGCTGCCAACACTTCTTGGATGAAGTGCTGACAGCCAATCAGATCAGATGTGTGGTTAGGCTCCGCCCAGATATATATATTTTTTTGAACCTAAATTACTCAAAATCCACTGGAGCACATATATTGAGACCTAGCAAAGGCACATCAGGCTAACAGTCCCTACAATTTTGCCAAGTTTCGTGCAAATCCATTCAGCCGTTCGAGCTAAAAGTGAGGCCAACCGCCCTATGGAAATTAACATGGGAAAAATGCGTTTTGGGACCCCCCTTTTTTCTCGGCCCCCCCTTGATGAAACCCCCCCAAATTGTCAGGGGCTGCTCAGAAACAAAATGTTCCATTTTCCTGAAAATTTCAGCCAATTCCGTCCACAAACGCCAAAGTTATTAGACATAGAATTTTCAAAAATCCCATAGAGAAAAAATCCTAACTATAAATACCTACTGGCGACCGCCAGTAGGTAATATATATATATATATGTCAGAAAGGGCTCCCAGCCAACGTCCTAGCAGGAACCACACAAAGAGACTCGCACTCCAGGGTCTGTGTTTTCAAATGTTTTATATATATATATATATATATATTACCTACTGGCGGTCGCCAGTAGGTATATATAGTTAGGATTTTTTCTCCATGGCATTTTTGAAAATTCTATGTCTAATAACTTTGGCGTTTGTGGACAGAATTGGCTGAAATGTTCAGGAAAATGGAACATTTTGTTTCTGAGCAGCCCCTGACAATTTGGGGGGGTTTCATCAAGGGGGGGCCGAGAAAAAGGGGGGTCCCAAAACGCGTTTTTCCCATGTTAATTTCCATAGGGCGGTTGGCCTCACTTTTAGCTCGAACGGCTGAATGGATTTGCACGAAACTTGGCAAAATTGTAGGGACTGTTAGCCCGATGTGCCTTTGCTAGGTCTCAATATATGTGCTCCAGTGGATTTTGAGTAATTTAGGTACAAAAAAAGATATATATCTGGGCGGAGCCTAACCACACATCTGATCTGATTGGCTGTCAGCACTTCATCCAAGAAGTGTTGGCAGCCATCTTGGGACCAATATACATGATAGCACCTCATTAAAAAGCATTGTAGTTAATAGAGGGTTTTAGGACTTTAGTTACATTATAAATCATTTGTTGATGGTACCATACTCGTTTTAGGAATTGTGGTGGGTTCTAAGGTGATTTTACCATGTGAAAAAACCTTCTGCTGTGATATCATGAATATTGTTTGAAAGAAAACTAATATCTCATGATTTTCCCACAGTGGTTTGGAAGGGGATCTACAAGCTAAACTGAAAGCATATTTTCTGTAAATTCACATTATCTTTCTCAGTCATGTGAAAATGAAGTCTGACATTCTCAGTAAAACATGCACATCCAACAAGGACAGAGACTGTCAGTTGATTCCTTTGTGTTCTACTGCAGCCTCCTAGAGTGTTCTAAAGAACAACTAGAGCGCTAACAGTCCTACTTATTACAAAGGTATGGCACACCTGAAGCCATCTTGATTGGAATAAAGTGGTAACTCTTAAAAAATTTTATTTAAAAAGAAACAACATGAGGGCGTATATGTTGCCATAGAAAGTATGATTAGTGCTGCAGAATGAAAAATTAGGGCACATTTTGAGTGACTTCTCAAATCCTTTTCTATTTCATTAAAACATTCTGACATGCAGTCTCCCAAAATGGCCACCAGAGACAAAAGAGCCCAAATGTAGCCCAAATATCACCCAGATGTAGCCCAAGTATAGCCCAATGACAGAATGTCCCAGAGTGTTCTAAAGAACAACTAGAGCGCTAACAGTCCTACTTATTACAAAGGTATGGCAGACCTGAAGCCATCTTGATTGGAATAAAGTGGTAACTCTTAAAACATTTAATTTAAAAAGAAACAACATGAGGGGGTATATTTTGCCATAGAAAGTATGATTAGTGCTGCAGAATGAAAAATTAGGGCACATTTTGAGTGACTTCTCAAATCCTTTTCTATTTCATTAAAACATTTTGACATGCAGTCTCCCAAAATGGCCACCAGAGACAAAAGAGCCCAAATGTAGCCCAAATATCACCCAGATGTAGCCCAAGTATAGCCCAATGACAGAATGTCCCAGAGTGTTCTAAAGAACAACTAGAGCGCTAACAGTCCTACTTATTACAAAGGTATAGCACACCTGGAGCCATCATGATGGGAATAAAGTGGTAACTCTTAAAATATTTAATTTAAAAAGGAACAAAATGAGGGGGTATATTATGCAATAGAAGGTATTATTAGTGCTGCAGAAAGAAAAATTAGGGCACATTTTGAGGGACTTTTCAAATCCTCTTCTATTTCATTAAAAAATTCTGACATGCAGTCTCCCAAAATGGCCACCAGAGACAAAAGAGCCCAAATGTAGCCCAAATATCACCCAGATGTAGCCCAAGTATAGCCCAATGACAGAATGCCCCAGAGTGTTCTAAAGAACAACTAGAGCGCTAACAGTCCTACTTATTACAAAGGTAGGGCACACCTGAAGCCATCTTGATTGGAATAAAGTGGTAACTCTTAAAACATTTAATTTAAAAAGGAACAAAATGAGGGGGTATATTTTGCCATATGAATTATGATTAGTGCTGCAGAAAGAAAAATTAGGGCACATTTTGAGTGACTTCTCAAACCCTCTTCAATTTCATTAAAACATTCTGACATACAGTCTCCCAAGATGGCCACCAGAGACAAAAGAGCCTAAATGTAGCCCAAATATCACCCAGATGTACCCCAAGTATAGCCCAATGACAGAATGTCCCAGAGTGTTATAAAGAACAACTAGAGCGCTAACAGTCTTACTTATGACAAAAGTATGGCACACCAGAAGCCATCTTGATTGGAATGAAGTGGTAAGTCTGAAAACACTCAATTTAAAAAGGAACAACATGAGGGGGTTAATTTTGCCATAGAAAGTATGATTAGTGCTTCAGAAAGAAAAATTAGGGATCATTTTGAATGACTTCTCAAATCCTCTTCTATTTCATTAAAAAACATTGTGACATGCAGGCTGAAACATGCACTTTGAATACCAGCAGCAGACGTCCCTGGTGAGCAGTAGCTTTACTACAGTGATCTAATGTGCAACTAGAGTGCTAACATTCAGAATTTATGGCAAATGTGTGACACATCTGAATGCCTTCTTGATGGAACCAAAGTAAACAAGCATTGAAAATGCAATTGATCTCGCCCTCGTTTAAGTTAAAGCCATTCTGTTTGTAATGAGGTGGCTTTTTAGCTTTGCTTTTATTAGTGTTTTTTCAACTTTCATGTAAATAACATGCATCTGTATGCATATAAGTATATGTATGCATGCATTTATGTTTGTATTTATATAGATATACAGATGATATATGTTTATATATGTATGTATATATATATATATTCACTGAAAAAAACATAGGCTATAGACCATATATAGTTAGGAATTAGCATTTACAAAACCTTGAAAATTCACTGAAAAAACCATAGGTTATAGACCATATATAGTTAGGAATTAGCATTTACAAAACCTTGAAAATTCACTGAAAAAACCATAGGTTATAGACCATATATAGTTAGGAATTCGCATTTACAAAACCTTATTTTACTCACACAAAACCATTGAAATTCCATATATAGTTAGTTGCACTAACTATATATCACGCACCCGAAATCCACTGCTGATGATGTCACATATTACATCATTCATGACATGGTCAGTGACATCACTGATGACATCACTGATGACATCTCAAATGACATCACTGATGACATCACTGATGACAACATCCAGTGACTGTATGTTTCTGTAAAGTTAAAATATGTCTTACATATTGAAGAATGAGTGGATGTATAAGTGTCTGGATGAAGGATTTAGTAGGTGCATGACTGACTGTATGAGTGAGTGATTAAATGTGTCTCACTGAGTGCATGGGTTAGTGACTAAACTGTCTTAATTTGTGCATCATTATGTCTGTTGTTCTGTAAACTGTTGCATGTGTTGATAAGTAGCTATATGAGTAACTATATGGGTTATTGAGTGGTTGCCCAAGTATTTGTATGGGAGACTGAGTGTGTGTGTGGGTGGCTGGGAGGTGTATGACTCTGTGCATAGATGTGTGAGCAGTTGATTCACTAGATGTATGGTTTCAAAAGTGCATGTGGAAACAGCTGTATGGGCGGTTGACTGTGTGCATGAGTGTATTGGTGAGTGAATGGATATCTCAGTGCTACATGTCAAAGTAAGTACATATGTAAAACACAGTACATGTGAGAGTTGACATATATAAATAACTGTTCATAAGAGCCAGTGAATGTGTGAGTGGCTGTATGGATCATTGTGAACTTGTATCAGGGATTGTATAAGAGAGTAACTATGTGTTAGTATATGTTTGAATAAGTAAAGTTTGTATAACTGTATAGTTGAGGAAATGGAGGTATGATTGATTCTTTGCATGACTGACTAGGTGTGTGAGTAACTCCATGGATGAGTGACAGTCTGTGAGTGTCTGTTTACACTGATTGTATCTAAGGTTATATTAGAGTCTGAAGAGGTTCATCGTATTATCACATGAATGATATCATCAGTGATGTGATCAGTAATGTCAAATGAGATGTCATCAGTGATGTCATCAGTGATGTCATTTGAGATGTCATCAGTGATGTCATTTGAGATGTCATCAGTGATGTCATCAGTGATGTCACTGACCATGTCATGAATGATGTAATATTTGACATCATCAGCAGTGGATTGCGGGTGCGCGATATATAGTTAGTGCAACTAACTATATATGGAATTTCAATGGTTTTGTGTGAGTAAAATAAGGTTTTGTAAATGCGAATTCCTAACTATATATGGTCTATAACCTATGGTTTTTTCAGTGAATATAGATATATATATATATATATATATATAAATATATATATATATATATATATATATATATACTACTGGCGGTTGCTAGTAGGTAGTTATAGTTAGGACCTAGTTTCCATAGGAAAATTGTTTTTGTTTTCCCAATAACTTTGTCTCCAGTTGACGAATCTTCGCGAAATTTTCAAAACTAGTGTGGTGCTCGGGTCTGCTCCTATGTTGAAAATTACGGGGTGATTTGACAAGCGGGGGCTGAGAAAAAAGGGGGTCCCAAAACGCGTTTTCTCCATGTTAATTCCCATAGGAAACGTTAGTCACGGCTACAGCCCGAACTGCTGAACGGAATTACACCAAATTTGGCAAAAAGGTAGCCCTTGGTTCAGAAAGATCTCTTTTTGTTAAATGATGTAAATCCATTCAGTAGTTCCTGAGAGATTAAAGAAAAACAGGTCAAAAAATTAATTTTCCATAGCAAACTTTAGACACGGCTACAGCTCGGACTGCTGAACGGAATTACAGCAAATTTGGCATAAAATTAGCCCTTTCCTCACAAAGAACTCTTTTTCTTAAATGGAGTACATCCATTCAGTAGTTGCTGGGAAAAAATAAAAATATTGAAATATATAGAGGCGCGGAGGATCCGTGCACCCTGCCGATCACGAGCTGCATTCTAATTGGCTGTCAACACTCCAAATCAGGAAGTGTTAGCAGCCATCTTGTGCCTCGGTAGAACCGAGAGGCTACCGAGGCACAAGAAAACAGAAAAAGAAAAACACACAAAACAAGAAAAGAGGCAGGCTATAAACACCCTGACCCCTAGGCCTGCTCAGGGTGTCCCTCAAGGACCCCGAAGGCCAAAAAAGCATTTTTTTTTTAAATCAAGAAAATCCGCAAAGGATCCACGGATCCGGTGTGAAAATGAAAAAACGAAGCGCGGGCCTCCGCGCTTCGTCAATATTTAGCCCCCGGGTGAGCCAGGTCCCGGGGGCAGTAATAAAAAAGTTTTGGGGGGCCCCAATCCCCCCACACTTCTTTGGCAAACTGGATCACTGGAAGGAAACTGGTTTACTCAGTTGGGATGAACATAAATATATTAAGCAAGATAACCCAGTGATTCCAGTCTTCTACATGTTACTGAAGATCCACAAGAACCCCACTAGCCCACCAGGGAGGCCCATCATTTCATCGTGTGGCAGTCTATTCGAGAAAGCTTCGAAATATATAGACTATTTTTTTAATCCTATTGTCAGAACCCTCCCATCTTACTTGAAAGACTACTGACTTTTTAAAATGTATTTTTGACATTTGCTGGGACCCTACAACAATGGTTCTTATGACGTTAGATATTTAAACCTTGTATATGAGCATAAGACACATAGACGGTCTCAGAGTATGTGAACATTACCTTAATAGGAGACCGATACGCCTTGCATCTCAGAATAGAATGACTCTGGAAATCATGGAATGGTGTCTCACTAACAACATCTTTCTTTTTGGTAGTGATTTGTACATCCAGGAGAGGGGGACTGCGATGGGCATCTGCTTTGCTCCCAGTTATGCCAATCTACATCTCGGCTACTGGGAGGAGCAGGTGCTCAGGGGGGGTCCTCTCGACCACTGGTTGGGACATATCCTTTTGTGGGTAAGATATATTGGTGATGTCTTCGTGCTGTGGCAGGGCACGGAGACATCAATCAACCTGTTTATCGAAGAAATGAATCAGAACTCTTTGAATTTGGAATTCGTGGGGAATTCCAGTAAAATTTCTATTGATTTTCTAGATATCAGGATTACCCCCCAAGGTAACAAACTAGAAACTACTGTGTTCCGCAAGAATACTGCTGGGAACTCAATTTTGCACGCCGAGAGCGCCCACCCAACGGCATTAATAAGAAGTATCCCATTTGGGGAGTACTATAGGGCGAGGCGTACCTGCAGTAAAGATGAACAGTACAATATCATAGAAATTGAAATGACCCAGAGGTTTTTAGAAAGGGGATACAGTGAGACGGTCCTTAAGGGCGCGGCCAAAAAAGCCAGGAAGTTAATTCGAGATAATTTACTCTTTGAGCCCTCCAGAACTCAAAAATCAAAGAAAGGACAGTATGATCAAGGGAGCTCACGATTTATAACCACTTTTAACACCAAACATAAGGAAGTAAGATCTATCCTAAGAAAACACTGGTATCTGATTAAGAACTATCCAGTGTTAGGCCTAAAGGTGAAGAAAAACCCTGAAATTACTTACAAAAGGTCTAAATCTTTAAAAGATTTGATAGTACAGAGTGAGTTCCAGAACAAGAAAAAGAGTAATACAGACTGGCTGAAAGCTAAACCTGGTTTATGTAAAGCGTGCCAACATGGTATGAATCGCACGGATTTTAAAAAGTCTTTTAATAAGATCGTAAAAGTAAGGGGCCTCATTTATGAGGCCTTGCGTCAGTTTTGCGCTGCGGATGCGTCACTTTTTGTGACGCATCTGCGGCGTAAAACATGCGCCTTGTTGCGCCATATTTAAAAAGTGACGCATCTAGGTAGATGCGTCACTTTTTAAACCCCTGCGCCACATTATACCTGCGTCAGGTATAATGTATGCAGAGGGGGCGTTCCCCCGCAAAAAGCCTCGTAATAGTGACGCAGTGAAATCTATGAGATTTCACTGCGTCACTTTTAGGATGCTGTTGCGTCAAAATCTTGCGCCTGCCTCACAGCAGGCGTAAGACTGACGCAAGCCCTTTCACATGGGGCTTTCCCCATGTGAAAGGACGCATTGCTGGAGTTGCGTCACTTTTGTGACACACTCCAGCAATGCGTCACTTTTGCGCTTACAGATGCGTCAGAAATACTGACGTATCTGTAAGTCCTTGCGACATGATGCGTCATACATTAAATATGACGCATCATTGGTGTCGCAAGGAGTGCGCAGTGAAAAGTGACGCATCGCTGTTTTCACGCAGCGATGCGTCACTTTTCATAAATGAGGCCCTAGGAGTTTTATCACATGCAAAAGTGAGTACGTAGTTTATTTACTACAGTGCCCCTGTCAAAAGATTTATATCGGTAGTACAATCTTACCTGTACACCAGCGGATTCTGCAGCACAGAAGAGCCATTGTTAATCAAGATAAGTCTTACCACGGATCCGGTGTGAAAATAAAAAAACGAAGCGCGGGCTTCCGCGCTTCGTCAATATTTAGCCCCAGGGTGGGCCAGGTCCCGGGGGCAGTAAAAAAAAAGTTTTGGGTTGCCCCAATCCCCCCACACTGCCCTGGGGACCGCCACCCCCCAGAGTTTTGCATAATTATTTGGGGGCACACACCCCCAGCAGCCCCATCGACCGCCACCCCGGAGCTTATTTTTTTAAAGTTGGGGGCCCCTAAGGCCCCCCCAATTCCCCGGGACCCCCACCCTGGGGTTTTAATAAATTATGATCATGGGGGGGCACACTCCCCCCGCTGCTCCGGGGACAGCCACCCCTGGGGCTTCTTTTTTAAAAAAAAATATTCCTGTGTGGTGTAGCTTGAGCCTCCCCACACGCCTGGGGACCTCCACCTCCCCGGGGCACTAATATTTCAATTTGTGGGTCCGTATCGGACCCCCTAACCCAGGGGACCCCACCTCCCCGGGGCTGTTGAGATGTTGGGAGGGGAGCCGCACAGCCCCCCTCCTGGAGCCTGTGATGGCCCTGGGGACCGCCCCCCCCCCGGGCCGCTCTTGCAGTGTTTCGGGGTGCCCTCCCACAGGACACTGCTGTTTGGTATGACAGGGCGGGAGCATCGCGGCTCCCGCCCTGTCATATCAAACTGGGGTTTGGGTTTTGGAAGAAACCTGCTCTCTCTTCCAAATCCAAACCCCATTGCTTTTCTACACAGGGAGCTGCATGTCAGCAGGTCCCCATGTGGTAAAGCAATACCGGCTCCCGCAGGATGCGTGGAGCCGGCAGAGACTGTGGGGGCATTGGGGCTCCCCCCATGGTCCCCAACAAGGTGGCCAGACCCCGGGGGATGGTGTCTCTGGGGCCAGAAGTAGCCAGGGAGGGGGCCACATGGCCCCCCTCCCCAATATTTATTCATTTTTAAAAAATCACGCAAAGGCCGGCCAGGGGGGATGAGGTCCCCGGGGCCATAAATGGCCTGAGAAGGGGGGCCATGCAGCCCCCCTCCACAATAATATAAAAAAAATGCGGCCATGCACCGGGGGATGGGGTCCTTGGGGCTCGGAATTGGCCACGGGAGTGGGGCGCACACGGCCCTCTTCCCGTTAAAATATATTTTTTTTAATGGGGGTCAGGCCCTGGGGGATGGAGTCCCCAGGGCCCAAAAAAAGTAAAAACAAGAGGGGCCACACAGCCCCCCTTCGAAACAAATGTAAAAAACAAAATACACGCAATCATGCCTAGGCCCCGCCACCTTCCACAAACACTCTGCAAACGCGCCCTGTGGTGCGTTTTAAATTGGGGAATTAAGTCCCCTTTAATACTGGAGGTCCCTGAGGGCCAACTAGCCCAACAGATACCTCCAGTAAGCGCCACAGGGCTGCGTTGCAGAGAGGTGGTCCAGGCCACGCCCCTTTTTACACCTCTCTGCAACGCAGCTCTGTGGCGCTTATTGGAGGAACCTGGTAGACTAGTTGGGTCCTAGGGACCCCCCTCAGGAATCAAGGGGACTTAATCCCCCAACTTAAAACACGCCATGGGGCGTGTTTGCACAGCTGTGAAGTGAGAGGGTGGGCCTGAGTTGACATGTGTGCAAACACGCCCTGTGGAGCATTTTAAGTTGGGGAATGAATTTCTCTTCAATCCTTTGGGTCCCCGAGAGGCCAACTAGCTCACCAGGTACCTCCAGTAAGCACCACAGAGCTGCATGCAGAGAGGTGTAAAAAGGGGCATGGCCTCTGAACACCTCTCTAAAAAGCCGCTCCCTGGTGCATACTGGAGGTACTTAATTCCCCAACTGAAAACGCGCCACAGGGCGTGTTTGCACACGTCACCTCTGCCCCTACCGCCTCCCTTTACCACTGTGAAATGGTGCTCCATGGCACGTTTTAAATTGGGGGATTAAGTCCCCTTGAATCCTGAGAGTACCTGAGTCCAACTAGCCCACCATGTACCTCCAGTAGAGGTGTAAAAAGGGGCATAGCCTAGGCTGCCTCTCTGCGACGTGACATGTGTGCAAACACACCCTGTGGCCTGTTTTAAGATGGAGAATTAATTCCTCTTCAATCCTGAGGGTCCCCTGGGGCCAACTAGCCCACCACTTACCTCCAGTAAGCGCCACTGCTCTGCGTTGCAGAGAGGTGGCCCAGGCCATGCCCCTTATCATATCTTTTTGCAACGCAGATCTGTGGCGCTTACTGGAGGTAAGTGGTAGGCTAGAGCGCCCCCATGAACCCTCACAAATCAAGGGTACTTAATTCCCCAATTTACAACGCACCAGGGGGTGCGTTTCCACATTGGTGCAGGGAGGGGCCTGATGTTACAAGTGTGCAAATGCGCCCTGTGGCTTGTTTTACGTTGGGGAATGAAGTCCCCTTGAATCCTGAGGGTCCCTGGAGCCCAAATAACCCACCAGGTACGTTCAGTAAGTGCCACGGAGTTGCAATGCAGAGAGATGTAAAATGGGGCATGGCCTCGTATCACCTTTCTGCAAAGCAGCGCTGTGGTGTTTACTGGAGGTACATGGTGGGCTAGTTTCTCTCAGCATTCAAGGGGACTTAATCCCCCAATTTAAAACGTGCCACGTGGCGCCGTTCCACAGTAGTAAAGGGAGGAAGCGGGGGCAGAGGTGGCATGTGCAAACACGCCCTGTGGCACATTTTAAGTTGGATAATTAAGTCCCCTTCAATCCTGAGGGCCCCTGGGGTCCAACTAGGCCACCAGGTATCTCCAGTAATCTCCACAGGCCTGCCTTGCAGAGAGGTGGTCTAGCCATGCCCCCTTTTACACCTCTGTGCAACGCAGCTTTGTGGCGCTTACTGGAGGTACCTAGTTGGCTACTTGGACCCCGGGGACCCTCAGGATTACAGGGGAATTAATTCCCGAACTTAAAATGCTCCACAGGGTGAGTTTGCACACATGTCACCTCAGGCTCCCCTCCCTTCACCACTGTGCAAACGTGCCTGTGTTGCATTTTAAGAGGTAGTTTTAATCCCCCTGCCCTATTATGTACTAGGGCCTTACAGAGGAGGTCATGCTAATCACAGGGGTACCTCAATGCAAAGTGTTCCCTAGTGTATGTAGGTGATTTCACTGTATTCTAAGTGTATTTTAGCATAGCACTGGCTCTAGGCCTGTTTAGTCAGAGTGAGTTACTACAAGTACCGTCTAAAAAAGTTGTGGGTACAGGATGATTTTGCAACAAGGCCTCTTTCTGCATTTCCTTTGCTTCTTTCTGTGCGTTGCTTCTTCTTTCTTCACATGTCCAACCTCTGTAGGCATAGTTAGAAACTAGCATTCAAAAAACCTTTGAAATTCACTGAAAAAACCATAGGTTTCAGGCATGTTATAGTTAGAAAATAGCATTTAAAAAACCTTTGAAATTCACTGAAAAAAATAAAGGTGTCAGGCACATTATAGTTAGAAATTAGCATATAAAAAACCTTAGAATTTCACTGAAAAAACCCTATCTTTTAGGGGCGTTATAGTTAGTTGGACATTTCATTTGTACAAAACCATAGAAATTCCCCTGTTATAGTTAGTTCAGCTTACTATAACCACGCGCCCGCAATGCACTGCTGATGATGTAACATATTACATCACTCATGACTTTGTCAGTGACATCACTCATGACATCACTGATGACATCTCAAGTGACATCACTGATGACATAATCCTTGTGATAGAGTGGCAAACCTTCTCTCACCCTAATATAACCTTTGATACATACACTCAAAAATACAAACTAACATTTTCAAAACAATAGACATACCAATACCAGTTACAAAACACCTATTCAGTAATTCCAAGATCTATACACACATCCACTCATTCACCAACAGTCCTATACAGTCACTCATACATGTACTCACTCATCATATCTACTCATATACCTATACATTCTTTTACACACCACCACTTATCCATAGAGTTACTCACACACATAGTCACACATGCAAACAAAGTATCAAACATCCATTTACTTGCATATACAGTTATATACACACCACCACACTTACTTCTACAGAAACGTACACATACTTACTCTCTTAAACCATCACTTATAAAAACACATATTTATTTATACAGGAACTCTTCCAATCTCTCACTCTCACATATACTCACTTATATACAAAATACTGACAGATACTAGTTTAACCCCTTCCGTGCTCATGACAAAGTCAGCTCGTCATGAGGCACGGTTGAGTTGTGCTTATGACGAGTTGACCTTGTCATGAACAATGGGGATCATGGATCGCCAGCACAGGAGGGGAAAACCCCCTAGCAGCCAAGGTGTTAAAACATGCAGTTACTCATAAAGACACTCTGTGAGGCAGCGAGCACAAGGTAAATGTAGTATCCCTTTTAGGTTACATCATTAGAATTGTTATGTTTCTTACTGTGTTCTATATTCTATATGTGGGAGTTGCTCAGATCTCTCTATCTCTCCTATCTTCGTGGTTGTACAAGCTGTTTCTCCATGTGATTAAACTACTTCTACTTCAAGACTTGGTCTCCCAATTACTTCATATTTTGGCGACGATCGGGATTTCAACAAGGACCCACAGTGACTACTTTTATTTTATTAATGTATTATTTTATTTCTTCTCTTCTGTATAACTTTTCACATTGGTACATTGTTTATCTTTCTGAAATGTCGAATAATATTTCCTCTCCTCCACATTTTTTACCTAATGCGGGTGATCCCAAAGTGGAATGGGATTTGTGGTATCCTACATTTCTGGCTTATGTGGATGTGGGAGTTGCTCAGATCTCTCTATTTCTCCTATCTTCGTGGTTGTACAAGCTGTTTCTCCATGTGATTAAACTACTTCTACTTCAAGACTTGGTCTCCCAATTACTTCATATTTTGGCGACGATCTGGATTTCAACAAGGACCCATCTTCTGAAGTATTTTTTTTTATGAACTTGAGAAACAGCGTTCACGCATTTTTAAGGTATTTCTTTTTGTTATCTCTTTATGTGTAAATGATTGCACCAGCGGCTGTGTTTAATTCCGTGCACCTGCGGGAGTATTATTACATCGTCACGTTTTGTTTGTATCCTGGATATCTCTTTCTACGTTATTTGCCGCTATTTGCATTTTATTTGGCGAACTTGTTTTCACGGAGCCTTCTCATCTTATGCGCTGTTTCCCTGATTGTCAAGTAATTTCTAGTGCATAAAGTTTTTTGTTTAATGCTTTGTTTTCCACATTTTAAGCCTCTGCATCTTTTGAACTCACCCTGAAGTTCCGTTGTGTAGCCGAGCGAGATTCCGAGTGCTTGGCGTCTATTGAGCGAGCGTCAGAATCCGTGTTTACATTCTACACAGCGTTCGTCAAAGCATCAGATGCACGCAGAGGTCAAAGCGTCACACGCTCAAACGTAATGTAACGTAGCTGCCATTTTGTTTGTTTATTTTTCATTCTTCGTGTGCTCAAATTTGGTGGTACGATGCTGCACTGTGACAATTGAATTCTCATCTCTACTGCATACTACGAACAGATTACGAACACATACATTTTATCAACTCCTGCAATTGGACTTTTAATATCTATTTCTAAAGGCGAATCTGACCACGGTGACTACTTTTATTTTATTAATTTATTATTTTATTTCTTCTCTTCTGTATAACTTTTCACATTGGTACATTGTTTATCTTTCTGAAATGTCGAATAATATTTCCTCTCCTCCACATTTTCTACCTACTGCGGGTGACCCCAAAGTGGAATGGGATTTGTGGTATCCTACATTTCTGGCTTATGTGGATGTAGTGGAGGAAGATGGGTGTTCTCCAAAAAGGAAATTAGCCCTATTGAAAAATTGCTTAGGTGGTTCAGGCCTTAAGGAGTTAGAAAATGTACCTCCTATTGAAGGTGCAGGTGATTTTAACATTTTTGAGGTCGTAATAAAGCAACTAGCTACTAGGTTTGGAAGGAAAATTAATACAGTAATGGAGAGATTTAAGTTTTATTCTAGGGCACAAAAAGAGGATGAGTCTATTGAAATCTATGTAGCTGCATTACATACTTTACCAGCTTCCTGTGCTTTTGAAACAATTAATTTCGAACAAGTACTAAGAGATCAAATTATGATGAGGACTAAAAGTAAAAAGATACAAGAACGTTTGTGGCTGGGGACTGAATCTTCACTTAATGCTGTACTGAATATTGCTAAAGGCATTGAACAATCAGAGCTTTTTGTGAGTGAGATTAGAGGTCAAGATGTCAAGAATAAAGTAATACTTCCTGAAATTGCTTTGGTAAAGGATATCCACAATCAAAAAAAGTTTCCTTTCACTCAAACTAAAAAGGAGTACTTTGGAAGGGACAATAAATTTACGGGCAAGAAATCCCAGGTAATTTGTTATAGGTGTGGAGGAAATGATCATGTTGAAACTACAAAGGTTGTCCAGCATGGAATAAAATTTGTGTAAAATGCAAGAAGTCAGGTCACTTTAGTAAAATGTGTAGATCTCCACAAAAGGTAAATTTAGTAACTTACTCTGAGTATGAAGACACTGAGGAAGTTCAGGAAATCAATACATTATTATGTGTAGGTGACACTAAGTGCAAAGGTTTTCCCAAAGACAATATTTTAATTAATGGTATAGAAATGTCTATGCTTATAGACTCGTGTGCCTGGTACAGTATAATTGGCAGAGAAATTTTCAACAAGCACTGGAATTGTACAAATTTGTTACCACCCGATGTTCGACCAGGTGGATACACTGGTCAGAAAATTGATCTTGATGGGTTTTTCTGGCCTGATATTAAATTTAAAGATAGGAACATTAAAGGCAAAATTTATATTGCATCCAAAGGTGCTTCTATCTTAGGTTGGCCGCATCAACATGAGCTAGGAATTAAACTGGATCCTAATGCCTCTCCACCTGTATATTTAGTACCTCCTGTTGATGATGAATTCACTGTTCAAATCAAAAGTACATTTCCTAAAAAAAATTCTGATATTCTTGGGGAATTTGTAAATTTCAAACATAAAATTATTTTAAAAGAAGGCGCAATACCAGTTCGACATAAAATGAGGAATGTGCCCTTAGCATACCGGGACAAATTGAAAAATATTTTGTCAGATTTAGTTTCCAGAGGAATCATTGAACCAACAGAATCCTCTCCCTGGGTTTCTCCAGTAGTTTTGTCCCTTAAGAGCAATGGTGAACTTTGTTTATGTGTTGACCTCCGCAGCTTGAACAGTGAAATTTGGGTTGATAGACATCCGTTACCCCACATTCATGAAGTGATTTCTACGTTATCTCGTGCATGTGTTTTTTCAACTTTAGACTTGGCTATTGCCTATCACCAGGTGTTACTACATGAGGATTCCAAGTTTCTTACCACTTTTATTACACCAGAAGGCATGTTTCAATACTGTTGCATGCCATTTGGTTTAGCCAGTGCGGCGTCCGTATTTCAAAGACTTATGAAAGATGTTTTAGATGGTTGTGATAATGCCATTGCTTTTCAAGATGATATCTTAATCTATGGGAAGAACTTCGAAGATCACGACAAGAATCTGGATAATGTATTAAGATCTGTTCAAGATAAAGGCCTAACTTTAAAATTTTCAAAGTGTAAATTTAGACAGAGCAAGGTAGAATATTTGGATCATGAGATTTCTTCTCAGGGTATTAAACCCAAACATAATCATATCCAGAGTATAGTTAAAGCTCCAGCGCCTACCAATAAAGAACAATTAGTGTCATTTTTAGGTCTCACTGAATTCTATAGCAAATTTGTGCAGGATTACTCTACTAAAGTTCATTATTTAAGGTTATTGTTAAAAAAAGACGCAAAATTTGTTTGGAACAAGGAACAACAATGTGCTTTTGAATTGCTCAAGAAAGAAATTGTAAATGCTCCGTTTTTAAGACCTTTTGATTTGGGTAAAGAATGCATTGTGTGTGTGGATGCAAGCAATGTTGGTCTAGGTTCTGTGCACATGCAAAAGAATATGGGTGAGGAATATGTAGTTTCCTACGCATCTCGGACTCTTCGAGGTGCAGAGTTTAACTATTCCACCATTGAAAAGGAGCTTTTAGCTTGCACTTGGGCTCTTGAACATTTTAGGCAGTTTCTTTGGGGAACGAAGTTTCGGTTGCGAACTGACCACAAGCCTTTAATAAATATGCTAGCTGCTGGTGGTGGTCGCACGTTGACTGCACGTTTGGCACGCTTAGCTGCCAAGTTACAAGAATTTCAGTGCATTGTGGAATATGTTCCTGGCCGTTTAAATGTCCATGCGGCCTGCATGTCTAGATTGCCTTGTGTTGATGCTGGCGCTGTTGTCATTATCTCTCCTGATGTTGACGTTGTTTTAACTGTGGATGATTTTAATGATGTAAAAAGCAACAAGGTGTCCAGTATTATTTCTGAAGCTGATTGGAGAAATGCCATGTGCAAGGACATTTGTATATCTAACGTAGTGAATTTTTTGCTACATGGATGGCCTGAAGAAAGAAAACTTTCTGGTGATATGTTAGCTTTGACTAAAATTAAAGAAGAACTCATGTTTGATCGTGGTTTTGTAACTAGAGGTGATAAGATATTCCCTCCCTGTGACTTAAGAGACAAAATAATTTTCAAGGCACATGAAGGCCATATGGGCATGTCCAGCACTAAAAGAAGAATGCGTGAATTCTACTGGTGGCCTGGTATCGACAGAATGGTTGACAAATGGGTCAGTTCATGTTCCCCTTGTGCTAGCAGTGACAAGTC
This sequence comes from Lissotriton vulgaris, assembly GCF_964263255.1. Lineage (NCBI taxonomy): Eukaryota > Metazoa > Chordata > Amphibia > Caudata > Salamandridae > Lissotriton > Lissotriton vulgaris. The sequence continues at coordinate 497,547,663 of NC_141691.1, forward strand.
TGTTAAACCTTTAGCTTCAAAGATGGACTTTCTCCTGTCGAGTGTACCATGAGTCCTTGGAAGAAATTAGGGATTGATATCATTGGTCCTCTTGACTTGTCAGACAACAAGTCTGTTTTCATTCTTGTGTTGATTGATTTTTTTCTCTAAATGGCCTGAGTTGAAGGTTATGGACAAAATTGGTTCTTCTCAGGTTGTTGAGTTCCTGATGAAATATTTTGTAGAGAGGGCATTCCAGCTGAGTTGGTATCGGACAATGGTCCACAATTTATTAGTAGTGAGTTGTCTTCTTTTCTTGACAGATGTGGTGTTGTGCACAAAAGAGTGTCTAATTACAATCCCCAGGCCAATGGTCACACGAAACGCTTCAATAAAGTCATCAAGAAATCCATTCAACTGGCTGTTAAAAGCAAGTTAGATAGGAAGAAAACTCTCCGTGCGTCCCTTTTGTCTTACCGTACTTCTCCCAATTCCGTTACGGGTATTTCCCCGTTCGAATTGTTAAAAGGTAGGAAACCTGGTTCGAAGTTGTTACCTTGGTGGATGAAATTGAAGATTCCCTGTGAGTCTTCTTTTGATCCTTCCAAGGTCAGAGATAACATTTTGAAATATCAGGATAAGATGAGGTGTTCCTCTGGTCGTTCAAGTGATCATAGTTCAAGAACTAAAGTTGGTGACTTTGTAAGGGTCAAATTTGGTAGAAATTCTGGTTCTAAGTGGAACAAATGGTCTGACCCTTGTAAAGTCACTGAGGTTTTCAGCAAAGCTGTTAGGGTTGATGGTGGTAAAGTGTGGAACTTCCGTAGGGTTTCTTTATGCAAAACCTCTGGACTTAATATAAGTTCTCAACCTTCTCCATCTAGTTCATGTAGCAATTTTTATCCGGCTCTTTTGGACACCTTTGGCTGTGATTTACAAAATTCAACTAGGAATAATAATGAGACGAAAGAGGGTGAGGGGCAAGATGGCGGACTGTGAGTCCGAGTGAGGAGACGCTGGTGGAGACTCTCGTGCGGCTCACTCTGATACTGATGTTTCTTACCTAGTCGAACGGCAGCGGGAGTGTAATCGTTGGCGCCTTTGTTGTCTTCGGTCCCAAGCAGGCTGTGCTTTCGTGTAGAAATTGGAAGCGAGTGTTTCTTCGGAGGAAACCCGTGTGAAGTAGTCACTGTGACGGCGCCAGCAAAGCGGACGCATACCGGACCCCAGGGGTATGCGTTTGGATCCGTGGAGGAGGTACATCCGAACCCTTCACGCGGCACAGACACGGGTGACTCCCCTTCCTCCATTACCAGCCGGAAGCATTCTATGCGAGGGAGCTGAATCTGGAGTGGGAGACGATCAAAGGGTTTTTTCAGCGCTTCAGTATCAAGTATCGAGGAAGCACAGAAACATTGTATCTGACTCCCGGCTTTCCTTGGCTACAATGGCGCCAAAGAATCCAACAGGAAACTCACGACAGCAAAAGCCCAAAACAAGAGCTGACACGGCAGCAACCCAAGATGCAACTCAAACAGTAACTCAAACAGTAGCTGGGTCGGTTGGTAATACGCAGCTTGTCACAAATGTGAGTACAATCTCAAATACAATTGCAAATAATGAAGCTTTATCGTCTGCCTTAACTGTGGCTGAGGGGCTGCAGCAGGTCACTCAGCAGACAAATAATTGTAACGCAACTACACCAAATGTTAATACTGAAACTGCAATGGCTTCTGGTAGTTGTAGGACAGGAGCAATACCGAAAATTCCTGGCATGTTTAGGAGAAAATCTGCTAATCCTGACATAATTCAGAAGACTTTGGATAAACAAACAGATGCTGAAGAACCTGCTAATGTTGTGTCTAGTGGTGGAAAAAAACGTGATTTAATACAAAAGGCATTGACCACCGGTGATACTCGAGGTGATGATACAGAGTCCCTGGACTCAGCGGGCAATTTTTACTCTATGACTGACTTATCTCAAGCTCTGGACGCTGATAATACAGATGAGTTGGTTCAAAACAATGGGCCATTGCAGGAAGGCATAGGTCAAGAAGACCCTAGTATCTCTGAAGGCTCACTTTCAGACCCAGAGGAGTCTCCGAATAGATTCGAATGGGGGAGAGAGGAGGAAGCTGAGAACTTTGGTGATAACGTTGATTCACAAAGACTAAATAGACCTAATTCACCTCAAAGGCATTTAATCTCTGGATCTCATAATTCCTCGGATGACTCTCCTGAAATAACGCTGGAGGTTTTATATAGAGTAATGCTGCACCACAGAGAGGAGACTAAAACCGAAAATCTTCGAACCCAGGGAGCTGTAAAAAAGCTACAAAACAATTTGAGGAAAGTAGTGAAAATTTCGAACGATACAGTTACAAGGGTTTCGGAGGCGGAGAATAGGATATCACAGATGGAAGATTCTATGGCACAACAGAAAACACAGGTGGAGTCAATGGTGGGCTTGAAAGAGGAGATTAATTGGAAGCTTGTGGATTTGGAAAATAGAGCTCGTCGCAATAATCTCCGAGTCCTGGGTATACCGGAAGGGAAAGAAAATACAAATCCACGCCAATTTATGATTGATCTTTTTTCTGCTGCTTTCCCTGAGCTAAATCAATGGAAGTGGGAGACTGAAATTCAAAGGGCGCATAGATTTCCATTCCAAGCAAGGTATGATACAGCCTCAGCCTCAGCCTCTAAACCAAGAGCTATTCTCATCTCATTGAACAATTTTCTTGCAAGAGAGGCTCTTTATGATTTAGCAAGACCAAATAAGAAGCGCAAGGTTCGGGATATTGAGTTCTTTGTTCGACCAGACTACTGCCATACTACGGTCCAATTAAGATGGCAATTAAGACAACTGATTACACCATTTCAGGCAAAGGGAGCTCAAGCATTTCTATTAAATCCAGCCAAGCTCAAGGTGATACATAAGGAACGATCTACTTTTTTTACATCCGAGGCAGCGGCCAAAGAATTTTTGGCCTGTCTTTGAGAAGTTTTCTGGAAACTTTCTCTTTTTGAATTCTGACTAACACACAAGGGGGAAAAAAAGGGAAAAATTTGAAGAAAAGGAAGGGGGGAAAAAAATAATAATAATTGTCGTATCAAATGAAGGATAAAATTTGGTTCTGAAAGAATTAAATATGACTGAGTTAATTATGGCCTTAATGATTATGAATAAAGTATAATAATCATGAGTTGAGCCACACGATGAGAATCACTTAGCGCTCATCACATCATCAATATAAGGGACACTATGTCCCTTTGCCCTGATAGCACTGAGGGGTGGGGGGGTGGGGGGGGCTCAGGGGGAGCCCAGAGAGGGGCGTGGGGTGGGTGAGGGAAAAAAACAAAGTTGCAAGCAAAAACAGATGCTATATTATTATTTTGGTATGTGTAGTTACACTGTTATCTTTGGATGGGTGGCCTGCTAGAGAGAAAAAAATTAAATCTTTTAAGGTCATACATTTATACTTTCTGATTGAGGTGATATTTTATGTGTTGCCCTATGTGTTAAATATACATTGTTATAAATATTGTTATAGATGGGAAAGTTACGAGTGTGTTCTTGGAATATATGTGGGTTAAATAATAGGAAGAAGAGGGGAATAGCGGCACAAATTATACAATCTATGAAAACTGATATATTATCCATTCAGGAATCACATATAACTTGGAAGGACAGACACTTATATAAAGATTTAGGTATGCAGCTAGCGGTATGTACATCTCAAGGTACTACAACAAAAGGTGTGGCCATCTTATTCAGAAAAGGTTTAGGTATACTAATTCGACATAAAGCGGACAAATATGGCAGATGGGCAATAGCAGAGTTTAAAATTAATAATGTATTATGGACCATTTGTGCTGTATATGCTCCAAATGTAGACGATCCAGGTATTCTAGATAGCTTAAACCTTGAACTCTCTGATTGGTCTCCATTGTTGATATTCTGTGGCGACTTTAATATTCACCTAGATTCGAATAGAGATATATCTGATATATCTTGCTATCAGGGAATTAAAAAAAAATCATTTTTGTCATTACGGTCATTGGTATTAGATCATGGTTTAGCTGATGTGGCTTATGAAAAAAAATCTTTACTTCCTATGTTCACATTTTTCTCCCATCCTCATAAAAAATTTGTACGCATAGATTATTTTTTTCTTAAAAAATCATTTATTTATGACACAAACTTTGAGTTATTTCCACGCATAATATCTGATCATAATCCAATATTGATTGAAATTAAAACTGATGAAACAATTACTCAACCGAGATCCTGGACTTTTGATCGCAAATTATTACTTGACTCTGACTATATGAATACATTGGCCTTATGGATGAAAGAATTTTTTGATATTAATAGAGGCACAGCATCATTACAGATCGTCTGGGATACGTTCAAATCAGGGATAAGGGGAGAGACTCTCTCATATACAATTAAAAAACAGAAAATTATGCGTGAAAAGAACGAGAAGGCTTTTCAGAAAATATTATTTTGGGAGAAAGAACTAATTACAGCAATAATACATCACCGACCAATCTCGGATATAGAATCAAGGTTGGCAATTAGCAAATCTATCTGCTACGAATTCTTTGCAGAAAAATCAGCAAAACTGATGGCAAGTTATAGAACCCAGATATACGAGATAGGGGAAAACACAGGGAAAATCTTGGCAAATAGAATCAGACAAAAAGAAGTATATAATACCATTAATACAATTCAGGACGAAACAGGGCAAGTGTATAACAAACAAGAGGAAATTTTGGAAGTTTTTCGTAAGTTTTATTGTAAACTGTATACACCAGAGGACGATAATTATTCATCTGATATGTGTCTGAACTTTGCCATGGGAAATCTTCTGCCATCCCTCTCTCATGACCAAAAAGCAATGTTAGATGTCGCGATCACATGGGAAGAAATTGAACTCGCTTTAAAATCACTAGCAATGGGCAAAGCAACGGGCCCTGATCTTATTCCACTAGAGTTCTATAGGTCCTTCAGAAATCATATAAAGAGTGATATGCTATCTGTTTTCTTAGAAGCACAGAAAGGCTCACCTCCAGATTCTTGGGCTGAATCAATAATTATGACATTCTTAAAAAAAGATAAAGATCCACTCAACCCAGCCTCTTACAGGCCAATATCTTTGATTAATACGGACAGTAAAGTTTACTCAAAAATACTTGCCACAAGACTTTCAAGAATTATCCCAACAATTATATCTCGCTGGCAACATGGCTTTATCCCCAATAGAGATACGGCGGACCATATACGCAGAATTATAGCAATGATGGACTGGTCAGAAGCCTCTAAAATTCCAATAGGTATCACCCTGCTAGATGCTGAAAAAGCATTTGATAGAGTGGCATGGCCCTATTTATGGGACGTGTTATCTATGAAAGGCTTTGGGCCAGGAACAATAATTGCATTTAAGGCATTATATAAAAATCCAGTGTCCGCAATAAAAATAGGTCATAATAAATCTGCATTATTTCCTATCCAAAGAGGAACACGCCAAGGATGCCCGTCTTCTCCTCTTCTTTTTGCTATATATATAGATATCTTTCTTAATCAGCTAAATAGAGAGGAAAGCATAGTCCCACTACAATTAGGAGGTACGGTATACAGAGCCCTTGCATATGCTGATGATTTAGTAGTGGTTACTAAAGATATTGAAAGAACGTTTTTGAGGATTGAAGAACTAGCGGGCATATTCGGATCTTTTTCTGGGTATAAATTAAATTTATCTAAAACACAAATTTTGTTTACAGGTTCAAACCCACCTCCTATTACAAATATAGTTCCTGAAGCAGTTTACCTAGGCATCAGATTAACTATACCTATTTCTAAGATACCTAGCATTAATTACATCCCAATCCTTAAAAAGGCTAAATCAACCTTGGAAAGAATAAATCATTTACATTTATCTCTTCATGGCAGAAATAATGTTTTGAAGATGTTAATATTGCCGAAATTTCTTTATTTATTTAGAACAATCCCTTTGGAATTTCCTCTAAGTTTTTTTCAAGAAATTGAAAGAATAGCAATAAGATTCTTGTGGGGCTATAAAGGCATTAGAAGAGCATATAAGAAGTTGATTATACCGAAAGATAGAGGGGGATGGGCCGCACCATATTTTTTATTTTATTATTTAGCTGCCGCACTTCAATATATGTTTCCCCTAATAGTGGGTAATAAAATCCCTATTGTCTGGGCACAATATCCAAATATCTATGAAATGGTAGTGGGTACCGATGCGAATCATCATTTGTTAAAATTCATTGAGCCAAGCTATTATAAAAAAACAAAATTTAAGATATTGGTTGCAGCATATAAAGTTTGGCGAATTATTAAAAAAGTGGTGGGAATTAGAAAAATCACTAGATATACGCCACTAAACTCAACTCACTGTTTTCCCACTATATTTAGAGACCAGGTGATGAAAAAATGGAATGATAAGGGGATTACTGTTCTCTCTGATTTATATAATCATTCTGAAACTTTACTATCTTTCAGTGAACTACAAAGCAACTTTAATATTCCTTCTTATGATTATTTCAAATTTTTACAGATTCATAGTTTTCTAAACTCACCATCCAATGTAGAAAGACATGATTTAACTTCAATCTTACTTATAGATAGTCTAAACAATAAAAGAAGAATTGGCTTCTACTATAATACTTTAATGACTTACCTTGCGGATGACTTTAACAAGTTGAGGGATAAATGGGAAGAGAAATTAGGTACAAAGGATGTATTCTTAGAAGAATCAATTAAAATGGCCACCTCTATTTTATTTTCTGGGCGTAATCGCACTCAACATTACATGATCTTATGTGACCTATATTATACGCCGGCAAAAGTTCTGAAATGGGGCAGCATCACTGGAATTAAATGTAATCGGTGTAATTTAAGAGGGGCCGATACTTTACATATGTTTTATTCGTGTGTAAAACTCAAAGGATTAATTTGTGATGTTCAGAAATTTATTGAATACATTCTTTGTAGAAATATTATCTTATCACCTGAACTTATATTATTTGGCGTTTCAAAAAACTCAAAAGACATTGAACAAATCAATTTATTATTCATCATGATGGCTGAATTTCGAGCATGCATATCTCAGGATTGGATTAGTACAGATCCACCATCTTTTTCTACATGGAGGGGACGTCTCCTGTCTAGATTTAAACTTGAATCAGCAATATATGCTACTAAGGGGAAAAAAAAGAAACAACTTGGGTTAAAAACTTGGTTACCAATTCAGAAATGGACTGATGAAGTAATGAGATAACGAACTTTTTATATTGGCTATTCATGTATCATCCATTTCTTTATATTCTGTATTGTTTTGCTTTATGCTTTTTTTAAATATGCTGTATAACATGTATTTTAATACCATTTCAAGAAGGAATTATGCTATAATCTGTTTAAGCTTGCAACTCAAATATCAATAAAAAAAAAAAAAAAAAAAAGGAATAATAATGAGACTTTTTCAAATTTGTTAGATTCTTTTGGGCAAGGGTCTTTAGGTTCTGAGGTTGTGTGTAATGATTTGGCTCAAGAAAGTGTTCCTCCTATTTCTTCTGCCAACTGTGATGTGGACAAATTTAATGTTCAATCCAATGATGTTTCCTTAAGGAAGAGTTCCCGTGTTAAACACACTCCTGTTAAATTGCGTGATTTCATCCATTAATTTGTACATGTTTTTTGGGGGGGGTTTTAGGGGGGAAGGTGTGTAGTATCCCTTTTAGGTTACATCATTAGAATTGTTATGTTTCTTACTGTGTTCTATATTCTATATGTGGGAGTTGCTCAGATCTCTCTGGCTCTCCTATCTTCGTGGTTGTACAAGCTGTTTCTCCATGTGATTAAACTACTTCTACTTTATCAAAAACATCAGCGGAGCAGCGTGCGGGGTAAGACGGTGATCAGAGAGTCCTGTTCTTATAGCCATTGAAGCAACACCCCGACGTCCCGATTTTGCTCATGAAGCCTACAAAGAAGCTTCACAAGTCATTGTGCTTGTAGCAGACCGCTGTAGGCACACTTAGCCTATAAATTTTAATTTCACTTTTCTGTAAATACACTATTTTTAGTAACAAAAACGTGAGTAGGGAGGGGAGGTTGTGCCCCCGTCCTGAGGAAGGAGCTTGTCTCCGAAACATGTCGACAACAACGCACACCAGAGGTCTAGTTCATTACACAACTTAGACCTCGTCCTGCACTTCTTTTAACAGTACCAGCCAGAGTTCAGAATAAAATTGTTTTTCTTTTTATACTCTAGTGCCAGGTACTTTTTAATTTTTTCACTACACACCCCCCACTCACTTTAAATATACCCCACACACTGGACACCACACATAGTCAACACCATAAGTGCTCCCGCGTAGCCGTAGGTCGCAGCACGCCGCATCCCGATAGAGGGGTGCGTAGACCCAGATGATGAAGCATGACACCAAGGGGCCTTTTGGTGTGTGAGGGGTATTTTTCAAAACACTGAGTGCTTCAACATCTATTGATCACTCTTTCCCCCTTTCAAGTTGGATTCACTTTGTTTATCTAAACTACTTCTACTTCAAGACTTGGTCTCCCAATTACTTCAGTAAATAGTTTTATTTATTTATTTACTTACTTTATTCGTGAACATTGTATGTCCGATTCCACTACCCCCCAAACCTGCCCCTCCCCTGCCCCACCCCAACGCCCGGCAGCACTCCCACTACGAGCCGCCACTGAGATAAAAAAGGTGCATTCCTGTCCTTTCACTTTGAAATAGGGCAGCGCAGCACAATGACTTGCTGTGCTGCTCTATGCCAAATCCCCATAAAGACCCACAGTTTACCTTCGAACTGGGACAGTGTAGAAACAGTTTGGGAGTCACAAGGGGGCCATGCACCGATAACCTCTGAGTCCCAGCGTCTGGTGTGGAACATGCAGAGTTAAATATCAGGGGAATTCAGTGGATTTGCGGGTTAATTTGTGAAATTAATTCTGGAGTCAGCAGCTACAGCTTTGAGGGGAGAAAGTGCTGATGGCAAAAGCTGCCTGTTTGATTTATGAGACCTCAGGTAAACGCAGACAAAACTGGGGAGAAGGGATTTTGTTTAAAAACTGGTAAAAGCATTGTTTGAATTCGCATCATTTAATGAAATATGGTCCTGCTGGTGCATTCCCAACTCCATACAGGCCAGCAGCTTTGCAAAAGCTGTTGAGGACTGCTTGACCCCCTTGAACCTAGCGCAATGTCCGTTTTTTTTTTACGTACATTACGTTGGAGGAAACAATGGCAGCCATCTGATGACGTCTCCAACTGAGGAGCTCTGGACGCCCTTGTGTGCGCGGACATCTGTCGCGAGCCTGTAGTGTAGTGTTTTTAACGTATCAATTGCTTGTCATTCACAGTAAAAAGCATGTACTGCAGCTCTGACCCGGAGGCCAAGGGCACTGGAAGTTCAGCACTCCGGTGCTCTAACCATCCAAACTCCCCCGTCCGTCCATGTCTCCCTGAAGTGTTTGTATTCCGATGATTTGCAAATGTTCAAGGAAAGGATTATTTACTGGTCTAACTCCCGTCTTATGGGGAAAGTGTTTGTTTTTGGGCTTGCCATACTTTCCGCAAATGGAGAGAGTAAAAAAAGACAGCCCTGGCTATGTTCATGGGTGAAGTACCTTCTTGAGCACACCAGGGACAGTATGGCACATACAGGTGGGAAGCTTAAAAATATGTAACACCAGCGAGCAGAGTTAAATCCTAGTGTTACGCAGTTTTTGCAATTATGTAATAAAAGCAAAGGGATAGTAAAATACAAAATAAGGACATCGTCATTCATCAACCCTGTGTCAGAGTAGCCACATGGATTGAACAGACCTTTGAACCAGAGAGAGGCTCTTTCTGTGACCAGATTTGTAGAACTTCATCATGCTTAAAGTTTAACACCCTTAAGAAACTTCATCCATTCTTCAGTCATAAGTCTCTCTCATGTTTCCTAACATTCTTCCTTCCTTCCTTCTTTTTTCCTCCTCCTTCCTTTCCTTCTTATCCTCTCCTCCTTCTCTCACTACTTGCTTTTCTTCCTTCATTTATCCAACACTCCCTCCTTCCTTCATGTGTTCCTTCATGTGTTCTTTCTTTCCATCCATTGTCCCTTCATTTATACCTACTGCATTTACTTCTTCCATCCCCCCCTTCCTTTCTTCTTTAGTTCCTCCAGACAACGCAAAATAAGCAAAATTATCTGTGGCACACACCTCACCTACAAAGAGCACATACGTGAGAAATCGAAGAGAGCCTATTACCAGCTCTTCCACCTGAAACACTGTTGAACCTTTCCTTCTAAAAACAGATTTCAGAACAGTGCAAAACATGGTCCCCTTCTAACTGGAGGAAGGCAACACTCAGTTCACGGCGGCCTAAACAACACCAATCTAACACTCTGAAAAGCATCTTTCTGGCTGTGGCACATCTCATCAAGGGTTTAAAGAAATTTGACTGTATAGCTGCAGCCATAGGAATTACATTAGTTCCTCCTAAAGGTTGGCATCATCTTTGAAATCAGAGCATCACATACAACATCATTCAAAATGGTACCCCTGTTTACCAGGTCAAAAAGAAAATTCGGAACAATTATAGAAAGAAAATAAAAAGGTAAGTCTTCTTCTCCACCAACATCAACTGATACATCCCTTCTGCAGTTTAGGGAAAAAAGCAAAAAGCTGAAGACGCCTCTTCAAGGAACACTCTCTACTTACCTCCACACTGATGTACCTTTTAGCAATCGGTATGAAAATTACCTTACTTTATAGTCCTTGAGTCATTCCATTAGTTCAGTGCTCTGTCGCTTCCTAGTTAGGCTTATGCTTAAAAACACTTGCACTTACATACATCCATACACCCCTCACTCCCTGCATCCTTCCTTAATTCCCTCCTTCCTTATTTTTTATATCCACCCTTCCTTCTTTCTTTCAACTATGCCTTCAATTCTTTATTTCTTCATTTCTTTACCATCCCACTCACCACTGTTGTTCATTTATCCCTCACTTCTTCTCTTACTTCTTTGGTTCCTTTTTCATTCTTTCCATTATTTGTTGTCTCTCCTGCCCACTTTCAATTCTTCATCCTGCCCTCCTTTTCTACTTTTTCTTCTCCCTTCTTTCTTTCCTTCCTTCATTTCTCCATTCCCCACTTCCTTCCTTGAATCCAAATTATCTCCTGCCCTTACGTATATCTTTCTTTCTTTCTTTCTTTCTTTCTTTCTTTCTTTCTTTCTTTCTTTCTTTCTTTCTTTCTTTCTTTCTTTCTTTCTTTCTTTCTTTCTTTCTTTCCTTTTCTCCCAGTATCTACCCTTCCTTCTATTTTGCTGTGTGAGCCGAAACAGGAACTTACAAGTTTGTTTTATATGAGAAGAGCCAATTTTGTTTTCAGCGACAGGTAAAAAAAAAAGTCTCATCTCCACTCCTCCACTGCCCTGCCCTCCCTTCCCGTCCCCTCTCTTTCCCTTCTCTTCCCTTCCCTCTCCCCGTTCTATGCGCTCCCGTCTTCTCTTCTCCTCTACTTCCTCTCCTGTCCTCTAATCCCTTTCCCAGCACCACATTATCGAAAAGCATGAATTGTAAGTAAGCACACGAACTCAATGCACTTGTTAGTGGGCAGTTGGCGCCTGCTGCAAGTCAAAAGAATTGTGTTTTGACGATGAATGGACATCTCAAAGAACATTTGCATTCAGACGCCAATACGCAGCTAGAAGGTAGCTTCCAGTTTAAAATGACACACCAAGGTTACTACTAACATGAACTATATTATATGAGTGCATTTCTAAGCAACTGTCAGACATCTGCTCATAAGGCAGATGAGTGTGAAAGGCCAGCGGGTTAACATACACAATAGCCTTTTATGTAGGTCTACAGTATTGGCAGTACAGAGGGTGCTAATGCTCAGGTAGAATAGTCGTGCAGAGCGTCACACGGCTATTTACTATAACCCGTTGAATTGGATGGCAACATACCAAACACAAATGCCCACATTTGTGATCCATCAGCAAGAGATTGACAGTGCCTTCTGGTGACTTGAACAACCCATTGAACCTTCATGTATTCACATGTTATACAAAGCTCAATCATGTTCTAGGTGGAAACATTTGAAAGCTTTTAGGCTTATTTAGGGTTTTGCGGTCAACCTGCACTATTCAGAGCTGAACGAAATATCATGGTGTCCCCGATGGCTCCACCAGTGAAAAAGTTAGACTGAAAGGCTGAAGAAGATTGGAACATCGCCCTAAGTATCTCAGATCACCCATCCTGATTAGAGCAGATGGTGCAGAGCACTTTTGTTCCAGTTTGGGACTGCCATGAAAAGTGGATTTGTTTAAAAAAGTTTGATCATCATTCACACAAAACATGGTGACAGCTCAGCAAACATACAATGCCTAAGGCGGTGTTTCCTCTGAAGAGATAGCGATCTCAAGTCAGGCAGGTGGAGAACTCTAAATATGGCCTTCTGTAGTCTACAGAGCATCGGAGTGCATGCCTCTGCTGCTTTGGCGGAATGGAGCACTGCCTGACAACTCCAAATTAGGCCCTTTGTTCCCTCTTCCTTACATTATACCACTCTCTGTTAACTCAATCAATCCCCTTCCAGACTCCAATCTTTTCTCCCTCCTCAATTCTATCCTCATTTACTTCTTTCCTGCCTCTCCTTCCATTTCCTCTATCCTTCATTCCTTCCTTCTTTCATACATTCCTCCTTTTCTTTCCTTCCTTTTTTCCTTAAACCCTACCCCTAATAATGCTATGATTTGGCATAAACAATGCACATGAAATGTTGAAATGGGTAATGGAGAAGATGAGTGTGATAAAATACGAGTTTTTGGGTGATCATCCCCATTTAGTGAAGACTGTTATTGCTGGTTTCTATGTTGAATTTAACAGAGAGAGACCCCCTAAACCAGGGGAATAGGGTACTTATCAACAGTAAAGTAAAAAAAAAATCCCTTGGCAAGATTACTAGCTAATCAGGCCCAAATGTTAATATTGGACATCCCTGTTGGACAAGTATGACAAAACATATATATGTAAAAATTATACCACATTTATTGTTATGTTAAAAACATGAGAAATACATAATAAAACAATTTAACATTCTATTGGCATGTATTACTAAAATTGAAACAGTTCTAAATCACACGAGAGTTATAAACATAAGATACCAATCTTTAAAAAAAGGACAAGACCATGCAATTAATCGATTATAAAAACACAACGAGGGGGAGAGACAAACGAAAGACAATGTAATTTGTCATTAAGACTTAGCACATCGAGTATCCAAAATTCAAACACCCAATCCTGGACACATTTGATTCTTTGCAGTACTCAGGAAAAGCTTGATAACTCGATTGTGCAATTTTTGTGGCGTCGACGCGTTTCGATGGCTTTTGTTTCAATTTTATGCCATCTTTTTCAAGACTGTTTTTATGGTCTCTCTTAATGAACGGCACTGGGTGGTTGCCTTGTAGTTAAAGATCCTTTATCTCATATTATTTTTGAAGTTCTTCTGAATGTTCGAACTTCACATCATAGGATTTTAGGCTGATCTGAGTGTCTGGTATCTTCTTTTCTATTGCTTCCACTCATACCACTGTCAAAGGGTCATGCGCCGTCGTGCAGGATCGAAATCTGCTTTAAATACTGCTTTTTTCCAGAATTTTGATGTCTTTTAGCTTTCCAATCGTGCACGGTGCCAGCTTCTTAGAAAACGTTGCTCCCTGTGCTTAGTATTATCTCGTGTCGCAAGTTGATGCGTCTTCAAGGGGTGGATACTCGAGGCCGTGGAACGGTGTATTATTGCTGGTTACAAGTAGCAGCCTCTCCGTCTCCACACCCGACCAGCGTTTGTCGATAGTTCCTCTATTCTTACGGGAAAAACTGGTTTCTAGACTGCACACTGGAGCACTGTTGTGCAAAGGTCAGTGGACTTACTCTGACCCCTAAAACATGCTAAAATGTGATAATCCCCGACTAGCTTATTTAAACAGTGGAGTTTATGGTGGTTCATCCACTCCGCGTGGAGCGCGGAGTTCTGAAACACTCTGCAAAGTTTTTTTCTATCTCACGGATCTCCAACGTTAAGTTGGCGAACATGATCGAGAAAAATTGCATGCTAGACCTCCTCCCAGCAAAATTTCTCAACGCAGGCGGTGCACCAGGTCATGACAGCTCAGGTTTGGAAATCTGCCACTTCTGTTGAGGACGCATCCTCCCAAGTAGATTATCTACTTGAGCATCAGAAAGAGCGGCAGCAAGAAGCTGCACCCTCTGGCATGACGCACAGTGCTTGCTAAGAATTTACAGAAGCAGGACACAAGTGAGCTCATACTCAGGTTGGATTCACTAAGAAGAAGCAGAGAGAGAGTGCGCTTTGACTCGTTAGATTCAGGCTCCCTCAGCTATTTGCTTTCATGTGTTTTACATTGTTTTCTATTGCTTGGATTGTCTGTCCATCAATACTACAGCATTTTGAAGATGGCTATATTGTCCATTTTGTCATAAAAGATGTGGTAACTGTTCGAGTTTGAGTGCACAGCAGGTGAAGGTATGTTGCAATAGACTGTTGTAAGTTTTGGTGCTCTAGATGAAACAGGTCGGTTACCACGACGAGAATACAGTGCTATAAATAGCTCAGCAAGATAACTATTTTCATAGAGCAACTCAATGTCCACAATTTACTTTTTCAAGTGAAATAATAGTCTTTTATTCTTAGTATATTTCAATTTGCATCTTCATTGAAATTATTCTTCAAATAAATCTTCAAAGCAAGTACAGCCAACACGTGTTTCGTCTGGTCTCAATCGACCATCGACTTCATCAGGGCTGCAACCCAAACAAAACATAATATCTGTTACATTCTACTTTCTTCACTTAGCCTACAGTGTAAAAGGAGTTTGGTACACTTCGAGTTTGTAGGGGAATGTTCCCCCTAAAAACTAAAGTAAATTGTGGACATTGAGTTGCTCGATGAAAATAGTTATATTGTCCATTTTGTGTTACCATTAGATTTTGATGATTGGCCCTCTTTTAGACTGCAGATGTGAAAATTAACTTGAGAGCCAATGTGTGTTCTTTAATGCGTTTCCTTTGTTGACAAAACAACATTTCAATTTCTGTTATAAGCTTTTTTATTTAGGAAATGCTTGCTGTTTGGATGCTTTAACATATCTTTAAGACACTGTTTTACTCACTTACTTCCCTTGCACGTTTATTTGTATCACTTTACTGTCAGGAAAGCATGTTGGTTGGATTTATGTTTTTCTCTTTCTCAAACTAAAGATATGCACATTTATAGGCTTTCTTAACCGCATCGCTGCGGCGCGAATTCCCCGCCCATGCTGACTCCGCCTTGCGCGGGCGGAGTCATGACAGAACGGTTCCGTCATCCGCACAGCTCAACCGATGTGCATGACGGAACAGTTCCATCAACAGCATCGAAGGGGTTATTGATACAATGAAAATACTGGTCCTTTGTCAAAAGCTTAGTTAAAAAGTAAAGGAGGACCCCGCACAGGCTAATAGGGGACTGGGGGGATAGTAAATCTTAAAAATGAGAGACAGGGGCGTCCCCACGAGAGAACAGTCTAAGACTGTGTTTCACACCTAGTTCTTGGACTCTAGGGTGAATGTTCCATTTTCAAAGAGACACATTTATAAAGCATGCCACTAATATGGCGGGAAAGGTAAAGTTACAATGATTTGTACTCAACTTCTATCCGTGTATGGTAAGAGCAGCTATGTTTGCCCACTCTTCTACTTGCTTATATCCCCAAAGATGCCAAATTTTTTTTAGAGAAATGACTGTCATACACCCTTGTTCAGAACTACAGTTATTTAGTAATAACCACAATGAACACAAAATTTAGTTTTTAAACAAAAGTATAAACAAGAAACAATGTTAAAAATGTAAAAAAGGAAAGTAAAGTTTACCACACCATGAGTTACTCTGTAAAACATTTATTGTATATATACATTTTAAAATTTCATCATTACACAGTATACAATTCTTTCAGGAATCAAGGTTAACACATTTGAATAAACACAGTTAAAAACAAAGAATCACAGGTCAAAGATCAAAGACCTGTGATTCTTTGTTTTTAACTGTGTTTATTCAAATGTATTAACGTTGATTCCTGAAAGAATTGTATACTGTGTAATGATGAAATTTTAAAATGTATATATACAATAAATGTTTTACAGAGTAACTCATGGTGTGGTAAACTTTACTTTCCTTTTTTACATTTTTAACATTGTTTCTTGTTTATACTTTTGTTTAAAAACTACATTTTGTGTTCATTGTGGTTATTACTAAATAACTGTAGTTCTGAACAAGGGTGTATGACAGTCATTTCTCTAAAAAAAATTTGGCATCTTTGGGGATATAAGCAAGTAGAAGAGTGGGCAAACATAGCTGCTCTTACCATACACGGATAGAAGTTGAGTACAAATCATTGTAACTTTACCTTTCCCGCCATATTAGTGGCATGCTTTATAAATGTGTCTCTTTGAAAATGGAACATTCACCCTAGAGTCCAAGAACTAGGTGTGAAACACAGTCTTAGACTGTTCTCTCGTGGGGACGCCCCTGTCTCTCATTTTTAACCTTTGTCAAAAGCATCACTGTGCACCATTTTATTGTCTGTGGCATACAGACTTTGGGGCATACTTATTATTATGTTTTGCAAAGCAGTAAAGTAGCCCAAGTTGCAGTGCCTCATTGCATGAAAGTGAAAGATATGGCACTGCTTCTGCTGTAATTCCCTGCACTGGAACAATTTCCTGATGCTTACCGCCACACACATGGACGCCATTAGGGAGGTAGTCAGGGTTCACAGCTGTGATCTCTAACTTGCTCCCCGCTACTCCTGGCACTTCCTTTATGACTCCCTGGCCTCAGAGGAGGCAGATTTTCCCCCACAAAGGACGTGCCAGGTATAGCAAGGAGCAAGCTAGAGGTCACAGCTGTGTCCCATGACTACTCCCAAATAGCATCTATGGCTACATCCCCACATTTGCACCAGATTGCAAAAGTGGCCATGTGAGTCTGGCACAGGTGCCCTTCCAGCTCAAAGTATCACTCAGACATAGCTTAAAATCTTTCCAACGTTGTATGTGTGTTGTACAGCACAGCATGCAAGCAAAGTTAGAAAGGGTATCAGAAAGCCACGTTTCTCAAGCTTTGCACCTGCCTCGAGGAGGCATACATTTTTGGTGAAAAGCCCTGTCTACAAATGTTAGTAGATGGTGCTTTGCATCAAAAACCATGGCTGGTTGCATGGGAAAATCAATGGGATGCCCCCTTGACACAAAGTAGTACAAAGTAGAACAAAGCACTACTCTGCCTTCTTTCCAGTGCCGGTGTGCATCATTTTTGGTAGCTTTGTACATGTCCAAATGTTGATAAATGTGGGCCTTAATTTTCTGTCTCATTTTTCTAAAGCTGTTCTTTGAGGGTACAGCTTAACCTTGCTAATGCATAGTATTCAGGAAAGTGTCCCTACTCTGAGCTTCCACATCTTTGCAGCCTAAGTTTTGGCATCATTATGGGATATCTTTTCTAGGACAGCAGGGGCATCAGATACAAAGTAGGACAACTACTATTAAACACTTCCCTTAACAGAAAAACAGACCTATTGGGATTTCCCATTCTTGTTTTTTTAATTTATTTTCACCATTGCACCACAACACAGTGATGGATATGCCTGGTTTCAAAACTGCACTTATGAAGAGATGGATTACTTGGTACTGCTGAATTGGAGACTTTTTGATGACTACACCATTTCTTAAAAGCCTTCTCCACTGTTCACAGTCACACGCCATTGGAGATGGCTCAATGCAAACGAGAGGTCATTTACCTACCAGTATACCCTGAAACAGGATGCTATAATACTATTATAACATTTCAACTGTTGCATTTTGCCACTGCTTGAAAAACCCAACTGGACACTAACGAAGAGAAGAACTACGTCCATTTCACATCTCCCCTTACCTGAAAAAAGTTTAGAGAAGCGTATTTAATAAAAAAAATAATAATAATAATCATCTCAGAATACCTAGAGAATGAGTTTTTCGGATGGAGCCCAATTTAGCTTCCGAAAGGCTCACAGTACAGAATCGGCACTGGTAATAGCCATAGAGGAAATACAGGACATCATGGACAATGGAAGCAAGGCTGCAGCGGTCCTATTGGACCTATCCGCAGCCTTTGACGTGGTGAGACACTATGCCCTGAAGCATAGACTAGCAGAGATAGGAATTGGTTGGCTATCATATGATGTACTCCGCCCCTTCCTTTTGAAAAGAGAGCAGTCAGTCTCGTTAGGATACTTTATTTCCAATCCTTTCTCCTTGCCATGCGCTGTCTTGCAAGGATCAACGCTCAGTCCAAAGTTATTTAAAATGAACGTGGCCACCCTTGCAAAACTCATAAGATCAACCATCTCCTATGCTAATGACACACAAAACGTTGTGTCCATCAGCGGTAACATCGAGGAGGTGGCGCATCAGTTTAACAACTGTATGCAAGCGGTAGTCAGCTGGAAGAGCAGTCACTGTCTCAAATTGAATTCTGAAAAAAGGTGCTTTTTTGGTACGGACACCTCCTGCTGGAGTGATTCCTGGTAGTCACAGACCCTTGGTCCTCTTCCTACCCCAGTTCCCAAAGAGAATAATCTGTGATCAATTTTCGACTCCAAACTCGCTTTTATGGAACAGACTAATAAACCTATCTCTGCATATTTTTACCAGCTAAAAACATTGAGGAGAATTCTGCCCTTTATCCCATTAGATTTACAGAAAACAGTCATCATCTCCCCGGTCCGATCAAGACTTGATTACTGTAATGCCCTTTATTTGGGCATGCAACAAGGCTCTCTTAAGAAACCACAGAATGCAGAACTCTGCTGCATTACTCATTACAAAATATCAGAAAAGTTGATCAAGTCTCTAAAGACCTGGAATAGCTTCACTGACTCCTGATTAAAACAAGCATTTGCAATAGAATTGGTCTTGCTTTCGGGACCTTATATGTATTTAGCTATGCAGCAAATTAACCCGGGTGCTTAAACATCTACTGTAATTTAACATGGAGGGAAAGTAAGCACCAAACTGCATGACACGCCAGGTAAGGGAACACACGGAGAGAAATATTGCCTTTCAGCAGGAAATGGTATAGTCCAAAGCTCTGTTTTTAATATAAAATCAGGGCCTTCGGCGATCATATCACTAAAAATATAAGATTTGAAAAAAATATTATTGTCTATGGGTGCTCGTGGAAGACAATTTCTATGGACTGGAATCTAAAGAATGCTAAAGTGATTCTGGTATTTTACTGACCTCTGCTGGTTGTCTTCTATCAAGAAAGTTAAATATAGACAGTTGTCAGAAAAATAGAAAAAAGAAATTCCCTCAGTGGAAAGCAATTCTGGTATTTTACAGACCTCTGCTGGTCGTTTTCTATCAAGACAGTTAAATAGAGGCAGTTGAACAGAAAAAAGCCCCTAAGCAGAAGCAGACAAGTCCTAGGGCTGATCTCCAGGGTCCACAAAGTACATACACATATAGGTATATAATAAGTATATACTAAAGTATATACAAGAGGTCCCGAATGCTCGACCTACAGAGAGTGGCTTTCAAGGCGCTGTGTACAGCGCAAAGAGCGATCCATCTCACTGGCCTGGAATGTCTAAGGAACAAATCCTCTTGGTATGCCCCGGAAGATAACTTTGGTCAGCAACTTCCCAAAACGTTAGGCTATTCAGAATCCACACTGCCTCTTGGGGTGGCAGACATTTCGTACATTCCACCTGCAAGTTCTGGAATCAGCTTCCCTGGCACCTTAGAAGCCAGACGAATCTGTTGACTTTCAGGAAACACCTTAAAACATGGCTATTGCCGCGCATTATGTGGTCATGGTTGTTCTTTTCATTTGAATCACTTTAATCTACTGCAGACACTAGAGCCAAGCCACCTTAAGGCATGTGCCATGTTTACAGAACGTTAATATAAAAAAAATATATATATCATATCTATTGAGGGTAAAATGTTTTAAATTAAATAGGGGGAAATAATATATGATAACCTGGAACTCGCTAAGAAAGGTGGTTGAAAGGCAATCTTGGGGCCTTGTGTGTCAAGCTACTGGTCATAAAACATTGTTGCAATTTGGGAACTAACCTTTGAGCATTAGGTCAGTGCACACAATTCTGATTCAGAGTAGATCGTAGTACAGCCTTCCTAATTCATTATCCAGTGGCAGCCAGCCTGGATCTGGGGTGGCGGGGTGGGGGGCAAGGGGGTATGGGAGGGTAAAAAAAGAAGCAGCATGTGCAATGCAGCATTGTGACTGGTTACAGCGCTCAGACGTGAACTGGGCGCCTGGGGGCCTAGGCATGTTCTCCTACCAGGCTGTATTGCAGCCTGCGTGGAGAACATCATGTTATTATCCTTTTATTTTGCCTTTCATTGACTGCTGCAATGCAGAGGGCCGACGCTCCTCTGCCTAAGCGGAGGAGCCGCCACTGACATTATCATTAGGCAGGTTGCAAATTGCGACTCACTGTGGTTGGGACACAGTTACAGTGATAGTGGCCTGGAAGAATCAGCAACTCAACATGCCTGTGATTGCTTTTAAAGAAAAAAAACTTTTACTTTTAAAGCAGCCAACTAATGTTTATAGAAATGAACTGCTTTAAAAAAAAGGTTTCTTTTCTTGAACATGTCAGTGAGAGTTGTCAGTGGTTCTCGGACCTTTACTACAATTCACAAATGCGAAGTGACCAAAGGTTACTATTCCCTTTTATGAACCAGTTACCGCCCCATCACAGGGGTCTATAATTTGTTGTTACTTTGCCACCCTTCGGCTGTAAATCAATAATAATATGGATACGAATGACAATTTGGAAGGGATGCCCACCATAGATACCTTCCAAATTGCGATTTTTATTAGTTTCTAAACCCATTTCAGGAGTTGGTAAACATGTACAGACTCCTTAAATGTGCTTCATACACAGTAGTGGTCCAAAAGCAACTCCTTTAGCAAATCACAGGTTTTGCGAGCACTAAAATGTTTAGTGCATCTCGCTTCTAGATCTTTACCATCGACGATCTGCAGTCACTGGATGTACCCCTTGTTACCGTACTGCTCTGGTACATTCTTTTTACATGTGCTGTAGTACTAAGGCAGTAACATCTCTGAACGTTGATTACACTAGTAAACATGAGGGTTGTGAGCCCTGATGGAACTCGACGCTGTGGCATTAGCAGTCTGGCGTGTGCCTGAGCTCAGGCAGGGGAGGAATCACGCGCTCTGTATCCCTGGAGACTATTTCGAGCCACTTGGAAGAAGAATAGTCCTTTTACCTTGGAACATCTCATTAATGAATATCGGGGAAGATCTTGTTCTCCTCTGGGGACCTGCACGGTTTAATCTGTTGGGAGATGGATGCATTATTTCTGGAGATTTTGTGTCAATCCTTTTCGGATTAATCACTTATTTCTGTGACTGGTCATTTGAGACACAAATTGTTTATTATCTGAGACTCAGCTTTATATGCTGGAGAATAGACGGATTACTTTAAATTGGCTTTATAATATATTTTTGGGAGAAATCCCTTATTCTTGAAAACTGTAATCTCGGAGGAAATGAAAAGTGATTGGGTTAAAGGATGACGTATTCCTGCTGGCTGATCTTTTCTATTTGGCTGCAGCACAATTGTTTTTTTTCTTTCCTTTCAATAAGACAAAAAATGCATTCTGCAAGCATCGGGCAGGAAAAAGGTCACTCAGCAGAAGGGTTCTGCGCGCCACACAAAGCCATTCTGGCGAGAGTACTTTGTCAGCATTGACGAATGAAAATAGTGGGTAGAGACCGAAAACCAATTGGCGAGGTTTTGTTTTAAAAAATAACAATCTACCTTAAACTAGCTGGAATGGTAGTCAGTCTAAAAATAGTTTCGTCCCTGGGTAGTCTTTTTGTTGTGTGCCTACTACTGATTTTACTTTCTTAAATGATATATTAGGGGGGATGGAAAATAGTAGACACCGAAATTCAACGAACCAATTTTAAGGGAGCAAATTTATCAAAAAGCCATGCATCGAGTGTAGCAAGACACCTTGCTGAGCTGCATTGCGTGAAAGAGAGGGGGCAGAAATGTGCCGTATTTAACATTTCATGGCACATTCCTGTCTTCTTGCGCTGGCTCACTAAGTGCTGCCTAGCATCAACGCAGACATCCTTATGTGCAAGGGTGCATGTGTTGCAGGCAAGATTGTTTTTGTACAGGAAGGGGCACTTTCCTGCACAAAAACCTCCTCTGAGGCTTTTTTCCCCTTTCTCCGTGTGCTGTAAAACGCACATCCTGGGGCACGACCTACTATGGATTTTGAGCAACTAGGTCAACTACCCCTTCAGCACTTGACTTTTAGTGGTTGGGAACAAGGGCTCACAACTCAAAATATGGTCTTTAGCAGCAATAAATGATTGTCTAGTCAAATACTTACTTTTTGGAACAATGGAACAAGAGAGTGTTATAAACACAGGGCCGGACTGGGAACCAAAACCAGCCCTGGCAAAGTGCTTGTGCGGCCCCCCTTTCCCACTGGGGGTGCCGCCGAGCACTTTGCTAGGGCCGGTTTTCGGACGATTTTTTTGCAGGGCCGATTTTGCAGCTATGCTGCAAAAACGGCCATGTAACAAAATCGGCTTCCAGGGGCTCAAAACCGGCCCCCGCCCTTGCGGCGCACCGGGGGATTGCCCGGTGCCCGCTATGGCCAGTCCGGGCCTGTATACACAAACTCAAGGTAAAATATGGCATACTCAAAAATGCACACTATCCACCTGAGGGTGGGGCTCTAGTGTTCGATAGCTGAGTCTCTGAGTCCTACTTTCCTCTCACTGAAGGCAGTGATTATTCCCCATTTACTTTAGTCGGCATTCAGGTTAAGCCCCCACCACTAGCCTGAGTCTTAGGAGTCCCACTTCGACTCTTCTAATAGCCAAAAGTATTCCAGCACCCAAAGAGCTATGTGGCAAACAAGTTCACTGGGGCCTCTCAGCCCTACAATCAGTCTTACCTGCTTCTGAAGGGGTTGCGCGACCGGAGTCTCCAGGAGCATTACACTACTGGACATTGTGGAGTACTGGAGCAGCTGCTATTGGTGATAATACTTGTTGCTCCGCAGGGGCAGCGGCTGGGTATCCACAGTAATTCACGGGTGAGACAGTAAGTTCCTCTGATCCTTCCTACAGGTGAAGGGTTGGTTGCTCCAGTGCCAAACCACAGTCAGGATCTCTGGTCTGCACAGGTCACGCAGGCAACCTCTGCTTTCAATGATGTCTTGAACCAGGCAATGGTCCTAGTCCTTTCCAGTGGGCCCCTCTGGCATACAGAGTCACTAACCTTACTCCACACAAGGGAGAAGGCCTAATCGTCATGTCAGTAACCTTCATGGTGGCCCCTCTGGCATACAGAGTTGCCATCTTCACTCTGCACACAGGATACAGCCTGATTGTCAAAGCAGTAATCTTCGCTGCCATCCCCTTTGGTGTACCAGCTTGCCATCTTCACTCCACACACAGGCTATGGCTCAATCGGCATGGGAGTAACCTACCCGATGGCCCCCTCTGGCATACCGGGTCGCTGACTTTACTCAGTATACGGGCTACATCCCAATCGGCACAGCTCTAATACAAACCACAGTTAACTTCATGGCCACTACCTGTGACCTACAAGATAAAGGATAGCTGACTTGAACCCGCACATGGGTAAAAAAACAATCGGTGCAGCAGCCGCAGCCTTACACCTCACTAGAGGGAACCACTCACCAAGATTCACCACTGAACCTTGCTCCCTCCAAGTGCTCTCTTCTTTCTCACAAGGCACAATCTTCTTCTGACACCAAAAGTGAATTAGGGTCTGAGTCTTTGAGGTTTGTATTAGAAGTTGGCTCCCCTTTGAAATGCCCACTCCTCTGCCTTGCCACTTCTTATGATTTGTAATGTACCCCAATATAGGCTTGGGTACTCACCTAACCTTTCACCTGTAGAAGCCGCATTTATAATGTGATACCAAATATCTACTTTAAAGGCCTGTAGAACATTGACAAAAAATGATTTATTAAAAGTTACTGGTGCTGCTGAAAGTAAAGAAGCTTTTGAAACGTAATGGTTTCTCAATACCCACTTTCAGACAATACATGACGCTAGATTAGCCATAGGCATATGGGCTCACATAATGTGGACGTGGCACAGTCTACGTGCACAGTACTAGAACAGATTTCGCAAATCACTTCTGTAGAAATTACAGTTACTGGTACATTGCATTATGTTGGGCAGTCCCAAAATGTCAACGACAAAGATCACATGGGTAGCAACAAGTCACAGCACCTCAGACCATGCAGGTACCACGCAGTGGTCTCATCTCTCATCTTCTGATTGGCCTAATATTCTATACTTGTGTAACTTGTCATAATCCTGTACTTTTACTGAATATATTGCATGAAAAGTGATGATTTTCCTTCTGTGGTTTGTACCAATAAAAGCTGGCTGAAACGTCACCGCTTCAGAAACTCAGGGGCTATGCTGACTGTCTCCGTGCTGCATGTATTTGTATTATCTTGTCATCTAGAATACGTTTTCTCTATTGTGTGTGTTGATTGCTATTATTTCATTTAGGCCCCCACATTTGGTGAGAGAATGCGACTCCAGAATGCATGTCTTCTGCTGCGGCGGGCTGCTGCCTTCCCCTTCGAGCGGAAGTCTGATGTCCGACCACAACGCTTCCCTGCCTTTGAGGTCTCCCTCTCTTCCTCCGCTCGGGGCTGGATGCTGCTGCTAGTCGTGAGTAGTTGTCACATCTCTGGAATGCTCTTGCTTCCTGTTTCCCCAGGTTCTCTTAACACATGATGATGGCTTTGTGAGCCGGCTTTGATGGCTGTTGTGTCTATTGTCATGTACTCTTTCTCCTTCTGCCTCACCCCACTCCTCGTGGTTGAGTTTTTGACATTGTGTGGTCTCTGTGGTTGCCCTGCTGATGGGCGTCTTGGCCCCTACCTTTCTTGTGTTTTTGGCTTTGTCGCCACGCTGTCAATAATGGCTCTGTTGGTGACTGTGTCTCTCTTTGGTGTGCAATTCTGGTTCTGGACCGTGCTGCACCATCTTGATGCCTCTAGCCTCTGGCAGGCACGGTTGCCGTTTCCCTGCATGTTTCCTTTCGGTGGTCCCTGGCGGTGGGCCAGTTACAAAGGGGAGGAGTATTTGTTTTGGTCTCAGTTTAGGGTTACCTCTCATGTATATCCACTGAATGTGCTGTCCTCTGTTTTATTCCTTCTCTTTTTCGTCTGCTGGTGTTGCCGCTGGGCAACTGTTGCGTCACAGGCCCCATTGATTTTGCACTGCTAGTACAGTTATCTCCGTCTATACTGCCTCACCATGTGTTTCCATATTTAATAAGGTGTGTTTCAATTTAGATTTTAGTTACTGAGCTGTCGCCTTCACCCCTGGGCAAGTGGAGAGGGTAAATATTCAGTATTTTCCATGGCAGCAGTGACTCTCTGATTCTAAGCAGCCGTTTGACTGACGGTGAGTCAGAGAGGGTGAAGTACTGCAGTTTCCACACACCTACATTTACTGTATCATTGTACTACATAACAGGTTTGTGCTGACCCTTTACCTAGTTAGGTGCTGCATAAATGTTTTGTGTTTTTCTCAGAAAACTAGCCTCATTTATTATGCTTGAAGATTCGCAGAACCACAGCAGGACAACCATCTTCTACATAAGAGCTATGTATAAGGGTCATCCCTATCGTCGTCCTCGGCCAACATGACACAGCAAGGTAGAACTCCTGAGGGTACCTTTTGGGTATATAAACACAATATCTTTGCTGGGGCAAGCAGAGGAGAAAGACTTCCATGTTGACACACTGATATGACACGCACGCAGATACTCAGGCAAGCAGTGGTCTGACATCCCTGCGGGGTGTCCATTCGAGACCAAGATGGGGTTCTTCATGCTCTCACACCAGGTAATTGGGTTGGTTCTTTCCTAGGGGAATTCTTGGCTATACACCTACATACATACTAGGTACATTTAGGTTCATCTAGTTAGGGTTAGCATCATAGGAGTAGGCATTTCTACTGTCATGTATCAATATACATGCCTATATCTATTGTTTTAGAACTATGATAGAAATCTATAATCCATTTACAGTTTTGGTGCTTACATTACAGTAACTTGAATTTCCTTCCATAGGCTAACATTGACTGGTTTCCCTTGGTATTTTTTCTAAGTGTGGAGTTTTGGAACTTTAAAAAATTCCTCAAAAATCAACCGAACTACGAATTCCGATTTACTCACCTGTTATCAGGAGGGACCTCAGTGCTGCATCTTTCAGCCCACTACTGATCCTGAAAAGTAAGTCTAACCATACTTACAGTAACTTGAATTTCCTTCAATAGGCTAACATTGACTGGTTTCACTTGGAAATTTTTCTAAGTGTGGAGTTTTGGAACTTTAAAAAATTTCTCTAAAATCAGCCGAACTAGGAATTCCGATTTACTCACCTGTTATCTGGAGAGACCTCAGTGATGCATCTTTCAGCTCACTACTATTCCTGAAAAGTAAATTTAACTGAACTTACCAGTAACTTGAATTTCGTTCCATAGGATATCATTGCCTGCTATATAAAATAAACATAAATTAAAAAAATATAAAATTGAAATATTAATTTTACAATTTCAATATATATATATTTTTTTAATTTATATAACAAATATGTAATGTAATTTAAAAAATAAAATATCTAAAAATAAATACTTTAAAACAATGTAGTAAATTTGTATAAAAAATATAACAATTAATACATTTAAAAATTATCATTTACAAAATCTTTGAAATTCACTGAAAAAACCATAGGTTTCAGCCATGTAATTGTTAGGAATTAGAATTTAAAAAACCTTAGAAATTCACTGAAAAAACCTTAGGTTTCAGCCACGTTATAGTTAGGAATTATCATTTAAAAAACCTTAGAAATTCACTGAAAAAACCATAGGTTTCACACATGTTATAGTTAGCTGGACATTTCACTCATACATAACCATTGAAATTCCCCTGTTATAGTTAGTTCAGCTAACTGTAACTCGCGAGCCCGCAATGCACTGCTGATGACGTCACACATTACATCACTCATGACATGGTCAGTAACATCACTGATGACATCTCAAATGACATCACTGATGACATAACTGATGACATCATCCAGTAAAGGTGTGTCTTTCTGAAAAATAAATATTCTTTATATATGTATATCTAAAGGTCAACGAAAGAATAAATGGGTAAATAAGTGTCTAAATAGATTGCTTTATTTACCAGTTCGTTGTCCTCCATTATTGGTTGCGCTTCTTGTAGCCCCCACGTCTGGTTCCCACTGGCTCGCGTTCCACTCCTTTTCCTTTTCCTTTGTTTCCTTCTTTTTCTCCGCTGAAGAGGGATGGACGAAGTAAACAGCGGAGAAAAAGAAGGAAACAAAGGAAAAGGAAAAGGAGTGGAACACGAGCCAGTGGGAACCAGACGTGGGGGCTACAAGAAGCGCAACCAATAATTGAGGACAACGAACTGGTAAATAAAACAATAGTAAACCTATCAAGTAGAGATCTAACTAACATAAAAAAAATACCCTGAGCTTAGGACTCTCGTTCTGCCCAACAGAAATATTCAACTACAGTGAGACCAGAATAGACATATTCCGCTTCATAAGAAAGTTAAAATTAAAGAAGTGGCACACATTGAGATCAGATACCTGCATACTTAATGTACAAGAACACATTGCTCCCAGTCAGCCCTTTTTAGAAGTAGGTGACGCCAATGCTATTCAAGTGGCGCATAGTCTACTCAGGGAAGGGGATAGCATAGAAACATCTGGCTGCAATGAGGACATGGAGACATGGAACATGACCACAGATAGGGCTGCCCTGACAAGCTTTAAACCTAAATCATTTTATCCAAATCTCCCTCACGACAATGTAGATACATTTCATGATGTCACAACAAAGTCGTTGTTGAAATATAAACACTATTCTAGAGAAAAGGAAGGAGGATTTAACCTTACTTTAAACAAAGAAAAGCGATTGAATCCCTAGCGACTGATTTTTCCATCATAATACGCCCAGCAGACAAAGGGGGAAATGTGGTCATACAAGACAGGGATATGTACATTAAAGAGGCCATGAGGCAATTGGAGAATGAAACATTCTACTGTAAAAGCAATGGTGGAGTGTACAAAAATAACATTCTAACAATGTGGTCGAAGCTAGTTAAATGGCAAGAGGATGGCCTGTTGTCATGGGAGGAGTTTGTGTTCCTAAAGAAAGATTATCCTAAACTTCCGATAATCTATTTTCTCCCTAAAATCCACAAGAACCCACTAGTACCGCCAGGGAGACCTATAGTGTCATCCATAGGAGGCGTCTATGAAAATGTCTCCAAATACGTCGAACACTTTTTGCAGGAATATGTAAGAAAGCTCTCTTCTTATGTAAAGGATACTCAGGATTTCCTAAAAAAAGTCAACAACATAGAATGGAAATCAGAATACCTGCTTATGACAATGGATGTCAATTCATTGTACACTATAATTGAACACAAACATGGCATTGATGCATGTATGCACTATTTAAAAGAACGTAACATAATGTACTTTGAGCATACTAGAATGCTAGGAGACATGATAAAAATATGCCTAGAGAATAATGTATTTATGTTCAAATGAAGAGTTGTACAAGCAGACCACGGGTACTTGTATAAGTACGAGCTTCGCGCCGAGTTTCGCGAACTTGTTTCTAGGAAAGTGGGAGGAAGACATCCACATTGATCCCCAATACACGCAGGCATTTAAGAAAGTCAAAGTATGGCTCAGGTATATAGATGACCTGTTTGTAGTATGGAGTGGGAGTGATGTGGAAGCCGATAGATTTGTGGAACAACTCAATGTTAACAGCTATAACATAAAACTGACCCATCACAAAGACAGATGCAAGGTGGAATATTTAGATGTTGAGGTCAGGGCGGAGGGGGACCAGTTGGCAACTAAACTGTTCAGGAAGGAAACTGCAGGCAATAGTGTCCTCCATGCTCTCAGCAGCCACCCAGACACCCTAAAATGGAGCATTCCATACGGGGAGCTACTGAGAGCAAGAATAAATTGTTCTAACTCAGAAGAGTACAGACAAGAGAGCAAAAATATGATACAGAGATTCAAGGAAAGGGGCTACCCTAAATGGGTCCTAGATAGGGCCTTATCTAAAATGGAGAACATAACAAGAGAGAGCACATTGACACCTAAGGAAAATGAGAATAAGGAGGATGACAACACCAGAGTAGTTCTAACCTACAATAGGGGGTCTCAAAAAGTCAAAAAAATAATTTCAAGGAATTGGAATATTTTAAAAAGCGATCCCATTATTGGCCCTAACCTGAGTACAAGACCAGCCATTACATACAGAAAGAGTCGGAGCCTGAGGGACATAATCACAAAGGGAAATATCACAGATTACAAGGATAGAAACCAACATAACCTGAAAGGATTCTTCCCATGCGGGCATTGTAGAGCCTGCAAGTACAGTTCAATGACAAAGGACTTTGAGATCCCTCATGGTAAGAACAAGAGAAAAATAGGTCAATTTCTGACATGCAGCTCAACTCATGTAGTATATGTGCTTGAGTGTCCGTGCAAGAAAAGGTATGTAGGCAGTACTACAGTAATGGCCAAGAATAGAATTATGCAGCACCTGAGGGCGATTACTAACAGGGACTCCCAATACCCAGTTGCGAGACATTTTGCCCAATACCACAAATCAAATTGCAATTTATTAACATACTTTGCAATAGAACAGGTAAATCTGAACCTAAGAGGGGGCAACAGAGAGGTACAGCTAAGGAAGAAGGAATCCAAATGGATTCTAGAATTAGAAACGAGGCAGCCTAATGGACATAATGACCATGAAGAGCTATCAGTACACCTGTACGATTCCTAAATCTGACTATGAAGTAATGAAACTATATCAAGTGGAAGGCACTAGAAGTGTATGACTTAACTGCATTTGATATGACTTAGGATACTATGTGTAAGAGGTTCTCATCTAATGGTGATAAGAAAAGCTTGAAATTGTATATATGTTTTTAACCGTGACCGTAGCATAATTTAATTATACGTTTGTTTTACTCTAACAGGTAGAATCAAGGCGCTCAGAGTAGTTATCACTTGCATTTCACGAGCAATTGAACCTGTCACCTGGAAGAACTCACGACAGGATAGAGTAGAAGATAACGTCACTCAGTAATGTAATGATTTATTCACTTAAGTTCACGTTTTTTCACTTATGTTTTTAATAGCACTCCCCAGAGACATTGGACCCTTAATAATCCACTAGGCGAAAAAAGAGGGGTAATAAGACGTACTAGCGCATATAGCCACTGTGGCGAAAGAATGAAAGTGACATAAAATGAAAATGTATTTAACATGGACAATGATCAGGATTTTCTTGCAAGAAAAGTAAGACATCGTGAGTAAAGCAATTATGTAACATGTACACACTCAAAGATGTCAGCCAAAATCAAATGTGCAGTCCTGTTTCTATAGCCAGCACAAACTGTGTATGTAACTGGTGGAGAGCTGATGGATTGTTGTGTGAGCAAGGGAGCAGAAGCTTCCGAAACGCGTAACAGCAATAAACAACACTGTGTATAACCCTGGCTTCTGAGAGTGAGTTTAAACTTGGATGCTGTTTTGATATATATATATATATATATCCAGCAAGTGCAACCTCCCAGGCTCCGACCACAGCGACCCAGGAAATCTCGCAGATCCAAATAGCTTACTTCAGGCACGAGTTTTATTAGGAGCTGAACCAAACAATCCGCCCTTGCTCACAGGAGAAATAAACTAACTGTGAATTTACCCTGCGAGTGCTGCTTCCTGCGAGTGCTTTACCCTGCGAGTGCTGCTTCCTGATTCTCGCACGAGTGCGGTGAGGGGTCTTTTGGAGCGGATATTGATGTCGGGTGCACCCCCGACAAGCAGGCACCAGCCTTTGAGTGCGACAGGCAGGTGCAAGTGGAGCGTGGATATATATATATATATATATATATATATATATATATATATATATATATATATATATTATTCCGAATGCCCCTGACGCGTTGCCCCTGTACGCGGCGGCCTCAGCCGCGGAGGATGCACCACCCAGCAGGACCTCCTACAACGGGACTGAATGGCGGGGCTTTCCCTGCCTGTATTCAGCGCTGGTGCGTCGCAATTAAAGGACTGAATTGTGTACCGGGAACCCACTAGAGGGCTGAGAAACAATTTCCAGAGGCATTAAGAATTTGGCACATAACGGACCCCACCGAAGGAGTACATTGGACTGCAGCCCCCAGCATGCCTCACCAGGGAGAGCATGCAGTTTGGTTAAAAGTGCAGCTGCAGTCAATTCCGTTACGTGCTGCACAGGACCCCATGAGGAAGAAGCAAGTCAGCTTCGAAACGCGTTGGGGGGGATGTATGAAAACCGGACCTAATTGGCAGTTCTTTGAAATAAATAGTGTTGTTACACTGCACCAGCGGAGTGGCGTCCTTGTGTTCAGGGGCATTCGGAATAATGTTGTACGCGGCGGCCTCATGCCGCGGAGGATGCACCACCCGGCAGGACCTCCTACAACGGGACTGAATGGCGGGGCTTTCCCTGCCTGTATTCAGCGCTGGTGCGTCGCAATTAAAGGACTGAATTGTGTACCGGGAACACACTGGAGGGCTGAGAAACAATTTCCAGAGGCATTAAGAATTTGGCACATAACGGACCCCACCGAAGGAGTACATTGGACTGCAGCCCCCAGCATGCCTCACCAGGTAGAGCATGCTTTTTGGTTAAAAGTGCAGCTGCAGTCAATTCCGTTACGTGCTGCCCAGGACCCCATGAGGAAGAAGCAAGTCAGCTTCGAAACGCGTCGGGGGATGTATGAAAACCGGACCTAATTGACAGTTCTTTGAAATAAATAGTGTTGTTACACTGCACCAGCGGAGTGGCGTCCTTGTGTTCAGGGGCATTCGGAATATTATATATATATATATATATATATATATATATATATATATATATATATATATATATATAAGGGAACTCAGTGCCTACAGGTATTTCTACACAGGAGGAACTCATTAGGGAATGGGTCGCTCAAGAGGAAGGCGCTGAAGAAGGCCAACGCCGAAATGCATTTGCCATTTGCTGGAATTTCTGAATAAAACGGCAAGCTTGTTCCCCACTCCCCTTGTGGCCTCTCATCTTTTCGTTGGAAAGATTGCAGGTGATATGTACTGCGCAGCCAGACGCGCAGAAGAGTTGGCCCTGCGGCATCAAGAGACTCGGGGAATTACTGGCACTACTCTGCTTGCAGCTCATTTTCAAAATCAAGGGATCGATATTCCCCAGGAGTCTGCCAAGCATCCCAGACCGGAGGAAACAGACTGAGATATTCTACCTCGAAAGGCAATTCGTCTCTCATTTGACCGCCCCTGTTTCATGACTGACCTGGGAGAACGGGCGCTCCAGTCAGAGGGGACACAGGAGCTGGCACCGCGATGTTCGTTGTTCTTCGACTACCCCGCCCTCCTGCCACGGGCACATAACTACGTTTTTTCCACTCCCCTACACCAGCCACCTAACTTTGCCAAGACTGTGCATGCTGGGAATTGGAGTCCGCAATATTCAACATGGACTACCATCGCTGTGCTGACTGCGTTAGGGGGAGGGAACTCAGTGCCTACAGGTATTTCTACACAGGAGGAACTCATTAGGGAATGGGTCGCTCAAGAGGAAGGCGCTGAAGAAGGCCAACGCCAAAATGCATTCGCCATTTGCTGGAATTTCTGAATAAAACGGCAAGCTTGTTCCCCACTCCCCTTGTGGCCTCTCATCTTTTCGTTGGAAAGATTGCAGGTGATATGTACTGCGCAGCCAGATGCGCAGAAGAGTTGGCCCTGCGGCATCAAGAGACTCGGGGAATTACTGGCACTACGCTGCTTGCAGCTCATTTTCAAAATCGAGGGATCGATATTCCCCAGGAGTCCGCCAAGCATCCCAGACCGGAGGAAACAGACTGAGATATTCTACCTCGAAAGGCAATTCGTCTCTCATTTGACCGCCCCTGTTTCATGACTGACCTGGGAGAACGGGCGCTGCAGTCAGAGGGGACACAGGAGCTGGCACCGCGATGTTCGTTGTTCTTCGACTACCCCGCCCTCCTGCCACGGGCACATAACTACGTTTTTTCCACTCCCCTACACCAGCCACCTAACTTTGCCAAGACTGTGCATGCTGGGAATTGGAGTCCGCAATATTCAACACGGACTACCATCGCTGTGCTGACTGCGTTAGGGGGAGGGAACTCAGTGCCTACAGGTATTTCTACACAGGAGGAACTCATTAGGGAATGGGTCGCTCAAGAGGAAGGCGCTGAAGAAGGCCAACGCCGAAATGCATTCGCCATTTGCTGGAATTTCTGAATAAAACGGCAAGCTTGTTCCCCACTCCCCTTGTGGCCTCTCATCTTTTTGTTGGAAGGATTGCAGGTGATATGTACTGCGCAGCCAGACGCGCAGAAGAGTTGGCCCTGCGGCATCAAGAGACTCTGGGAATTACTGGCACTACACTGCTTGCAGCTCATTTTCAAAATCGAGGGATCGATATTCCCCAGAAGTCCGCCAAGCATCCCAGACCGGAGGAAACAGACTGAGATATTCTACCTCGACAGGGCAATTCGTCTCTCATTTGACCGCCCCTGTTTCGTGACTGACCTGGGAGAACAGGCACTGCAGTCAGAGGGGACACAGGAGCTGGCACCGCGATGTTCGTTGTTCTTCGACCACCCCGTCCTCCTGCCACGGGCATATAACTACGTTTTTTCCACTCCCCTACACCAGCCACCTAACTTTGCCAAGACTGTGCATGCTGGGAATTGGAGCCCGCAATATTCAACACGGACTACCATCGCTGTGCTGACTGCGTTAGGGGGAGGGAACTCAGTGCCTACAGGTATTTCTACACAGGAGGAACTCATTAGGGAATGGGTCGCTCAAGAGGAAGGCGCTGAAGAAGGCCAACGCCGAAATGCATTCGCCATTTGCTGGAATTTCTGAATAAAATGGCAAGCTTGTTCCCCACTCCCCTTGTGGCCTCTCATCTTTTCGTTGGAAAGATTGCAGGTGATATGTACTGCGCAGCCAGACGCGCAGAAGAGTTGGCCCTGCGGCATCAAGAGACTCGGGGAATTACTGGCACTACTCTGCTTGCAGCTCATTTTCAAAATCAAGGGATCGATATTCCCCAGGAGTCCGCCAAGCATCCCAGACCGGAGGAAACAGACTGAGATATTCTACCTCGAAAGGCAATTCGTCTCTCATTTGACCGCCCCTGTTTCATGACTGACCTGGGAAAACGGGCGCTGCAGTCAGAGGGGACACAGGAGCTGGCACTGCGATGTTCGTTGTTCTTCGACTACCCCGCCCTCCTGCCAAGGGCACATAACTACGTTTTTTCCACTCCCCTACACCAGCCACCTAACTTTGCCAAGACTGTGCATGCTGGGTATTGGAGTCCGCAATATTCAACACAGACTACCATCGCTGTGCTGACTGCGTTAGGGGGAGGGAACTCAGTGCCTACAGGTATTTCTACACAGGAGGAACTCATTAGGGAATGGGTCGCTCAAGAGGAAGGCGCTGAAGAAGGCCAACGCCGAAATGCATTCGCCATTTGCTAGAATTTCTGAATAAAACGGCAAGCTTGTTCCCCACTCCCCTTGTGGCCTCTCATCTTTTCGTTGGAAGGATTGCAGGTGATATGTACTGCGCAGCCAGACGCGCAGAAGAGTTGGCCCTGCGGCATCAAGAGACTCGGGGAATTACTGGCACTACACTGCTTGCAGCTCATTTTCAAAATCGAGGGATCGATATTCCCCAGAAGTCCGCCAAGCATCCCAGACCGGAGGAAACAGACTGAGATATTCTACCTCGACAGGGCAATTCGTCTCTCATTTGACCGCCCCTGTTTCGTGACTGACCTGGGAGAACAGGCACTGCAGTCAGAGGGGACACAGGAGCTGGCACCGCGATGTTCGTTGTTCTTCGACCACGCCGCCCTCCTGCCACGGGCATATAACTACGTTTTTTCCACTCCCCTACACCAGCCACCTAACTTTGCCAAGACTGTGCATGCTGGGAATTGGAGCCCGCAATATTCAACACGGACTACCATCGCTGTGCTGACTGCATTAGGGGGAGGGAACTCAGTGCCTACAGGTATTTCTACACAGGAGGAACTCATTAGGGAATGGGTCGCTCAAGAGGAAGGCGCTGAAGAAGGCCAACGCCGAAATGCATTCGCCATTTGCTGGAATTTCTGAATAAAACGGCAAGCTTGTTCCCCACTCCCCTTGTGGCCTCTCATCTTCTCGTTGGAAAGATTGCAGGTGATATGTACTGCGCAGCCAGACGCGCAGGAGAGTTGGCCCTGCGGCATCAAGAGACTCGGGGAATTACTGGCACTACTCTGCTTGCAGCTCATTTTCAAAATCAAGGGATCGATATTCCCCAGGAGTCTGCCAAGCATCCCAGACCGGAGGAAACAGACTGAGATATTCTACCTCGAAAGGCAATTCATCTCTCATTTGACCGCCCCTGTTTCATGACTGACCTGGGAGAACGGGCGCTCCAGTCAGAGGGGACACAGGAGCTGGCACCGCGATGTTCGTTGTTCTTCGACTACCCCGCCCTCCTGCCACGGGCACATAACTACGTTTTTTCCACTCCCCTACACCAGCCACCTAACTTTGCCAAGACTGTGCATGCTGGGAATTGGAGTCCGCAATATTCAACATGGACTACCATCGCTGTGCTAACTGCGTTAGGGGGAGGGACCTCAGTGCCTACAGGTATTTCTACACAGGAGGAACTCATTAGGGAATGGGTCGCTCAAGAGGAAGGCGCTGAAGAAGGCCAACGCCGAAATGCATTCGCCATTTGCTGGAATTTCTGAATAAAATGGCAAGCTTGTTCCCCACTCCCCTTGTGGCCTCTCATCTTTTCGTTGGAAAGATTGCAGGTGACATGTACTGCGCAGCCAGACGCACAGAAGAGTTGGCCCTGCGGCATCAAGAGACTCGGGGAATTACTGGCACTACGCTGCTTGCAGCTCATTTTCAAAATCGAGGGATCGATATTCCCCAGGAGTCCGCCAAGCATCCCAGACCGGAGGAAACAGACTGAGATATTCTACCTCGAAAGGCAATTCGTCTCTCATTTGACCGCCCCTGTTTCATGACTGACCTGGGAGAACGGGCGCTGCAGTCAGAGGGGACACAGGAGCTGGCACCGCGATGTTCGTTGTTCTTCGACTACCCCGCCCTCCTGCCACGGGCACATAACTACGTTTTTTCCACTCCCCTACACCAGCCACCTAACTTTGCCAAGACTGTGCATGCTGGGAATTGGAGTCTGCAATATTCAACACGGACTACCATCGCTGTGCTGACTGCGTTAGGGGGAGGGAACTCAGTGCCTACAGGTATTTCTACACAGGAGGAACTCATTAGGGAATGGGTCGCTCAAGAGGAAGGTGCTGAAGAAGGCCAACGCCGAAATGCATTCGCCATTTGCTAGAATTTCTGAATAAAACGGCAAGCTTGTTCCCCACTCCCCTTGTGGCCTCTCATCTTTTCGTTGGAAGGATTGCAGGTGATATGTACTGCGCAGCCAGACGTGCAGAAGAGTTGGCCCTGCGGCATCAAGAGACTCGGGGAATTACTGGCACTACACTGCTTGCAGCTCATTTTCAAAATTGAGGGATCGATATTCCCCAGAAGTCCGCCAAGCATCCCAGACCGGAGGAAACAGACTGAGATATTCTACCTCGACAGGGCAATTCGTCTCTCATTTGACCGCCCCTGTTTCATGACTGACCTGGGAGAACAGGCACTGCAGTCAGAGGGGACACAGGAGCTGGCACCGCGATGTTCGTTGTTCTTCGACCACCCCGCCCTCCTGCCACGGGCATATAACTACGTTTTTTCCACTCCCCTACACGGGTCGCTCAAGAGGAAGGCGCTGAAGAAGGCCAACGCCGAAATGCATTCGCCATTTGCTGGAATTTCTGAATAAAACGGCAAGCGTGTTCCCCACTCCCCTTGTGACCTCCCATCTTTTCGTTGGAAAGATTGCAGGTGATATATATATATATTTTGACTGACCCAGTCTTAGGTCCATTACTGAGTGATACCCCTACCATTACTTTCCGACGTGCACCATCCATGCGTGATGCGCTCAATAGAATTGCACCTGAAAATCCTCCAAAACCACCAAAATGGGCTTTTTTAAATGTACCTCCTGCCGTGCTTGCAATTTTGCAACTAACGCCACTCATTATGTTACTGCTTTCAGTGACACTCCTATTCCCATCAAGGAACACCTCACCTGCAGATCAGAGTTCGTGGTCTATAAACTGAAGTGCACATGCAACTTAGAATACATTGGCAGCACCAAACTGCCAGTGCATCAGAGAATATTGCAGCACATAAGGGCCATTGTTAATAGTGACAGCAACTAT
The DNA here is from genome assembly GCF_964263255.1 of Lissotriton vulgaris. Taxonomy (NCBI): domain Eukaryota; kingdom Metazoa; phylum Chordata; class Amphibia; order Caudata; family Salamandridae; genus Lissotriton; species Lissotriton vulgaris. The sequence goes on from NC_141691.1 coordinate 497,585,351, forward strand.
CCAGTTGCTCGGCACTTTGGGGCGGTCCACAACAAGAAACTTAAAGACCTCCAATACACGGTTCTCTGTTCAGTGCCTCCACCCAGCCGGGGAGGTGACCGTGAAAAAATGCTCAGGCAGCGTGAAACCCAACTGATTTTGTCCCTCGACACCAAAGCCCCTAATGGTCTCAACTTGACTGAAGACTTGAAAAGCTTCCTGTAATGCTTCTTTCTTCTCTACAGTTCGGTGGTCTGGTCCCAGTAGATCTATTCACGCTCTAGCTTTTTCCTCTCTCTCGCTCAGTTCAGGCATTGTTGTTTGTCTGCTGGCTCATTTGCCAAATGTAAAGCATGGCGTAACCTTTGAATCATGACTCTTGTTATATTTTTAACTTGAATAGGATTTGTTGCCATGTTTTCTACTTTTCTCATGCTGCCGCTATCTTATTATTTATCTGTTTCGTTATCTTCCCTCTCCTCTCACTTCTTATTTCTCACATCTGTGGTTGGGCTCTTACATCTCCTTTTACTTTTTTCACTTTATTTTTTAGCACTTTGTATTCTCCTCTTTTACCCTTATTCTGGCTCACATGTCTCTCGCAGCATGTCATTTCACGCCACATTTATTTTCACGTGTATGATCACTCACTGCTCTGTGATGATTTTCCTCTGTTCGAAATGACCAATATGTGCAGTCAGCATTTTCGGGCACTATGCCGCAATTGAATTCAGCGCGTTTCTGACCCTTTGGTTTGCTATTGTTGGTTCCATGTAACTTTATTTTATGGCACTTTGTCGTGACTCCTTTTGTTACTTTACATGTTACCCGACCGCAACCAGCTTTAATTAAGCAGCGCTGTCTAGTTTTGCTTGACACTTACTTCTTAGACTTCTTTTTTTATCACATTGCATTGTTATATCTTTAATATGTTAATTTTCATGTGGTACATGCTGTTTCTCATGTGTGCTATACATGTTGGATAATGTAGACACTGTTGCTTTATTTATTTTCCTGTTTTTTTATTTTTTGGGCGTTTTCTTTCCCCAATCAAGCCCCTCCCACTCGTTGTATATATATCCTCACTTTTATGAGTGCATTTGTGTGATCAAGCTCCCTAGTGGAGTGAAAGGTGTTACCTCATAATAAATGTTTTGAACCTGCTACTCACTTGAGTTGGATTATTGGAGAGCTTCACTTTTGACTGTCTGCTGTGGCGCTGCGAGGTCTGCACCCTGCTGCTGCTTGTCATCCATTTGACAGGCGGGGATTTCTTCACATCTGTTTGCCGGAATTAGCTGCTTCTGGCTTGTGGACCCTCCCGCTGACTGAGGCACAGCGCTGGCGCGGCTGCCTGCGTTCGCCTGGAACGCATCTCTCCTTGGATTCGAAGAATCAGCTCTGCTGTGCCCCCCCGCTGGACTACACGGCTCTGACAGCGAACATCGCCGGCTTCTACGAGGTGAGTGTGTCTGATCAGGCGTGGTGCTAGTGCGTTTGGCTGATTGATTTTCTCGGCTGGACCACGAGGCGCCGATTCCTGCGGACCGTCACTGGCGTTTTGCTGCTTTTCTGTCAATTACCTCTTGTCCATTACATGCGGGGCGTGGGATTTGTCACAAACGTTACAGACAGTGTGCTCCATTTCCATAAGCAGGATCGGGCTGTATTTTCAGCTCCTTAAACAAAACGTGACTGTGCATTTAACCAAATTACTATGCTATCGAGTGACGCACTCAAAACGAGGGAAGCAACTACTGAGGCACGATTTGAAAGCCTCTCAACTAACATTCCCAAAACCAATGAGGCAACACCAACTACAGCCAACAATGATGCTAAGACTCTGCTGAAGAGTCTGGAAAAGCTACTAAGAAGTGAACTCGCCAAGTGGTGGGAGAAGAAATCTTTGGAAAAATACCGGGATGCTAACAGAGTTCCCAGGGGCTTAAGAATCCTTACAGTACCGACTTATGAAAACCCTGACCCTCAGATGCTACAGGAATGGGCAGACAACAGCCTGCAAAGTTCTATGAATATGGTGAATATTCTAATTAAGTACGCTGAATCAGACCGTGACAAACTACTAGTAGAAATTGATAAAACACTCGCACTATTGGAGGCTACTGGAGAAACGGAATTTATAGCCAAAAGCAAAGCGGAGATCGATATCCGCACAAAAAAATTGGAAGACAGCATAATAGAGCGCAAGGTAACCAAATTTGCGAGAGACAAGAACGACTACGCTACTGGAAGGATTTTTACCTTCTCAAGAAAATATGACAATTTGAAGCGTAAAGCACTATCTAAAAGTAGCAAAACATCGAGCAGCAAAACGGCTACAACCAACCAAAGCTCTGGCATTCCAATTGACAACAGTGACACCATATCAATCAACTCCTTAACCTCAAACAGTGAAGACAAAGGTACCTCTACATCTGCAGCCCTAGACCCAGACATCAATTACACCGTAGTAGAGGAATTGGGTTTTGTAAACGAGGACCGGCGCTACTCCCTGCGCTCCCGGAATCCTCCAATCCAAGCCGGCAATCAGCCAGCCAGCGCAGGCGCTCAAGGCGGAAGCACCACAAAAAGAAATACCTCGCAGGCAAAAACAAACAAGAACTGGCGCAGATAATCGGTACTGTGGACAATACCGTCATCAACCTATCAGATACTATCCTTACCAAGGCAGAAGAACAGCTTCTGTCTCTTGGTCTCTCTTATTGCCCGCCTAACAAATTCTCCTATAATCAAACCCGGATCGATCTATACAAGTTTGTCAGAAAAATCAAACTCATCAAATATTTTAAATTGGAGGCCAAACGCAAACAAAGTGGGGCTGTAGCAACTCCTTCCAACATGGAATCTAACCTCCAAGTCAACGACAATGCTGGTTTACAAGACCTGTACGACCTAGCATTTGAAGGTACATCTCAAGCTACGCCCACTGTCAGTCAAGTGTTTAATGTCAACAGATCAGTAACTACGCCCTTCAGACCCAAGTCAACTTTTTTTCCCCTCATGCCTCGTGATGCTGTGGATATTTTCAGCGACCGTGTCATTATTGAACTAAAGGCTCTCAACAGGTCTATCATGACGCAACGGAAACAACTCAAGTACAATGACCGCCAGTACAATCTACTCATAAATAAACTACAGTCCGATAACAATGTCGTCATAAAAAGTGCTGACAAGGGTGGCAACACTGTTCTCTGGAAAACCACGGACTACATCTTGGAAGCAGAAAGACACTTGTCTGATACCACTTGCTACACCCTCTCATCACAGTTTGCGATGGTCCAGAATCAAAACCTGATACGTAAACAGCTGACCTCATGGAAAAGACTGAGTCTCCTTACCAAGGATGAGTGCAACTTCCTTTCCAAAGATCATCCTGTAACACCGCACTTGTACTTTTTACCTAAAGTGCACAAACTTGTCACCCCCACACCAGGTCGACCCATAATATCAGCTATTGGGAGTATGACGGAAAATATTTCCAAATACGTTGACTTCTTTCTCCAGCCCCATGTGGCGAATCTTCCTTCCTTTCTAAAAGATACCACTGACTTTTTGACCAAGATTGGTAATATTGTTTGGTGCAATGACTATCTGTTTTTGATTCTTGATATCGAATCTCTTTATACTTCTATCAACCATCAGCATGGTGTCAATGCATGTCAATATTTTCTCAATTCACGTGCCATTTGTTTCAGAGAACACAATTCTATGCTAATTGCCATGATTAAACTGTGCCTGACTTCCAACTATTTCCGCTTCAAGAATAACATCTACCAGCAATTACGCGGTGTGGCTATGGGCTCGTGTTTCTCCCCCAGCTACTCATGTTTGCATGTTGGTTGGTGGGAGGAGCACGAGCTCAGAGTCACACATGCGCACTGGTCGCCTTGTATCGCACATTACTGGCGCTACATAGACGACATTTGTATCATCTGGAAGGGCACTCAAGACCAAGCCCTCTCATTTGTATCAGACTGCAACAACAACAGCCTGAACCTGAAATTTACTGCTAACCTTAGCAGTACTGAAGCTGAATTTTTGGATGTACAACTGTTCATCAGGGACAATACCCTCATGTCCAAATTACATCGAAAAAGTACGGCGGGAAACTCTATCCTGCACGCACATAGCTCTCATCCTGCCCATACCATCCGCAGTATCCCGTTTGGCGAATTCATTCGCATTCGCAGAGTCTGCAGTGACCCTGATTCTACTGCTACTTGCCTTGAGGAATCTAAACAACGTTTTCTGCAAAGGGGTTACTCAAGAGCCATACTTGATCAAGCTTTGGCTAAAGCTTCATCACTTGATAGGGCCACCTTACTTAAGCCCAGAGAGCACTGTACCACTGGCACTAATGATAATCAGGATGATTCCCAACGCACTGTCAGGCTCATAACCACATTCAGCACACATGAGCGTAAAATCAGACGCATCATAGGTACGGAATGGCCCATTATTTTGACTGACCCAGTCTTAGGTCCATTACTGAGTGATACCCCTACCATTACTTTCCGACGTGCACCATCCATGCGTGATGCGCTCGATAGAATTGCACCTGAAAATCCTCCAAAACCTAACAAAACCACCAAAATGGGCTTTTTTAAATGTACCTCCTGCCGTGCTTGCAATTTTGCAACTAACGCCACTGCTTTCAGTGACACTCCTATTCCCATCAAGGAACACCTCACCTGCAGATCAGAGTTCGTGGTCTATAAACTGAAGTGCACATGCAACTTAGAATACATTGGCAGCACCAAACTGCCAGTGCATCAGAGAATATTGCAGCACATAAGGGCCATTGTTAATAGTGACAGCAACTATCCAGTTGCTCGGCACTTTGGGGCGGTCCACAACAAGAAACTTAAAGACCTCCAATACACGGTTCTCTGTTCAGTGCCTCCACCCAGCCGGGGAGGTGACCGTGAAAAAATGCTCAGGCAGCGTGAAACCCAACTGATTTTGTCCCTCGACACCAAAGCCCCTAATGGTCTCAACTTGACTGAAGACTTGAAAAGCTTCCTGTAATGCTTCTTTCTTCTCTACAGTTCGGTGGTCTGGTCCCAGTAGATCTATTCACGCTCTAGCTTTTTCCTCTCTCTCGCTCAGTTCAGGCATTGTTGTTTGTCTGCTGGCTCATTTGCCAAATGTAAAGCATGGCGTAACCTTTGAATCATGACTCTTGTTATATTTTTAACTTGAATAGGATTTGTTGCCATGTTTTCTACTTTTCTCATGCTGCCGCTATCTTATTATTTATCTGTTTCGTTATCTTCCCTCTCCTCTCACTTCTTATTTCTCACATCTGTGGTTGGGCTCTTACATCTCCTTTTACTTTTTTCACTTTATTTTTTAGCACTTTGTATTCTCCTCTTTTACCCTTATTCTGGCTCACATGTCTCTCGCAGCATGTCATTTCACGCCACATTTATTTTCACGTGTATGATCACTCACTGCTCTGTGATGATTTTCCTCTGTTCGAAATGACCAATATGTGCAGTCAGCATTTTCGGGCACTATGCCGCAATTGAATTCAGCGCGTTTCTGACCCTTTGGTTTGCTATTGTTGGTTCCATGTAACTTTATTTTATGGCACTTTGTCGTGACTCCTTTTGTTACTTTACATGTTACCCGACCGCAACCAGCTTTAATTAAGCAGCGCTGTCTAGTTTTGCTTGACACTTACTTCTTAGACTTCTTTTTTTATCACATTGCATTGTTATATCTTTAATATGTTAATTTTCATGCGGTACATGCTGTTTCTCATGTGTGCTATACATGTTGGATAATGTAGACACTGTTGCTTTATTTATTTTCCTGTTTTTTTATTTTTTGGGCGTTTTCTTTCCCCAATCAAGCCCCTCCCACTCGTTGTATATATATCCTCACTTTTATGAGTGCATTTGTGTGATCAAGCTCCCTAGTGGAGTGAAAGGTGTTACCTCATAATAAATGTTTTGAACCTGCTACTCACTTGAGTTGGATTATTGGAGAGCTTCACTTTTGACTGTCTGCTGTGGCGCTGCGAGGTCTGCACCCTGCTGCTGCTTGTCATCCATTTGACAGGCGGGGATTTCTTCATATATATATATATATATATATATATATTACCTACTGCCAGTCGCCAGTAGGTAGTTATAGTTAGGATCTACTTTCCATAGGAAATCCGCAACATTCTATTGGGAATAACTTTGGCGCCGGTGTGACAACTTCATTAGGGGGAGGAGCAGCGAGCGCTGGGAAGTACTTTACACAGGTGGAGATTGATGGGTGTGTTCTGTGTTGGGCGCTGAGGAAGGCTCTCAAAGCCGAAATGCATTCGCCACCGCTACCAGAAGATGAATAAATACGAGCTGGCTTCTCAGAAAACCCCTTCGGCCTCTGAGTCTTTCTTGTTGGGAGGGACTGTTTCCACGATATATATATATATATATATATATATATATATATATATATATATATATATATATATATATATATATATATATATATATATATATATATATATATATATATATATATATATATATATATATATATGTATATACATATATATATATATATATATATATATACATATATATATATATATATATATATATATATATATATATATATATATATATATATATATATATATATATATATATATATATATATATATATATATATATTACCTACTGCCAGTAGGTAGTTATAGTTAGGATCTACTTTCCATAGGAAATCCGCAACATTCTATTGGGAATAACTTTGGCGCCGGTGGACGAATCTTCGCAAATTTCTCAAAGTTCGTGGCCCGCTCCGCTCCTTCCTAAAAATGTGGGGGGGATTCGTCAAGCGGGGGCCGAGATAAAAGGGGGGTCCCAAAACGTGTTTTCCCCATGTTCATTTCCATAAGGCGGTCGAACTCACTTTTAGCCCGAACGGCTGAATGGATTTCCACCAAACTTGGCAAAGTTGTAGGGACTGGTAGCCCGATGTGCCTTTGCTATGTCTCAAGATATGTGCATCAGTGGATTTTGAGTAATTTAGGTTCAAAAAAATATATATCTATGGCAGCGCCCCGGTACGCGCACCGGGGAGCGCAGCGTGCGCGACACGCGAGGTGCGCACGGAAAGCTGATTGGCTCTCGGGTGTCTGTAAACATTCGAAACAGTCCGGACCGGCCGCCATCTTGTGTCTCGGTAGGAAAGAGACACAAGAGGTGGAAAAAAAAGGGGGGGAAATGACCATAAGGGGGCAGGGATAGACCCCTCCTGACCCCCTAGGTTTGATGTGGGGGCCATAAAAGGGCCCCGCGGGGCAAATACATTTTTATTTTTTTGATTTGCGCGGGGGGTGCCTTGGCATCGGATAAAATGTTTCCTTTTTCTTTCAGGGACCTCTGACGAAGGGACCTTGCGTCCCGAAATGCATTGGGTACAAAAAATTGTGGTTTTTATTTTTTGCAATTCCACTGTAAAACTCATGTATTGAGAAATGTATATAAAGATGTACTTTTTTGACTGTAACTTTGAAAAATGTTAAAAATTATGATGAATATGAATTAAATATTCTAGAATGACTACATCTTTCACAGTTGTTGCGTGCTGAAGTCCAAATATTGCAGTGGGGCTCGGGCGAGGATTGGTAACACTGGACCCAGCAATGTTGCTAGAATGGTGGGACAACTCAGTGCAGCACAACAGAAATAGGTTCTGAGGCCCAACAGTTGCAATGGAGTAGTGGGTCGACTCAGGGCAGCACAGCAGCGAAAGGCTCAAGGCAACCTAAGGGCAGACTGACATATTCCTTACAGTCATTAAGATACTGAAGCTTCCCTTCATAATAATGTGTCACAGCCAGAGATGGCAGAAAAAGGACCCACAGCAGTAACTGTAGAGCACTGCAGCCAAGTGCAGCGCAACGAGTTAAAGACAAAACTCTTACATTAGTAAGTTATTTTTTAAAATGTATACTTAATGATTTAGTAGATATATAGATGGTTACATATTTTTATTGACTTTATATTAATTGCACATGTTTATAATGTTTTAAAACATACATTTTAATTATTGATAGCATGGTTTATATAAAATAGTGTTTATTAATCGATTTCTTTTATTTTAATTTATAATTACATATTAAAATGTATTTATAGACATTTTTAAGCGAATTATACGTGTATGAATTGCACTTTTTAAACGTCATTAAATAAATGCACGTTTTTATATGATTATTTATAAATGTATCACATTTGTTTAGAAAAATTAAATTAACTACATTTTTAGAGTTATTAATTGTTAAATATATTAATAGACATGTATGCCTACTTATGTAATAGCAATACTTTGGTTCACAATAATTTTTGTAGTCCTTATTCTTGTTCTTTGGACTACAAGCAAGAAAAGTCGATATTTTTGATCTCTATATTTGTACTGTGATATTTTGTATCATGATAATTTTAAGGTCAATGTTCTGTCACAGATGTGCTTAGAATGCCACGTGATTGCTCTGGGCAGGCAAAGAGGAATTTGCATTAATATGTGTTGAATGCAAATCTGGTCCCTCCGTAAGGTCTGCTGATTATTAATACTGCTTGGGTGGTGAATACTTTGTTAATGTAACCCCTTTTCACATGGGAGATACCACTCAAACATCTGCTCTTTTGACAAACTTTGAAAACTTCTTTTGACAATCTCAGCATGGTATGTATTGGAGCTACACTTAACGCAAATAAACCATCGACAAATTAGGAGCTATGTCATTGGCTTTATATACACAAATCAAATATATATGTCCATATATATGTATATACTCACACAAACACACACAGATATAAATAAATATATATATATATATGTATATGTATATATATATATATATATATGTATATATATACATCATTCTTAATGCATATGTATACGTCAATGCAAATGCACAAGTATAGGGAATTATGGTGTTACCAGCAATGACATCAACATGACTTTTTTTTTCAAACTTGTGTTTATTAAATTTTTTGCATAGTAACAAAAACCAAGCATGATAAGACAATGTTCATAAACATTTGGATGTCACTTACAAGTAGCTGAATAGTGAGTTCAGAAGCTGTCAAGGGATCCGCCGGTTTGTCCTTAGCATGCAAACAACATGTATCATCTGCGACCCTGTACATGGTCTTTGTCACATTGAAGTATGTGCATATGCGGGGTACACCATTTTGTTTGTTACACAGGACTTTTTCGCATCATTGTAAAGCTACATTCCAGATTCAGAGGGGTGTATGAATCCCAGGGTCTGACCCAACAGCCCATGAGAAACTTACGGTAGCATTTGCCTCGTAAAAGAAAGCCTTGCTGGAGATTTTGCTTTGGCATGCCCAGCTATGGAGACTTCTCCCCATGGATTTGAACACCTTTGAAACTTCATGGGGTCCATTGGTGTCCTATCTGTCAAGGGGCCTACCCTCGGCAGTTTGCCCTCCCTCCTTTAGGTCCATGCACTTATTTCAATTCTAATTCTTCTGCCATGTCCTGAATGTAGCACTCGCCACTCCCTTCATTGCCCAGAATCTGCACCTACAGTCTTACTTTTTCTGTCACGCCCGTGCAATTTGCATTGCTCCAGTATTGCTCCACCATCACCAGGGTAAGGGAGGAAGGATGGTTCGGGGGGGGGGGGGGGGGGGGGGGGGGTTGTGATGTTTTATATTAGTTACTCTGGTTTTTAGGGGAGCTCTTCATAGGGATGCTAACTAGACACAGAACTGCTTCTTAGCCCTATTGATGTCAAGAGGACTGTGCTAGACCTAACTCTAGGTGCAACTAGACTCAACATGACTTTTTAACTATTTTTATTTCGTTGACGTTAGGCAACATTAGCAAAACGCATTCGGGGCCTCATTTATGAGCCCTTGCGTTACTTTTACGCCGCTGGTGCGTCACTTTTTGTGACACGCCAGCAGTGTAAAAAATGTGCCTTGTTGCACCATATTTACAAAGTGACGCATCTAGGTAGATGCGTCACTTTGTAAACCCCTGCGCTACTTTATACCTACGCCAGGTATAATGTATGCAGGGGGGGCGTTCTGACGCAAGAAAGGGTCATAGAAGTGACGCAGTGAAATCTATAAGATTTCACTGCGCCACTTCTATGACACAAATGCATTTCTTACGCTTACCTCACAGCAGGCGTAAGACTGACGCAGGCCCTTTCACATGGGGCTTGCCCCATGTGAAAGGACACATTGCTGGAGTTGCGTCACTTTTGTGACATACTCCAGCAATGCGTCACTTTTGCGCCATACAGATACGTCAGAAATACTGACCTATCTGTAACTCCTTGCGCCATGATGCGTCATACTGTAAATATGACGCATCATTGGTGTCGCAAGGAGGGCGCAGTAAAAAGTGACGCATCGCTGTTTTCACGCAGCGATGCGTCACTTTTCATAAAGGAGGCCCTTAGATTTTTGCGGATGCGCTGCTGCTGCACTGTATCGGCAAAATCCTTGGCAACACCTTTTAGGCTATTAGGTGAGACTCTTTGGCTTTGCCAAAGCTTGTTTGATTTGCTATTTCAGTGAGCAGAGTTCTGTCCCAGGCAGAATTTTATTTCACTACCCCCGAAGTGTATTTCTAATTGCTGTTCAGGGCAGCTTGGAATTCTCTTCTGTGGCAACGCTGGATTACAGCTGAATGGAAAACAAATTGGTAGAAGGTCGTATATTCTAATTAAGGCTGTGGCGTAATCCCTCATCTTGCGCTCAGTGGACACACCGCTGACCCGGTATGGCGTTTTTCTGGGACGACAAATTTTAATTAGGTTTACTATTCACTAGGGCCAATAAGGTCTGACCTACTTGTAATGCTTTCATAGTAATGCAGTCCAACTCTGCATTTCGTCAGGCTTAGCTCATCTCGAACCTGCCCTTTCCTCCGCTTTCTTTTCACAGCGCGGGCTCACACTCGGCCCTCGGGGCCCTTCACAGAAGTCATTCACCAGTTACTTGTTCGCAGGTTCCTTCGCCTCGGGTTTCCTCAACAATGACATTCGGTCAGTCTAAGGTGAGCTGCAACCTCGAACACTTTCTGCACCGTGACCGTCGTTCTTGATAAACGTCTCTCGGAGTGTGAGGTGAGTGAGGACACAGGCTGAGTAATATGAATCGCCGTGCTCCCGCACTTCTATTAATAAGACTGAAATGTGGAGGTCACTGGTTATGCTTTTTGGTAAAACTGCCTCCTTATCAAAGCATGTCCTTTATTAAGGTTCTGCTGCCTTGCTGATTTCTCCAGCAACTCTGATGGCAATTTATGTGTGCCTTGAACTTGCCCCCGTCCCCTCTCGGAAGGATGCATCGACATTGCTGTATGTGCCGCGCGCTCGATGTTTTAATAGCTGGCTTTTTGTATGTGCTGATCTAGTAACTACACGAATGAGAATAACTACTAATTTACATATGTAAGCTTGAGTTTGGCAAAGGTTCCCACAAGGCTATCTGTGCAGTCTCTGGGCTCCTGAAGGTGCTGACAGGGCCTCATTTAAGTACACTGTCACCTAAAGCATAGGGTGAAACAACAGCTCCATTCCCTGTGGCGCTTCCTAAGCTGCCTTGTCTAAAGTAGACATTTCAGTAATGGCTGGCTAGGCTCCTCCACTTGCCTTGCTGTAGGGAAGATTAAACAGTTTGTTTATGTGTTTCTGCTTTTCTTTGGTGGAATGGGCTTCCTCCTCAGTGTTCCGCCTTCCCCAGCTCCGGGGCATGCAGATGAATTATGCCACACGGGAGCTGCAGTTAAGCATTACTGTATTCTTCAGCATACACTCACACACTGCACAACACATCATACTTTCCGTTAACCTCGCCCTTACATCTCCTCGCATAATATGTATTTCCTCCTCACAGTTTGTCCAGAACCACGAGGGTCCTAGTGAGCATGACATCAATAAGCTATATCTCCCTCTTTGTTAAATAAAAATGGTCAGACATCACTGCAATCACAATACCTCAATTAGTCAGCGAGGCACTCCCACTTGTCTGCTGGCTAAGGGGATCCGAGGTGATCGATGTCCACCATGATCCGGCACCGTTGACGTAAGCTCAGGCGCTTGAGCTAGACCTGCTGGCGCGGTCGCCCCATTTATGGTTTCAGGACTCAACAAGTGTCACAACAGGTGTTTAAAATGTGATGTGTCCTGAGTGATGGATTGTCCTGGATGATGTGCTGTCATATTATGTCTCTTGAATGCCATGACCCGTAAAACATCAACAGCAAAAGGGGTGTCCATTTTCCGTCTTCGGCTTTGCTTAAGTAGTACCCAGTCTTCTTTGTCAAAGACTGTCGCTGGGCATGGCAGCGCTGATCTGCATCTGTTTTTATTTTATTTTCTAAGTCGCGTAGGTGTCTCAAACCTTGTCAGTATTCTCTGTTTGATCCGGGGTCCATTGAGGTAGTTTTATTTTGATGACTCTCCCAAATATCAAGGTGGCTGAATTCTAACCAGTTGTGGAGTGGGGAGTTAATCGATAGGCCCGGAGAGCCTGGCACATGGCTTGAGTCATATCGATTCTGTCCATGGATGCACGTTGAATGACCCTCTTGAGGATGCCCATGAATCGTTCAGTGACACCTTTGACTCGGGCCAGAGGAATGTACTCTTTTAGTGTTTGACCTTGGACCGGACACATATGCAAGAGCTTTTTTAAACTTTTTGCTTTTAAAGGGCTGGCCATTGTCAGATTTGAGGATTTTGGGGATACCCCATTTTGCAGAGATGTCATCAAGCCACTGTATGACTGCCATTGTGAGAAGTTGGCCTGGTAAATGATGTCCACTAAATAAAGTGGGCACCATGCGCCAGTCCAAACAACCCTTATGGTGATTTAAGAGGTCAAAGATAAACTTAGAAAGCTATCCATGTGGTAGGTGTGGAGAGCAGCCTTCAGGATTAGTCTTGAAGGAATGTTAAGAGGCTTGTTTTACCAGAATACAACATTATTTTATTGGTTAAATGAAAGGAGAACCACGCAGTAGTTAGAAAAATATGTAGTTATCATTATAAAACACTCTAAATACCTTACAGTATCTGCTACACGCAGATAAACACAAAACACACAATACTGTAAAATAAAAACAATCATAAGTAGCACTAATAAACAGTGGGCTCCAGGTGGAGACCAAACCATATACTAAAATAGTGGTATAAGAACCACAACTCAAGTCAAGACAGTGTTTAGAGGTTGTAGAATTGCTGGGACCCCAAGGAACCACACAAGGTGAGTAAGTAGAGACCCCATGGAGGATGGATGCAGTGTGAGAACACAATTGCATGCTACGTATAATGCAATGGGAGAGTCGTGGTTGCAGTTTTAAAGTTTGAGGACCCTTCCCAATGGATTACGAAGAAACCCTTAGGATCATAGGTGGTTCGAGAGCCACCCCACTCGTGGATACCATAGTACCAGAGTTACCTATCCCAGGGAAGCTGGGTGGAGAGGGCTGAAGTGGTGTCCGAAACTGCCATCGATCTCAATGGGGGACTTCAAGGAAATGGGACAGCGGGAAAGAAGAAAAGTGTCCGTCGGAATACAAAGGTGGATTCATATTGACGAGTAACTGAAAGCAGAGGGGGCAGATACTGGGTCACTCTGGATTGACCAGGGGCTTGGTAGACAAATGCCCACTGATGTCGGGTGCTTCAGGTGTGATTATGGAGACCTTGACTCTACAGCTGCAGGGACCAGAAGATGTCAAGGATGACCAGGAGCTGGATCCAAGCTGTCCCATGAAGGATGTCAAGTGCTGAGGGGTCAGTGTCCAGTGGGTGCACCAACAAGCCTTGGCAGTGGCAACCCACAAAGAAGGTCGGGTGAGGGTACGGACTGGCCCAGCAAGGACCAGGAGACTCACTACAGCAAGGGGTGTCAGGGTAGGCCTGGAGTAACCAGGAGATCCCAAGAAAAGCAGTGTTGTCTCTCAAATAGACCCACAGGCTGAAGGTACAGGAGTCACGAGGGGACCTCTAGCAGTTTCACAAAGTAGCAGGTTGCAAGTAAAATGGGAATATTTGTCCATGGCTATCAAGAGATGGTGTCCATATCCTAAAGACCCAAAAAAAGGAAACTGCAACCTTCTCTGAAGCATGAGAAGGAAGCTCAGATATTGTCATTGGGTGCTGTGTCACCTTAGGGGGGGATAAAGAATTGCAAATGTGGCACACCTTCAGCTCTTTTTTGGCTTGTCATCTAGCCGAGTGAACAACACTCCATCTCCTAGGGTTCTGTTAGTAGCTATGATACATTGGTGTCTTACATGGGCCAGCACAATGACCCACAGTCTTAGGCTTTCGTGTTAGACGATTCTCGAGCCTCACAGTATTACGCCTTCTTTAGTGACTGCTGAGTCATCCTGTGCATTTTTGAACTTTTTGAATTCAACATCATTGGCAAGGGCCTGGGTAATTCCCCTCCATGATTGCGTGGTAATAAGTTCTTTGATTATGGTCATGTCTTTATCTACATTGGCGACAGCAATGATTTGTTCCACAGATAGAGCTGCTGGTGTGCTGGATCTCACAAGAAAGTTCAGATATGCTTCAGCTGTCTTGGAAGTTCAACTTTGACGATGTAGCGACCCTTGTGAAAAGTAATCTGCTGGTTTATGATCCTCCCCCCGTATGCGCATGATCTCATAGTCGTACTATTACAGTCTAAACCCCCACCTCTTGGTGCGAGGGTGCATCTTAGCCTTTGGGTTTCCAAAAACTGCATCACCTAGTGATCCATAATGAAAGTGAATTGTTTTCTGTAAAGGAATACATGAAAATGTTTGCAGCCCCACACCAGCGCCATATTCTTCTTCTCCGGCTGAGAGTATGCATGTTCTGTTTCAGGCAGGCTTTGATTGGCATAGGCCAGAATGCTTCTCTGAGCATTCAGATGTCTAGATCTCCCCTAGCTCTACCCGGCTCGCATCAACTGTTATTTCAATATGTAACTTGGGTCGAAGTCTGCCATATCAGTTGCATTCTCAATTGCATGTTTAATGTCTTTGAAACTCCGGTCACATTCAGGAGTCCACTTGAAATGGTACATCTCGCTTTGTCAAGTCTCTCAAAGGTGCACTCATTGTAGCAAAGTTGTAAATGTATCTTGAGAAATAACTGGCCATGCCTAGAAAGGAGCTCAGCATGATAACATGCTCGGTGGGCAAGTGAATGACAGTGCTTGCACCTTGTCTAGTACTGGAGTCATTCCCCCTTCAGAGAATATGTGCCCAGAAATCTTAAGTTTGGTTTTGTGAAACTCACACTTTGCAGTGTTCAGAGTGAGACCTGCATCAGCAAGTAACTGGTGCACTTGGGTAAGATCTTTGTTGTGTTTTTTCTGTGTTCTGCAAAAACCATTATGCCATCACTGTAATTAAAAGCATGTGATTTGTAACATGTTTGGATTACTTGCTGAAAACATCCTGAAATATCTCAGAAGCCAATGATACTCCAAAACTCAATCTCATATATCTGAACAAACCAACATGAGTTGAAAGGTAGAAATATACCTGCAGTCATCCTCCAA
This sequence comes from Lissotriton vulgaris, assembly GCF_964263255.1. NCBI lineage: Eukaryota > Metazoa > Chordata > Amphibia > Caudata > Salamandridae > Lissotriton > Lissotriton vulgaris. The sequence goes on from NC_141691.1 coordinate 497,600,908, forward strand.
CTTGAGTTGATGGTATCAGTTAAAAGACAAGAAAACACTTTGGCTCCGTTCAGTTTCATGATGATGTCCGCTATGTGTTGAACAGGGTGTTTTTCCATGTCAATGGCTTAGTCTGCCTGGCACATATCAACGCATATGTGCACTGTTCCATTTCTATCCTACTTTAGTGATACTACTAGGGGCGAAACCCATGCATGGCATAGGGCATGCAGAGCGTTCAATGGTGTCATATTTTAAGAGTGCTTCCAACTCTTTTTCTACAGCTTCTTGTAGATGAAAGCAACTCTACAGTGCTGCTGAGCAATAGGGTGAATGTCTTCATTGATATGAAGCTGGACTTTTATTTTCTTGATTTTTCCCAAGCTATGGAACAATGACAGGAATTGGCTCGCGATCTCAGACTAAGCACAAAGGATTCTACTTGCCGTAGCTGATGTTGCTTTTTGGTTTAAGGGGTGTACGAAATACTTCTGGTATGTTCTTGTATTCATCTTTTCTTACCAAGGTGACACACTGATTTTTCTTTAGCTCGTCACACACAAATGAAATGGTTCTCATTCCGACATCCTCTGCAGACATATCCTATGGCTGGACATTTACGTTTATGGGGAAATTTAAATTCCCATCGGAAGCATAACTTTGTTTTCTTTGAGGACGTTGACTTACGTGCATCTTATTTATGTTTGTGTTTGTTTTCCATGGTTAACTCCTTCGACGCTCATGACGAGCTCAGCTCGTCATGAGCCACGGTGCTCGTGTGCTCATGACTAGCTTAGCTCATCATGACCGTTAGAACGCTCTCACGCTGGGATAATTCCCCTGCTGTGCGAGCGTTCCAAAGAAATGAGTGTGGTCATGACGAGCTCAGCTCGTCATGAGCACACGACCACCGTGCTGCATGACGAGCTGAGCTCATCATGAGCACGGGGGTGCTGTGTGCACCCCCCCCCCAACACAGCGGGGAAATGTGCCTCACAGGGAAGGGGTTAAGGCTGCTTCATTTCGTGCTGTTCCTGCTTCCATGTCAGCAGCTTGTCGGTCTGTTCATTCTCCTGCCCTCGCAGCCATCAGCATTTTCTCTAGAATGTGTGTTTCTCTCAGTATACGCCTTCTAAACAAATCTGAAAAGCAGCCATCAATGATTGTGACGCGCATTGCTTCTTCGTTAGTGAAGTCACAGAACTTCCAATGTTTAACGAGTGCATCAAATCTTTCAACAAACACGTCCATTGTTTCACCAACCTGTTGTCATGCTTGATTGAAGATATAACTTTCATAGTCGACATTCAGCACTGGATTAAACTTGACCTCCAATGCTTTTTTTACCTTTTGGTATGATTTTACATCAGTCCATGAGATTTTTTTTAACACTTCTTTCACTTTATCACCTGCAAGATTTTTCAAATATTTGATGATGTTCTTGTCATCTTTTTCCTCTAGCACATCTGTGAAGTCATTGAATGTCGATCCATGCAGTTCATTTGGCACCAACGTTCTGGTTCTTAGAAGTATTGAAAGGATTTGGAGGCTTTAGGAACACAGCTGCATTTTCTTTCACGCTCCCTTCTGCCACCATTGTGTGGGCATGTGCCGTTCAGGCGATCTGCATGCTGGTTCCGACAACTCCTGCTAGCAAAAGTTGACTTCAAAGCATGTGTCTCAGAATGCTTCAATTACCCCTGACAGTGACTAAGTTCTGGTACCTTGTTGACATAATAATTTTTTCTTGCTTCCTCTGACTAGCTGTTCTGTATTTGTGGCATGGCACAGTGTCTCTGTCAACCACCTCGTCGGCGGGCATTTTGAATATGCTTCTCTGTAGGGCCTTTGATTTTTCTTGCAGCTGTGCATGGACTGGAGCAGGGCTTTAACTCCACATGTGCCTGTCGCAGATTGCATCAATTCTGGGCACACATGGCATGCCAATTCTGGGCACACACAACACTCATGAGCAGTTTGCCTTATAATTGAAAACTCCCAAGGAGAGCGGTCTTGTCTTCTCAGGCACGAATCCCCTACTTGTCACCAGTTGTAGTGTTTCCCCATCCCAGGAGCATGTAGATGAATTATGCTGGGGTCATGCATTACTTTATTCTTCAGCATACACTAACACACTGTTCATTGCATCATACTTTCCTTTAACCACACCCTAACACCTTCCCTCATAATATGTATTTCCTGTTCAGAATCTGTCCAGTACCACAAGGGTCCAAGTGCACATAACATCAATATGCTACACTTAGCAATGCAAAACTGGAAGAAGCCGACCATACATGTCTGGAGGGGGAGGAAGAGCCATTGGATAATGTTTTTTTTTTGTCACCCTTTATTTCTAGTGAGTCGAGGTCCCCCTGTTCCTCCTATTTTAACCTGTACCAGCCGTTAAAGCCTTGGAGCTGGCAGAACAGAATGTTCATGTTTTGAGCCTAAAACAGTAGCCATGGTGTGCAAAGTGAGCATTCTGGTTGGTTTCACACTTCAAAGATTTTCAGAGTCAAAGATAGATGACCTGAATGCCCCTGCCACACTACAGTCAAAGGCCACACAAACATGTCTCTTTCTTAAGTCCTCATTAAAATTTTCCATTCCTGTGCAAGCTACTGTTTGGAGTAGCCTACTGTCTGATGTTTGTGATAAAGTGGCACCTCTTAGGTTTGTTAATAAAACCTTCACACACCAACCTGGTTGGTGTCATGCTTCATCATTGGGTTCCAGCCAGGCAGCCGAATGCTACCTGGCTGTGCTGCGACACCTGGTTTACAGTGGAGCGAGTTGTTTTTTGAGGTGGTGTGATGTGCGATTATGTGCGTGAGTTTACTATTAGTAAAGCGTACTACCATTTATTTTTATTCTCGGAGCTCTGGGGTATGAATAAAATAACAATAGAGAGTGGACAGTATATTCCAGTTACTATGTGTAGCTGTGAATAATGTCAGACGGTCGACATGTTTCAGCCCTATGAAAAAATGGGCAGGCTTTCTTCAGGACCTCTCCAAAAGGTTAATATAGGTGCAAAAATTATCACAAAGGTCAGACAGTAGACTACTGCTGGCCGTCTTCTTTTGTTTATCAATATATAGTTCGGGACAAAGACGGCCGTCTTAGAGTCCTAGCTCTCCTCATTGTTTTGGCAAACTACTGTTTGACCAGGAATCAAACCTCGCAAATTTCCCCTGGTAAATATCAGCAGGTAAAACTGGGCGAATTCTTCTGGCCCAAAATTCCCAATATATATTGGAACATGCCTAAAGCATCAAAATCTGCACGCTATGGCCCATTTTAAAGGGCATAATGTGTAACAGGCGATAATTATCGCATCTTTTATATTCCGACCTTCCTGATCTCAAATTTTAAAAGATGCAATAATAATCACCTTCCCAGATGAGCCACTCGTAATGAGGGCCTAAGTGAACCCTTTTGTTGTAGATGTGATCTAATGACTGGGTTGAACATTGGTTTCAATTTGTCAATTACTCTCTCACAAGTTCTGGACCGCGCTTACATGAAATATTACGTAAACAACTGAGGACCAAAAGGTCAACGCAACTGTAAGTGAGTATTCCTCAAACTCAGTTGTGAGCATAGAAGACTTTCATTTTTAAAGGCAATTTCCACATGCTGCTGAAGAATATCTATAATTGAATTAATGTTTACCATATGAAATGTTAAAACCCGCATGCCACGTTGAACGTGCTGTATCAAATAAAGCCATGAAATGATCGGGAGATTGCTTATATTGAGTTTAAGAATATATTACATGATTACCCAGTCATGATAACTTCCTACATAAACTGGCTAGTAGGTACAATCAATAAACCAATCGGCGAGTCAGAGATTATAATTTCCTAATAATAACATGTAAAACACCCAACAATCAAAAGATACATTGGTTCAGGTCTCAAGTTCCAGTACTTATTATTTTTTATAGCCACTAAAATTGCAATGAATTATTTATAATCATGGAGGTCGCAAAGTCAATACTTTCATTACTTAAAACTTCCTTGCTCCTGAATTTTTTAGCACGTGCACTTGTTCTCTGCCCTGACCCGATATGCCAACTATGAAAAGGCCTCCAATATATTCAGTTATTATCACATCTATGAGTTCACAGTAATTCATCTTTTTCGTTGGAGGCACAAAACTATCCATCAGATTTCTGACACCAGGGACAGATTGGAAACACCGAGAAAAATGTGGTTTGTGTATAGAAAACAAGGGTATACAAATGTTAAAATGTGTGCCGGATTTGTTTTGTGCTTATGTATTTGCCCACGGTGCAAAATGGGGTCTGGTAATGCCTGTAAGGGGAGTATCAGGCACAGGTGGGAGAAATGTTCCTTCCGAACTACTTGCTGCTGTACTCCACTGGAATCCATGACTAGCTCAGTTTCTACACTAATTTAGATGTTACAATGTGATTACATTAATCAGTTGATTTGTAGAGCACGCCTGTGTCAGATGTACACTCCGCAGGATCTGCATGCAGCAACTATGCTCCACCTCCGGACCCTCCGAGCACCCTGAAGTATGAACACAGGGTATTCAGACGATACGGTGAGGGAAAAAACCCCAAATGGGGAAAAAACCCAGAAAGAACAAAGAGAAGAAGGAAGGGGCAGCAGGGAAAAAGAAACTGAAAAACAAAAGTACAAAGGTTAAATGCAATACTTAAACCTACTCTCATGAATTCTCACTAGGTCGATAACCCCTGAATTCACCTGTAATACATGGACTCTACGCCACCCTATTGCTGCATCTCCCGTCTTCCTTCCATCCTGCTCAATACAAAAGAAGGTATTAGCAAAAACCCACAGTACTCCATTATCTAGAAGCCATTGTCGTTAACATACACATACCCCTTTGTGCTTATGTATGTTTGTAAACTAGTTCCAAAGAAATGCGCCAAAATCACCAGGATTAAATGAGCACCCTTATGCTCAACAGAAAAGCAAAGGAATCCACTCCGTTGTGAACTGAAAGCCCATATGTTTTCCTTCCATCAAAATAGTACAAAAAGAGGACCAAACACGGCAGGGCGTAGTTTCTTCACTACAGCACTCCGCTTTGGTATTTGTATATCCACTAGTTCCAAGTAAATGAGCCCCAAACCTATGCTTCGTGACGGCAGTGCGGAGGTCCCAGACTCCCCCCCTGCACTCCGCCACTTGAATAGCCAAATCTCATTCCTTTACCACACAGTCTCAGGAACCTCCAGGAACGTGTGCCAAGAAGCTATGTAGTCTGTACAACACCCTCGCAGCAGAGGCTAAACAAACTCTCAGCGCTGTTCCCTGTTGTACAAGCAATCCGTTACAAAGTTGCAACATGTAGTCTGTAACAGTCCCTCGCAGCCGCGAGTTGAAACAAAGTCTCAGCGCTGTTCCTTTTTTCAACAAACCATCCGATACAAAGTTGCAAAACAGAACGCGCTAGCCAGCGCATTCACAATGTTACCCAATTACTGGTTCTCGCCTCTCCCAAGCTGGAAACAAACCGGCTGCTTGGAACCCTTGGAGCTGAGGAACAAAAGCAGCCTCCAACACAGGAATCACTAGCACCGAATGGCAGACTCCGCCCGGTGATATCCTGTAATCCCGCCGGGGATTGTGGGAAAAGTAGTCCTTTACCAGGGAGTGCAGGGAATCGTAGTCTTTTAGGTAGGCGCGCTAGTCTACACCCTGACAGCCTGGTCACCCATAAAGGTATCCAGGTGCTGGCAGGGTCGAGGTAATCAGCCGCAGTGCCAGGTCCTCAGCACCTTATGAAACTCTGGAAGGGATGGGTAGGTCCTGAGATGTAGTGGTAGTGTGTTTCATGTCTTTGATGCCAGGTAGGAAGAGGAGCATCCTCCACTCCTGCTTCGTAAGGTGTGGGGGTTGTGGATTAACAAGAGCCAGGCATCCCGTCTGATCAAGGAGCCCATGAAAGTCCCTGAGGTGGGGGTGATGTGGGTTCGTCTTGGGAGGTCGAGTCTAGCTGCGGAGTTCTGTATGGTCTGTAGTCTTCGGAGGAGGTGGGTTGCAATCCCTGCATAGAGAGCATTATCTTAGTCCAATCAACTGGAGATGAGGGCCTGGATGATGGTGCATCTTGAGCTCTGGGGTAGCAATTTGAACATCTTACAAAGGACTGTGAAAGATGAACAAACAGGAGGAGGAGACTGAGTTGATCTGGGCGATCATAGTTAACTTTTTCTAGGGTGGTCAGTTGGAGTTGGAGTAGATCTGAGCTCCATGGGCCACCAGGAGGCGTCCTACGGGGTTCTTTTGTTGCTGAAGATCAGTACCTATGTCTTGTCTGTGTTGAACTTCAGGCAGTTGTCCTTCATCCAGTTGGCAACATTTGTCATGCCGTTGTGAAAGTGGGTCTTTGTGTCGCTAGAATCTTCGGGGAAGGAGAGAATAAGCTGTGTGTCATTATCATAGGATATGATGTTGAGTCCATGGGTTTTCACAATGCTAGGCAGTGATGCCATGTATGTGTTGATGAGGGTGGGGATGAGTAAAGTTTCTTGGGGTACTCCGCTGATGAATTCTTTAGGTTCGTAGGTGAAGGGTGCAAGTTGGACATTTTGTGTTTTTCTGGTGAGAAAAAAGGCAATCCATCTGAGAGCCGTTCCTTGGATGCCGATGTTTTGCAGCCTCGTGATGAGCGTGTGGTGCAAAACCGTGTCAAAAGCTACTCAGAGATCGAGGATGGATTTAAAATGTGATGAATGGAATGCTTGAATTAATCTCAACTACAGTTAATTACTCCCAGCCATATCCCAGTCAATCATTATTTTGCACACCATGACACCTCAGTTTGGACCCAGCTACATGCAAATCAGTTCTGACCCTGCTCCAATGGTAACAGTCCAGACTGGACTGCCAAGCCAGGATATTCCCTGAACCAGATCACAAGCAATCCAGAACCAGTTTCGCCCTTGTTATGGGCTCATCACCCAGATATATCTTGGTTCCAGGGACACAGTGTGCACAGGACCAACATCTGGGCGTACCCGTCCCACTTAGGGCGACAGATAAAAGTATACAAAAGGTAATGGATGGAATGCTTGAATTAATCTCAGCCATTGGTAATTACTCGGGCCACATCCCAGTCTTTATTTTGCACACCATGCCACCTCAGTTTGGACCCAGCTATATGCAAATCAGTCTTGACCATGCTCCAATGGGAACAATCCAGACCACACTGCCAGGACCTGGCAGATGAGCTGGAATGTTCCCATGAGGAGAAGGGTCAAGACTGATTTGCATATAGCTAGGTCCAAACTGGAATGGCTTGGTGAGCAAAAAACTGTTAGATTTAAGCCCAGATCTCTATACTGGGGGTGAGTCTTTGATAGTGTTCAGTATTCTGTATATCATTTGTTCTTTTTACATTTGTCTCCCTAAGTGGGACAGGGGTGCCCAGATATGGGTCCCGTGCTCACCATGCCACCGGAGTCAAGCTATCCTTGCTGATGAATGGTGATACTGCGAAATCGGTCTTAGGATGTTTTTTTCCGGTCCAGGGAGGATCTGGCCTGGCAGTTTGGGCTGGAATGTTCAGATGGGGATCAGGGTCCAGATTGACTTGCATATGGCTGGGTACAAATTAGAATGGTGAGATGAGCACAAAAAAAGATGCATTTAAGCCCAATCTCTGTATTGGGGCTAAGTGTTTGACTTTGTTCAGCATTCCGTCATTCATTTGTTCTTTTTCCATTTGTCACCCTAAGTGAAACAGGTATGTTTATATGTGAGTCCTTTGTTCACCATGCCACCTGGATGATGAGAGGTGATACCCCCAAACTGGTCCTAAGATGCCGGTTTCAAGTCTGAGGAGGACCTGGCCTGGCAGTTTGAGCTGGTCTGTTCCTATAGGAAGTAGGGTCAAACTGGAATGGCGTGGCAAGCAAAAAAATGATAGATTTAGGCCTAGATCTCTGTACTGGGGGGTAGTGTTTGACATTGTTCAGTATTCTGTCCACGGTTTGCATTTGTCACCCAAAGTGCAAAGGGTATGCCTAGACACGGGTCCCATGGTCACCATACCACCGGAGTTAGGCTAACCTGGCAGATGAGGGGTGATACACCAAAACCAGTCCTTGGATGCTTGTTTCTGTTCCAGGAAGGACCTGACCTGGCAGTTCGGGCTGGACTTTACCCATGGAGAGGAGGGTCAAGACTGATTTGCATATGGCTGGGTCCAAAATGGAATGGCGTGGGGGGTTTAGATCCATATCTCTGTACTGGGAGTGAGTGTTAGACAATGCTCAGCATCTGTCAATCATTTGTTCTTTTTGCGAGAAGACTAGGAGGATCAGTGCCACTGCCTCTCCTTTGTCGACTAGTGCTTGGGTGTTATTGGAGGCTGCCATGAGGGCAGTCCCAGTGTTGTGGTTCCTGCAGAATCCAAATTGGGAGCTTTTGAGTGGGTTTTGTTTCAGACATGAGAAGAGTTGGTCGTTGATGGCCTTTTCTAATACTTTGGCCAGGAACAGGAGCAGGGAGATTAGTCGGTAGTGGTTGAGTTCGCTGTGGTCAGCTGATGGTTTCTTTAGTAGGGCTTTGACCTCTGCATGTTTCCAGTCCTCAGGGAAGATGGCTGTGGCTATCAAGATGGTGAACAGGGTAGTTATTTTATGGTTGATCCTGGCTCCGCCTAGGTTGAATATATAGTATGGGTATGGATGAATGGACAGAATTCATGTTGGGTGTCCTGGGAGGTGAACTGGTTCCATTTGGTCAGTTGGTTATCTGCGGTGGTAGCGGTTTAGAGGCTTTTGGTGTCCCAGCTTGCATGCTTAGTGGACCTTCTGTGTGTGTTGTTGTTGCTGATGGGAGCATAGTTGTTGGTGCGGTTAGTGATCCATGTGTTAAAGTTTCTATCATTCTGGTCTAGGTTGTTAGAGGAGATGGGGTGGGTGATGTTGAGGACATTGATCTATCTATCCTCTCAAACTCTGTTCAAGTTGCCGTAGGGGGTACTGGGCAGACTGGGGAAGAAAATCCATGAGATGGTGACGTTGAAGTGGCGGGTCCAGGTGAGTTTTGAGGCTGTACTGGTGGGTTCACTGGAGGTGAAGATGGGGTCTAGAATGTGGCCTGTGGTGTGCATGGGGTTTTGGAAGAGTTGGGTAAGGCCGAAGCTGTCAATGAGGTTGGTGTTGTTGGTGTTGTTAAGATGGAAATTGTGGTCACCAAGGAATATATAGTCGGAGTCTACAGAAAGGTGGGGTGATGATGTTGGCAATGAAATTGAAGAAGCGTGGTTGTAGTCCGTGGTGGCGGTAGGCGAGGGTGCCCCTGATTGTTTTTTTGCCATCTGTTTGCAGCTGGTAGTTGAGGTGTCCAGTGGGTCAATGTCATCTGTCTTGGTTGGCCATGATGACGATGGTTGTGCATGATGAAGATCCTTCTGCCTGGCTTGTTGATGTGATCGCAGTGGGTGATCTTGTAACTTTTGAGCACTGCAGCGGCGATGTGGGGTGAGTATGTTAGGTTCAGCCAGGTCTCTGTGAGGAAGAGCATGTTGGGTGCAAAGGTGGTGATGAGGTCCTAAATCTTATTGGTGTGTTTGCATAGTAAGCCTGCGATGAGGAGGGTGCATGCGAGCTGGTGTTCTTGTGCTGCTGTGGTCAGCAGTGTGGTCTGGGAGAGGCTGGGCAGTGTGTTGGCATTTGTGCTGGAGCAGGTGTAATGGCAATTGGTGCAGGTAAATGGTCTTACCATGGAGTGTGGATTGGCACAACAGCAGAGTTCATAGTGGCATCCGGAGTCAAGGCTGCAGAGATCAGCGGCGGTGTAGCTGTTTGGGTGGCAGGAACAGGGTTTGTGGTGCTGGGTGCGGTCCAGGTGCAGACAGGCACAAACAGGCTTGCCTTTGGCGTGCCAGGAGCTGCCATTAAGTAGGCCCTGGGAAGTGTGCGGGGTGTGGTGGCAGTGAGCGGGGCTACATAATGCAGGAAGAAGAGGCTGAAAGATGTGCATCAGAGCAGGTAAGGAGCAGAGGCAGGTGAGGAAGCGGGTGAATGGCAGTGGACGCATCAAAAGGGAATGAATTGGGCCAGAAAAAGCGGTGGTAGAGTGGGGAAAAATTGCAATGGTGAAAAAAAGGATGCGAGTGAGAAAAAAGTAATGAAAGCAATACAGAAAGGCAAAACGTGAATAAAAGAAGGATGCGAAAAACAGAAGGAGCTGAAGTGGCGACTGGGTCTGTAAGGGCCTCAAATGGTCAGAGGGCCAGTCTAGGTTGATGGGGAGCCGGGGCAACTACTTTGATAGCATTGGAATGCACTAGCCCTTTAAAGCATGTGTGGCTGCTTGCCCCACATGTATGAAGAGGTATGAGGCTTGGAGACATTAGACAATCTGCTTCCTTCAACCATGTAGTTTAAGAAAAACAGTGGTTCCTGTGGAATAGATACTTAATAATGATTTGAAAGATAAAGAGAAAATCGCAAATATAGTCAGGGTTTATATGCGGTGTCAAAGAGAAAGAAACACAGATAGACTGATTCTGTTGTTCAATAATGGTATTGAAAATTAAATTATGGTGAATAATTTCATACATATAGAAACAAATATTCACACTTGTGTAAGGTGTCCCAAGTGAAAATATGAACAAAAGCATAAAAATAATGTTTGTGAGACAATATGTGCAAAGTTTCGAAAAAACCTTGCTGTTTACAAAAGCGACCACTTCTTATTTTCCAAATACATAACATCTATATAATGATAGAGTGCAAGTTTCAATGGTCCACTTTTCTCAATTGTCGACGGCGTTTTGACCCTAATATGGATGTAGGGTCTCTTCAGGACTTACGATGTGGGGGAACATCAGAATTTGGAATTGCTGCAATATTTGTGATGTGCGTGCAAACTGTGTGTTGTTGAAAATAAAATTACTCACTAGGAAATCCAGCCGGGTTCCCTTATGAGGGCGTGGACCAAGCAATTCTAGTAGGATATGCTCAATGTCTGTCCTCTGTGCTTCAAAACTTCACTTCAGCATTAACTGATATTTCTGTACGCTGGCGCTCCCTGGCAAATTTCCGCAGTTAGTGATGCTTTCTTAACTTCTGGATCAAAAAGGCGGGACCTCTTCCGTCAGTTTTCTTCCGATGCAATGACCCCTGACTATTTATGCGGTTTTCGCTTTGTCTTTCAACTCATTATTAAGTATCTATTCCACAGGAATAGGTACAATCAATGTCTGTGATGATGTTGTTTGTGTCACAGACAACTTGGATGCTGAGGGAATGTGTGCTTTTTCTTTTACAGAATATTTATTCTATGCAAGAGGAGGGGCATATGGGCACATGGGTGCCATCTATGCACCCTATAACCTGTGGAAACCTTGCTATTCTGTAAAATTCCAGATTTATATTTTCAAGTTCCTTGTCATTCCTGGGCAGGTAGATGTGTTGATGGATGTGGTGTAGGATGGCATCTAGGAAATTTTGTGAGACATGTGAAAGTGCACTCTGCAACACTCCTCTGACCACTGCAATGACATGTTGGTAGCTACCAGTGGCCAATAGGTGGAGGGAGCACAACACCTGCACATGTGTGGGAATTGCATTGCTGTGCAGGGTTCTGCTTCCCAATTGGGGTTTCAAGGTGTCTATGAGGTCAAGGATGACAGTGCTACTCACCCTGTATTGGTCATAAATTACTTCCTCTGTCTTCTTAAGCAATGGTGGCCTGACTCTGAATATCCTCTCCTGTCTCCGCCTCCTCTGTTGAGCAGCCAGTATCCGCATCCTCCTCGCCATCACTACAGGGCAGCCATTGTGGAAAGATTTCAGATGCATTCTGGGCCAGATTTTATAGGTTGGGCCTGGTTACCACCTGGTTCTGGTTAGTGGTATATTGCATGCGCAAATGGGCCAATTTGCTCATATTCACTATTTGTGACTGGCCTGTACTTTGTCATTGCAATGGGCAAGTCACTATTTTCAGAACACAAACACCACTCACATTTTTTGCGAGTTGGTATTTATTTGCATCGCAATTTTATAATTTGCGAGTGCCTTTCGTACATTGCTCACAACCATTTTTGCATGCGCAAATAGTATTGCAAACGATTTTGAACTCGCAAAATGGTCATGCTGTTGGCCCCTAATCATTTTTAAAATGTTGCACCTGCCAATTATTTACAATTGCAGCTTATCAATTTGTCTTAGCTGTGTACTAATTTTAGCTTTCAGAGAGTCCATGTTAATTGGCTAAATGAAATCAACATTTCCACTTACCCCGATACCAAGATACGTAGCTGTATCATTCCTGCGGGGATCCTGGAAAGCAATATTCCTAGTACAAACAATCTGGGTTTTCTCTGTATTCAGGAGATACTGTGACTGCCTCCCATATTCCCCTGCAAGAATTCCAACTTGTTAGATTGCACTCCGGAGATCTGAAGTCACTATAGCTATGTCATCTGCAAAAGCCAGCACTTTCAGAGCATAGCCTCTGAGAGAAACCGGTTTAATTACCTGATTTTGAAATATTACTTCGATAAACAGGTCGCTATAGAGAGCAAAAAGAATAGGGGAGCAGGGGCACCCCTGCCTTGTCCATCTAGCAACTTCTACTCTTTCTGATTCCCTACCCATCATTTGTATCCTAGCATATGGACAATCATACATTGATCTAATATCAGTGATAAAATGTGTCCCAAACTCATTTTGTCTCATAATACCGTAAATATAATGCCATGACACTCGATCAAACACTTTTTGGGCATCGAGGAGGATCAAGTGAGGCCATTTGGTCCCCTGTAACAGAAACGATGTCAAACAAGTTGATAGCTTGTTTAATATGGTCAGTGGTCCGTGGTCCCTCTTCCTGGTATGAACCATGGGCTAACAAGCTCGAACTGCACACATTTTAGAATAGAGCTTTGCATCTGAATTGATAAGGGAAATAGGTCTGTATGAGACTGGGTCATCTGGAGGTTTACCTTTCTTTTAAAAAAAAATGGTATCCGTACCCAGCCACGATTGAGGGGGAGATCCCTTATGTTTCATTGGCCAAGAACAAATCTAGTAATAAGCCACAGAACTTCTGGGTGATCCCATTGCCTCCGTCGAATACCTTGCACTCTCTGTTAGCAACAACAACACCCAAATGTGTAGACTTCATATTTTTTACCACCCCCCCAAGCAAAAATGACACCTTCACTGACCATCTTATGGAAATCATCACAACCAAGCCTTCCCCCAACTCCAATGACATTTTCCTTGGAGACTTCAACTTGCACTGGAACGACCTAAAAGACCCGCAGGTCAATGCCATCAGAGACTTCCTGACTGACCAAGCCCTTACTCAAGCCTGCACACTCCCTACTCACACGAAGGGCTCCTCTAGACTGGATCATCGCCAAAGAATCAGCAGTCAAACTTATCTCTATTGACCCTTGTGAATGGTCCGACCACCACGCTATTTCCTTCCTGCTGCTTGGCGCCCACAAGATATGGACACCTCAACCCATAATCCCCAAACGATGCGTTAGAGACACCAAAAACCTAGATCACAGACAATTGGCTGCACGCTGTGAGACTGACCTCCCTCCCTCCCGCATCTCTACTCAGTCCACAGCCTAACTGAACATTACTCCTCTACCATTGCCAACATTCTCGATGACCTCGCTCTGCTAAAACTTAAAAGAACCCAGACCAAAGACCGGAATCCCTGGTTCGATGAATCCCTCAACAAGGAGAGGAGACCCCTTCGGCAGACAGAATGTACGTGGAAACAACACCCATCAGCAATCTACCTAAAGCTTCTCCGACAGGCCAGAAATGCCTACAATAGGAAAATACTAAATTTGAAAAAAGAATTCTTCAGGACAGAACTAGATAAAGCCATAAATAGGCCTCGCAAGCTATTCAACTTGGTCAAACACCAATCCAACGAACTAGCAAAAACTTCTAAAGAAACCCCTAAATCGCTAATATCTTGCGAAGAAGTCTTCTCCTACTACTGCAACAAAATCTCTGCCTTAGGAATCGAACTTGAATCTGCAACTCCATTGGCTCCCTCCACGTTGCCCTCCCAGACATCACCCAAAAACCATGCCCATTGGTCCAGCTTTAAAATCTTTGACGACCACTCTGTCTCGAAAATTCTTTCCTCCCTTAACCCGAACAATCACTTCAATGACCCTCTCCCCTCTACCTGCCTAGCTGCCGCCTCTCAGGCTATCTTCCCTTCCTGGACTGCAATAATCAACACCTCCCTCCTACAGGGATCGATACCGGACTCTCTCAAAGCTGGCCAAGTCGCCCCCATTTTAAAAAACCTACACTGGATCCCTCCTCCCTTGAAAACTATAGACCTATTTCCAATATCCCACTCCTAGCCAAAGTTCTTGAAAAATGTGTGCAACCGCAACTGAGCCTTCACATCACTAACTTCCACTTACTGGATGTCTACCAATCCGGATTCAGACCTGGACACAGCACCGAAACCACCATCCTCCACATTGTGGATGATGCCCTTCAAGCCCTGGACCAAGGCAGTACCTGTCTCCTTATCTTACTAGATCTATCCTCGGCCTTCGATACGGTCAACCACGAAACACTCCTTGAATGCCTCAAACTCAGGATGGGTCTGGAGGGCACCGTTCTTGAATGGTTTAGGTCCTTCCTCCAGAATCGCTCACAGAGAATCCTAAGTAACGGCACATGTCCGCCCCCTCCCCGATCACGGTGGGAGTCCCTCAAGGCTCAACCCTGTCCCCTACTCTTTTCAATCTTTACCTGGAACCTTTCGTAGAGGGGATACCCACCGTCAATATCACCTTCCACATGTATGTTGACGACACACAGATTTACATAAAAATCTCTTCTCCTAAGGACATTCTCGCCCTGAATGAGGCCTTGAAACTGACTGTCCACTGGCTTACCTCTAACCAGCTGAAACTTAATGCAAAAAAAACCTAGTTTCTTCTCATCTCCCCAACCAAAACCAATCCTGACATCCAAGAATGGATCAAGGCCATCACAGCGCTAAACTGCTCTCCTACCATTGTGGACTCAGCAAAATCCCTGGGAATAACCCTAATCGGCAGTCTGAATATGCGTGGCCACATCAATTCGATGGCTAAAGCTGCCAGATTTAATCTGAATTACCTAAGAAACTTGAAACACTTCCTCGACCCTCCCGACCTAAAGATGGCAACCCAGGCACTAGTCATCTCTAGACTTGAATATGGTTGCTCTACTCTTACAGGTCTGCCTAAAAACTCTCTGGCCTCACTGAAAGGCTGCCTCAACACTTCCCTCAGACTCCTAACCGGTTCAAAGAAATTCAACCACATCTCTCCACACCTGAAAGCCCTGATTTGTCTCCCTCTCGAGGCCAGAATCCAACTTAAAATTGCCTGCATTAATCACAAGGCTCTAAACTCTAACTCCCCTGCATTCCTTGCCCAGAATTTCGTACTATCCGGTGGAGTCAGAAACTCCTGGTCTGCCAGAGACCTTCTGCTCCAACCAGCTCGTTTCCGAAAAAGAAAACCTATAATCGGCCCTTCTCTGGGGCCGCTCCAAAAAATATGGAACTCTCTCCCACCTACCATCATAAGACTGTCTTCTTTTGCACGCTTCAAAAAGGAGACCAACATTTTCCTCATGGGCAAATTCCTTGCCCAATGACCACATTACAATCTCCTCTACGACCTTGTACTGCCTGCCATGACTGCTTTATCCTTGACTTTCCCGTATAATACCTCCCGGCCCTCTGGGCCTCCCAACCGGGATCTGGGACCTCCTATCCTCTTGTATATTAACTCTACCTGTTTTTTTTCCTACATAATGTACATAACCCTTGTTTCCCTTAATATCCTCCCTTCCTATGCCCTTTGTATTTCACCCCCTCAATCATGTAAAACGCTCTGATACCCTCACAGGTCTGGTTCGAGCTATATAAAACCATAAAATAAAATAAATATTAAAATAATAATAATAATAATTATAGATTTCAAAAGGGATTCTATCCAAGCATTTGGCTTTTCCAGAGGCCATCAGATGGAGTGCCTCTGTGACTTCCTGTAATGTAATGTCAGCCTCCAGCTCTTGTCGTGCATCGTAATCAATCCCTACTATCCTCACGCCTGCCAATACCCTACCTTTCTCTTGGGTCGTACCCAATTTTCCTGCCTGAAACAATTTCCTGTAAAATTCAGTAAATACGTAGGGGACCTCCTCTGAATCTGTTTCATATGCCCCATCTTTCTTTCGCATCCTGCCAATATTGTTCCTGACCATTTTCTGTCTCGTGCGTAGAGCTAGAAGTTTACCTGCTACTTCTCCATATGTATAATTTTCTTTCCTATAAGCTTGATAGGATACTGCCATCTTTTAATTATAGTAACTATTAATCTCGGCTTTGATCCAGACAACTTCTTGCTGTAGTCGTGCTTGTCGCTCTTCCTGCTTCCGGGTTATTACAGTAGTATGTTCTTCCTCTAGCAGAGCGGGCTGTACGATCATTTGACTCATCTCTTCTCGCTGCTTTTTCCACCTCTGTCCCAAAAAACGAATAACCTCACCCCTTAAACTTGCTCTAAAAGCATCCCAAACCACTTCTCTTGCGACACTGAATCTATTTATATCAAAATAGTGTTGTACCCAATTCCTAATGTGTTCGATAAATAAATGGTTCGGCAATAGTTTTCTATCAAATGTCCATTTGGACTGACCCTTTACGTGCCCCTGTACCATGATATCAAGAAACAAAGTATTGTGGTATGATAATATTTTGGGTAGTTTCCTAATTCCGGTGTTTTCAAGGAGGGTGGTAGATACAAAAAAGTAAACTAATATAACATATTTCTTATGAGGGAATGAAAAATACATAAATCCTGGGTCTAATGTTTTTTCTCGTTGCCCAGAAATCAGATAAGTCATGGCTGGCCGTAAGTGCAGCTAATGCCCTATCCAACTGTGGCTTTCTCACCTGGTATTTATTAGTTAAAACTCTAGCTACCTCCAGATGGATATTTAAATCCCCACAAATTATGAACAGGTCGGGTCAAGATGCCTGTTCCACCTCAAGCTCTTCCAATGCCTTTTGGTCATCCTGATTTGAACCATAAATAGTAAATACTGTCAGCCCTATGGGTAGTGCAACCACTGCCAACCTGCCCCACTTGTCCTCCAAAACTCATGTAGCTGGAACCAAATTATTTATAAAATGAATAGCCACACCTCTAATCCTGTAGGTCGGAGATGAGCATGCCAAAAGAGTATACCCACTAATCACAATGGATTCCCTCTTATCCCACAGAATATGGGTTTCCTTTTGACATATTATATCAATTCCCAGAAATCTCAATGTCTCACTCACTTTGATGCATTTCACTTTATCATTAAGTCCACCAACGTTTACTGAGCAAATAGATATTTTACCTATCTGAGCAGCGAGTAAGCATTCCAACGTCTGCCCATAACTTAGCTACAAGACCAAGTATTTCTTTACTGTTTCTCTGGGTTTTACTCCCTCTCCCCCATGCAACCCCCACCTTCCCCTAACCCAACCACCCTTCCCCATTACCCCACCCAGCAGCTCCCTCCCACCCATAACCACCCCTATAATGAAAGGAAACAGGCCTGTCGTCAGTCTGTTATAGTTGGGAAGTAACTCCCCAAATCAGTGGCCAATAAAAATAATCAGTGCTAACACTGTATACCCTATACATCCTATACCCCGCCTCCAGCAAATGCAGCAGAAAAATCATCCATGGGCATTAATTACTGATTTAAGTCTAGCAAAAATTACAAAACCGCATAGAGGAAGGGGGTTACGCTATACCCCATCCTCAGTGAGAAACACCTTAGCTTTTATATCAGATGTAAACAACCTGGCCCCCTCCACTCAAATCACTTTCAGACATGCCAGATTCATTATGAAAGCCTCTGCCCCTTTCTCCTGGAATGGTTTAATCATCTGATCCCTCATTCCCTTCTGGAATCCCTAAGAATCGTAGGTTATTACGCCTTTGGCGATTTTCTGGTCCTCCATCTTCCACTGAATATCAATCAGTTAGGATTCATTAGCCTCTATTTGACCTTGGGTGCCCACCATATCAGTCTCAAGGATAGCGGGGCTCTGATCTCTAAGTCCTTCAACCACTCACTGGTAGCATTGCATGTCTTGGCAACCTTTCTAATTGAGACCTGTTATTTACGTGTGGCAGTCTGTAATCAGCAACTATCTTGCCGTGCCTCCTCTTGATGTGACAAAACACATTGTAGAATTGTGTAGGTTGGTTGTTGTATGAGTCTCTTGTGATGCGGTAGTCATGGTTCTAACCAATTGCTTGCCTAGGGAGTAATCCCACTAAAAAGTCTTTTCCGGCCTTACTGTTACAGCTACCGGGATTTCTGGCCACTTTACTTGTAGATAGCACTGAGTCCAGTCCGCTGGTATCAGGTAAGCTCTCATTCTCGCTTGACTCAATACTTGACCCTGATCCATCAGCTGACCAGGTTTTGTCTGACAAGGAGTAAAAGCAATAATTTGTCTCAAGGTCAAGCTCATTTCCCCCTTTCTCCGTCCCATAGGCCAGCTACTGACTGACAACTTTTCCTAGACCTCTGATTTTGCTGCAAAAGGGTTAAAAGGAGGGCATCCCTCCCCCCCATCTGCCCCAACTTGGCCTTTGGTATTTTTATCCAGTGTACCATTTTCTATCTCTATATTGACCTCTGGAGCCTACTTACAGATTTTGCCAGTATCCCTTACTGTGTCTCTTAAACCACCTCCCACACCCTCCTCAGAAGGTACCAAACAAATTTTATTGCATACCTCATTGGTAATCACTGCAGCAGAAGTTGCTGTTTCTCCCAGAGGGTGGTTGCTCCAGCAGGTTGTAGGGTGGGCTCCTTACTTGCTTCCTTGATGGAGGAGCGTGGTCCTGCCCTTCCCCCTCTTTCCCCCACCACCGAGGTTAGCATCCGGGTGGACACCTGCAGTCACCCCCAGTAGAGTGTGGTGCAGACACCAATGCTGTTTCCACTCCAATGGCAATGGCTAGTGAAGCGGAGTTTGGTCCATTCGACAGAGGAGCAGTGGCTACCTTTCCTCTGCTGCTACCACCCGCCTTCTAAGGACCCATCACAATCCTCATGATCGAGGGTGGCCGTGGAGGTAGGCAGTGAGCATGATCAGTTACTTCGAGGAATCTTCTGCAGGCAAGTAGCAGCACTGGTTGTCTAAAGGCGATTTCGCAGAAGCGCATACACAGAGTTGGGCTGTGCAAGACTAGAGCCAGTGGGGTTGTGGTGGTTACAGACATAGTTTATCCTTTAAAAAAATTGTGGATGCATAAATAATCTGCCAACTGATTAGGGTGCTATGCATGGCCATATAAAGCGGTTGCCATCTTTCCCATTCTCCTGAGTAGTTTTCTTATGTATGCCCAACTTGTCATGGGGTGGTCGGACCACCGGTGCGACGTTGGCTGGACTGCCACCGCCGCACTACCATAAGTCTGGCGGTCCTCCGACCCCCAGACTCATAATTAGGTCCTTATCCTGTGCTTCTCTTGTGGTCCTGTAAGGAGAAACACAGCTTTAATTTGACCTATTTTTTGGACTATTCAAATAGGAATTTTCCCACCGTTTGCTGGAATTGCACCCATAATTTAATGTATAATTACAGAAATTATTGTAGGTACTGCATGCAACTGCGATTGCCTTGCCAGGTCTGCCCTCGCTGGGCCAGCCATCAGGTGTGCAAAACAAATTGAGTTAAGCGCCTATATAATCGAACTATGCCACTGTATAACTGTACTAGCTCATTAGCATTGAAATTCAATTAGCGTAATTAGTAAATGGTGTATAACCACCTAACTCTGGCTAAGCATGGGCGGAAAATCCGTTTCGCTCGCGGATTTTGCGGATTTTCAGTAAATTCGCAATCCGCGAGATTCGCGAATCTCCCGCAAAATCCGCAAATCCGCGAGCAGCAGATTTTGCTCGCACTGTTCACGTGAGTTCGCGGCTTCCCAGTACAACTTCGCGCCCCGCGAATAAGCGCTAAATTGCAGAATTAGGATCTTAGCAAAACTGAAACTACTTACCAGGTTCAAAAGTTCAGGCTCATCATTAGTAGCCATTTCCTGTAGTGCTTCCTGAGGGGCCCCACCAGAGTTCAGTTGCCTACTTGCAACTATTATGTGACCCTGCTCTGAACCTCAGAATAGTTACACATATGCCACAAAGGTCCTGAATTACAGCTAAGGGAGACAAGCAGGAGCCAGGCTGGAAGTTCAAATCCATTAATCAGCCCCTAATTCATTATTGTCAGTTGTGGCAGGGCAGGTGTTGTAACTAATTTTGCAACAATGAAAGCACTTAGCAAGTGCAAAAGATCACTAATCAGGAAGCACTAAGGAAGCAGGTGCCAGCTAAAAAAATATTCTGTGACACATTAATCAGCCCCAAATTAATTCAGGTCACTTGAGGCAGGGAAGGTGTGCTTTGCTTTGCCACAATAATGTACACTGACTGGACAACCAGAGGGTGCTGTGATGAAACAGAGGGTGGCATGGGTGGGCCAGAGGGTGGCATGAGCAGTCAGAGAGTGGCAGTGGTGACAGAGAGTGGCAGTGATGAAGAAGAGTGTCCCAAACAGGCTGGACACGTAGAAACAACAAGTTCGCAAAAATTGCGAGCCGACAGGTAAGTTCGCGTTTGCGAAATTGTACAAAACCCTCGCGAACTGGCAGAAACCCGCGCGAACACAAAAATAAATCCGCAAATTCGCGAGAATTCGCGGATTTTGCGAATTGCGAGTTCGCAAATCCGCAAAATTCGCGAACGCGAGATTCGCAAAATTCGCCCATGCTTAACTCTGGCCAGGTAGCCCCTTCATTACTAAGGGGACTCATACGCACATGACTAAGGACATGTATTAGGGTGCCTTGTAACCAATCATGACGTTCCCAATGTGGAAGTGGAATTTCCAAGAGCTCATACACTCTATATTGTTTGCTGCAACAATCGTGTATTCATCAAATGTTCCTGTAGTAGCATCAATAGCTGGAAAATTGACCCAAGAATAAAAGACTCACAAGTAATAGACATCATGCGCTTCATCTACGAAGATTAAGTTGGATAGGCTGTGACTGTGCCATGGATAAAACAGTAATGGAAACAATGTGCAAACACAAATTGGGACAATCCTTTTAAAGGTTCAAGCTTGAACAACCAACAGCAAAGTTTAGGTGCTTCCTAAAAAACTGTGGAGGATAAATCCCCAACACAACCGGAAGAGACATAAGGGAACTAGGGGCATGCACAAGTAGTACTAAGTGGACCCATTAAATAGGTAACTCACCAATCGTTGGTGGCGCCCTGTCACAGGGATTTGGCTGGCAAGTAGAACTGTGCCTTGGGATGTCAGGACGTCAGAATGTAGGGACTGTGTCTCTCCACCACATCAGTACCTGACATCCCAAATCCAGACTAGCTCACAGTGCCTTACCTGAATTCCTAACCTTCCCAGAGTAGCAGTTTATTTTGGTATACCTAGAACATGGTCCTCTAGTCCCCAATGGAACCATGGAAACAGATCATCACATTTCCTATCTCACTCCTGCATGCCCTTAGTAAACAAGGGAAAGACACAATGGAAGGTTGCAATACATTTATTGAAAATATCTTAGTCTATTATGAAGCAGATAAACTGCAAATAGTAGGAAAACACAACTCAGCAAATTAATCAACATTACTAACAGACTGTATGCAATGAACAAATCAACCATGCCACATTATCTGTCCATCTAGCCCTATTCTTACTATGTAGGCAAAATGATATATTAGTGATCTCTAGGATACAACAGACCCCATACTTGGCATATGTTCTCTCCATGACAGGTCTCTCTGCTCGAATTCTTCTCTCTGCTCAAAAAAGGACAAAACATAGTTCATATGATAAAACTATAGTGTTGAGAGATGCAGCTGTGCCAGAGTGTGGCTAAAGCGTTAGGAGCGTTGCTGACCGAGCAGTATACAGTACAATATAGTGTTTTGTATTCTAAACGTCCTTGTACAAAATGTGCAGACGGAATCTCAAGAAGGGTCACTGAATAACAACACATGTACAGCGTATTTCTAAAATAATGTCACAAAAACAAAAGCTGCCTATAACATCCAATACGCTGAACTAAGGGACACCCAAAGTTGGTCCAGAAGGGATATCACTACCGGATTTATCAACTACTTGAGAAGAGAAGAGAAGAGAAGAGAAGAGAAGAGAAGAGAAGAGAAGAGAAGAGAAGAGAAGAGAAGAGAAGAGAAGAAAAGAGATGAGGAGAGGAGAGAAGAGGAGAGGAGAGGAGAGGAGAGGAAAGGAGAGAAGAGGAGAGGAGAGGAGAGGAGAGGAGAGGAGAGGAGAGGAGAGGAGAGGAGAGGAGAGGAGAGGAGAGGAGAGGGATTTAATCTTAGCACTAGAATCTAAAATCAGAGATTTGGTGGATCATTTTTGGAACTTTTTCACAAACGAGTAATATAAAACTACCTACCCACAAATTTGAAAGCTAGTCTCTCCTGGAGCAGTGATCAGATAGGGGGATACAAATATGTCCAAGAGATAAGGGTTCTCTTTCATCACTGTGACTGATATTTAATCCTGGCTCATTGCTCCCTGATACCTTGCCTATCAGTTATAGGGGTTATCTCCCCTTCACTGGGGAACAGTAATGGGGGTGATCAGGTGCTGTATCACCTTACTGTAAATATGTCAAAATGGTTCCTTCTGAATACAGGGAGTGCCTCTTTCTGCCCTTGGCAATAAGGAAGTCTGAGAGATAACCTTACCATTCTTGGTAAGGAATGGCTATTGCAGAGGCTCTTAATTCTAGCAAATATGTAAAAAAACATTCCCTCATATTTTTTATACGGCTGCAATACGTACGTCATGCCATTGTAAATCAGCCGTTTTCCTTCCCTCATCTGCCCTGTATTGTGACCACTTCTTCCTTCAGAGCATTATTAATTTAGCTGGACCCAGTGATGGAATTGCTATGGTAGAGGAATCTTTGTGGAAATGCTTAATTGTAGACAATGGGAGAAGAGGCAGGAGTTCCTCAAAGGATCCAATATGTAGGGACATCATACTCAAGGCTTAACTCCTACGGCAAGATTCGTCTTGACAGAATTCTCCTACAGTGTAATTTCTTTAGTAATTTTTATTGCAGGCACACTACTTGTTGCCCAGTGGAAATGTATGTTGAATATGCCAGGTGTGGAAGCTAAGTGATTAAACAAGGTATACTCTTCTTAGAGGCCACAGTGACCTTTTCAATGTCTCAGTGCAACACCTTCAAAGTTGGCTAGTAGGGGTAAGTCTTGCACAATAAAACAGTGGCATAGTGTCTTGGAATCTTGAGGTTTCGCAGATTCTAACAGCTGCCTTGTCAATCATCCATAGTTAATTGATAGAGTACACGGCAGGCACATATCAATCTGCATTTCAAATCAACTCACCTATGATGCCTCTTCCTTCCACCACCTCCTATGGCAAGGTCACCATATTCTCCCCACTCTGTCTCCTTGTCCCCTTGTTAAACGAAAGTAGAGATTTCATAGAATTTAAATAGGGTGCCTGCCCCTGTAAGCTACACCTTGGTACAGTGCACGTGTCTGGATCGAGCATCTCAGTCTGTATCAAAAGGACCTTGAGGACTCTAACTATCTCCTGGAGTACACCGACAAGGCTTCCCTGGTGGTCCGGCAAAGTGGAGATGGGCTCTCACCTAGTCAAATCAGTATGTTTCTCACCCAAGTGGACAAATGAAGGCAGCCCCCCCCATCCCCCCTCGTGAACCAGATAGAAAAAAAGCACGGAGGCACCAGAAGATCCTGTGAGTTCCCAAAATATGAACTGAGATCACTATGAATCACAGGCGGACACGTTGAGAAACTGCTTTTAGACTTTTATGAGTCTTAGGAGATGTAGGAGGGCATGACCAGCATTACGCTGTTACCAGGGTCAGAGTGAGTAATGGATTTCTTCGCTCATATTGCTGTCATATTGACTGGCTGCCTCCATCTGCCTGTATTAACTCCACCTTTTTAAGAGACAGTGGTCCTTAGACAGAGGTAATGAATGAAACCCACTGAACGGAATACACCCTTGAGGTATGACAGTAACCGCCCTCGTGCCCTTGGAGACTCACTACTTATTCACAGTTCCTGCACATCAGAATGAACTGTACCCTTAAAGTAGACTACTTCCGTGAAGCAAAAATTCTGAGCAACAAACTTACAGTGAGAGGGTATCCTCACAAAATTATACGTAAGTCCCTTATATGAGCCAGGTATTGCCCAAGGGACTGGCTTCTAATACCCAAAGGGAAATCACCACTGAACCGACTAGTGTGTGTCACCACATTATCACCGGTCTCGAACCCAGTGCGGAAGAGAATTCTTAGGCACTGGGAAGTCCACAATGCAGGCACTCAAACTTGAACGCCCCTTATTTGCCTTTCGCAAAAGCAAAAACATTAAGGATCATCTAGTACGAGTAGCACTACCCGCACCTAAACAATCTGGCACATTAAATGAACACTGGGGTCTTGAGCCACTCATGGACTATTATCATTGTGAATAAACCACTACCACGAGGAGCAGACATGGCACAACTCCTCAACAGAGAAGAATTTAAGTGGATCCTATGCACTGGAAGCATCCCAAATGGCCTCAATCGACTCAAAGATTGGACCACTTTACTGTGAATCTACTGTTATTGCCCTCCACTTTGTTCTGTCCTTACTTGTTACTTCATGATCTGGTAGCCCAGTTCTATCCCTTCCTCATCTTGGCCACTTGATCTTATACTATATATTCTTCTTTCTGCTACCTCACGTTATGGAGGTTAAATTGACATGTTTATGACATCATTGGTAATTGTATACAGTCACATGTAACCTTGACAGCTCCTTTCACAGATAACCGTTAACTGCTCCTTTCCAATGTAGGAGGTGCTAAGCATGGTACTTCCTCATATCAAAACCTGAATGTATGCTTCTATGCTTCTATATGTATCCTTTTGCATCTTGCCCACTAGCGACTTGCTATTCGCATTCACCCCTTATAAATGGCCCCCGCAGATTTCCCCTTCTCCTTCGCTTTGGCATTTCAGCCACTGCTCGCATTCTTGTGTCAGTTTGACTGCTTTCTTTAGAAAATATGAGGTACCCGATGAGGTACTTCCATGTATCTACATCTCTACTATAAGATCTCTACTTCCTTGTTTATTGTTTATTCTGTCCATTCGCATGTATCTTTTCAAAATGCCCGCCGTATTAGCAACACCAGGCATGCCTTGAACAGGGCCACATCGGCTTCACTCACATGGAGAAGCCGGTGCAGAAGAATTGTTGACTCCAGCGCTTCAAGCTCACCAGGTAAGCGCACCCTGCCAGAAATCCTACGATGCTGCCAGCCGCGCGAATCTCTCTCCCCGCAGGTTGATTTTGACCTTCGCATCCTTATTCTAATTGTGAAACTGTGGACGCGGCTCACTTCCCCTCGTGTCCATCCATTGAGGAATGCGGTATGTTATCTCTCTCACATCCTCACAATTTTTCACTTACAAGCCGTGCCACAAGCAAGCCTTATAATATTACAGTTTTCTACAGGTCCATCCCCTTTTTCCATTGTGAAACTGTGGACGCGGTTCACTTCCCTTCGTGTCCATCCATTTTGGAACACGGTATGTTATCTCTCTCACGTCTTCCCAATTTTTCATTTACTAGCAGTTCCCTAAGCCAACCTGACCATATTAAGGTTTTCTACAGGTACATCTCATCCTCTCTATTGTTTCCCCGCTGGCCTGCTAATTCTATTGACTCGGATGCAAGAGCATCCATATGTTTTACATCTAGATCAGTGCTCCTGCACCGGTAATAGGTACTACATTCTCTTACTGGTCATTTGATGCATGTTGCAGCGTTGCATTGCTTGCTCAACCAAGAACCGCACACCTTGGCCCATCAGACATGTTGGTTTGTCTCACTCTCTTCCACTCCGAATTAGCAGTTTAATGCTGAATTAGCAGTTTAATGCGTACATGGTTATTGGCATAATATGACGGTTAGCGGTTTTTGAAGCTATTCTAACACCATCACAAAATAATTTTTTACACACCAGTTCTCGCCTATCTGTTGTTCTAGCATTATTTTACTTCAATATTTCCTTATTTTTTCCCCTCCCCTTCCTCTATATGTTCAATTGCAGGCAATTGTATTCAGGCATGTTAATGTAAATGTCCTGATGATGATCCCAATAGTTATAAAGGGGATCGAAACGTCGTTGACCTAATGTACACCATATAAACATTTTCATTGAGTATTATTTATGTGTAATGGTGTCCTACCATATTCTTGTTTGTATTACCAGAATGTTTAACATACAAACAAGTAACTCTGCCTGAGCCTTCTTTATTTTTCTAATGTATATTTTGTGTCCGTTCTGTATGTCAAGTAAAATGAAGGTTTGTGTCCCACTTATGTACTGCGGTCATTCATATCTTTTGAATATATAAATATTAAAGTATTCTTGTCCAACTGGACAACGTTAAAATATAGTCCTGACTCCAGGTCAATTTTGCATCACTTTCCTCATTCATTACTTCTGTCTAGGGACCACTGTCCCTTAAACCAGTTATTACCCAAGGTCCATGACCATTGTAATTGGGTCCCCTTGTTCCTCGAGGCATGTATGAAATCCACCATCTCTCTGCTCCTATTGTGCAGAAAGGAGAAGTTAGAAAAGCAGTGTGTAGAAACATCTGAGCCGAATAAGAATATCGGTTCATGTGTTGGACATGTCACACACAAGAACATTTCGAACATGAAAATATCACACCTAATAAAACGGAAAGTTCTGCAGCCTTTTCCTAGTGTGGATTCTGTCTGATTGGAATTCCTTCTGGTGCAGCTCCTGTGCTCAGAGCCACATCACCTGTGTCTGCCTCCTGAGCTTGCCACTTTCTGTAGGTCCCTCGCTTCCACCCCACTACTTTATTTGAACACATAACAGGTCTGCACCTCCTGTCCTCCTAATGTGTCTCCTGTAATGCCCTTAAAGTGCACAAGGCTGTGGCTAACCTCAATGGATCCTGCCAGCACACTGACCCATGCTTCTACAGTGCCCATATCTTAAGCTCACCTGAAGCCACTACTCTGTCCTGCTGGGAGAGACAATCCTTTACTCTCCTGAAGGATGACCCCACTCTGTAGGCACCACTGTACGTCTACTGTACTGGGGCTATTCCCAAATGTAAGTTACACTTGGCTATTCAGAGAATCAAATGGTAAAACTATTCGGAAGTGCAGACTTACATCTCTCCATCCCCTAAAAAAGGGGGTGAACCCTAACTTACAATTGTAAGTTACTAGAAAAATAGTAGAAAGTCTAACACCACATGTCGCAAACACCTGGTAGTGCAGCGCCCTCTATGGAAAATAATGGAAATAGGTACTTGAATGTACACCACACAGGGAAATATGTTAAATTAATATACATTATTTCACAGCAAGATCAGTTCCAAATACAGTAAGCACGTGTTAAAAACTGTTAAACAAATCTGCTGATTCAATAACCATACATTTCCTACTCCATCCGAGTCTCTCATTGTTATGGTACCCATAGCTAATTTTCTTATAAACAACATTCCTCCTCTCTGTACATCATTTATGTTCACTATAAACAAGCACAAAGTTGAGAAACGTTGCCTTCATGAACATGGACTTTTCCTGACTACTTCACCAAAGGCAATGTTCCCCATGACAATTGATCTATATCCTTGTAGCCTTAATTCACATGGCAGGGTTTTTGGTTGATGGGAAAAGTTTTCCATGCAATCACTCAGTGTTGTCCTTAACCCGCTGTGTAGCAATAAGAAAACATGTTTGGTAGCACGGGTGCACAAAAAGAGAATACTTCTTTCCATTGCACACCAGTTGCCATAATTATTTTACCAGTAAGGCGATGGGAAGTACGTGTAAGAACATTTGGAGCACACACGATATGGAGGCAGTAAGCAGTATCTTGTGAATGGCATTCTTGCCTCCCTGAAGAGACTTTTTTGGTACACCTTCTTGCAATCGTTTTTTAAAATGTCAGCATCTATACAACTGCATTCTCCTCTCCAGTGGGCTGATGTTCTGAAACGAGGGAAGAAACAAAAACAAAGATAGGTAGTAATAACGGCATTGAGTGCACTTAATGAAATAGTCACTCAAGTCTGCTGGCTTTGTAACCTTATCAGAAGCTCTCCAAGGTATCTACATAAATTCATTTCATGGACTGACTGTGAAAACTGTGCAAAAATACAACATATACAAAACGACATACAGAAATATATCACTTTAAAAAAAAATATATTTTTTAAAATATATCTCATAAAAAAAATACATAAATGTAATCATTACATTAACATTTTTTATAAAGTGTGTAATTGCCGAGGTGCCTTAGTGCTGAGCCTTCCTGCTTGAGAGGACTAGGAAAAACTATTGATAATGTACAGAGAAAAAGGCAGGTCTTTAACAATTTTCTAAAATAAGATATACTGGATTGCATTCTCAAAACAATAGATAAGTAGTTCGACAGCCTGTGGACCAAAACATGAAAACTACTTCCTCCCCATTTTGTTCTCTTGATTTTGGGGACCACTACCAATTTAGCAGTGCTAGATCTTAAATTGCGATTTGACATATATATTCAGGACCTCTAGTGTATTAAGCCTTGTGAACTATACAGAGGGTTTCAAATGTAACCCTCATTGTCACTGGCAATCAATGGAGATCAAGAATGCCCTTGCAGATTGAGCTGAACTTGGGGATTTTAAGAATCAATAGAGCAGCCTCATTTTGAAGTGACTGAAGTTCACCTGGTTCTTTTTATGTATGCCTAGATAAAGGGTGTTGCAATAGTCTATTCTAGATGGAACTAATGCAACAATAACTGTCTTCTGCAAGTCTACCCAAATGAATGGAAATGTCTTCTTCTGGATCCTAAGGAGATGGAAGCAATAAGAAGTGGTCTTATTTATAAGATCTGAAACACAAAGCTGTGCATCAAACCATACTCCAAGATTTGTTTTGCTTTCTAGACTGGACGAGGGAGGTTGCCAAGTTATGAAGTACATCAAGAGGTACTCCAGATGGAAAGATCAGAATCAAAAAGAATAACATCCATCTTCTCGTAATTCAATTTGTGTGTTGAAATGTTTTATTAAAGAGTAGTGAGATAGTTGTCTTGCATCCAGATAACTATGTTAAGAATTCATTCTTTGAATTTGGTAGCTACCGCATTGGTAAATAAATAATACAATAAATAAACAACTGAAAATAACATTTAAATACCATACATCCACAATGTTGTATGCACGTTTCGATGGATAATAATATTTTACATGGAAATCAAGGCCCTTGGATGATTTTATATTCTAACAATATATGAATCATATGTGGAAGCTATTTAATTGTGTGTCTTGAAGAGGGTGGCTGAAATCACTGTGATCCACCTAACACGTTCATGGCATTGTGGGTTCATTTCTTGCTTCACATTAATGTTGTTAAAATTAATGATTGCCATATATACTCAGTATTGAATGAGGAGCCAGAAGAAAGAGTCCTAAAAATGTATGGTGTTAAATGTTATCTTCCCTTGTTCAAATATTGTCCTATTTACTTGTATGCATTATTTCATGATATTTAAAATATATATATTTTATTCTTTAATAAAGTGATATATTTTTGTATAGCTTTTAGTTTTGCACAGTTTTCACAGTATGACCATAACTGATTTACATTGATACCTTGGGGCGCTTTAGTTTTTTTGTCTCATTACCTCTGCCCCCTTGGTTTAGGGCTACTCTCTTTTATTCTTTAGTGGACTAACCTTTCCTGCACTTTCCACTATCCAAATACATTTTTTAAACCCCAAATTTGAGTGTGGCACACAGCCCCTGTCCCTCAAAACAATCTAGGTAACCCCTCACCAACAGTCTTTTAATGCTCTCCAATCCCCATTAGCGAGAGGAATAACACCATCCGTGTTAACAGCAGCTCTTAAGGGTGCTAACCTCACTTCATTTCACTACTTCCCTCTGGTCTGTGGAGAGCTGAGAGGACAACCTGTCACCTGCCTTTCCACTGCATTGATTGTGTGTCTGAACACCCTAGCGACCCTTGGAAACACTGGAGAAATAAGCTCTTTCTCTAATGCGTTTTCTTATTCATCTTTTACTGATACAATAGCAATGAATAATAACTGAATTTAGAATACAGTATTCACGATGATGGACACCAATGGAAGTCATACATCACAATTACAATAATTAGTTATAAGACTTAATACATTTTAAACATGACTTATCAGCAGGTGTCTCGTCCTCAATCAAAGGTGCTGAAACAAGTTCCCCTTCATCTGCCTAGTGATAATGTACCTGGCACAGGAAGCGTGCAATTCCATTTATGTCCACACATCCTCAGCAGAGCTCCTTCTCTGGGATATAGTAGTCATCTGCCGCAAAGATACAGGCAAGATGTTTAAACACCAAGGGGGTCATTACGATCCGTCCGCCATTGCCCCGGGATAGGGAACGCCTATATGGTGGCGGTCCAGCACCACAAATTTCAATGTGGCCACCACCATGGCGGCCGCAAATCGCGGTGTTAAAATTGCGGCGGGTTCTGCTGGCTTCAGCAGCTTCTGTAATGTTAAAAATGCACGTTTTGGTTTTCCCTGCACTACGTGGCAGGCCCCACGCAGTGCCTGCCACCTGGTGCAGGGAAAGGTAGGGGGGCATCATAGGTGCCCCCCAAGTACAAAACAAAAGTGCCGGGAGGCCCACAACGGGTCCCCAAAGTCAATCCCCGCCAACCTTTGCACAGCAGAGGAACCGCCATGAAAAGGCTGGCGGGATGCAGCATCCTAATGTGGCGGACAGTGCCTGCTAGCAACCACCACCATTCTTGGGATGCAGGCTGGGTCCGATAAGCAATTGTAATGATTGCCTGTGTCAGACCCGTGGCGGACAGGCTTATTGCCCACCAGCACACCACCCGCCAGCCTTATCTGGTGGCTGGAGAAAGGCCTTACGATGGCGGCGAACCCGCCACCGGCTTACTGCCGGTAGCGGGTTTACCGCCATTGTAATCAGGCCCTAAATTATTTGAGCTGTCACTTCCCCCATAGAAAGTATTTCACATGCATGAAGAAGAAGAGTTGTTTTAGCGGTCTCTCACCTTGATGTACCATAACTGCTGACAAAAATCTAAAATAATGAGAAATAGAAAAATTAAATATTAAATAACTAAATAAAATTAAATATAAGAAAATTCAATAACAGGCAGGAAAACCTGAAACATTCAAATAAAAAGGTATGGAAGTGGCACTAGAAAACGTTGGCGGTAGCAGTAGGATGAGGTAACAATGGCAGATAGTAACCGCACAAAATAATTGCATCACACTGCATCACGTGATGAGATCTACAAGCTTTTTGTACAAGAATATATACCTCACACCTTCTTGCTCTGTGTATGACAGGACAGTGCACAGACAATAGGAAAAGATATACAAGATCAAGTTAACTCTCAAACAAATGTTGGAAATTAGACCATAAGGAAACTGATATTTCCCCTGATGAAAAAACACACATAGAATAGCGAGAACAGACAAGGGGGATGATGCAGAATGTTAACAAATTAAAATATACAGAGATGAAGTGGCTAAAAAATGTGCAGTTCCCTATAACAATCACACAAGTGCGAGGTGCATACGAATTGAGCCATCTTGCAGCGTTCACAATAATCAGAATTTATGCCCAAGAAAAATATGAACAAATTGCAATTGACAACGATAAAAAATGGCTAGAGGCTAATTAAGTTATCGTGGTTTTTTTTGATTATTCAAATACTTACATTGATTTTTTGATGGGAAATACCAAAGTGGATCTGTGCCTACTAAAAACCACCCAATCACCTGTAAGTAAAGAGGTATGCAATCACATATAACAATTATATAAAGTGACTTTAGCGCCAAGTGTAAAATGTGCATCAAAGTACGAGATGTGAAAACATTGGTCCATCTAGCAGCATTCACAGTTTTCACAGTTAATACCCAGAAAGAGATTTGAATAGATCAAAGTACATGATGTTGGAAGCCCTGTTTATTAAATCAACCCTAAAAATTGCATAGATAGGTCAAAATGGATTATCTCTATGCCCTTGGTTTCTCTTCTATAACCTAAAGATGGTGCCATATGAGAGCAAACCTCCGCAAACCCCCAACCCTTTGCATATGTCTCTTCAAACTTCTTGGTAGGAGTCGTTTTTTCCTTCCAACCCTGAAAAGTTGATACCTGGTTAGTTCTCTGATTTTGGAGAATGAGGGAACGAGCTATTGTTAATGCGATTGAAATAAAACACTGTCCCCCTTACTACATCGCCTGCTTTCCTCGGAAACCCCAAACACCAAACAATACTAGGCTTGCCTCTAGAACTACTCTAGACCATAGAGCCTGGCTGCTAAGAGAAAATAGCCCTTCCCAAAACTGTGATAATCTTGACACGTAAAAAACGTGTGAAGCCATTCCCCAGCACCTACATGCTGTCAATGAAACACTGAGATAGATTTTATGGAGGGTCGCTGAAGTATAATAGGCCACCCAGAAGGACAAAAAAGACATTCTCTTAAAATGTGCCACTATCAAAGATTGTATCCTGTCTCTGAAATAGACTGCCATTCATTGTCTCTTAATATACATTGCGTTTTTTTCCCAAACTTTGCAAAGAAAACTATCCATTTAGTCCTTCATAGAATGATTGCATAGCAGCCTCTACCAGTTGCCTGACCCCCATAAACTAATTTGTCACAAGCACACGGAAAACTGGTAGGATTCCCTGTCTCACATCCTGGTCATTGGCTGCCAAAAAATGTTATCTGCGCAAAGCTAAAACAAACAAGCATTTGCAATGCAATAGGTCTCGCAGTTACCCGAGTTTAAGGTAATGGCATTGTAAATGATAATGCCTTTTATTTATGTTTTTAAAATGAAACAAAAAAAAGCCGTTATTTGCAATGTGAATAGCCAAACTCGCATAAATGTGAGACCTATTGCATTGCACATCACACGTGTTCTTTAACAGCGACCATTTTAAATGTAATTTTTAAAATCAATTAGCCGCGTAACAGGCAGTAAAGGTATCACGCCAGATAACTGGTTATTTTAATCAAGCACTGGGGAAGGGCACGCACTTCTAGGCGCTTTCAAATCTTCTAAGTACGTGTTACTACAGATTCTAAGCACAGAATTCGAATGTTTGTCAACACTAATCCGTCACGAACTGGTGGGCACATACAACCAGTTACTCACCCCAGGATCCCTCCACTTGCGATCAAACAGCGGACTCTGGGATCCTTTTTACAAAGAGTTCCGCCTTCTGCGTCTTTCCGGCCATTTATCATTTGCACTTTTGCGGCAGTATCCAGGGGCCAGGGCTGCTTCCTCTGCGACTCCAGGCAACGAAATTGAACAATTCTCAGTTTCGGCACCCCCTCTGCCCGAGAATGTTTATTTTAAACACTTCACTCATTTAGCTGAACAGTCTGCCAGGCTCCCGGGAGGCTGTAAGCCAAGGCCTAGTTTAAGTCTTTCACTTAAGGATCGCTGCTAGGAGCGGGTGCCGGGCTCCTAATGGGGCCCCCGGGGCACCGGGCAGATTACAGCGCAGCGATGGACAACGGTGAGGAGGAAAGTGCCAAGCTGTTTACACTTGCTTGTGCACGCTGGATACCCGTGCACAGACAGTGAAGCATAATTCATCCTGTGTTCCTATATACTCCCACGGGCAGCAGAGGGGTACAGATCAGTGTCCACTTTTAATGGGCCTTAATATGCACAAACGGATCTGTGTCACCCACCACAGTCCACTTTTAATGGGCTTCATTCACCAGCAGAGTAGCGCAGTCTGTTTTTAATGGTCTACACATGCACAGAGCAGCAGTTCCTGTATAAGAACAGGCGTCTTAGTGGGTTTCCCGTTCACAAACAGGAGCACACCATCCCTCTCCAGCTGTAACTGCCTCCCATTGCACACATTGAGTAGTGCACAAATATAACAGCACAATGATATAAAAAGGTTGGCAATGTCGCAAAAGTGAAAGCGATCGCCATTGCTCTATTTGCAGAGGGAGACAGGCACGGTGCGCATACAGGTTTAGTTGTGTGTAGGTGAAAATTGGCATTCACGGGGAAGAAAGGAGGCAGTCACCAACACACGGGGAACAAGATCCCAGAATTACTAGATGCACAAAAACAGACGGACGGAAATCTGGACATGTATACGAGATATGAATGTCATGAAAAGGTTGGCAATGATGAAAGTGAACGCGATTGCGAAAGTGAAAGCGATTGCCCTATTTGCAGAGGGAGGCAGGCACGGTGTTTGTGTCGTTGTGTGAAGATTGGGGCATTTACGAGGAAGAAAGGAGGCAGTCACCCACACACGGGGAACCAGATCCCAGCATTACTAGATGCACAAAAACAGACAAACGGAAATATGGGCATGTATACGAGATATGAATGTCATGAAAAGGTTGGCAATGCCGAAAGTGAACGCGATCGCTAAAGTGAAAAGCGATTGTAAAAAAAAAAACTAGCCAGCGTGCACAAAAGTCTCCGATTACAGAAACAGGCTACAACGGGAAAAACAGATGGCACACTGCATTCCAATTAAAAGAAGTGCAAACAGAGCACACTTAAACTGTAGTTAGGCGCCACTGAAACGGGACTACACGGAAGTAAGCAAATGACCAACAACTAACAGAAAGAGAGATAAAGAGAACAGTACCACAAGTAAGCCAATAGGAAGCGGAAAAACAGATTACATTAAGTTTAACCAATATGCAGGTTACTTTATGTCTCGCTGAGACAGCGCATGCAGCGCATGCGCTGCCAAGGCGAGATCTACAAAGCTGTTACACTGATTCCCACTGCTGGAAATGAGCCCTCCCATGTAATACACTTGCCCCTAGAAAACAAATCTCCTAACTCCTTAAAGCCCAGAGAATTCCAGAACCTTTTCTCACTAATAGATATAAACAATCCTACATAATGCCCCTCCTGCAGTTTCAGATGCAACTAATCCATTGAAGTCTGATAAGATTTACATAGGGCATTCAAATGATCTATAAACCAGAGAAGAGACTTACATCTAGTCTTCTTGGGAACTTTCGCTTCTTTGAAAAATGTAGGTAGATTGATAGGCTGATTGCAGACTCCTGCACCGTTTTGCCTAAGTAAAAATCATCCACTACACAGCTACCTCCCAAGAGTCTCACTAGTATATCTATAAATGCTGCTTGATAATAGGTCTTTTTTTTAAAAAAAACAATGGTTCAAGGGTGGCCTAATAAGGTCCTGTGTGAAAATATAGCGTAGGAATAATTCACGCTAGGGAGCAGAAGGATGTAGGTCCAGAAAAAATGTATTATTTATTTTCTCTTTTAACATTTATCAAAAAGGTTTCAGGTGCTCATATGAGTGACAAGGTGCATAACGTGACACAAGTGAACATAGTGAAAATGTAATATCACACAACAACAAGGTAAAAGACCACATACATATATACAATAGGGGGGTTGGTATATTTCCTTGAGTAGGTATATTTTCACACAGGACCTTATTAGGCCACCCTTGAACCATTGTTTTTTCAAAAAAATCACCATTACCCCAGGTTCTCTTTATGGGGTACCCTTGTTCTTAAAAATATGCTTGATAATCGGTCCGCATATGAGGAAGGCCACCTTGAAACACATCTAATTGAAGGACAGTTAATTTCACCCTAGGAGACGTCTTATACCAAATTAAACTCCTTATAGATGAATCAAGCTCCTGAAAATAACTATTGCTGATTTTTAATCTATAGATCAGAAAAGAGATGGTAGAATGGCCATTTTTATAAGGGCAGCCCTCCCAAATATTGTGACGGATCACTGACAAAATATAGAATACCAAAATATAGAATACCCAAAATATCGATGATAAAATATAGAATGACGAAATATCGAATTCCTATCTACAAACAGGTAAGTACAAAAATATTGAATCAAAAATATTGTTTAAAAAAATATAGTTAGTCAAAATGTCGATTTTATTTAAATGTCTTAAAAATAAGTTATAATTAATGAAATATTAAAAAGAATTAACTAAAATATACTTAAAAATACTTAAATAGCCTTACAATTATGAAATAATTAATTTAAGTTATAAAAAACATACATTTTCATTTTTTTAAACATATATATATTTTAACATAATATTAATTTTTAAAAAAATACAATATTTTTACCGTAGGATAGCGGAAGGGTAACATTTACTATTACCACTCCAGTGAGTGCAACAGTAGGGAAAGCGTTGGATAGCGTAGGGGTAAAAATTAATATTCCCACTCCAGAGAGTGCAACAGTAGGGAAAGCGTTGGATAGCGTAGGGGTAAAAATTACTATTCCCACTCCAGAGAGTGCAACAGTAGGGAAAGCGTTGGATAGCGTAGGGGTAAAAATTACTATTCCCATGCCAGAGAGTGCAACAGTAGGGAAAGCGTTGGATAGCGTAGGAGTAAAAATTACTATTCCCACGCCAGAGAGTGCAATAGTAGGGAAAGCGTTGGATAGCGTAAGGGTAAAAATTACTAATCCCACTCCAGTGATTGCAACAGTAGAGAAAGTGTTGAATAGCATAGGGGTAAAAATAACTATTTCCACTCCAGTGAGTGCAACAGTAGGGAAAGCGTTGGATAGCGTAGGGGTAAAAATGACTATTCCCACTCCAGTGATTGCAACAGTAGAGAAAGCGTTGAATAGCATAGGGGTAAAAATAACTATTTCCACTCGAGTGAATGCAACAGTAGGGAAAGCGTTGGATAGCGTAGGGGTAAAAATTACTATTCCCACTCCAGAGAGTGCAACAGTAGGGAAAGCGTTGGATAGCGTAGGGGTAAACATTACTATTCAGACTCCAGTGAGTGCAACAGTAGGGAAAGCGTTGGATAGCGTAGGGGTAAAAATGACTATTCCCCCTCCAGTGAGTGCAACAGTAGGGAAAGCGTTGGATAGCGTAGGGGTCAAAAGTACTATTTCCACTCCAGTTAGTTCAACAGTAGGGAAAGAAAATACTTCATATATTAATAAAAATAAATTAAATATTAATACCGATAAAACATTAATTAAAAGTAATTACCAATGTACTATAATATAATATAATAATTAATCAATTGAAAATACAAATAAAAATTAATTATTAAAATCCATTACCTATTAATACAAATTAATTACTAATTAACAATTAATTAATTAGCAATTAAAAAGTAATTAACAATTAATTCAAAATAAATACCAATAAATAAATTAAAATATTTAATTAATTATCATTAAATTACTTCCCACCCTATACCCCTTTAAACCACAACCCGCTACGGGAAATACATTTATCAAAATAACATAATTATCAATAAATCAATTAATAACAATTAATTACCAATTAATATTGATTTAATTACCAATTAAACATTAATGAGCAAGTAATTTAAGATAAATACCAATAAATGAATTAAAATATTTAATACATTATAATTAAATTACTTCCCACCCTATTCCCCTATAAACCCACAACCCGCTATGGAAAATAAATTGATACAATTATTATAATCATCAATTAATCAAGTAATAAACATTAATTGACAATTAACATTTATTTAATTACCAATTAAAATTAATTAACAATTAATTCAAAATAAATACATTTAAATATATTATTCATTATAATTAAATTACTTCCCGCCCTATTCCCCTATAAACCCCCAACCCGCTACAGAATTAGATTACGCAAAAAATAAATACCATAAAATTCATAACTTAAAATAAATTATAAAATAAATGTACACTTTTTACACATATAATAAAACACAAAACACTTTAAAAAATCGATATTATTAAAAAATCGATATATTTAATACCTATATTATTTACTTTGATATTTTGACTTTCTATATTTATGTAACTCGATATTAAATTACTTACCTTACATTCGATATTTTTGTTGACTATATTCTGTACATTCGATATTTTATCCATTCTATATTTTGACTTCGATATTAGTGCAATTCTTTATTTTGGACTTGATATTTTGTCTGTATACCATTGTGACAGAAAGAAGGGGCCACCTTTCAAGTAACCCATTCATTTTGCTCAGCATTGAAGCTTAGTTAAACTGAAACATCCGACTAATATGTTAGTGACATAGATCCCCAGATATCATACAGAATTTTGCGATCTCCCTTGTGACTGTAAAGAGACTGGAAGATCTGCAACAGTTGCATGAAAAAGCAATGGTTCCATTTTATTTTGATTTATCCTATATCCAACAATACATGTAAATTCCTCAATCATATGGAGAACCCCCTGCACATTCTCTGTATATGGTTTCAAATAAAGGATATTGTCATCTGCGAATAGCTTCAGTCTGGATATACCCTCCACTGGTGCACTAATGCCCTTGTTTCGTATCTTCACTGCCAGAGGCTATATAAATTTGGGGATAGAGGGCAGCCCTGCCGAGAGCCTCTTTTAATCAAAAGATCCTAGCATTGATGATAGCTTTGGCGGGTGCACCATTGTACAAGTTCTCAAGCGTTGAAGCAAATTGTGAGGGAATTCCAAATTTAGTTAGGCTAAAAAAGAGGGCCTGCCAAATAATGATTTCAAATGCTTTTAAGCAGCAATCATCATTTTCATAGCACTTGTTTAGTTAGATGCAAAAAAATCTATTGCCTGCGTTAAAAAATGAGTATTTGCAGCCATAATACGATTAGTGGCAAACCCACTCTGATCCTAATGGATTAAGAGCTGGGCTGCAGGCATGATCCAAGTAGCTCAAAATGTCATCAACAATTTATATTTGGAGTTAAGGAGGCTGATTGGCAGGTAGGAATTCACGTTTATTGGGGTTTTATCTTTTTTGAGACAGCTTACTTTTGTAGATTTATTAAAAGTAGAGTGAATCTCGGCACCCTTTTTTATTTAATTAAAGAGATACGTTAAAAAGGATAACAGCTCTTTAGCAAATGTTTAGTAGAACGCAGTTGAAAATCCTTAATTTCCAAATGTCTTAGCATTCGCCATTTTTTAAAGGGTTTCGTAGACCTAGGTAATCATTATTTTTCATGCGATTCCCTCAACCAGAGAGTTTAGTAATTGGGGTAGCTGAACAAAAGCATAGCATTGTTCTATTCTGGCCAGTGGAACTGCATACTGTGCTTGGTATATACTATAAGTTTGTAAGAATACCTGGGCAACTTCCTCCTGTTCATGTACCATTTTAGTAGTAACAGGGTTCACGATTTAGTTAGTTATTGACTTATCTTTCCTGATTTGAGCCAAGCAGCCTAAAAAACTTGCTTATATGCTAACTTTCCTCATAAAGTTGTTGCTGATAAGCATTGGAGATATTTATCTCCTCAGGCGTGAAGACGTCTCTGAGATTTTGCGTCGCCCTAGTTGATTGATCCTCAGAATCCCCATACCACCTAACCCCTCACTGTCTTTAGCAGACATTTGGAGAGTGCGTTCTTTGACTTGATTTGCCTTAAAGGCAATAATCCATCCTCTTGCTGTGACCTTAAATGCTTCCAAAACAGTAAAGAGACAGACAGTATTTATATTAATAAGAAAATACTCAGTGATAAATCCTCTCATCTCAACTAGCCAATGTGGGTTGGCTAAAAGAGATCTGCCTTACTGCCATCTACACCTCAATCTATTAATCCCTTCGATGCTGATGACGCTAGGCGCTCGTATGCTGATGACGAGCTGAGCTCGTAATGTAACGCGGGTTTTCGAAAAACCCAGCACACAGCGGGAAAACCGCTAGCGCGCAAGGGGTTACTAGTACCCAGATAAACCCTGATTGAAAACGAGTTATCGGAGAAGGCGTTTGCCCAGGTTTCACAATTTGCCTAGATAATCCAACAAATCCCACAGGAACATCCAGCCTCCAATATGCTTGAAACACTGCCACCCACTGAAATAAAGATAACAACATACTGAAAGTGGCTCCCTTGGTTACTCCACATGAATCAAAATGACAGAAAAGCATGCATCCTCCGAAATACATGAATTCCTTATCACTATGCAGCTGGCACAAGCATAAGTACCCCTGTGCCCCTGTAGATTCCCCTTCCAAAAAACAAATTCAGTAAAAAGCTTTCAAAAAAGACAACCAAACAAAGATACAATGGCACAGATATACTCAAGTTACTTATTACTTTGCAGCTGGTCTAAAAGTTCATTCGCCTGCTTCACTGGCCCCAGAATTAGAAACTGTCCTTTGACTAACACCTTCAATTTTGACTGCTGCACCGGGGCAGCATTGACACCTTGGGGCATATTTACAAGGCCCCTGCACCACCGGAGCATCTCTTTTTTGACACTCCTGTGGTGCACAATGCTTAGCCATATTCACTAGGCCACTCAAAGTCACCCTGCGTGGCTTTTCATGGTCTTGTAAATATTACTCTGCGTGAAAGGACATTCTATGGATGTT
Source organism: Lissotriton vulgaris (assembly GCF_964263255.1). Classification (NCBI taxonomy): domain Eukaryota; kingdom Metazoa; phylum Chordata; class Amphibia; order Caudata; family Salamandridae; genus Lissotriton; species Lissotriton vulgaris. The sequence continues at coordinate 497,641,521 of NC_141691.1, forward strand.
GCCGTCAGTGTTCCCATGCAATGGATTCTGATGCATTCCTATATTCACAAGCTTTCATATACCTGGGAATGCTTCAGATTCGAACCCCTCCCTAGGGGAGCCATTAAAGTGGCGCAACAAGGAGAAATACCTTTATTTCTCCTAGTTTTTTGCTCTTTCTGTGTGTACTGCACTCTGCAGCACATACAGAAGGATGCAAATGCCATCAATGATTGATTTTGTGCAAGAAGACGACCCTAACTGTACAAAAACAATCGTGCCTGCAACACAGGCACACTTGCACCATAGTCCAAGAGTGCCTGAGCTGGGGTTAGGCAGCCAATTGTGTGCCAGAGCAGGATAAAGCACAGGGATTAATCATATTTCTGTAAATACGAAGCATCCCTGCACTCTCCTAATGACGTAGCTCAGTGCAGCAAGATGGCTTGCAGTCACGTAAATATGCCCCCTTGTTTCTTAAAAAGTTTCAACATTGATTTAAACTCTCAACAAGGGCTCAGTTTGAGCCACTGACATATCTGAAAAAACATCAAATCCGCACTCGTCTGGGGTTTGAAAACCATTCTGCATGATAGCTTCAGATTGTCTCTTTTATCCAGAAATCACCCAAATTAACCAACAATGTACAGGGATACCTAGCATTCACTGGCTGAAAGGATGGTATGATCGAGAAATATTCTGCCTGAGGTGGACTCTCAGTGAGGAAGTGGCTCTGAATTAAATCCGAGATTAATTTAATAGGAACTTGGCCTGACTCCTGTCCTTCTGGGATACGAGTAAAATGGAGATTCGAGTATCTGGACCTATTTTTGAACTCTTCAAGCTTCCGCTGGATTTTGAGATCTCCTGCTGAAGCTTAGCTTGGTGTGGTTTGAAGCTTTCCTGACAGTTTTTAAGATCTGGAATACGTTGCTCAGCTTTGACCAATTCCGTGCTCAATTGAAGAAGTAGCGACTGGACCTCCCTATGGGCCTTTTCTTGTGCACCCTTCATCTCCCTGATTTCTACGAGAACAACTTGGAGCATTTCTCCAAGCTGGACTATGGGAAGTGATATTTCTGGGGGCTCTTTGCCACCAGCAAAGACTGCCTCTTCAACCTGGGCTGGGGGTACAAAAATAGGGGCCAACTACAGTTCTTGAGTTGAGATAGGGACAGGGAGAATCAACTCCTCCGTTCTCTCCTCCGCTTTTAAGCTCTTTCACTCCCTTACCACAGATTTTATACCCTCCGGCCAATGAAGGATATGGAGGTTTCTTATTGCCACTTGAAACATGTGTAAGTGCCAGATTACACCCAAACAACTCTTCCTGGTTTCACAATGAATTGCATTTTGCAAAAGAATCAATCCACCCAGCAAGTGCAACACTGAGCAGGAGATGGGGCTGATTGACAACAAACGGTACAGGAGGACTTCCAGGCAGAGGCTTGATAGGATCTCCGTTGATATGAGTGCTGTTCGTGGTGGCATCCGTGATTCCTAATGAGTCCGGAGAATGCTGCACTAAATCACTTGAATTGATCCCTCCACTGCAATTCTCTTTTGCCTTTTGAGTGTCGTCCTTTTGCTCAATCCCAGGTTCAATACTTCGAGCTTCACTTGACCCAGGTTGATTATAGCTGCGCTTAGCAAGTGTTGCTGTTTTTGATGCTTTGGCAGGTGTACTGCTTCATCAATATTGTAGCTGGGAAGAAGATAGTCAATCCAATTACTCACTCCTTACAACCTCCATACATGCCACCACGAGATTTATTTTATTTTATCTTATCTTTTTTTCCCCACCTCTTTTCCCCCTCTCCCTTGCGACTTAAGCGAGGTGGGTTGGGGGTCGGGGGGGCGGGGTCAGAATTCTGTACTCTTGTTGCCCCCATGGGCAGAATCTTAACTGTAGCCAAACTCTACAGCACCAATTGAGTCCCCAGGAGGTTTTTTGTGGGAACTTGCAAGCACCCAAAGCATAAGGGCTGGGCAGCAGCAAGCCGCACCCGCACCTAGAAGGGCTGCTTCCACCACCACCCAGAACCCTACCACACTCGGAGCGCCTAATGTGCCCCTCTGAGATCGCTGGACCCCCACTCATTTTTGCCTTGATGGCCTGTGGTGCAGTGCCCCTCTCACCTCTGCCCTGCGCCTGTCGTATTGCGGCTTTCCAAAACGCGATGTCTTGTATCTTTCTGCCACACTAGCAGAGGCCCGTCCCGGACCACACAGCAGCTTGGAGGTGCTTTGGTCCTCCACAGCCGCTGGGGGCCAACAACTTCAGCAGAGCAGCACAGAGGTCAGAAGAGCACAAAACGCCATTACAACCCGCACCATGGCGGCAATCCTCAGAATTGACTCTCTAGAGACAGAGCATGACGGGAGTTCCACGCCCTCCCCAGTTGTGACTCTCTAGTCCTGATTTTCATGTGAATGACCACCTTCACGTAGCACTTGAACAACAAGCAATTTTCATGAGAATTTAGCAATTCAGTCCTCCCCTAATTTAAACTTGGATGACTGCAAGCATGAACTCGGGAAGCAAAGTCTCAATAATTATGAATGAAATTATAATTATTATACACAGCATTACAGACAAACATGGGGGTACAAGCATAAACACTAAAAGAAGTAGCATAATTAAAACGTCATTTACTTCATATCATGTTTCACAACTATTTTACACAAAACTGGAGCATCTCACTAGGTATCCATTTGAAGGGTAATTTCGCAAATGGTCTGAAAACCTAAGCAGACATCATAAAATAAAGGAACTTTCTGGAATACCTATTATTGAAGATTGTTAGACTTTCAGGATGGGGTAAAGAGAACTGAATTTCTCTGTCCTGGATGGCACTGTTAGTTCCTCACCTCCAACCAACTCTGTCCCACACCTGAAATTGTCCATTGTCATTCCTTCTATTAGACTCACCCTCTTTTAGCACATTAAAAACATTTTTGCCCATAAAGGAACATGGCCACTTTCAGGCATTGCCAAGATTCGGTTGTAATTCATTTTGGGGCATATTATCAAGGGGGTTTGTCTCCGCTTTTTTGGCTTTAAAAGCCAAGAAAGCGGAGATAAAATTATCTCCCTATTACCTAGCTGTCGCTAACACCAGTTAGCGACAGCTAGTAGGAAATAGCGACCATCTTGGGCCCCCCTTTTCATGTCAGTGATATTTATCACTAATGACATGCAAAGTGGGCGTGCCAAGATGTTAGCGACTGGAAACAGTCGCTAACATCGCTATCTCCTATTACCAACTTTTGGAGATATTCGCGCTAAACGCGAATATCTCCAAAAGCTAACACCTGCCCTGAGCAGTTCTTAGCCATGTTATCCAATGGGAGGTGGATAACATGGCTAAGAGCATTAGCTCGGTAATGCATGCATATTGCTGACTTTTCAGCGATATTCATGCATTGCGGACGATTTTTATCGCATTTGCGATAAACCTTGGAAATAACCAAGGTTTATTTGCGATAAAAATCGCCGCAGCTCTGCGGTAAATTTTTGTCTCTAACCAAGCAATAGCGATAATTATCGCTATTGCTTGGTAATATGCCAGCTGATTTCCGTGCCTCTGGCTGAACTCAAAAATTAACCGTTGTACACGAAACAAACTCATGCTGTAATGCAACCTTGACTATAATTTGCCCCTGAACAGAAACATTTCAAACAATTTGAGAGTTCAAATTGCAGGCTCTCTGTTAAATGTGTTGCCCACAGTGGGCTGTGTGAGCACGTCCCTTGCATGGAAAAGCAGATCTGTGCGCATCCTCACGGCCAGCCTGGTGTTAGACTTACTGGCAATCATTATGGATCCCGGGGGAACCAATTCCATAACGAGGCGAGCGGCGATATCAAAGCTTCAATTTATTTAATCAACTTCTCCTGGGAGCGAGAGAGAAAACAAGCATTAGCAACAAGAAAATTAACTACTGGTCTCTGGTCTCCAACACTTACATGTAGAAGGCTAACAGATAAAGCATTTCTTCAATGGACGAGGATCTCCTGGGAGACTATTTCTAAGGATGTGTCTCAAAAATGCTAATCCATTTGGGTATCCCTTCGTTAAAATTAATGTTACATATATGGAAATCCACTAATCCGTTTACAGCCAGGGCCGAAGGCAACCTTGTGTCCTGGAAAATTATATAAGAGTAACAGACCACGAAATCCCCAAAATAAACATTCGGACAGCTTAATTATATTTGACCGTATTATTCATTTTTAATGTTTCTATGAACTATTCTTTAGCAGTAAGTTTGAAAGCACTCAGCATTGTATCACTCTTTTATCTTTCACTACAAAGTATTCTGACAAATAGGAGTAATTGGGTCCTGCCTGTTTAACTCCTCCCTGGGACACCGTTGACCTTCCTTTAGAGAAGGGAGTAGCATGGTAAAAATGACCTATACGTCTGATCATAAGATTTCTGTGCAATTCAATACGATTTAAGTGATGTGCTTTTTTGTGTTATAATTCTTTATTACAATTTTTCATAGAATGTCATCATATAGAAACAATAACATCGGTCTCATTTTACAACATATAAGTAAATAAGTTTCCAATAAACAAATATGACTTACATTTTTAAAATTGGATAAAATATACAAATATATGAATATGTAAATAGATAAAGAATGATCAAGCCCATATATAAAGGGAAAAAAGGAAGGGAGAAAGTGAGAAAAATTGAAAACAAGCATTTACAATGCAATGGTTTTGCCTTTGTTAAAGTTAGAGCTATGTGCATTGCTCTTGACATTATTTTTATTTATGTTTTTTTTAACATAAATAAATGGCATTGTCATTTACAATGCCACTAGCTTTATCTCTCGCAAATGACACACACAAACACACAGAGCCCCCCCCCCACACACACACAGAGCCCCACACACACACAGACAGCTTCCCACATACTATCACTATAAATGCAACACTAGCCGCACACTTTCACAACAAATGCAACACTCTGCTAACAACTACCTCCTCAACCGGGTACTGTCCGAAAATACTCCTCAGCGCCCCACAACTACGTATAAAGGGCTCTATAAATACTTCAAAAGGACTAAATTAATAGCGGTTACTGTGCTACTCGCAAATACAAGCAGGGTGAATATCACCACAAGAACATGGTCGGAGAGTATGGCGAAGCCGAAGCATACTTGCTCTTGCAATGATGCAGTGCTGTTCTACATGACGTCGCGTATTAACACACATTACGTGCAGTAGCAGTGATGGCAAAGTGCCATGTTTGTCAACCAGGACACAGTTTCGTTTCGCCATCATGTTTTTAAAATAGTTTAAAACTGAGAGCGTGTTAGGCTAAAAAGTTGGGGCTGGCTGAAGTTGTACAGCACTACTTAAAAACAAAGTATGGTATCGCTGGCAGGTTTGCCGCAGTGTTTTGCAGGGCCAGTGTGTGCACTGGGTTTGGTTGTGCTGTGAAGTGCGAACCACTGCAATGGTTTCAGTAGAGTTCTGTCAGCCTCCTACCTGTGCCCGGACTGTGGCTCTCCTCCCCGGGCTCTCCCTGCCGTGGGCACTCGTGAGGCTGTACCAGGTCACCCCCACGCCGAGGAGCACGCCCCCCACCATGGGGGCTTTCGGCCACAGAACTCTCCGGCTCCCTGTTCTTCCAAGGGTAGAGCCGAACAAGCGGGCAACCCGGCCCCCACATACTCTCCAGCCTGCAGCTGCCATCTTCACGGAAGTACCGGCGATCTCGCGAGAGAGAAAGCGACAGTTGGTGATACCTCTCAGCTCGGGACAGGGTCGGCCCAGCTCCTCACCCACCCCAAGCTCTGAACACCGTCGGACTGCACGGACCGGCACAGGACGAGGCGACTGCGACGAAGCACTAGAACCTAGGAAACAGCTACCCCTTTCATCCTTTCCGTGTTCAAACTGTTTAGGTAATTCTGCTTTAAACTTTCCCGGCTTTCAGTGGAAGAGTTCAGAATGCCACACCTACTTAGCGCGCCACACCTCCCAGTGTTTCACCACATGGACCAGCTAAAATCCACAAGCCTAACATTATATCTCCCTATAAATGCAACACTCGCCGCACACTTTCACAACAAATGCAACACTCTGCCTCCTCAACCGGGTACTGTCCGAAAATACTCCTCATCCCCCCACAACTACGTATAAAGGGCTCTATAAATACTTCAAAAGGACTAAATTAATAGCGGTTACTGTGCTACTCGCAAATACAAGCAGGGTGAATATCACCACAAGAACATGGTCAGAGAGTATGGCGAAGCCGAAGCATACTTGCTCTTGCAATGATGCAGTGCTGTTCTACATGACGCCGCGTATTAACACACATTACGTGCAGTAGCAGTGATGGCAAAGTGTCATGTTTGAGAGCGAGGCAGCGGTAGGGGGGCGGGAACTGGGAACCGAGGCAGCGGTATGGGGGCGGGAACGGGGCCGGGGAGACACGGAGAGCGAGGCAGCGGTAGAGGGGTGGGAACTGGGAGCCGAGGCAGCGGTAGGGGGGCGGGAACTGGGTCCGGAGACACGGAGAGCGGGAGAGGGGGTGGGAACGGGCAACTATGTCAGTCGGCCGAGCTCCGGTGTACTGCCCTCTGTCTTGAAGAGCCACACCCTACACTAACCTTAATCGTACACGCCATAAAGATATTTCTCTCTGGGGTGCCGTGTTTGTACAGCCTTTAAGCTCGCTGGCCTTCCTGTGCGCTCTGGGTCCCCTCCCGCCGGGCTGCAGTCAGCTCCCTAGCTCTACAGATCCCGCCTGTATCTCACCATCTTGACTCTGTTGCAGTGTGTTGCCTCTTCCTGGAATGCAGCGCTTTTCTGGCTGCGCGAGACCTTTCTACGGGTGCCGACGTCACAGTGCTACACCAGGCAACAAAGCAAACGAGAGAAGGCGTGCAGCGGACAGCCCCTTCTGCCTAAAGCTGCCATCGGGCGCTGCGAGGTGAGGCGGACCTGGTCCCAGGACTCGTGGAGAGGGCGCCGAGTGCCGTCAATGGCGGACCAGATTCGGGGGCGTTCTCGGCTTTTGGCTGACGTAGCGTGACGTCGCCAAAAGCCAAAAATTCTCGGGAACGCCCCCGAATCTGGTCTGAGATTGACGGACAGAGCCCTCTCCCAATGGCTAGCCTCCATTTATGGAGCTAGCCAATGGGAGGAGGGGGAGTATACCCGACTGCACACACAACTCATAAGGTTTTTTGGCGCATGAGCACTGCGTGCGCATCGCCAGTCAAAACCTAAAAAAAAAAAAAAAAAAGAGAGAAGGAAGAAAAGCCTAGGCGTGCATGGAAACCTGCCACCATGAGGCCAAACTAGAAATCCAGCTCATTATGAAAATTCACATAAGAACCAACCTCTTCATCTTGACGTTTCTTAATACAATCAATGCGCTCCCTCTTTGAACTAAAAACATATATGATGCGCTACATATGGCTGTATTAGGTTTATCAAATAAATGATAGTCTGGCCTTAAACAATGAAAATACATACTTTAGAGTTTGAAACACCGTACCAGGCCTGTGAGAAGGGAAGTAGAGGGTGCCATTTAAACTAGACAACGACTAGAAACATAATATAAACATTACATACAAGTGCTTTGTAGAACAAAAAAACACAGGCGAGCTCAATATATATTTGATTTTCATACAGAACTAGTGGTACAGTTATGGGCTCAGTATGCCAAATTTTCCTTCATTGGGCAATTAATTGACTTAATAGATTAGGAACATAGATGCTAATTTAAGTGGAAAACATGCACGGGGATGTGTAGGAGTAGTTGAGACGGATAAGAAAATCAGCTCTAGAGATGGATGAGGGAAAATTAGATCAAAGCAATGAATATGTTAAAGCAATCATTGTTGAAAGAGTCAGGTCCTTAGTAACTTGTAGTATGTGAACATCCTGGGCGATGTTCCGGTTTGAACACTGAAACAGTGACTTTCACAAGCTTTGAGATTTCTTGTAAAATTATAGGGGCAGATTTACAAGCCCCTTGCGCCTCTTTTACGCCGCCGCTGCGTCACTTTTGTGACGCAGCAGCGGCGCGAAGGATGCATCATGGTACGGGGTATTTACAACGTGACGCATCTGGGAGATGCGTCACGTTGTAAAGCCATGCGGCAGAAGGAGGCGTTCCGGCGCAGGGGGGAGGAGGGGTGGCGTTCCTGCACAGGAACACCTCCTAAAAGTGGCTGAGTGAAATCTACAAGATTTCACTCAGTCACTTTTAGGCCAATGCTGCGTCAAAACCCTGCGCCTGCTTGAAGCAGGCGTAAGGCTTGACAGTATTGGACAGATAGAGCCCCCGAGAGCATTGCTGGAGCTGCGCCGTGCTTGCGACGCAACTCCAGCAATGCGCCGCCTTTACGACACAGATGCGTGACGTATCCGTGACGTTTTTGCCCCATGGTGCGCCGCATTATAAATGCGGCGCACCATGGGTGGCGGAGCTGCGGCGCACAATAACTGGCGTATCCCTGGGGATGCGCCAGTTATTGTAAATCTGCTCCATAGTATTCAGAACAGGCCCTGCTGTTTTGTTTGCATGTACAGATGGCCAATAAGACATACACATACATTAGCAGGTAGCCAATAAACGTGATATACACGCCCTCTTCGGCCAAACGTATCAACATTTGAGAACATGAGGAGAATGGATGTAAATATCTGGGCCACTCCACTTTAGAGGAAAAGCAAATAGAAACGAATCCTAACATTTTAAGGGAAAATGACCCCACCAGCCATTATATTAAATCCAAAATTGGAGGTTCTCCGTTCATCAAAGTTCAAATCATATTGAAAAGCTGGCCCAACTTGAACTTTTGACTGAAATACAGTTAAGTGACCTTTATTACTGTCTTCGAGAATACAGGTGGAAACGTTTACTTTTTCTTTAATATAAAAATGCATGTCACTTGACATCTAAGCAAGTATCCCAGCAAGACGACAACAAACGGCCTGTGAGCAGCTGAAGTACGTGCATATTTGTCAAACAGGGATATAACCTAAAATTGCATATTGAAAAGGTCTTCCCCTCTAAACTGATTTTTACACACCCGACCTTAACAATTCGGGTATCACATTAAGTCTATGCACTGGGGTGACAGGTTCAAACCATGGGCCTTCATCAAAGATTGCCCTGAAGACGTTTCAGCCGAAGTTCAGATGGGCCAAGGTGTAAATACAAATACACACACAGATACAACGGAACAATAAAATATCTCCTAAAATAAATATGCTACCCATGGTCAGTCCTGAATACATAAATTAAATATGTTCTTCTCAATTTGATTGCATCTATATGTTATTATCAGAAACACATTATGTTCCAAATACGCTTTAAGTTAACATATCCACATCAGCTCTTACCACAGCCCCGGTCACGGGAGCAGGCGCCTGCTGCTGCTGCTGAGGGGGAGCATCCTGCGCTGGATCCGCCATGACGTTCAGAACGCTTCGGGTTATAACACAGAGAGAGAAAAGAAATCTACTTTTACAATAAGTCACATATAGAAATAACCACGCGATTGCGACAATTGAGCTTGCACTAGGCTTTGACCGCAAATCCCTACATTGTCAGCGGAAACTCCCTATGGCGCAAGAGCTTGCAGGGCACAGATGTGGCTTTCGGGTACCTAGGGTGAAGAGCTGTGCATCCGTTTACACACACCTGCTTACAACCGGGTCTAGTAACGGAGCCTCTCAGCTTCTGGCACCTTTTCGCTTAAAAGACAAGGAACAGCCCACACACACACGTCTCCGACACGTTCAATAAACTGGGGGTCCAAGGGGTACTTAGGGCGCAGTACAATTCCCCAGGAACTCTCAGACCGGGCCTCCTCTAGCTCAGCACTCAGAAGGAGGGGTAGACACAGAAAAAGGACTTGAAAGGGCAAAAGACTGCATCAAAATCATCCACGGCCCGCCCCTAAGCCCTGCTTATACATGCGAATGAAGCGGCCATTTTGAAACGGAGAAATAAAGGCATTTAAATTTAGTGGAAAGGACGGGTCGTTCAAAAAGTATTTATAGATATATTTATTTACATATAAAGCAATTATTTTATTGAACGGCTTTTACTGTCACCGAATAGATATCATTAGACTCTAAACGTTATAAGTATAATGATAGAGTTTAATTAAGTGCAAATATATATGTATGTATATGTTAATCAACTTTTACACAAATAGTGATGTAACATGCATAAAAATTGCGTTTTTAATTAAAACAACAAAAAGGAAGCATGCGATTCATCAAATTTACTTTCAGTTATAGAACAAGTCAGGTCCCGGCCCGGGCCGCGCTGTGATTGGCTGACGTCACGGGGGTGTCCCGGGCCGGCAGCCAATCACAGCGCGGCCCGGGAATGACGTCACGGGGTGTCCCGGGCCGGCAGCCAATCGCAGCGCGGCCCGGGACAAAGGGGCGGGGCTTAAAAAAAGCACCAGAAACGCCCCCGAATCGCGTTTTCGGGAGAAAGCGCGATTGACAGCCTCTGTCTCCCAATGGCTAGCCTCCATTTATGGAGCTAGCCAATGAGAGGCAGAGGCGGGTCATCGATCATATATAGAACTCAATAGGTTTTTTAGCGAATGCTCACGTAGTGAGCATTTGCAGGCAAAACCTAAAGATGGCTGCACCTTTCTAATCAGATCGTTAGTAGGCTTAGAAACAGGCAAAAAATGTTATTTAATGAATATAGTAAAAATGGCTTCTTATAACAAAAAAATCCTTTTCTAAAAAATGGAAATGTTGTTTTAACAGATTGAAAAACCGGATTTGATGTTGAAAATTATTTTGTATAAGATGAGGAAGTGTACAGAACCAAAAACATTGTAAATAGGTATGAAACAGAAACGGTTAAACTTTTTTTCTTCACATCTTTTAATCTCTCTGCTTTGGTAAAACACCTCAAATATTTTTATAACTAGACTTGTGGTGGTATCTGCTTACCCATGATCCCTCTGATCCTCTTACAAATCAGATCTGCAACTTTCAACACTTTATATATAACTTGCACAAAACCCTGGTGACACTATTCACAGTGCTTGACACTCTCTGTCTTCATGCACACACCTCCTCTCTATGTTGTTTAAAAATCCACAAATGGGATCTCATCTATCCGTTGATCAAACACCGGAAACCATACTAATGAATTTACACTTCACACTACCTCTTCTTCGAACTCGTGCACGTCTCTTGGGTTCATAGGCACTCGCTTTTCATTAATGTACACTTACATATTTAATTGTGATTCCTTACAGCCTTGAAAAAGCCCTGGCGCAAATCGCCACAGGGGCGAAACGCGTGTCGGCATTCCACGCTTTTACCTACACAAATAAAGAGCAATTTTTCTACAAAGCAAGGACTCTTTTGATTCTGTTTATACAAATAAGGATTGAGCCTAAGGACACTAAGACGAAATACCTAACACACTCATTATCCCCTTTCTGCACTGTGCTGTGTGAAAGGGTGAGGGCAGGAATGTGCCATATTTGGCATTATATTGCACATTCCTGTCTTCTCCTTGTGCTGGCGCACTTTTGGCTGCCTAGCTCTAACATAGGCACCCTTGCCTCATGTTGCGAAGGGACACCTTATAGCACAAAACAATCCTCTGAGGCTTTTTCCTCTTTCTATGTGCGCTGCAGAGTGAAAGAAAAAACAAGGAGAAATAAAGATATTTCTCCTCAGTACACCTCCTCTGGGAAGGCGTAGCATTTTGACGCATGCCGGTCTACCACCCATTGTAAATGTCTGAATGCGGAAAAATCGAATGGGTGGGTGTGTGGAAACACCCACGCTCCACCCATAGAATGCATCCCTGTAGCAAAAGAAAGCAAGCCAGTACATGATGAGTATATTTGAATTTACCTCAAAGGCAGTGAAGGGTGGCACTGCTACAGAGTTAAAAAGAAAAATTGCACTCTAAGGATGAGGGCAAAAATGACCCGATAGGAACCCGTCTCAGCACCTGCTTTTTAGAACTGCTGGTGCTGAGCCCTGGCGGGACCCGGGCCACTTAAAGCCCTGTATAACAGTATTGCCGTTAATCCGTTCGTACTCCCACTTTGTCAGGACATTTGTCACGTGCAGATCGTACAATTGACCGTTCTAGAAAGAGAGAATGAGATGTGAGATGTGTGAGGTGGGTGGACTAACAGCAGTGCTTGAAATGGAAAAAAAAGCAGTGCAGGTACTCTGTACCAGTACCAGAGTACCTGCTTGTTTCTGAGAAGTGCCGGTACTCTACAATAAATCGTATTTCATCTTTGGTGAGAAGTGCCGCTCCCCTCCCTCGCAAAATAAAAAAGTGCTGGTACTCTGTACCGGACAGTACCGGCCCATTTAAAGCACTGACTAACAGGGAGCAGCAGTGGGACGTCTTTCATTAAAAGGCAATAAATACATGTATGGAGTCACCTCCTATATCGAGTGTTGAGGACTCAGTCATAATAAGAATATTTAAAGGGTTATGAGCTGACAAAGGTCAGTCTTGAAAGCTAAATAGGAGCTTTAGTCTACACACAGGCTGCTGTGGTGCATCAGGCACTGACAGCCCCAGCGAGCTTATTTACCTTCATTATCTGAGTGTTTATATCACGGGTCTGCAATACATCCCGATACAGTGCTCCTCCGTGCAAGCTTGGGGCTGGAGAGAGGTTCCCACACTCAGCAGCCAATCATAGAGCAGCAGGGACAATAGAAGTGTGGCACATTACAGGGAGGGAGGGGTTATGACATCTGGGACCCGGACACAAAGGATCGGAGTGTGGGAAAGAGCGGACCCTTCTCCTTTATAGGTTTAAATCACTCTGGGCCTGCGGGCACCTGTTGTGAGTAAATACTGTTCGCACGGGTCAGATCAAGGCGCTGGGCCGATGAGTTAACAAAAGACTCCAGTCAAGAACAGGTGACTACAGGTTGCTTTGAAAAGGTCACTCGGCCCGAAAAGCCCCGTGTCTGTATGATATGACTGACTCAATTGTGTGTTTTGTAGGCGCGCTCAAAAAGGAATTGCAGTTGTTGGAGCTGCCTGTTGGATTACACTCGCATCTTTCAAACAAACACGTCCGCAGCTGTTTTGGAGAATGCTACAGTCTGCTTGCCTTTGAATTTACTGTTTGACGGTCCTTTTAAACTGATTGAGAAGTGAGGATATATTCCGATATTTACACATATTTTACCCAAATATCGAAATCAATCACCCCAGGCCGAAGACAACAGACAGACAGCTGTACAGCACAGTTGACGTGCGCTGTATTTCTTATTTTAGAGTTTGCCTAGTGCACGCCAATCAGCACACTCTTTATCACAATACAAGTTCTTAAGTACTATGAAGTTCCAGCAGCAGGCATTGCCACTCTGTCATACAAGCGTACTTAGTGCTGGCAAAAGATGTTCAACCCACCCCACACTGCAGTAGTCCCAAATTAGAACGGCGTGTGCAGCCCTGCCAAGTGTCTGTGGGCCATGCATGATGTGCTGTTCCAGTACATGTTTTTCTTGTACTACAAGTCCCATAATTCAAAGGAGAAATCCTGTACTTGAGGAGCTCGAATGGACCTGTGTAACTTGGCACTTATAGATGTGGGGGGCTTTCACAGTTCGGCCCCGACTGTCCACCCCGCTCTGAAGACAGCTTACTAGCCTGCACCCCACTGGGTACAGCCGGAGTGCACCCACAGGCAGGGATGCAGATATTGTAGCATACACACAGCGATGCAGATATTGCGATGAAGAAGCAGTTCTAAAGGAAGGCCTCGTTTAATTATCCCCAGCAGACGTTCCACGCGCCAGTATGAAAGTACTCTGACCTGCGCCATAGTGATGGATGACAGTCCGACATATTTCAAGATGGCGACACTGCAACGAGGCAGTTTGCGTTTACTTGTAGATCTGGCAGCTCATCCATGGCGGTAGACTCTTTCGGGCACACAGTTTATGATGGGAGTACACGTGAGATATGGTGGAAAAGTGGGGACAGCTTGTGCTCACATCCGCGTGGCACTAATGTGCTGGCCGTTTTCTTTCAGCACTTCAGGGACACTTGGTAGCATCCCTTTATGGAAGGTGGATTACCACAAGAGCTTGACAGGACTCCCGCTCACTTTGGCTCGTCGTCTGCACCTGAAGCCTGGCGTCTGCTGAACCCTTTGCATATAATCCACATGGGGGCGCTACTACTATGATAATAATGTTTGGATGGGAACTCATTGTAACTCATTAAAACATGTCTGGTCATGTAATACTGTAAAATATCTTTGAATATTAAAGCATCTTCTCTTTCGGGTACCTAGGGTGAAGAGCTGTGCATCCGTTTACACACACCTGCTTACAACCGGGTCTAGTAACGGAGCCTCTCAGCTTCTGGCACCTTTTCGCTTAAAAGACAAGGAACAGCCCACACACACACGTCTCCGACACGTTCAATAAACTGGGGGTCCAAGGGGTACTTAGGGCGCAGTACAATTCCCCAGGAACTCTCAGACCGGGCCTCCTCTAGCTCAGCACTCAGAAGGAGGGGTAGACACAGAAAAAGGACTTGAAAGGGCAAAAGACTGCATCAAAATCATCCACGGCCCGCCCCTAAGCCCTGCTTATACATGCGAATGAAGCGGCCATTTTGAAACGGAGAAATAAAGGCATTTAAATTTAGTGGAAAGGACGGGTCGTTCAAAAAGTATTTATATATATATTTATTTACATATAAAGCAATTATTTCATTGAACGGCTTTTACTGTCACCGAATAGATATCATTAGACTCTAAACGTTATAAGTATAATGATAGAGTTTAATTAAGTGCAAATATATATGTATGTATATGTTAATCAACTTTTACACAAATAGTGATGTAACATGCATAAAAATTGCGTTTTTAATTAAAACAACAAAAAGGAAGCATGCGATTCATCAAATTTACTTTCAGTTATAGAACAAGTCAGGTCCCGGCCCGGGCCGCGCTGTGATTGGCTGACGTCACGGGGGTGTCCCGGGCCGGCAGCCAATCACAGCGCGGCCCGGGAATGACGTCACGGGGGTGTCCCGGGCCGGCAGCCAATCGCAGCGCGGCCCGGGACAAAGGGGCGGGGCTTAAAAAAAGCACCAGAAACGCCCCCGAATCGCGTTTTCGGGAGAAAGCGCGATTGACAGCCTCTGTCTCCCAATGGCTAGCCTCCATTTATGGAGCTAGCCAATGAGAGGCAGAGGCGGGTCATCGATCATATATAGAACTCAATAGGTTTTTTAGCGAATGCTCACGTAGTGAGCATTTGCAGGCAAAACCTAAAAAGGGATGGGGAGAAGAAAACCTAATAAAACTGGTTCATACAATAACAACAGCATACACAGTTTATGTCTAAAATATAAGCAATTGAGAGCAATAGCTTCTGAACAACAATATATCCCTGGGACATTGTTGGCCTTCCTTTAGAGAAGGGAGTAGCATGGTAAAAATGTGCTATATGTCTGATCATAAGATTTCTGTGCAATTCAATACGATTTAAGTGATGACCTTTTTTGTGTTCGAATTCTTTATTACAATTTTTCATAGAATTTCATCATACAGAAACAATAACATCGGTCTCATTTTACAACATATAAGTAAATAAGTTAACAATAAACAGATATGACTTACATTTTTAAAATTGTATAAAATATACAAATATATAAATATGTAAATAGATAAAGAATAATCAGCCCATATATGAAGGGAAAGAAGGAAGGGAGAAAGAGAGAAAAAATGGAAAAAAAGGGATGGGGAGAAGAAAACCTAATGAAACTGGTTCATACAATAACAACAGCATACAGAGTTTATGTCTAAAATATAAGCAATTGAGATCAATAGCTTCTGAAAAACAATATGCATCCAATGTAATGATGAATATTACTAATAGACCTTATTAAAGCTTTAGAATACAAAAGATTATTAGTCAAATGTAAGAGTAGAATATAAATACGAGGACTTAAGGCAAAATATGCATAGAGGTATTAAACAATAAAATAAAAACTGTGCAAGTTTCAATATTGCGTATAAATATAAAATGGCTACGATAGCTGGAGAATCAGAATAAATACTTACTATTCGACAGTATATTGTTATTATCAGAGTGGGAGAAAGAGATTATTTAACCCCTTCCGTGCTCGCGTCGGCCGCTGACCGACGCAAGCACTACCTCCCTGGTGCTGCGCACAACCAACTGCCGTCGCAGCCCTGCCCATCTGTCGAATGCCCACATCGCGGCAAAAGTTTCACTGCGGTAAACGGGTTAAACTCTCAGGAAGAGGAATAATACGGCAAATCCTTTCTGAGGAAGTAGTGTTAGGATGTTATGTAGGGTACAGAATAAAACAAGGTATCTCCGATGCTGTACCTCCTATGGTATAGTGTTGCAGGACCAGGGGGAAGGGCCGGGGGAATGGAGAATAGGAAGGCGCAAAAAAGGTTAAGATGAAGAGAAGGGAGGAAGGGAAATTTTAGAGAGAGTATATAGCAGCGGAGAAGAAAACATCTACATATGTGGCTGTGGACAGAAATATTAGTGTAAATGAGGACTGTAGTATAGATAATGTAAGGTATATCCCCAAAAGTCATTAATCACTTGGAGTCATTCACTGGGGGGTCCGATTCGTGTTGGCTTCTGAAGCTAGGAAGGGTGACCATTCTCAATCTGATCCTGAAGATTATATATAATTCGCTCATAGGAAGCTCAGTGGATCATTGTTATCAACCAAGACTCCTGTGACTGCAGATTCAGTGATTTCCAGTGCCGTAGAATACATATTTTGGCTGTGGCAAGAGCAGTGTGTAAGAGTCTACATTGAGGTTTTCAGAGTGTTTATGATTGACGTGTATCGTGTAGAAGAATGGTGGTAGAGGTAAGTGGAAGACTTAAAGGCATTGTGGTGCGTAAAGTGTTGCCCACATAGGACCAGAAAGGTTTTATTAGAGGACACTCACATATAATATGGATTATATTGCAACAGGTGTTAGCGCATCTCCAACAGTTAGTGTGTGGGAGTAATCCTGTGCTATGCAATTTTATTGGAGACCAATGCCAATCATGAAGGAGTTTGAATAAACAGAATTTCAGTCTAGCCTTCTGAGTGCTCTTATTTAAATCTTCTAAGATCCCTATCCATTCATCGTCTTTATATGAAACTGATAATCGGGATTGCCAATTACTGCGCAGATCTTGCAGTAAAGGTTGTGAAAAGATATGTGATGTAAGTACTTCGTACAGACAAGATGTGACCCCATTATGTTTACCCCAAGTATGTAGATATGATATACCTTGTGAAGTCTGTAACAACCAAGGTTGTGGCCCAAATCCTCTCCTTAAACATTGACGGAGCTGTGAGTATTTTCCAAATTATTGGGCAGATAAATTAAAATTCTCTTGCAATTGTGCAACTGACTTGAGATAACCATCATGAAGAATCTGGTTTAAAGTGTGAATGCCTGCTGCTTTCCATAAGGGCCAGGATATTGCATGTCTGTTAATACGTTAATTGTTATTGTTCCTTAAAGGGGCATTAGCATGTAAATGAGGATTTGAGCCCAGTAAATAGTGTGCTCTTTGCCAGGATCTATGCATGGCTATTAAAATCGGGCTAGTAGGATCTTCATGACTAACCCCTGTGCCATATAGAGCAGAAAAGTATCTGTATCAGTGGATAGAAGATGTCTTTCAATGAGAACCCATTGAGGTACATCAGGGGTTTTTGATATCATGTGAGCCAATTGAGACAAATGTAATGCAATGACATAATGCTCTTTTGAGGGGAGACCCACACCTCCACAAGAACAATGGGCCCTCGATGCTGCTAAGTGAGGTTTAACTGAATTCCATGCAAAGGATTTTATCTTGGAATCTATTGAACACAGTGTAGTTAGAGGAATCTGAAGAGGGAGCATACCTAGGATGTATAAGAAATATGGGAAAGTGACCATTCGAATGGCTTGTACTCCACCCCCACAGTAAGAGCCCCAACGCCTTCCATTTTTCAGAATTATGTTGCATCTGCATGATAAGAGGATTTAAGTTATCAGCAATCATGCCCTCCCAAAGTAAAAGGTACGCTTTCACTTCCCCAAACTGACTCAGCCACTAGCATAATGAATGAATCAATCATGTAATTAAAAAACATCCTTAAAATCTTTTTAGGCTTCTCTGTTTGTCCACGCTATTCATTTAAACGGACCTCCAAAAGACCTCCTCTGAAATTCTACATTGAGCAGCCTTGGTATGTAGCGCACACCCTCATTATAGCTACTTCATGGTAATAAGGAGCCCACACACTAGACTAAGCAAAACATTGCTTTTGTATCCTACAGATACAAGACACATACAAGACAGACCTGTGACTTCAGTCTGGTCTAGAAACGCTTCAGCAGTGTTGTTTGGGAGATACAAAGTATCATTGTTGTACAAAAGCTAGGACCGACTGGTCCAGCATTAAAATATATATGTCATTTAATTACTTATATTTTATCCTCCCAACCCGTAGTTTCTCTCATTCAGTGTTTGCAATTTTTTGTTGTTTGTGATAAAAATGTTTGTATTATTTTTTCAATAATTGTTTTATTTAATGTCTGATGTGAGAATACTTTCTAATGTGTGACATAATGGTTTCTAAATGTGTAAATAGTCTTTGCCTTTAATGTTTGTTAAAGTTTGTTTAGCCTTGTAAATATTTGCAATCAATGTCTTTTACTGTCAGCAATTCTTTGAAAATATAAAAAATACAAAATGATTGACACAAAATAATGGTGTCTAGGGAAGCGACCATAAATTAGTTTCTTACCCTGTATCGAAAAAACGTATTGAGTCACTGTGGTTTGGGTACTTTGTATTGTTCACTAGTGTTCTCAGGTGCAGTATCTTAGCTAATACAAGCAATCATTCAATCAATCAGCAGATTTTTAAAGCGCGCTACTCACCCGCTAGGGTCTCTAGGCGCTGGGAGGGGGGTGGAGGTGCTGAAACTGCTGGAAGAGCCAGGTCTTGAGTTGCTTCCTGAAGGAGAGATGGTCCTGGGTCAGCCGAAGGTGTGCGGGGAGGGAGTTCCATGTCTTGGCCGCTAGGTAGGGGAAGAATCTTCCCCCGGTGGTGGTTCTGTGAATCCGTGGGACAGTGGCGAGGGCGAAGCTGGCGGATCGGAGCTGGCGGGTGGGAGGGTAGAACATGAGGCGGTTGTTGAGGTATGTGGGGCCCGTGTCGTGGAGACTTTTTGTGCGTGGGTGAGGAGCCTGAACGTGATCCTCTTGTTGACCGGGAGCCAGTGCAGGTCTCTCAGGTGGGCGGAGATGTGGCTGTGGCGGGGTATGTCCAGGACGAGTCGTGCAGAGGCGTTTTGTATGCGCTGGAGTCTTTTCTGCAGTTTTGCTGTGGTTCCAGCGTAGAGGGCGTTCCCGTAGTCCAGTCGGCTGGTGACGGTGGCCTGGGTGACGGTTTTTCTGGTTCCGGTCGGGATCCACCGGAAGATCTTTCGGAGCATGCGCAGGGTGTTGAAGCAAGATGATGAGACGGCGTTGACTTGCTTGTTAATCATGAGGGAGGAGTCAAGGATGAAGCCCAGGTTATGTGCGTGGTCTGTGGACCTGGGGGTGGTACCCAGTGCAGGGGGCCTCCAGGAGTCTTCCCAGGTGGAGGGCGATGGTCTGATGATGAGGACTTCTGTCTTGTCTGAGTTCAGTTTCAGACGGCTGAGCTTCATCCATTCCGCAATGTCTTTCATTCCTTCCTGGAGGCTGGCTCTGGCGGTGGCGGGGTCCTTGGTGAGGGAGGGGATCAGCTGGGTGTCGTCAGCTTAGAAGATGATGTTGAGGTTGTGTTGGCGTGCGATGGCTGCGAGGGGGCTCATGTAGACTTTGAAGAGGGTGGGGCTGAGCGAGGAGCCTTGAGGAACGCCGCAGATGATCTTGGTGGCTGCTGAGCGGAAGGGAGGCAGGCGGACTCTCTGGGCTCTGTCGGCGAGGAAGGAGGTGACTATCATGGCTGTTGACTGTTTAGTGATGAGATCTGCCTCCTTCCAAATCCCTATCACCTGTCTCCTTGCTTACCGTCACCCCCACCCCACCCCCCACTTCACTGCCGAGTTTCAGGAACTGCTAGCCACATTGCCGACATGTTCCCTCCCACACAGTCCTCTAAGTGGGCCAAGAACCTGGGAGTCAAAATTGATAATGAGCTGTCGCTCAAATCCCAGATTTCTACCCTTACGGGAACATGTTTTGGGATCCTCAGAATGTTGTGCAAGTTTTTCCCCCTTCTTTCGCAGCAACATCGGAGGATCACTGTTCAGGCCCTCATAGGGTCCAGATTGGACTACGCCAATGCTCTATATCTGGGCCTGCCTGAATATCTCCTCCAACGTTTGCAGATCACCCAGAACGCGGCTGCGCGTGCCATTTTTGGTCTTCATCGTCGCACTAGCGCCTCTAATCTTCTTGTATCCCTCCACTGGCTTCCGGTGCGGAAGAGGATACTGTTTAAGGCCATGACTCTTGCCCATAAGGCCTTACATGGCACTGGTGCCAAGTATCTTCAGAGGAGGCTGGACTTCTATCGACCTGCACGATCCCTCAGGTCAGAAACCTTGGCCTTGGCTCGGGTACCACGCATTAAAAAGGCTCGGCTAGGCGGCCGGTCTTTCAGCTTCCTTGCTCCTCAGCTATGGAACTCGCTTCCGTTGTCTCTGCGAAATACCTCTAATCTGCTTGTCTTTAGGAAAGACTTGAAGACTTGGTTGTTTGCTGGATAATTTTTCCCTTCCTGGTGCCCCTCTCTGTTATTGTTATGTTTCCTGCTCTTCTTCTTGGTCAGGAGCTCAAAGCGCCGGGACACTCCTTTGGAGTAGCCGTTGCGCTATAAAAGTCCCATTTTAACATAACATAACATAACATTAGCAGTTAATAACTCCTCCGTCCTAGTACTTGGTGATTTTAACTTCTGGCCATCTGATCCCGCGGAAGACACAGTATCTAAAGACTTTACCGATCTTCTCTCCAGTTTAAATTTTATTTCACATGTGCTCACCCCCACCCATAGCAAGGGGCATATCCTAGACCAAATCTGGTCATTAAACATCCCGGTCACATCCCCAATCATCACGCCCTGTCTCTGGTCCGAACATTTTCTGATTTTGTTCTTCCCAGACCTCAGTCCGACTAAACGGCCCTCCTTCCCCAAAAACACCTAGGCTCGTAACTGGAGTAAGGTCGACATCCCCTCCCTTTGCTCCTCCCTTCAAGATTTCTATCCAGCCCTAGAGGAACTTACACCCTCATCCCAGCTTGCTGCCATCAACATCATGCTCTCTAGGACATGCAACCAAGTGGCCCCCTTGAAACGTGTCACAGTTAAACGCGCTCATAACGCCAACAAATGGTTTACTGAAGACCCTAAAGAAAAGAAATTAGCAGTGTGTCAGGCCGAGCGTGCCTGGAGGCACGCTTATTGCCCAATACTGAAAACCCACTATTCACTCATGCTTACCATATATAAAAAGGCAATTCTCCTGGCCAAGACCAACTATTTCTCGGGCAAAATACTCTCGGACGAAAATCGCCCGAGGGAAATTTTCTCCACCGTCCACGAGTTGGCCTTGTCAGACAGAACTTCTCTCAAACCTCCCCTTCTCAATCCCTCTGTTATTCTCTAAAAAAGTTCTTCATTGAGAAAATTGTAGCCATCAAGGCTAACATACCTCCACCCCCCACTTCCCCCCCTGCCTCTGAACCCCCACCCAACAGGCTCTATCTAGATCACATTCCTCCGCTGACGAGGGAGACTCTATCTTCCCTGTTGGTTCGAATTAAATCCGGCTCCCCCTCCGATGTCTGCCCAGTGTTTGTTTTGAGAGAGATTTGTTTAGCTTGTCCCACCCCCCCTTTGGCTTTTCTTAACAATTCCCTCAGTAAAGGCTCCGTCCCTGACCTTCACAAAGCGGCAATTATAATCCCCATCCTGAAGAAACCTGGTGCTGACCCCTCTTCCCTTTCCAATTATCGTCCCATCTCCCTTCTCGCCTACCTGGGCAAAATCTTGGAGTGCCACATTGACACTGTCCTCGGCTCTTTTGTCGAGGATAGTGGTTGTCTGGCCTCCTGCCAGGCCGGCTTTTGCCCTATCCACTCCACCGAGAGGGTTGTGGTCTCAGTCCTGGACAGACTCAGGGAGGGGATGGATGCCAACCGGCCCCAGCACTAGTCCTCCTTGATCTGTCCGCTGCCTTTGACACGGTTGACCATTCCATTCTTCTCACCCGTGTCGAGGCAGCGGGCATCAGGGGCCCCCCCCTGGCTTGGCTCACCTCCTTCTTGAGAGACCGCACCCAGGCAGTTCATCTTGCAGATTTTTCTGCTTCTTCACGCAAGGTGCAGTGCGGTGTCCCTCAGGGCTCCTCCCTTTCCCCCCTTTGATTTAACTTGTACATCTTCCCCCTTATTTTTGCTTTACAGCAACTGGAGGTCACAGTTTTTAACGATGCAGATGACCTTCAGTTGATCTTCAACCTTTCCCATTCCCCCGAGTCCATCCATAATTTTCAATCGGTGATGATTTTCATCAGGGACTGGATGAATTTCAACCACCTCAAACTCAATCCATATAAAACTGAGGTGGTTCTCACCGGTGGCACATCCAGTCCCTGGACCCCCACGTTCTGGCCCCCTTCACTTGGTGTCCCTCCCCTACCTTCTCACGCTCATGCTGAACCAACATCTCACCCTGCACTCCTAGATCAGTATGGTGGTATCCTCTTGTTTCTTCACCCTTCGCACCATTAGGAAAATTTCCAGATTCTTTTCTCCCTCTGCCTTAAAACTCATCCTGATGGCAATGGTGTTATCTCGCCTTGACTATGGTACCATCCTGTACAACAGTGTCTGGGCCTATGCCCTTCGACACCTTCAGCTGGTCCAGAACCAAGCCGCCCGCCTCATCCATGGTCTCCCTAAATTACACCGCGCCACGTCTCTACTACACAACCTGCATTGGTTGCCCATCAGAGAGCGGGCCCTTTTCAAACTTGGCTGTACCACGTTTCAAGCCCGAGCCGGAACAGCGCCAGCATTTATAAATTCTGAAATCAAAAATTACACCCCGGTCAGACAACTCCGCTCCTCCACCCAGTCCCTTCTCTCTGTACCACGCTTCAGAAAAAAAAGGATGGGGGGATGAGATTCGCTGTACTTGGTCCCACCTTTTGGAATTCCCTTCCCACCACCATTAGATCCATACCCTTGTACTCTGACTTCCACAAGGCGCTCAAAACGTATCTTTTTTCTGCAAGCCTTTCCATCTTAACCCCCCTCACCCCCTTCCTCTAGGTTCAACTGCATCCTCAGCGCCAAGAAACCGCTAGGTATATGTGCGCTTAATAAATGTTTTTAAATTCAATTCAAATTCCAGGGCATTTCCTTGTGGCACACAGTGTCGAATGCGGCCGAGAGGTCGAGGAGGATGAGGGCAGCCATTTCCCCGTTCTTGAGCATGGACCTGATGTGGTCGGTAGCAGCGATGAGGGTGGTCTCGGTGCTGTGGTTGGCTCGGAATCCTGACTGTGATGGGTCAAGGGAGTCGTTTGTCTCGAGGAAGGTGGTTATTTGTTTGTTGACAATCTTCTCGATGACTTTGGTGGAGAAAGGGAGGAGCGAGATGGGGTGGAAGTTCTGGAGGTCCATGGGGTCCGCGGTGGGTTTCTTCAGGAGGGCGCTGATCTCCGCATGTTTCCAGCTCTCCGGGAAGGTGCCAGATGCGAAGGAGGAGTTAATGATGTTCCGGAGTTGGGGTGCAATGATGGTGTCGGCTTTGTTGAAGATGGGGTGTGGACAGGGGTCGACTGGGGAGCCGGAGTGGATGGTGTTCATCACGTGGGTGGTGTCTTCAGTACTGACGGGGGTCCAGGTGCAGAGGGTGGTGGTGGGGGGCATAGGTTTGGTGGTTGGGGGCGTGATGTGGGCGCCGAAGCTGTTGTGTATGTCGGCGATCTTGTGGTGGAAGAACGAGGCAAGTGATTTGCAGAGGTCTTGCGAAGGCGTGATGTCATTGTTGCTGGCGTTTGGGTTGGAGAACTCTTTGACGATGCTGAAGAGTTCCTTGCTGTTGTGGGCATTGTTATCCAGTTGTTACTTAAATGCTGTCTTTTTTGTGGTCCGGATCAGCTGGTGGTGTTTGCGGATGGCGTTCTTGAGGGCTGTCATGTTTTCTGTTGATTGGTTGTTGCGCCAGGCTTTTTTGACTGTCCGGGAGGATTTCTTGGAAATTTTGAGGTCATTGGTGAACCACAAGGCTTTGTTGCTGCCTGGTCTGCCGGGGGCATTCTTCATTGTTGCAAGGGCGTCGGCGCAGTTGGTGAGCCACTGTGTGGGGTTGCGGGCTGCTTCGTTGGAGTCTGTAGTGTTGCTGGGGGTTTTTAGCTCAGGGAGGTGGTGAGCTGGTCGGTGGTGACATTGCTCCAGCATCTTCGGGGAGCCTGTTGCGGGTGGTGGTGGGTCGTGGTTTTCTGAAGCTGAAGTGGATGCAGCTGTGGTCTGTCCAAGGTAGTCCGGTTGTGTGGCTGAAGGAGATGTGGTCGCTGGAGGTGAAGTCTGGGTCAAGCGTGTGGCTGGCATAGTGGGTGGGGGTGTTCACCAGTTGCTTGAGTCCGAGGTTGGCGAGGTTGTCCAGCAGGGTGGTGGTGTTGTTGTCATTGTTGTTTTCAAGGTGGAAGTTGAGGTCTCCTAGGAAGATGTAGTTTGAGGATGTGAGGGCGTGCGGGCTGATGAAGTCTGCGATGGCTTCGCTGATGTGTGTGCGTGGTCCCGGGGGTCTGTAGATGAGGGTGCCTATGAGGGTGGTCTTGTGGTCGGTGTGTATCTGGAAGTGAAGGTGTTCGGCGGCAGTGAGGGTATCGTCGGAGTTGGTCGTGATACGGATGGTGGTTTTGTGGACGATGGTGATGCCTCCTCCGGTTTGGTTTGTGCGGTCCCTTCTAGTGATCTTGTAGCCCTATGGCAGACATATTATAAGCAACAAGATTATCAGTATAGTTACTATTCCATAAAATACAAAGGCAGAAAGCATGTTACAATGTTAAGTGGAAAAGAGGTTAGAATACACCTATACCTCACCCTCCCTAGCTAGTAGGTTATTTTATATCTACAGAAGGTCTCTTGAGATTACAAGGGCGGAGCCATACCTCCGGTCCTAGCAGAAATGGATCACATCAGTTTCTGCACCAGCTCTCTGCATGCAAATGTTCTCCAAGTGTGTTTGATCATGCCTATGCAGTGCATTATTAAACGCGCCAAAATCAGAGGTGGCCACAGCTGCCTATATGTTATGTCTAGAACGTGCGCTGATCAGTCCGAACTACAACCACTGTGTTGAAATAACCTTGAAGGCCTTGGCACTGACTATTCAGACAAAGCTTTCCAAGCTAGGCTGCTAATATAGAAAAACATATTATTCTTGTGTGAAGCAAAACACTCTGCTAACTCTAAACATTTATAATAATATGTGCCGTGTGCAAAGGCAGCAGAAAGGAAAAATGGTGTTTAAACTTCTAATAATCTCATACCAACTTAACACAGTGAAAATGCAAGGCTCATCCCCATGACACCCTCCCTTGATCTGAGAACAGATAAGTAAGGGGCAAATTTGGAAAGCAGAGTTTAAGAACAACAGTCAGAACCAAGTTAAAATTGCCGCAGTGAAAAAACAGGAACAAAAACCTCATAAATTGAATGTACTTCAAATCCGGAATTTCTAGCCACAGACATAGAGCAGTCAATAGGCCTGGGAAGAAAAAAATGAAGAATAAAAAAATAAAAAAATCCCATGTCCAACATGTGACCTCGGTCATGGAAGAGCGAGAAGCGATGACACATCTCAATCCAACAATGTATATGCAAAATATGTAGCAACAGCCTCCAATAGTAAGTCACTGTTCGCATCTGAAAACATTTCAGCCATCCAATTCAGCAAAGAAATAGAACACACATGACCCTGAATTACCGGAGCCTCCAGCACCATCAGAGGGCAACTCGGTGTGTCTTTAATGAAGCTGTGTGCCAAGAAATCTTGCGCCGCTGCGAAAACATTCCAACGTCCCAGGAATCCATGCATCGCTGCAAAGGCCATAATCCCTTCGCCAGAACAAAACAATTCATTAGCAACTAAGGGGCTCATCAGTTGATCATAATCCGAATTGGGAGACACCGTATTGCAGAGACACAAATCCAGGGCCCAGTCGAAATTGCAACTCAGACAATAAAAGACAGGCTGGATGCATGTAAAGAAGGAAAATCGAAACGATAATCCATAAGCTGCACTCAATACAGCAAGAGGCAGCGCACCATAATATTCAAGCATTTGGTTGCGGAGCAACAACAGTCGTGACAGATCTATGTGCAACACAGGACGTGCTTCCATTTTGGAATAAACAAAACAACAGAAGTACGCCTGCAAACAGAGCGAGCATTAAGGGAAATCCACCAAACAGGCTGGAAAAAATCAAATGAAAAAATGCCAGGAGCACACCAAATATAGTTTGAAAAGAAGTCACAAGGCCACTGCTAACAACTTTAAAAAAGTGAGCAAGCCCCGTGGTGGAGGATGCATTAAAGATAGTGTGAATTAATTCACCGAAATGCAAGGGCAAATCCGCATTTAATAAAGCATGCACTATTGTGCAGGTGTTTGATGAGCAGATGTGAGGGCGACTTCTTTCTGAGACAATAGAGCTCTTATACAACTCATCTTGTTGAACTCTGCTTTTAAGGTCGGAATCGTCGGTCAGATGGAAACATCAAGCTTCCAATGTGGAGGAGGAAACATTACATTTTTACAACAAACTACACGCTCACTGATCGTAACCACGTAAGAAATTCCGGCTACCATCCCACAACAATCTCATTATTTAAAAATAAATAACTCCTGTTTGCCAGTAATGTGAATGTGGGTATGATAGCAGGTGCTGGTGTACCTTTC
This sequence comes from Lissotriton vulgaris, assembly GCF_964263255.1. Classification (NCBI taxonomy): domain Eukaryota; kingdom Metazoa; phylum Chordata; class Amphibia; order Caudata; family Salamandridae; genus Lissotriton; species Lissotriton vulgaris. The sequence continues at coordinate 497,668,492 of NC_141691.1, forward strand.
ATAATACAGGCTAAATTCGGCTCGTTCTGGTTACAAGAGCCATGTAATTGGATATTTCTAAACATTAATGAGTGATGTGGTGTTGTAGTACAATCCTCACCATTCAAGTAAACCTCTATTCCCTCCCTAAGGCACCTTTAGGTAAAAGGTAGCGACCAAGCTTCATGAAGATAACTGGTGCCCAGAGGTTCATATCTACCTATTGCATAGTACTTCATACTGGCCTCGAATTTGAAAAGGGGAAAAGGTAAAGTTATTAACCCGTGGATAAGCCACGTAGCAGATTTTGTCTCAGACACAGAAAATGGTAACGGTTCTAACTTTTCAATATGTAACATAGAAAAAGTTGCATCTTTCATAGACATAAAACGCTGCTTTTCAGTCAAATTAAACGGGGTAAATAATGATGAAGTATTCATGTAGTGCCATGGCACTTTTCCAGATTTTAAGGTCTGCAAGGTCCATGCAAACTGCATAATAGAACGCAATTGATTTTGGCCATGGTACAAGACAGACACATCTTCTTGTACAATATCAACAACAGATGAAACAATATTATCTAACATGCAAAGGCGGGAAGAAAGCATGTTAATGCTGTTATCTACAACTGTTAGCACTTTTTCTAAATTTGCTTGATCTATTGCTCTAATGCGGGAAGCCGCCTCAATTTGGGACAGTTTCCAGACTTCTTTGTAAATAGCATATATCCACCTTTTAGATCAGCCGGAAGCCGGGCCTTTCACAAAATAATTTAGATCAACATCGTCAGTCAATTTAGACAAATGCAGCTTAACTGACGCCAAAGTGGAATGTTTGAGCCAACTCTGATATAATTTGCCTACAGAATAGGTAGTCACAGAATTGCCACTTTCAAAATGGGGATCCACCCTGACCTGTGTGTAGCCTGGAGCTAAATGAAGAAAAAGATGCTGGCAAGAATTTGCACTTTTGTACCACAGCAACCAACCCTTAGGATCCAAACTGGATATGTTAAAGGTAGAATTTAGTAACAGAGCCTGTAATTCTCTGATGGAAAACTTGGTATTATTATCCCAACTGGAATATTCTTCTAGTTCAGGAAAAGAAGGAGCATTTAATTTTTTTGTAGTAGCCAATCCAAAGCAAGTTGTTTGTGAAATTGTGGAATTCAAAAACAACATATGGTTCGGGATGAGACATGCACGATGCAAAGCCTCGGTGCCTTGCACTTGCCAACTTCTAGAACCCCAAACAGATTTAAGATCAATAGTATCTTTCCGCAGCTCGTAGCCCCCAACAGCCAATTGGTCCAAAAATGACCTTGAATACAAATATTTTGGGTCGGTAAGTCTACCCTTGGAAGTGGACTTTTCAGTCATCTTAAAATAAAATGCATTGGGATTTGACTGATTAAAATCAGTAAAATAAGTGAATCTCTTTAAAAGAGAAGCGGAACTGCCTTGTACAGGAGCGGGACAATGTTCCCATTGTGTATAATTAACAGTATTCCTCCTGGCATTAGCTTTATGCAGGTAGTGATTGCCAAAGTTTTGCTAGCCAAAACAAATCACCATAATTTGCGGAATCTAGATACAGATCTTCATCATCAAAGGCAGCATAATATTTCAAATCAGAAAACAAAGCCTCTAGCCTGAACATCCCAATCATCAGAACGTATATTTTGTTTAATGACATCCCCCATAGAAACCCTTAGGACATTTGGGGCATTTATAACTTCTGCGGGCCTGTGGATTTCAAATCTAATAGCATCCCACACAATCCCATCTCAGACGGGCCAAGTAGTGATGTTTTCAAAAGCCAGGTCCCTCTTCAATCTGTGTGATGAGGAATGGGGAGCCAATATTCCATTAGTATGTCGAATGCATGTTCTCTCTTCAACATAGTGTCCGTTGACAAGGAGGAAAAAATACACCACAAATCCAATAGACATGAACAGGTAAATCGAAAAAAGCACCAACCAAATGTAGGTCCAAGGAGGAATCAAAAAATGTTTTTTAAACCATGTTCAAAAACAGTAATTTTTGAAGGGGTCTTCGATGTGGGAGAGTCAGAGTCAAATGAAAATCTGGATTCCGTAGCCAAACAGGGTTGCAAATCAGGCATTGATAAGTCAGTGGGGTAAGTATATTCAGTCTCATCGAGGTGAGCATCAGGTGGTAAACTCAGTAAAGGACTTGAAATGGCAAGCATCTCGAGGGCAACATCAGGCCTGTGGTTAAGAGCCAGGGCCAAAACAGAATTTCTCAAAATCAATGGACATGAGAATGCCGGAGTCAAACTAAAAAGATTCAGCCACTCTGTGTAGTTTGACATTGTCAATGGAGATGTACCTTTTTTCTTTAAGACCTGAAAGTGGTGGTAAAATGACTGTTCTTGTGCCCTTCACGTCAAGCACTGGAACTGGAGCTCAATATGAGGGACCAAATTCTTTCTTGTTTTCGATCTTCTCTCGAACCAGTTCTCCAACTTGGGGTTTGACAGCCAACTACCGGAATCTGGAACGCAGCATCAGATGTGGAGGGCAAATGTTCCTTTGCAAGACTGTCTCTCGTCTTTTGTAGATCCTGTAAAACATGACAATGTTCATCTAAGTCAAAGGAGGCAGCAACCGCCGCCTGGTATAGACCGTCAAGGTCCGGGCCGAAAATTTTGATACCAAAGAGCATTTCGTATGGGGTCAGCCCACCCAGAGACCTTCTAGGGAGATTATTAAGGGCACGCTGTACACTATTGAGATGGGCCAGCCAGTTCCTGTCAGTGCCTATAACCCTGGCTGTCAAAGACTGCTTTAAATCTCGGTTCATTCGTTCCACAACACTATTACCCTCAGGTCTGTATGGAGACGAAAACTTGACTTGGACCCCCAACTAATTCATGGCATCCTTGTACGCCTTAGAGGCAAAAGCTGGACCCTGATCCGAATGAAAGGTACCACAGGCAAACATCCCTACAAACATACCAAGTCTCCTATGACAGTTCGCGAATCAGCGCTGCGGTGTGGCCACACCCAAACAAAGCGCGTGCAAGAATCATCTGCAACTAAGATGTACTTATACGCAGTATCAGAGGAAAAAGGACTGCAGTGATCTAAATAAACACATCCAAGTGGTCTATTAGAAATGTACAACTGTGTCTGGGGCAGACGCGTAGCAGTTGAAGGCTTAATCTGCTGGCAAATGTCACATTGAAGGACATAATCACGCATCTGTTTGTACAGTCCCCGCCACCAGAAACGTTGTTGCAACTGAGATACAGTAGCCAAAACAACCACATGCGTAGACGCAACACCTTCGTGGGCAGCTGTAATCAGTGTGGGCCTGCGGTCCACGTTGGAAATCAATCTTTCACAAACGTCCGGTATTTTCACATAAGGAACTTTATCAGGACTTAAGTGATATGAATACTTTGAAGGGAACCCCGTGGGATATTTACTTCCCTTCTCAGTTGCTGCAACAGCCGCCAGGATGTCATCATCAATCTTACTTTTGGAACGTGTAACTGCTGCAACCAAATATGTCGATACTGCTGATTTTGCGGCACCATCGGTGAAACTATTGCCAACAGCGTGAACTCTTAGGCACTGATGACCAAGAGTATGAGTTACATACACGAGTGGCAACTGCTCTTTAAGCTCAGCCACTCAAACCCAGATAATTTTATGTTTTATAGTGCTACTCTTGGAATCACGAAAATCATTCTGAACCCAAAAGAACAGGTTTTCATTGTAAGACTGGATACAGTAGTAAGAATCACTAACAATAAGAGTCATCACACTAGGATCAGCGTGCTCCAATGCAAGCATCAGAGCACAGAACTCTGCCAATTGTACGGAACAGTCCCCTAATTAATGCATATGCACAACATTGGACTTGAGGTCATCATTCCCCATGGTACCTACCACAATGGCGCAAGCTGAGACGTATGTGTGCTTAGACCCATGCGCAACTTGTGCTGAACCATCAGTGTAAATAATACAATGGAAATCCTCCAAAGGTCGCATAGTCAATGGCGTAGGATGAACAAACTCATACTGCAGATACGCTTGTGACTGTAAGGAGGCATCAAAAATAAATGTGACATCCAGAGACGTCAATGATGCTGCCCATTGAATCCACCGTGGGTGCAAAGCTTTCGAATTTGGGACACTGGCTTTCGTCACTGCCTCTAATGCAGGATACGGGGCAACAACCAAAATGCTTTTTCCCTGCGACAGTGCACATACCTTAAGAATCGCCATTTGCACTGCTATCAAAACTTTTTCCACAGTGGAAAACCGCATTTCAGCCTAAGTGTATAAGTGTGACTTGTAAGAGATAGGCACTTCGTTCAAAGTAAGGTAAGTGAAACCCACCACCCCAGGGATGATTCTTATCACCAGGTTGGTGTGGTTATCATGAGTCAGTAAGAATTTAGATTCTAGAAGATCAGCCTGCAAAGATTGCAAAATGGCCAAATGTTCAGGCACCCAGCATGATTTGGTAAAAGTAGGTTGTATCAAAGCATTCAAAGGCTTGATATGCTGGGCATATTCGGGAATGTAAGTACGCCCGAAATTTAAAAAACCCAGCAAGGACTGTAATTTTTTCAGACTTGTAGGAGGCCACAGCTGTGCACATTTCTCCAAGAAATGAGGAGCAAATCCTCAACCTTCAATGTTGAGCTCGTAGCCCAGGAACAACACTGTGTACTCTGCAATGTGAGACTTTGCAAAGTTGAATTTGTAACCGAAGTCCGCAAAGTTACAAATTATGCGATCAACGTGACACAGATGGGCCCAAATGTAGTCGTCTGTGAGATAAATGTCATCCATATACAAAAACGCATCTGGATTAAGCGAATGTTGCGAATTCGCGGTCCGCGAATTTGCTTATTTGCGAATTCGCAATCCGCAAAATCCGCGAACTCTCTCGAATTTGCGGATTTTTTATTTTTTTTTGTGTTCAAAAGGGTTTCTGCCAGTTTGCAAGGCGTTTGTACCAGTTCGCAATTGCGAACTTACTTGTCGGCTCGCAACAGCCGCGACTATGTTGTTTCTACGTCTGGTTCATCATCACAGGTTCACAGCACCCTCTGTTTCACCACTGCCACCCTCTGGCGCACCCATGCCACCCTCTGGTACATCACTGCCACCCTCTGGTTCATCACTGTAGATTATGGGGGTGAAAAGCAAGCACACCTGCCCTGCTTCAACTGACATGAATTAATTTGGGGTTGATTAATGTGTCACTGAATAAAAAACTTCCAGTCTGGCACCTGCTTCCTTATCTGTAATTTGCTTTCAGTTGCAGTGCAAATTTTTTTCACAGGACCTTTGTGGCCTTCTTGTAGCTATTGTAGCTATTCTATGAGCCTGCTGTGAGGGTCAGAGCAGGGTCATAGAATAGTTGCAAGTATGCAACTGAACTCTGGAGGGGCCCCTCAGGAAGCACTACAGGGAATGGTTACTAATGATGAGTTTGAACTTTTGCACCTGCTGAGTGCTTTCAGTTTTGCAAAACTCGTTTTTCTGCAATTTCGCGGGATTCGCGGGGCGCAAATTTGTGCGAGATTGAATTCGGAAGCCGCAAATTCGTGCGCATATGCGATTTGTTTTTTTGCGGCGTGTTAGTTCGCAAGGTTTTGTGCGTTTTAGCGAGCCGCTTGTAGCGCAACGGCACGAAGTTACCCTCTCGGTCGTTCACGGGTGCGGCCATCTTGTTTGCATGACGTATTTCCGTTTCCGGGTGCGATGTGTAATCTCGCAAAGTGTGCGGCTCGCTAGTACAAGTTCACGTGTGATCGCGAGGAAAATCTTGCGCGAACTTACCCACGCGGTCATGAACGGGCGCGGCCATCTTGTTTCTCATTCATTGCTATGGTTCTGGGCATGCTTTCTGTATCCTCTCTGAATCTCTGCCATCCTTTGCTTGTTTGAAGTTTTTTTTAATCTATTTTACTTATCATCTATCCCTCTATTTTTCTAGCTCTATATTTTTGTGTTTTCTGCTACTTTTGGTTAATTTTAAACTACTTTTTTAAACTCTTCTCTTTTCGTCTTCCCTATTCTATTTCCTCTTTATTATTTACCTTCCTTTCTGCTCAAACCATGATAAAGGGAGCCGGGAAGCATCCTGAGAAGGGTAAGAGTCCTGCACCCAGTGCCCGGCTCCCATGTGGGCGTTTGAGGGGGGAGCAGGTCACAGCCCAGGAGATCTTCAGCGCGGAGGAGGTGGCCGCACTAGTTTTTTATGTTCAGCACCGCCTCCCCAGGACCATCATGGCAGGCGGCAAGATCGCTAGCGGGTACGGGATCCGGGAGCGCCGGAAGCGGTGGGAGAAGGTGTGCCGGGCCATGTACCAACACTCTCGGGTCCGGCGCACCTACAACCAGGCCACCCACCGTTGGATGGATCTCCTAGACCGGGAACGCGACTTGATCGACCTGCTCGGCCTTGAGATCCCCGGGCTTGGTGAGTAGTAGTAGCTATTTCTTCACTACTCTGTTTTCTCCTTCTCTGTGTGTTATTATGCAAATTTTTGTTTTTTACCAAGAGCAATAATGCTGCTGATTACATTGTAGGTAAATTATATTTCAAAATCTTCTGTGCATTTCAGGTACACTGCTCTTCTTCTCAGTAGCGTTGCTACTATGCTTATTTGTTTTTGATTTTGTGTTCATTTCATTGGCCTGAGAAATTATGTATGAGTGTAGTTTAAAGAACTGCGTAATGCTAGACACTAAGGGTCAGATTTTTAATTACAGGCGCATCCCTGCAAAGTAGCAGGGATGCACCAGTAATTGTGCGCCACGCCTCCACCACCCATGGTGCGCCGTATTTACAATGCGGCGCACCATGGGCCCAAAACGTCACCAAAGCGTTACGCATCTCTGCCGTAAAGGCGGCGTATTGCTGGAGTTGCGTCGCAACGATGGCCCAGCTCCAGCAATGCTCTGGGGTGCCCTATCCCACCAATGCTGCGTCAAGCCGTACGTCTGCTTCAAGCAGGCGCAAGGTTTGAGTCACGCATCATTGTCCTAAAAGTGACTGATTGAAATCTTGTAGATTTCCCTCAGCAACTTTTAGGATGCGTTCCTGCGTAGGAACGCCCTCCCTAGCGCTGGAACACCCCCTGATGGCGCAGGGCTTTACAACGTGATGTATCACCAGTCCCATATGCGCCACTTTGTTAATATGCGCCGCACCATGGCGCCTCTTTTGCTCTGCCGCTGCGTCACAAAAGTCACGCAACAATGGAGCAAAAGAGCCGCAAGGGGCTTGTAAATCTGTCCCTACAGACTCAAGTCCAGTCCTTCCTTTGTACACCTGGCAATAAGAAAAAATAGTGGTGGTGAATTGATAGTTTGAGTATTTTAATGACTGTTTAATGTAGTAGGAAACTTTTTAGTGTTGTCGCTGATCTGCAATCACGATAGACTCTGTCTGTCACTTCGCGTGCTGCGGACTTCTGCCTGCCAGTTCTAGGCGAACCTTTTTAGTAGTTTGTTTAGTGAGTTACATAACTTTCCAAGTCGACGGTCCGCAAATCAAGCAATACTAATATCGTAGTAGACCACATGAGATAGGTCAATATATCCCGTGGAATAGTTGTCTATTTGCTATTTCACAAAAATATTTTGTTATTGTTCTTTAGAAATGTTTGATTTGGTTGACAAATATAATCCATGTTTTCTGGTCTTTCTTTCTTTCATGTTGTACTTCAGATCCCCCCAGGGGCAAGAGGGCATTGGAGGAGGCTGCTGCTGCTGATCAAGACCAGGATTGGGCAGGCGAGGGCTCCTTTGCTGGCCCCGGTAAGTTAATTTTGATATAGAGTACCTATTTTTTCCTAGCGTTCCTCATTCGATTTTTTCTAAATCGTCTTTGATCTTCTTGTAGACTGTATCTAAATTCTTATCCTGCTCGACTATGACTCCCTGTGGTATTACTAGATTATTCTTATTAGTCTGTCTGTGTAGCTAACTAAGATTGCACATTTGGCAAAAGGTGTAAAACGAAACTCCCATTCTAGTCATCAATAGCTCTATGCACTGAGTGCAGTCCTCTGGCATTGTCCATAATGTCTTTTCAAGTCTTCTAAATGTTTATGCTTTGACAATTACCAACAATAAAAAGGTGAATGACCACCAAGAAAGAATAAGATACTACTTTACTTTTGGTTTGGATAGGAGGACAATCCATACTACTACTGTTGCAGGGACAAATCTGCACAAAGAGAACTATGGAAACTAAATAGTGCATTGTTTATCAATTATAATAGGCGCAGGGAGACTTTCCACATACCTCAGTGATATCAGACTTTGAAGAACCCCCACTCTCCTTACTGACTAGATAGTGTGGCAGAGTCATTTAGCTCTCGAATTCATCGATGATTGATCCCCAATGATGATTATCCAACGCAGGACAAGAGTACGGAGTCAGAGTCCAGAAGTGTCAGAGGCACGGACTCATGCTTGCAAATTGCAAAACCTTTTGCTCATTCACTCATGACCAAAAACCACAGAGTCTATTTAAGTTTTAAAGCTTTATTAAAAGTAAAAATATTTATTAAAATCAAGCTTGTCATAAAACATAAACGATTGATTAAAAATGGAAAAGTGCTTATAGTGATTTTTTATTTCACACATTTATTGTGGGCAAGCTGAGCCCTCACCTGGTTTGCACTTTTCTTTTTCTTTTTGGTGCTGAATCATTGGTCCCTTCGTCCTAGTTATGATGATTTGTTCTTAAAAGTGAAGCTTCTGTCTGTTATGAGAAAAATGTTCCGTGTTAAAAAGCAAGCATTCATCAGTTGTGCCAAAAAGTGCAGCAAGATAAACACCATTTCCTGGAAAAAGGGACATTTTTACTTTAGAGTAGACAGTCAAAAATGTTTAGATTGGTTTCTGTATTCACATTTCTACATTCCTAGACAAAATACTAGTGAGTGGTGCATGTCTATGACATCTAACATTCTTAAATGTACTTTGTAGGTGGAACATCTGGTGCTGGGTCCAGCGCGGAGGTGGAAGGAGGAAAGCTCTGGGGAGGAGGCAGTGGAAGCGCCGGACCAAACTGCTGTGCGGGTTGCCACGGTAGTGGCGGGCAGTGGTAAGCTCTTATATTCCTTACTTATTGAGATTGCAGACTGCATAGTGTGCTGTTCCCCGTGAGAAAACGTAAGGTTTGTTCAGATGAGAGACATGAAGAAGAATGATTGACATTTAGGGGCCTATTATGATGGCGGACGGACCTGATTCCGTCCGCCAACATAGAGTAGGAGGGACCGTCCACAGGGGCAGCGGCGGACCCTCCATGGTAATTAGGATGTGACCGCCACCCTGGTGGTCACATCCTGTATTTTTATCATTGCAGCGGGTGCTGCTTGAAGGAGCACCCGCCGCAATGATAAAAATTTAAGTTGTGCATTTGCATGCACAAAGCGGCAGGCACCGCGCTGTGCCTGCCGCTTTGTGCAGGCAAATGCAGGGGGGTACCATAGGTACCCCCCATGTGCACCCCTCACCCCCCTTCACCCCTAGGGGCCCGCAACAGGCCCCCAAACAAAAATCCGTATGCCTTTGCACGGCGGAAATGTCGCCGTGTAAAGGCATGTTCCTCCAGACATCCTAATATGGCTGGCGGTGTCTGATAGACACTGCCAGCCATGTTAAAGCTTTTCTTGCCGTGGACGGATGGAGACCGCGGCGGAAAAGCTGCGGACTGAAAAACGATCCCCCAGCCATCCTAATCTGGAGGGGGTCTTTTTCAGTCCGCTGCGGATTTCCCGCATCCTCCGGGCCGGCGGTGGATTCCGCCGCCCCAGAGGATGCAGGAAATCCGCAATCCTAATCTGCACCATAGTTTGAATGGATGGATGCCTGGATCATGGTACTATCTGACTCTTAGATAGCATATGTGTATCTAGAGGGAGTAGACTGTCACTGGATGAACTTAGTGTTACTTTGAAGAGCATGTAACACCGCACCCGCACATCCGTCCCAGTGTAGGAAAGACAAGGAAAAGAAATTGTAATTTTGTCCGAATACTACCATGAATAGTAGCAGTAGTTTGTATTGCAAGCACAGCATATATCCGGCTATTACGATGGCCACTCACTATCTCTGTTAATAAGTTTAGTAGAACTCGGTCATTCATGTGTGGATGTATCACTGTTTACTCAATAAAAAGCAAAGCACCTAAAGTCATCCCATATGTAGGCAAATACATACCATGTGCAGTGATAGATAATCAGATTATTTATCTTCTTCATTTTCCTTTTCTAGTATTCATTGAATTGTGGGGGGAAAGTTAAATTAATTAAGCAGTAGGCTTGTAACAGAGTATTCTCAGTGCCACCCATAATAGAAAAGTAAGAGCATCACCACCTGCATGTACTGGACTGGTACAGTAACGCAAGTCTGTCTCACTCATCATGGCGGGCGTCTGTTTTTCTCTGGTGCAAGTTGACTGCGCTGGCATTATGCCGGCTTGCAGAAGTTAACGTACCAATTTTTCTAAACAAGAGAGAAGAAGAAGAATAAGACTGGTGTACTGTCATAGTCGACTCTAATGGAGTGAGTCCATAGTGCTCGCAGAATTGATTCCTTAAACTCCCACTAATGTTAGAGCAAGGGTGAAGAAGTGGGAGGTTAGATAGATACTGGCCACAATAGTTATGTACTGCACTTGCAAGTTGCTAGTTCTACTGTGACACAACTTTCCGCTGAATCATTTTGTGTTAATCTTAAAGAGCATTGGTTACAGACTATGTCTTTCTTTCTTCATATAGATGCTCCTTCCAAACCAATCCGGAAGGAGCTGGCTAGACGGGCCCGGCAACGGAGGCTGGAGGCCATTGTCGCTGAATATCGGCGGCTGGTGACCCAGGAGGAGGGGGACACGCAGTCTACCACAAAATCTACTGGCACAGCTGCATCCTCCTCCGCGCTCCCTGGGTCACCCAGTCAGCGCAGCAGGTCTGAAGCTGTACAGAGCCGAGGTACCGCAGCCACCCGCCACCGCCGAGCAGCAAAGAAATCAGCTGCCTCCCACAGCAGTTGCAAAAAACGGATGCACCGCCTTTCCCTGAGGGTTTCCTGCCTCGAGCAGGAGCTGCTCAACACGAAAACCCTGCTCGAGACCCTCCGCAATGAGCATTCCGACCCTGCCCGGAAAGTCAACAGCAGCAGCCAGCAGTATGAGGAGACTGTCCCTTGCCCCTTTTTTAAAGACTTCTGGGGGTTGGGAATTGGGAGTTGGGTTTTTTGGACTTTTCACAGACATTCGTTGGGGTTAGGGAGTGGTGTTACTAAGTGGCAGTTGCAGCATCTGAAAAAAAGAAAATGAAACCTTGTTTGTCCTTACCGTAGCATTAGAACGGTACGATAGAGAATATAGCAGGTGACAGTACACTAGAATAGTGCCACAATGTAGCCTAACAAATGGTAAAGTATTGAAAGTATAACTAGTACTTGCGTTGAATTTCTTTGACATTGGCTACTACTACAAGAAATAGCACCAAAGGTGAAGGACACAGCAACGTAATAATTTGCCACGTCTAGGAGGAGGATGTTCTTGATGACCAATAAAGTTGATGGCGCACATGAAAATCTGCTTTCATTTGCCAATAGTGACTGAGTGTCAAGCTGAGTAGGAATAGAATATATCCTCGGATTCCTTCACCAGCCTGTTGCTATGACCTTATCCTCCCCAGCAAGTGTGTGGAATTATTGCTGTCATTTAGTCACACATCAATCAAAACCACACAGCCCGGGGGAAGAGGGTTAGGGTTTGGAAAATGGATGGGAATGGGGGATTTTGGGTAAGTTTTGTTGAGAGAAGAAAAAAAAAAGCACAACATGGACAAATAATAATTGAAGATAAAGAAATCTTTGGGTACAAAGCTAACCATAAATCTTTTAAGTGACATAAAGGAAGTGCATGCACTACTGCATGCATGGTTACTGAAAAGTAGGTAGTACTTTCGACAACCGTGAATGAAAGAATGCGACAGTACAGGGCTGCAGCGTTTTCACTTGCCTATCTCTGCACTCAGAGAAACACTTCCTACATTAAATTAGGTTTAAAAAATAGCAGAAGTAAAACCTATAGAATGGCTGTAGGGATGAATTTAGAAGCAGAGATCAAAGAAATGCAGAGTCACACTCATGGAAGTTAACAGCAATAACATTACTTAAAAGATAATTAGAAAAGAACGGATACTGTATCTGTCTGTTGTTGTAGTTGTCCTGTTGAATTTGGTAAGTTGCATGCATCAAACCATTCCTTTTATTAGCGGGACTCCTCCATTCCAGCTGATGCTTCGTCCATCAATGTTGGTGACCAGAAGACACCCTGTCCGCTGCCTGCCTGGCGGATGCTGAATTGCGGCTCGCTAATGTGAAGCCTGACTTCATCCTTTTTTTCCCATTGCACAGACTGAAACCCGGCTTGTAATTATTGATGGAAAAACAGGAAGTGATATTAGAACACCACTGACAAATAAATATAAGGTATGTATGCTGTGCAGTGCAAAAAGTCACACTTTGAGTTTCCTAATAGACAGTACAATATTTTTGAAAGTGCGTACTCTGTCTGAGTCTCCTTTTGAAGGATAAATAAGTATGGGCACATTAATTTAGTGGATCTTTCGCCTCAAGCTAGGTGTACTGTAAACTGTGTTTTAGAACAAAATTAGACCTTCCCAGCAGTGCTCCCACCCAGACCCTTACTAAAGCCAGTCGCAAAAATGTAGAAGACCCCCAATCAGATCTCAAAAAACGAGGCCTAGTAGAAAACTGGTGACAAAACGTACTTTGAAAGTAAAAGTAGGCCCAAATCCCCCCTTACCCACCGTGGATTGTATTCAAACCACTTGCAAGCAAGCAAAAGTATCCATACCCAGCATTGCTCCAAGACTCGCAAGCCCCCCCCACAAACAGCCCCCCGCCCAAACACATGCAATACAAATACTGCTAACCCTAACAAGCACTAAGTTAAGAATATTGGCAAACTCTTTCTTTAAATATGCCAAATCCCCCCTTTCCCACCATGGATTTTCTTCAAATCACTTGCAACCAAAATTACACATTCCCACGAGTGCTCTAAGACCCCAGAACTCAGTTGCAAAAATCTAGAACAGCCCGAAACACATGCAATCCTGCTGCTAGTGCTAACCCTAACAAACCCCAAGTTACAAAAAGTGCCAAAAGGCTTTTCCGCATGGATTTTCTCTAAACCAGTTTTATCCGGTATTATACCTTCCCAGCAATGCCCCAAGAACCACCAACCCACCCGCAAAAAAGCACAACACCCCCAAACAGCCAAAAAGCAAAAATGGAAAATCTCATACTTACAATATTTTTCGGCCTTCTGTCCAAACACTCTGTGCAGCTAGGCCATAACTCCCGTTTTCCACCATGGATTTCCTGAAAAGCAAATGCAATCAAAATTAGACTGTGCCAGCAGTGCTCCCAGACCCCAAAACCCACCCACAAACACTCAAAACCCCCCCAAAGAGGACCTCAAAGACAAGCAAGTCAGCAAAAATGCAAAAAGAATTTTGCCTTCGATTTGGTCCAAACCAGTTTTATCCGGTATTAGACCTTCCCAGCAATGGCCACAGAGCCGTCAACCCAGGTGAAAACAAGTAGAAGACCCCCAAACAGCCAAAAAGCAAAAGTACAAAAATGGGGACTTAGTCATTTTTAGGGCAATTTCCCAAATCACTCCGCGCGCGCTCTGCAGCTAGGCCCTAACTCCCCTCTGCCACCATGGATTTGCTTCAAACCTCTTGCAATCAAATGTATCCATACCCAGGAGATCTCCCAGACCCCGAAACACCCACCCACAAACACCAGGAAGCCCCCCAAACAGGCCCCCGAAAACGCTACATTGAGCGAAATGTCAGTAACAGCAAAAACTTTTTCCTCATGGATTTGGTCCAAACCAGTTTTATACGGTATTAGACCTTCCCAGCAATGGCCACAGAGCCGTCAACCCATGTGAAAACAAGTAGAAGACCCCCAAACAGCCAAAAAGCAAAAGTACAAAAATGGGGACTAAGTCATTTTCAGGGCAATTTCCAAAATCACTCCATGTGCTCTGCAGCTAGGCCCTAACTCCCCTCTGCCACCATGGATTTGCTTCAAACCTCTTGCAATCAAAAGTATCCATACCCAGCAGTGCTCCCAGACCCCAAAACCCACCAACAAACACCCGGAACCCCCCCAAAGAGCACCTCAAAGACAAGCAAGTCAGCAAAAACGCAAAAAAAAATCGCCTCCGATTTGGTCCAAACCAGTTTTATCCGGTATTAGACCTTCCCAGCAATGGCCACAGAGCCGTCAACCCAGGCGAAAACAAGTAGAAGACCCCCAAACAGCCAAAAAGCAAAAGTACAAAAATAGGGACTAAGTCATTTTCAGGGCAATTTCCAAAATCACTCCGTGCGCGCTCTGCAGCTAGGCCCTAACTCCCCTCTGCCACCATGGATTTGCTTCAAATCTCTTGCAATCAAAAGTATCCATACCCAGCATTGCTCCCAGGCCCCGAAACCCACCCAAAAACACCAGGAAGCCCCCCAAACAGGCCCCCGAAAACATGATAGTGTGCAAAAAGGCAAAAACGTTTTCAAGTCTGATTTTGTCCAAACCAGTTTTATCCAGTATTATACCTTCCCAGAAATGCCCCAAGACCCGCCAACCCACCCGCAAAAGAGCACAACACCCCCAAACAGCCAAACAGCAAACATGGAAAATCTCATACTTACAATATTTTTTGGCCTTCTGTCCAAACGAGCTGTGCAGCTAGGTCATGACTCCACTTTTCCACCATGGATGTCCTAAAAACAAACGCAATCAACATTAGACTGTGCCAGCAGTGCTCCCAGACCCCAAAACCCACCCACAAACACCAGAAGCCCCCCAAAAAGGCCCCAGAAAACATGATAGTGAGCAAAAAGCCAAAAACGTTTTCAGGTCTGATTTTGTCCAAACCAGTTTTATCCGGTATTAGACCTTCCCAGCAATGCCCCAAGACCCGCCAACTCACCCTCAAAGAAGTAGAACACCCCCACAAGTGCAGAGTCTTTCTTCATTGGGCGTAATCCAGCCCTCTGCTTTGAGGGAAATAGGAGTCTGGAGGAGGAGGATAGAGGAGCATGTTCTTGTGAACTTGTGAACCTGAGGAATGCAGACTGCGGCACCTTCAAATCAATAAGCAAATAAGTAAAGACAGTTCTGCTGATGGGCTTGTTTTTGTGATTAGGTGATTAAAGTTTTTATTTATTTTAACTGTGCAAAACAAAGAAAGACAGACACACAGGAATAAAAGTGAATAAGGACGAAAAAGAAAGTTATTGCTTCAGTGGCTTATATTCAGGGCTCGGTGTCAGGGAATAAGAGTCCGTCCTCATACTCTGCGAATTCAGGCGGGAGTAGGCCACCTAACAGAGAAGAAATTCCCTCATCTAAGTTGCTGTCCTCCTCGTCTTCTTCCGGCATGTATTCTCGTACTTTGTAATCTGGTGGTATGAGGTGCTGATTCATCTTGATCATTGTTAACCTCTCCACATTTTTGGGCGAGAGGCGGGTCCTTTTGCAAGTTACAATGCCACCAGCAGCACTGAAAACACGTTCAGAAGACACACTTGCGAGTGGGCAAGACAAGTAGTTTATAGCCAGGTTGGAGATCTCTGGCCACAATTCTTTTTTCCCATGCCAATACGCCAATGGGTCAGCATTAACATAGACCTCTGTTGAGTCATTCAGATAGTCCTGAACCATCGACTCAAGGTTCTCCATGGTTCCTCCACTTTGCTTACTTTTTGCTGGGACCTTTTGAGAAGCAAACCCAAGCTGAGTTAGCCAAACCTCTTCTTCACCCAATGTTACTGTTGTGTCTGGTGCAGATAATCTGGTTGCCGGTGTCTTTAACGGCTGAGAGGTCACTTCTGTCACAGCCACAGGTGCAGAAGCAGATTCTTTTGACTGGGGATGGCCTGCTGATGCTGATGTACTGCCTTTTCCTTCAATGTTCTGCCGTTCTCTTTCAAACCTCATGGCTGACACAGCTAGCCAATGTTTGTACATTAAAACTTGTGCGTCACCAAATGCAAAGAATGCTCTGCCTGCCAGTGCCTTTATGTAGCGTGGATCCAGAATAGTAGCACAAATGTAATGCTGTTCTGAGTGGATCATTTGAAGACATTAATCACCAAGTAGGCGCTGTAATAATTTCTGCTCCAAAACAAAAGCTTCTTGCTTTTCTTCATCTTTTTCAAGCATAGAAGACACCGCCTTCAGTTGGTGCTCTAGCATGCGCAACAATGGGATAGCTTTTCCCAAATTACAGTCCTCCCTGCTGACTGCACGTGTGAAGACCTCAAAAGGACGAAGCATGTCTGTCAGGCTTTTAACGAGCTCCCATTGCGCCGCATCTAGCCTCAGGTCCTTCAGAGCTGTACCCAGTGTTAAGAAATACTGATCGAGTACCGTAAACTGCTCATACAGATGCTCAAGCATGTAGACGGTTGAGTTCCAACGTGTTTGCACCTCCTGGATGAGTGCTTTCACTGGCATTCGACGTTCATGTAGCAGGCCCCTCAGATGCTTCCGGGCATTAAAAGAATGGCTGAAATGGTTGCACATTCTTCGGCAGGTGGTCACTAACTCGCACACTGGAGTTTCTTCACTCAAGATTTTTTTAACAACCAGGTTTATACAGTGCGCCAAACACAGCACTCTGAAATATTTACCCAGCTCCATGGCCTTATCTACATTGGCGACATTATGCATGGAAACATAACCAATCTTGCGTTTTTTTGGCGACAGCCATTGAAAGACCTTTGTGTTAAACTCCTTCAAAATGTTTTCTCCTGTATGACTTGTCTCCATGCCAAACATGGCTAGTGTTGAATGTTTCAGAGCAGCTTTAAAAACGTTGTCCGGGTCAACACCTGCCCTTAGCTTTGCTGTAACTCCTGAAAAAGAGACCCAGTGTGCAGTGATGCACATGTAATCAGTGCCTGCGCCACTGGTCCACATGTCTGTTGTCAGATGTATAGTGTGAACAGCACTCTTCTGCAAAGCTGCCCCAATCACCTCCCGCAC
The DNA here is from genome assembly GCF_964263255.1 of Lissotriton vulgaris. Taxonomy (NCBI): domain Eukaryota; kingdom Metazoa; phylum Chordata; class Amphibia; order Caudata; family Salamandridae; genus Lissotriton; species Lissotriton vulgaris. Next base: position 497,685,584 of record NC_141691.1, read on the forward strand.
ATCTTCATGTAGTGCTGGAACCGCAACTCTGGCAAAATAGAACTGGCTAGGAACCTTCCATTTAGGGCTGAGCGTTGCCACTAATTCTAGAAAACCAACCCATTCCACAAAAGAAAAAGGGAGAGGGTCCAGAGCTAGCATTTTAGCCAGCTTAGTGTTATACAGACGCGTCAGTGGGTGGTTGCGATCAAATGGCGCTTCTGAAAACAACATGTTTCTAATGGTGGGCTGGACCATTTAACGGGATGATGATGACTTCTTCGACCCAGTTACGCTCGGTGATGATGAACTTTTTCGCATTGGTGTCTCACTCTCTCCCACACTCTTAGTGTGGCTCACAGGGGGTGTGCTGCTGACAGGGGTACTGGGTGTAAGTGAAGTGTTTGACGCTTCTTCCTCCTCGTCATCATCAGATGAAACATCAACGTATACAGTTTATTGACTTCCAATTCGGGCTACCTTGATCTCCTTTAGGTGGGCAAACCATTGGACAATGTGCTGTCTCTCAAGATGACCTCTCTGGCCTCCGGTACCATAGTTGGTACCAAACTTACCACGACTAACTGCAAGCTTACAAATGCTACAAATGCCTATGTTATCTCTTTTTGGGCAAACACTAAAGAAGTCCCAAACTGCGGACTTGAAATGTCTGAGGGGGGCGGAGGAGGCGATACTGGTGGTGGTCATGCTGCTAATGCCAGATGAAGTGGAGGATGTGTGTTGCCGAACTTTACTACGTTGTGCACTTGCACCACCACTAATTGAGGTTGAGGTGGATGGAGGTCCCTTCTGGCGAGAAAGAAATATGGAAGCGGTAGGTGGTGGTGTACTAGTTAACTCCAATGATGGTGTTCCCATTGCCTTCTCGTCGACAACATCACGCTCAGCAGCTTTTCGGGCTAGGGTCAAAATGTCTGTTTGCTGCATGCCCGCTGAGGCTGGAGTGGTGTGTATGATGATTGCGTTGTCGTTGTGAGAGTCTTCATCAGCAGGAGTAGTGGACGCCACTTCTTCTTCGGCACCACACTCCATAAGTACGAGAGTATCGGGGACCTTCCTTTTACGCTTAGCTACCTTTGTCAGATCATGGTGTGCCTCACTCTCAGACGGCAGTGGTGGTTCCCAAGTTTGATCCATATGATTAGAAGGAGGTGGGCTTGAAGATGTAGACACCATCCTTGATCTTTTCCTTGCTAGGGATGTGGAAGACAATAAATGATCAGGAGGAGTGGCTTCCTCAAATGATACCTCGGCTTGAATGTCGATTTCCTGATGTGCCCCTACTTCGGGAGGAACAACTATTGTGGGCACTTGTGCCCCTCCATGCACCTCTGCTTGCGCATCTCCTTGTGCTGCCTCTCCTTCCACATGTACTTGGGCTTGTACTTGCACATGTGGTTGTTGTTGCGGCTGTGGTTGTTCAACACTCGTCAGTTACAACAACCTGTGTTGATTGAGGGACATTGCTGCTACTTTCTTGCGATGAGCCAACATCACTGGTCGATAGTGATTGAACAAGTAGCCCGCTGCTGCTGCAGGCATACTTTTTTTTTATTCCCAGAAAATGTGGCGGGCGGCACACCAGTCTCCTTGGTAACTTGCTTCTTCTGCTCCTTACTGGCAACTTTCTTGCTAGAAGAGCTATGGGGAACTTTTTTTGGGGCCATCTTCTTCAGAGGTCAGAACAGCAGGCCGCAGTTGCCCGAGTTGCAGAGTTGTCTGTGGCCAGACGTGACGTCGCGTGACGTTTTGCTTCACACACACACACAAGTCTGCAGGACTTCTTCCTGGCACTGGTGGTTCTCTTGAGTCTTGTGCACCTAAAAGCAATGGAAGACAGAGGAACATCGGTTATACACCCCAAAAAGTCGAAAAACACATAAAAATCAGCACAATCCCATGCCATCCATGCCCTCAATGATGTTTAAATTCAAGACACCCCACAGAAAGACTAGGCCCATGCACCACTCACTAGCCCTGGGCAAAAGGCCCCAACAGCAGCCAAAGAAATCGAAAAACACACAAAAATCAGCAAAATCCCATGCCATCCATGCCCTCAATGATGTTTAAATTCAAGACACCCCACAGAAAGACTAGGCCCATGCACCACTCACTACCCCTGGGCATAAAGGATGAAAGCTAGGCAAAATGAGTGCAGGCCTGAGAACACTGCCTGCCTTCAAAATGGCCCCTTGCCCCCAGCACATGGCCAGGGCCTGTCTATACCAGCACTCAAAATGGCCCCCACCCACATGGCCAGTCCCCAACAGCAGCCAAAAAAATCGAAAAACACACAAAAATCAGCACAATCCCATGCCATCCATGCCCTCCATGATGTTTACATTAAAGAGACCCCACAGAAAGACTCAGTCCATGCACCACTCACTAGCCCTGGGCAAAAGGCCCCAACAGCAGCCAAAGAAATCGAAAAACACGCAAAAATCAGCACAATCCCATGCCATCCTTACACTCAATGATGTTTAAATTCAAGACACCCCACAAAAAGACTAGGCCCATGCACCACTCACTACCCCTGGGCATAAAGGATGAAAGCTAGGCAAAATGGGTGAAGGCCTGAGAACACTGCCTGCCTTCAAAATGGCCCCTTGCCCCCAGCACATGGCCAAGCCTGTCTGAACCAGCACTCAAAATGGCCCCCACCCACATGGCCAGTCCCCAACAGCAGCCAAAAAAATCGAAAAACACACAAAAATCAGCACAATCCCATGCCATCCATGCCCTCCATGATGTTTACATTAAAGAGACCCCACAGAATGACTCAGTCCATGCACCACTCACTATCCCTGGGCAAAAGGCCCCAACAGCAGCCAAAAAAAATCGAAAAACACACAAAAATCAGCACAATCCCATGCCATCCATGCCCTCAATGATGTTTAAATTCAAGACACCCCACAGAAAGACTAGGCCCATACACCACTCACTACCCCTGGGCAAAACGCCCCAACTGCACCCAAAATTCGAAAAACACACAAAAATCAGCACAATCCCATGCCATCCATGCCCTCAATGATGTGTAAATTCAAAACACCCCACAGAAAGAGTAGGCCCATTCACCACCCACTAGCCCTGAGCAAAAGGCCCCAAAAGCAGCCAAAGAAATCGAAAAACACACACAATCAGCACAATCCCATGCCATCCATGTCCTCAATGATGTTTAAATTCAAGACACCCCACAGAAAGACTAGGCCCATGCACCACTCACTACCCCTGGGCATAAAGGATGAAAGCTAGGCAAAGTGGGTGCAGGCCTGAGAACACTGCCTGCCTTCAAAATGGCCCCTTGCCCCCAGCACATGGCCAGGGCCTGTCTGTACCAGCACTCAAAATGGCCCCCACCCACATGGCCAGTCCCCAACAGCAGCCAAAAAAATCAAAAAACACACAAACATCAGCACAATCCCATGCCATCCATGCCCTCCATGATGTTTACATTAAAGAGACCCCACAGAATGTCTCAGTCCATGCACCACTCACTAGCCCTGGGCAAAAGGCCCCAACAGCAGCCCAAAAAATCGAAAAACACACAAAAAACAGCACAATCCCATGCCACCCATGCCCTCCATGATGTTTACATTAAAGAGACCCCACAGAAAGACTCAGTCCATGCGCCACTCACTAGTCACTACCCCTGGGCAAAAGGCCCCAACAACAGCTCAAAAATTGAAAATTCCAAAATTGTAGTTGCAGCAACTATAATGCCCCAAACAAACTCCCCATCCAACTCGGTTGAAGACAACTACAGAGCCTTTACTACGAGGATAGTATCCACCACGGACTCTATTGCCCCATTAAAAAGATGTAAACCTAAAGGCAGAGTACCAGCCCCATGGTACAACGACTCCCTGAAAACCCTCAAACTAACCTGTAAACAGGCCGAGAGGAAGTGGAGACAAGGCTACTGCGAAACAAACAAAATCATCTGGAAAAACAAGCTCCTAGAATACAAATCTGCCATCACTGAGAGCAAATCCACCTATTACTGCTCCACTATAGTCAACGCAGCAAATAGCTCCAAAAGCATCTTCCGGATCCTTGACAACCTTATCCACCCCGACTGTGCCAAGAAAACTATTCCCCCCTCACAGACCCTCTGCGATAATCTCGCACAGTTCTTCACTGACAAAATTGAGACCATCATTCACAATCTTGCAATTCCCCCATCGCAAGATAATCTAAACTCCCCCGGAGCCGCCACCACCAACCGCGATCCGCCGAGCCCAGAACACCTACCCAGTGAATGTCTACAGGATCTCCCCCCTATCCCCGAAGCAGATTTCGAGAGACTGGCACACGGAATCACTTCTGGGTCTCCCCTCGACCCACTGCCCCCTAAAACCTGGAAAGCGTGCGGAACTGAACTATTCCACATCCTCCGTAGGATCTGTAATCAATCTCTATGCTGCGGACTTGTCCCCTTCCCTTGGAAGCAAGCACTCATCACCCGGCTGCTGAAAAAACCCTCCTTGAACCCCGAGTGTCTATCCAATTTTCGACCCATATCGCTTCTACCCTTTCCAGCGAAAGTGGTGGAACCCTGGGTTAGCTCCTGTCTATCGAAACATCTTGAGCAGAGTCACATTCTGGACGACTTCCAATTCGGATTCCGACCAGCCCATGGCACCGAAACAGCTGTGCTTACAGCCGTGGAAGAACTTCGTATGCGTGCAGACAGGGGCCACACAGTGGCCTTGATCTTATTGGACCTGTCTGCCGCATTCGATACGGTTAACCATGGGATTCTGCTAAAGAGGCTCAGAGAGGCAGGGGTCGAGGGCACAGCCCTGCTCTGGTTCCATTCATACCTGAGAGATAGGAAACAAGCTGTGTCCCTCCCCCCTTTTCAATCCGCTTTTTCCCCAGTACCTCACGGTGTACCCCAGGGCTCGTCCATCAGTCCGATCCTTTTTAATGTTTATCTAAAACCTCTGGTCACCTTAATTAAATCCCACAGACTGAAAACTGTAAACTACGCGGATGACACCCAGCTCATCCTCTCATGGGAGGGGGAAGATTCTATCCCCATGGAATCATTCCATGACTGCTTAAGAGACACAGCCGGCTGGCTGCACCTGAATTCCCTGCAATTCAATTCCTCCAAGACCGAGGTCCTGTTCTGTCCTGGGAGCCGGATCCCTCGCCTATTTCCTGCGGAATTCTGGCCCCCGGAAAACCCAGAAAAACCACAGCCGGTTACCAGTGTCCGCAATCTGGGTGTTATGCTAAACAACAACCTCAGCATGGAAACACAGGTAACCAAAATAGTCTCCACCTGCTCGGCCCTACTGCGCTCCTTACGCAAAATCATGCCACTCCTCCCCGCCCAGGCCCGAGCACTGATAGTCAGGTGCACTATCCTTAGTCGCCTTGACTATTGTAATGCTCTTATGCTCGAGTCCCCAGCTATTCTACTGGACAGACTCCAAAGAGTCCAGTCGGCTGCAGCCAAACTGGCCCTTTGTTGGACCAGGAGATCCTCGGCCACTGCAGCCTTAGCCGAGCTACATTGGCTCCCTTTAAAGCAACGAATAGCATTTAAAGCACTCTGCCTGGTCTTCAAGGCACTACACGGAACGGGCCCCAGACCCCTACAAAAAATGTTTTCCTGGTACACCCCCATCAGAACTCTACGATCCGCCACAGCCTGCTTTGTGACGGTACCCGGATTTAACAAGGTAAGGACCGGGGGAAGATCCTTCAGAGTGGCCGCCGCCAAGCTTTGGAACAGTCTGCCGGTCGACATTTGCCAAATTTCACAACTCCTGCCATTCAGGAAGCGAATTAAAACTTGGCTCTTCCCCTAATCCCGTTACGTCTAACCCCGAAACAGCCTCCCATCTCTTCCATCTCTGGAGTAAGCCCTCAGCGCCAGGATACCTGCTAGGTGACAGCTGCGCTCTACAAGTGTTTTAAATAAATATAAATAAAATAAACTTACTTGTGAAATTTCTAATCCAAAAAGTGACCCAAAGAAAGTCAAAAAGGCCTCAAATCCAAATATCCAGCAGCATCCACAAAAAGCAATCCTTCCAGGTCAAGATCCAAATGAAAGTGACCAGCACATGAAGAAAGCACTGGGAGAAGCCTGCTGGACAGGAACAGGAAGTTAGAGACTGTGGGGCACTTCCTTCCTTCCACCCCCCTGCCCCCCAAAATGGACTCCTTGCAAAAAAAGTGCAGGCAAATGCCAACCTGAGGAGTTATTCTGATAAAAATCATCATTTTCAGAAGGTTTATGCTGCTTGCTGGTGGATTTCTTGTGCAGAATTGCAAATTTTGTAATTTTGCGAGTACGAGATTGTTGCTGCCCGCCGCATCTACAAGTTCGCAATTGCGAACTCCCGCGATACGTGATCACGGCGTACTCGCGTTGACAAACTATCGCTGTGCAAGGTGGCAAGCCGCGATGATGTAATCGCGGTCGCCAAACTCCCGCGGGATCCCGCAGCAAGATCCAAAACGGCGCAGCACTCGCAAAATATCGAGAAAAACAACTCGGCAAACGCTGAATGACAGTAAGTGAACGCCGCGTGCCGCAATATTGTATCACCAAGTAAAAAAATCCGCTGTGTGCAAATTTGCGGATTTTCGGCAAATTTGCGAGAGTTCGCTGATTCCGAATTTACCGAAAATCCGCAAAATCCGCGAGCGGAATGGATTTCACGCCCATGCTTAATCTGGATCAACTCTCTCTAAGAGAGAGGTGATATAGGCTGCAAACACACCTGGACTATTCTCATAGCCCATGGCCAGGCGTTTAAATTGGTGTTGTTTGCCGCCACTGGTAAAACTGGTCCATTAGGAACTTAGACCATCCAAATTGTGGGAAAAAAAAACATTGGATATGTCAAGTGTGGTCTTAAACCGTTTTCACACATGACCATCCACCAAAGCAGAGCCGTGGGTATTCTGTACTGCACAGGTACGGCAATGCGAGTCCAAATGCCGGTAATCCAATACCAAACGGTACGAACCTTAAGGCTTGGTCATAGTAAAAAGTGGGTTATTCATCTGTGACACGCAAGGTTCAATAACTCCTTGATATTCTAATTGTTCAAGGACTTCCACAACGGAATCCTTGCATTCACGCCGGATGGGATATTGAGGTTGAGGCTGTGGCATAGACCGTAAGGGAATCTCGTGGTGCGGTCAAAATTTATCCCAACCACTGTGAGTACGGTACAAAGCCGGTGGAAGGGCCTTAGCCCACTCTTCTGCAAAATTCAGCGCATGCTCTTTAGACATTGCGTGCACGAAACTAGGGAGGATTACCTCCTCCCCTCTCGGAGCTGCGAGAACAAAAGGTGGGGGCCAGTCAGCCTCCGCTAACAAAATGTCCAAAATACCTCTTTTATTGTACGTTGTATGTCACCTTCAATTAAAAGGACAATTTCAAAAAGCCTATCAGGGGGAGCTACTCTAGTATCAGCTGTCTCTACAGCAACATATTGATCAGTCGCTGTCACCTTCAGTAGTGGACGCAGGGTCTCTCTCACTATGGTAATCTCCGCCGCGCTGTCCAACACGTCAGCGCCCATGTCTGATTCTGAAGCTGCATTTTCACTATCTCTGGCATATCTCGCTGTCAAAGTGGCAACTTTCTTTTTTCTGAAACTGGGGTCTTTTCAGTGTAGAATCGTCCTGCTTGCCTTTTCCATCAACACTCTGCTGGCCACCCCTACCTCTTCCGTCGCTTCCACCACCGGACGTAGAGGCCGATGTGCCCTGTAAAGAACGAGGAGAGCGTTGATCAGGAACCTGAAATATATCAGGCGACTTAATCGTAGTGCGGTCGCGCAACTCATAAATGCGCTCAGTAGACGCAGGCACTGGTGATGGGGAACGGTACTCCTGTTCTGTTGCTGTTTCCCATGTTTTTTATTCCTGTTCCATTTTTTCTTTGGAGCAGTGGGTTGAAAGTCCGTTTCAGACTTCGAACCCTGAGGTTGTTTTTTATCTTTAGCAGAAACGGGCTTGACACCTAAACTATTGCTGCCAATTTTATAAGCCACCGTAACAATTCTCGGTAACTGTCAGGGTTTGTCGCATCGGGGACATCGCGTAAGGCATTAGCCACTTGAAAGTTCACTGCATCTCCCTTTATATTAGAAAGGACCAGATCGAAAACTATGTCAAATCTGCTGACTCTCATTCCCAAATCAACCGCAGCCTCAGGTCCGTGTTTGTCCTGAACACCTTTAATAACCGTCGGAATGACAGCCATGGACGGAGTGCCGAAGCACCTCATGTACACTGCCGCAAAAATTCTCCCCCATGACTCGCAGTCACTGGCTTCTGGTACCAAGTCCTTGAGTAAACTAATTGTAAGAATCCTGTGTTTTTCAACGGGAGTCGAATAAGGAAATACTGCTTCCAGCTGGTCAAACTTCTCAGCAAGCCAAAAAGGCATATTATCCTTATCTTGGGGACGCTTGCCCATTATTGCATTGGCCATCACGGGACTAAGCTTCATTCCGCTCGGTCCCGCTGGAAGTGCCTCAACACCAGGGGCCCTGCCCTGGAAATTGCAGGTAACATATTGAACTAGGGCCCGGATAATACTAATAGAAAAGTTATAAAGGGTCCGTAATTCAGCAGCAGGACTTGCCCCACACGAGGATGCGGGGTGAATCCAGCCAAAACCGGCCAAGTAGCTCCCAGAATGAACAAAGGACCCAATCTAATCGCTGTTACACTGTGAGGAAGGGCGCCATTAAACCAAACAAGGTGCTGCCATGCAGAAATCGGAATCTCCTGTGTTCTATAAGGAACATACTCCAAGGGCACGGCTGTGTGATTATAAGTCTCAAATACCTGAGCAGCTGCCTCCACAGCAGGAAATTTCACCCATGAGTAGAAAATCTCAAACGGGTAAGCAACCTCAGCACTGACCACCAAAATAACTTCCATGCCCTCCAAACCAATGTCATAAGCTTGCAAATGATTACGGACCACAATGCGACTATGCTGTGGTATGTCAACGTTAGCCATAGTGAAACAGAGAAGAAAGGTACAATGTAAAATAAAGTAGCACAACTGGGTAGTAATTCAAAAGGAAACCGTTTTGAAAGATTCAAGCTTGAAAGGACCTATGTAACTATAGGTAGGTTTGTCCAACACTACTGTTAACCGGAAACAATAGTGAAGGGGCTAAGGACCGATAGAAGTACTACTCAAGCATCATGTAAGAAGACCACCTTCGAATGGGCGCCATGTAGCAGGGATTCTGCTCATACACAGAACTGTGCATAGAGACTTGGAACTTCAGTAAATTAGGGTGTGCTAAAACTCACCTTAGTAGCCAAAATCCCCTACTAGACTAGCAATCAGTGTCTCATTGGTTCTTCCATAACCCCAATGATTAGACAACCCAGAACATGGAACTTAGAATACCTCAGGCAATGTGGAACACATGAACACTCTTTCATTATGCTCTCATACCAGTCCAAAACAGGGAGTAAATAGAGACACATGCAAGTTTTAAATATTTATTTCTAATGCCGTGTTCCCAGGCGCAGTATCTAATCTAATACAAGCAGACATATTATAAGCAACAAGATTATCAGCATAGTTACTATTCCATAAAATACAAAGGGAGAAAGTATGTTACAATGTTAAATTGAAAACAGGTTAGAATACACCTATACCTCACCCTCCCTAGCTAGTAGGTTATTTTATATCTACAGAAGGTCTCTTGGGATTACAAGGGCGGCCCCATACGTCTGTTCCTAGAAGAAATGGAACATCAGTTTCTGCACCAGCTCTCTGCATGCAAATGCTCTCCAAGGGTGTTTGATCATGCCTACGCAGTGCATTATTAAACGCGCCAAAATCAGAGGTGGCCACAGCTGCATATATGTTATGTCTAGAATGTGAGCTGATCAGTCGGAAGAACAACCACTGTGTTGAAATAACTTTGAAGGCCTCGGCACTCACTACTCAGACAAAGCTTTCCAAGCAAGGCAGCTAATATAGAAAAACATTATTCTTGTGTGAAGCAAAACACTCTGCTAACTCTAAAAATGTATAATAATGTGTGCCGTGTGCAAAGACAGCAGAAAGGAACAAGCATTTGCAATGCAATAGGTCTCGCATTAGGAAAGTCTGAGCTATTGGTATTGTAAATGACAATTTTTTTATTTAGGTTTTGTTTTTGAAAATAGCGAAATTAATAGCTTTGTCATTTACAATGCCAATAGTCATAACTTTCGCAAATGTGACACCTATAGCATTTGCAATGCAATATGTGTTGTATTTACGTGACTTACGTGTATTGATATTACAAATAATAATGGCTTTTAATTTTTTTTCAATAATTAATACTTAAATAAAAGTTATTGTAATTCATAATGGCAGGGGTGGGTGAGGGGTGGGTGAGGGGTGGGTGCGGGGGTGCGACTGGGTGCGGGGGTGTGACGGGGTGCGGGGGTGTGATGGGGTGAGGGGGCGTGACGGGGTGAGGGGGTGTGATGGGGTGCAGGGGTGTGACGGGGTGAGGGGGTGTGACGGGGTGAGGGGGTGTGACGAGGTGAGGGGGTGTGACGGTGAGTGGGTGTGACGGTGAGGGGGTGTGACGTGATGGGGTGCGGGGATGTGAGGGAGCAGGAGGGTGAGGGTGCGGGAGGGTGAGGGTGCGGGAGGGTGAGGGTGCGGGAGGGTGAGGGTGAGGGTGCAGGAGGGTGAGGGTGCAGAAGGGTGAGGGGGGTGTGAGGGTGAGGGGGTGTGAGGGTGTGTGAGGGTGTGTGAGAGGGTGAGGAGGGGTGAGGGTCAGAAGTAAATGGTGGCAGGGCAGACATCATAAGACAGAGAGATGAGACTGCGTGGTGACTGGGCTGGTGAGTTTCATAATCAGGAGGGGCAGAGTCAGCACAGTCTGCGAGGGATCAACATGTCTAGAGGCAAAGCATAGCACAACTAGAATTCCCAAAGATTACAGCAGAAAAGGCTACAGTATTAACAGCACCTATAGTAGAAACCAAAATTTTGCTCCTTACCTTGGAAATCTAGTTAATGGCAGATGTGTAAGTGACAGATTCACTTTTTTTTTCCAACCAGATTTTGTTTTTTTCAAGACAGTCGATACACGTATATACTGCTTATTGTTCACGTCATATTTTGCACTTTTTTGCACGTATTATACATAATCATTACTCTCCGGCGTTCTTGGCTCAACATTCCCTTGTAACAAAACGTTCCCCCATGGAGTTGCGCTTGAGTGGATATTTGCAATTCCTGTGTGTTATTAGGTTCTCGTGGGTCAGGCTTCGGGTCTTTGTGTGTGTTACAGTGTTGGCCAGATTCAGATTAGGTGTTCTCCTCATCCGCTCCCTTGTTCTAGCGAGGCTGGCTGCGGAGTGCTTGCCCCACTACCATTGTCCTGCCTGCTTTGTCCTGCCGCGAGAGTGCCGCCGCGCAGCCCGCGGCGACCCGGAAGCTCTTGGCCGGCCGGCCAATCTGCTCGCGGCCGACCGGAAGTCCCGCCTCCCGAGGTCCGCGAGCTGTCGGCGCATGGAGCGCCCTGCCGTCCGGGGTAGCCCAGGTCCCCAGGAGGGGGCCGGGGAGAAGGAGGAGTGTGGCGCCTGTTGCGGGGCTCCTCTGACCTGAGGGAGCCCCGATTTAGATGAGGAGACGCGCCGTGAGGAGCCCCGCCGGAAGACCGCAGTCGGTGAGTGGGGCCCAGGGCTGATGTGAAGTGCGTGCGTGCCTGTGTGTATGCCTGGGTGGGGGTGGGGGGGTGGGGGGGAGGAGGGGGAGTGTGTGCGCGCGTGTGTGCGTGTGTGCACGAGGGAATGTGTGTGCGCATGCGTGACTGTGTGTGATTGAGAGAGAATGCGAGGTAGGGGATAATGTGCCTGTATGTGTGCCTGTATGTGTGCCGTATGCCTGCGTGTGCAAGCGCGCGCCTGTGTGTGTGTGTGCGCGTGCGTGCGTGCATGCAGAGGGGTGGGGGCTGCCTGTGTCTGTGTGTGAGCAAGGGCTTTGCACCGCGCATGCGCAGCTACCAGACGCTCGCTCCCGAGGTGAAATCTGACCTCGTCAAAGCGCGCGTCTGGTAGCTGTCCACATTCCTAAATACGGGCCACAATAGGTCTGAAGCAGACACCTTCAATGCTCACGCATTGAGGGTAGGTCTGCTCGACCTAAAATGGTGTTTAAACTTCTAATAAGCTCATGCCAACTTAACACAGTGTAAATGCAAGGCTCATCCCCATGACACTTAAAAAAAGGTATTCCCATTCAATGCAGTCAAAATCTTTCTCCGCGTCAAGTGAGAGAGATAATGCATCATTTTGGAGACGCTTAGCAGACTACGGTGTTTGTGTTAGAGTGCGGAGCGTTGGTTCCTAGAGGATTGACCAGGTACAAATCCTACTTGTGAGTAATGAATCAAAGAAGGTAAAACTTTACATAAACGGGTAGCTCGGACACTAGCTAATATTTTAATATCACAATTCAATAAAGATATGGGGCAATAGAAAGAAGGGGGTCTTTTCCAGGTTCAGGTATAACAGCAATTACAGCTTTATTAGATAGGGGACCTAGAGAAGATTTATCCTCAGCCACTTGAAATGCGGCATGAAGGGAGTCAACAATCTCCAAACCCGCACATCGATAAAATTCCGCTGGAAAGCCATCTTCACCTGGAGCCTTACGATAAGGTAAGTTAGCTATTATATGTGAGATCTCCTCCTTGGTGATTTCACCCTCTAGAAATTGTCAGCTGTCGTCTGAAAGATAGGGCAGGCTTGCTTTTGTGAGGAAGGCTTTTAACTTATCAATATCAAGTTCAGTCTCAATGGAGTAAAGAGATTTGTAAACTAGAGCAAATTCATTAACAATGTCTTGGGGTCTAGTTAGCATAGCTCCTGTAGCAGATTTTATAGCTGGCATAGCCATAGCTGCTTCTCTCTGTCTTAATTGCGCTGCCAGTAGCCTCCCAGCCTTCTCCCCCTGCTCGTATTGTCTGCCTTTCATCCTTTGCAAGGCATATTCCGCCATAGAAGTAAAAAGATTATTCAATGCCATACAAGATTGTTCCATTGATTTGTGGTGCTGGAGGGTGGGTTTGGCTGCGTATAAAAAGGTATAGGACATCATATCTTATTCTAATTCTTTCTTCTGGGCAATATTCTGTTCATTAGTTAGTGCTGCGTTCCTCATAAGCTGCCCCGTATAGTCAAGTTAAGTCAAGTTTAAATTTGTATAGCGCACTACTCACCCAGAGGGTCTCAAGGCGCTTGAGGGAGGGGGTAGCTTTACTTATCAAATATACCCAAAGGCCAGGGAGCGTGGGGAGCGACCGCCTCTGAGCGAGTCAGGATAGTAGATTTAGCTGCCGCCCTAAGGGTTCTACCTGATGTTAGGGAACCTGAATTAATGGAAATGTAATCCTGAAAGTGAGTATGCATTAGGGTTTACCCTTGGGAGTTCTATAACGTTGAATATTCATGCGCCAGGGCTTACGTCCCGGCGAGTCCGATTTCTAAAGAAAGGAGGACTGGGGAATGGTCAGAAAGTGCAGCCTCTAAGATATTAGATTCCTGAGTCCTCTGAACCACATTGTGAGAAACCTAAAAATAATCTAAATGGGATGAAGTGTCAGGAGAAATTAAAGTATATTCTACGTCTGTTGGATGAGAAAGACGCCATGGTCTACCAGACTGTTATCTGCTAGTATATCATCCATCAGGAGTCTGTCTGCCGCATTACACCCATCTAATGGACCTGTTTAGTCTAAAACTGGATCTCTTACCAGATTCCAGTCTCCGCCAATAAGGAATCGTGAAGCACCTGTTTCAGTTAGGAGGTGATTCAAATGTAAAAGAAATGGCTTTTTCACACCGGTCAGAGCATAAACTGAGCCAATGCAAAAGTGAAATTCCCCAATTCATAATTTGATAAAAACATAACGTCTGTCTGGGTCTGTCCGGGATTTTAACACTGTCATCAGTAGAGACTTACGAATAAGGATCAAATAAAGTTGGTATAAAATGGTTACTACTATAAGGATTAACTTAGAACGAGAACAGAAAGAGAAACAAGGAGGAGAAAAGAAAAGTGGAAGGGAAATCCTGGTACACAATACAAGCAATATAGTGTTAAGAAGATAGCCAGAGAGAGGTGTGAATAATGTGTGAAGCTAAAGCTGCACTACAGATCAGTAAATGTGATGTGATATGAGTTGATAAGAGGAGAATGTAAGGGGGAGAGGATGGGAAGGAAGGGGATGAAGGAATTTAAAGTTTTAACCACGGGCCCAAGACTGGTGGAGCAACACCATGATGAGGGGTCCCATCAAGAGAACGGGGTAGTGAGAAATAAATACAGAAGAATACAAAAGGACAGAACCACTGTATAAACAGAAATGCCAGCAATATTGATAATTGATCATTTAACAATAAGACAGCATGGCAATGTAACTTTGAATAATATTATTCTGCCTATAGATTAAAGAAATCATTTGGATCTATACTATTATTGATAATATTAATCATTTCATATGAATTAATAACAACAGTATAAACCGTGAAATTTGATAATACAAAACATACCCATATAATGTTGTGAGTTAAAAGCTGACATTCGGGGGGGGCGGAGCTAGCCGGCGTCAATGGCGGACGCGTAAGAGCGAAGCTCCTCGCCGTCGCCTGACATTATCCTGCTAATATCCTTCCCTGGCAGTGGACGCCGTGCAAGAACGGCGGGAATCGCTGCCCCTAACCCCAACTGACCTCCGGTGAGCCATTGGGCGTGAACCCACACCGACAACCCTCATTTTGGCGGTCTTTCCTGTGAGCACCGGACCAGGCCCGCAACCCCGGTCTTTCCTGAACAGAAGACCGCGCTGCGTCACCCGACGTGCAGCCGCGGCGAGCCACGCACTTCGCGGGCTGGCGGAGCCTGGTGGAGACCCGACTTCTTGGAGCCCCGGACCCCTGGACTGGACACCGGAGGTACACTACAGGACGCTGGGGGCGACGGGCACCTCGGTGGCAGCGCCGGACCAACTGAAGAGCCGGGAGGGGAATGTGTAGCTGCCGCCATAACCCTCTTGGTTGTACGCTTACCCACGGCCCCCGGACGACAGTGAATGCTACAACACAGGGGTGTAGTACGTGGGCTGGGGAGCGTGCGGCCGACTGAGTGTTGAGGGCCCCCCCGCACATTGATGTACGAAACCGCCCTAGGCCGTCCCGGCCGCTCTGGAGGGTGAGGGGCCTGCTACTGCCAGCCTGACCTGGAGACACATGCGATCGGAGCTGTGACTGGGCGGGGCCCGCATAATACCGCGCCCGAGCCACTGTACCCCTGAAAGTGCCCCCCAACAACGGGGAAGTTCGCAAGGTGCACTGGTAACCAGAAGTGCCCGCATCCACGTGGAACGCTACCCTCCCCCCGGGCACCGGAGGTGGCGGCGAGCAGCGATCTGCCTTGGGAACCGACGCAGCCTGCGAGAACCCAGTCCCCCCAGAAACAACCATGGGCAAGGGGGATAGAACGCAAACGAAATTGTCGTTCGACCAACGGCGTCAAAAGGAGCCGGAGCAGCAAGTTACCCAATCTCCGGGCGCCGCTGGTGACCCAGGCGCCTCGCTATGTGAGGAGATAAAAGGGATGCTCACGACTATGGAAAAGGGTCTGCAGGAAGGCATGTCCGCCATTGGTAATAAGATCGATGCGCTGTCCTACCGGATGGACCGTATGACTGAAAGGATAGGCAAGCATGCGGAAAGGCTAGACTTGGCGGAGCGCCGGTTGACTGAGACAGAGGAAGCGCAAACCGAGTGGGATGCCGACCGCAAGCAATTCGGACGACTGTTGCAGGTCATCCAAGAGAAATCAGAGGACTTGGAAGCGCGCTCTCGGGGCTCCAACATTCGCGTTACGGGAGTGGCAGAGACGACCCAAACAGGCAAAATGGAACTATTCGTCGAAAAGCTCCTGAAAACGCTCCTGGGTGAGGACACCTTTTCGCCAATGTTCATAGTTGAGCGTGCCCATCGCACCCTCGGACCACGACCTCCTCCAGGCGCCAACCCCAGGCCGATCATTGCGAAATTACTAAATTACAGGGACAGAGACGCAGCCCTCCGGGCAGCCCGTGAGAAAGGGAAACTACAATTTGAGGGAATGGACATATCGCTATACCCTGATTTCACGTCGAAAGTACAGGAGGAGAGACGAAGATTTGTCCCGTACAAACAGCAACTCAGGGAACTTGGCCTGGACTATGCCATGCTATACCCAGCGAAGCTACGTATCAACAGGCAGGGACACTCGCATTTTTTCACCGACCCTAAAGAACTACAAAAATCCCTGAAGGTTTGGGCGAGGGAGCGCCGAGGGAGTCCAGAGACCCGAACGGCAGAGCAGACCGGTAATAACGACCTCGAGGAGCAAGACTGAGGAAGAGGGGGGAATTTCCGGGACATTACGAAGACCCTACTGCCTGTGAACCCCCGCGGCCCCCCCTTGGGGAAGCGGACGATGCCCTCACCGAGCAGTTCAATGAAGTCGCTGGACTATTGCACGATGGACTGTGGGTGAGATTGCATCACTGTGAGTTTGTACTACTGTGGGGTTGCACTTTAGCTATTGTAACTGCCTTAAGTTGGAATTAGAGTCCAGGCGCTACGCACGAGGGGGGACAGTGACTCCGGGGGTCCGGGGGGGGGGGGGGAATCTAGACTGTTGGTAGTATACCTTACTTAACATTCACTGCTGATTTCTACTGGCGGGGCGATGGCGAAGGGGCAGACAAAGGACATTGTACAGAAGTCCCAGTAGGAGAGGGAACAGCAAAAGAACTAGACTGGCTACCTCTGCCCCAGCGCTGTCAGCAGTTATGGCTCGGATTGGGCCTGGTTTGGGGAATTGTTGTGAGGTTTTGGCAGGGGGAGGGGGGAAGGGACACAGGGAACTCGGTCACACCAGTTTGGGGTTGGTTGGCTGTGGGAGGCGGGGGGAATTGGAAGTTCTGGAATGGGGTATGTTTGGGGGGGTTTCAGCGTGCTCCCAAGTGTTACATTCCAAATGGGTGTTTGGCGGCTGCTGCGTGTACCATATGACTGTCGCTATGGAAAGCTGCTCACTGTCCAAAACGAGAGCCTTCTCGGGCTCCAGGGAAGGTATGCAGTTGTTTGGATTGCGAAGTGTACAAATAGGTCCACACATGATACATGACCACACTGAGAATGACTGACCTACCACATGGGGACCTGATAGGTGACACTGAGACTCTTAAAGCACTAACATGGAACGTGAGGGGGCTGAATGATTACCGTAAGCTCCGCAAGGTTTTACACTTCCTCCAAAGACATCACATAGACTTGGCCCTGCTGCAAGAAACGCACCTACCCAACACCAGTAAGATGCTTGCACACAGGGGACTCCAGGGTAACTCCACATATGCGGGCTTCACCACTCATGCAAGGGGCGTTCTCACATGGGTCAACCCTAGATCCAAATTATGCCTCACACAAATAAGAGCTGATCCGGAAGGGAGATTTGTGCTAAGTAGATGCACGGGCAAGGGGCAGAATTTCCTGGTCATGAACGTGTACAGCCCGAATTATGACTCTCCCGACTTTTACGCGGCAGTGGCAGGGCACTGCGCAGAGTGGTCTTCAGATAGGATACTGTGGGGGGGAGACTTTAACTTTGTCTTTAACCCGGAGCTGGATAGATCGGCGGGCCCGCCCAGACGCCCGGCGGCTGCGGCGCAGCAAATGCAAGCTGAAATGGTGAGACTGGGGCTGGTGGATGTTTGGAGGGAGAGACACCGAGACAGGGGGGGTATACACACTACTCTGCATATCACAATATTCACACCAGAATAGACTATTGGTTGTCCACACTCCTACTCCTGGCGACTGTGAAAGGCTGTAGTGTGCTCCCCCGCACACTGTCGGACCACTCCCCTATATTGTTGGTACTTAACACCCCCAGGCAGAGGATACCCCCATTCACGTGGCGCTTCCCACCATACTCACTACTGGATGAGACATTTAGGGCCGAACTAGGAGAGGAAATAGATATGTTCTTTGCCACTAATGTTGGCTCAGTGGATAGCTTCGGGACGGTGTGGGAGACCTTTAAGGTCTACATCAGGGGGGTGGTCATGGCTAAACATTCCAGCGTCCTGAAGGCCATCAGACACAGACTGACACACCTTGAGGGGCAAATAGCAGAGCGGGAAAGGCAACACCTAGCGGGCTCGACCCCCACAGAGGATGGGACCCTGCAGGAGCTCCTGAAAGAGTTCCACGAGGAGGCAGACAGGGAGGTCCGTCACCTGGGCAAATATGCAACGGCGCGCACATATGGTGAGGGAGAACGACCTGGCTCACTCATTGCCAGGATAATGAAAGGTGCCAGGAGAAGGCAGGTAGTCACAGAACTGCAGTCGGCTGGGGGAGCTTTGCTAACAGCGGAGGAGGACATTCTCACTGAATTCAAGAACTTTTACGCGGAGCTCTACACTAACAAGATTTCCGGGGTGGAGGATCAAATCGATAACTACTTAAGCTATATCAACATGCCGTTCCTCGAGAACTGGCAGAGGGACTTCCTGATGTCCCCCATACTGCGGGAGGAGATCTCAGACGCGCTGGATGGCATGAGGTCCGAGAGTGCCCCCGGGGCGGATGGTTTAACTGTGACCTTTTACAAGGCATGCAGGGATAAGCTATTGCCGTACCTCTCGACCCTCTTTGATGAAATTTGCAAGGAAGGCGCCATGCCGCCCTCTATGAGAGAGGCAATAATTGTAACTATATTGAAACCGGGTAAACCACATGACCTTCCAGGCTCATACAGCCCGCTGTCCCTTCTAAATGTGGATGCCAAGCTCTACGCTAAGGTGCTGGCGGCCAGGCTGGCACTTGTGGCCCCTGAGTTGGTGGCCCCCGAACAGGCAGGTTTTATACCGGCACGAAATCTCACATACAACATATGCACTGTGATGGGGACCATACAGCACACCAGGCAGGACGCCAAAGCCATTGCAGTCTTCTTGGACATGGAGAAGGCGTTCAATTCCGTAGAGTGGCCGTTCATGTGCAGGGTCCTTAAGAAGTTGGGCCTGGGAGACCTCTTCCTCCAACTCTTAGGCGCGCTCTATTATAAACCCACTGCGCGAGTCCGACTGGGCGATACAGTCTCGGACCCGTTTGTCATCAGCAGAGGCACGAGACAGGGATGCCCCCTCTCGCCGCTGCTTTATGCTCTGGTGGCGGAACCTTTGGCCTGCGCGATTCGAGAGTATCACTCTTATGAAGCTATCAATTACCCCACCTACAAGATTGGAATATCCACGTACGCAGACGACACCTTGCTGTATATCAGAGACCCGGTAAATAATCTCTCCTCGGTTCTGAGGGAAGTAGTCCGTTTTGGAGCACTCTCGGGGTTGAAAGTCAACTGGCCCAAATCAGTGGCGTTCCCCCTGACCCCCGTCACTGAACTTTTCGAGATGGATTACCCACTCCAATGGTCCACAGAACCGATTCGTTATCTGGGCATAATGCTCCACACGGACCCCGAAATTATGATCAGAGAAAACTACGGAGTTGCCTATAACAAACTGGCAGACGATGTTGAACTCTGGATTAAGCTGCCATTGTCGTTGATGGGACGCATTGCCATGATGAAAATGGTAGTTCTTCCGAGGTTTCTGTTTCTCTTTAATAACATTCCGATTGTCCTCTCTAGGGCCTTCTTCACCACTGTTGAAAAACTTCTCATAAGGTGTTCGCTGAAATGAGCATTATCGTGGAAATGGACTTGGCTATGGACCCGGCCCTCGCCCTGCTAGGCTTTGCAAGAAAGGTTCCTGTGCCCGTGAGAAAAATGGTAAGCATGGACATGCTCCTCGCCAAACGAGTTGTGGCGCTGTGTTGGATGAGGGGCCCATTACCAACACTGAAACGGTGGTCCAACGAGTTGCTGTTCTGTAATACACAAGCGGAGCTCTACAGTGAGCTGCTCCCACCCCGAAGTCGACCCAAGAACTTCTGGGGACTGTACCAGACCTACTTAGCCTCCAAAGAAGTGGATGACGAACTCACAGCAAGGGAGGGGGAGGAACAGGGGCGCATCCCGGACTCGGACACTGGTGAAGGCAGCCAGGGTAGCGACTACACTGCCGCGCGACACTAACCTGGGGGGGTCACAGCATGCCTGGGAGTGAGGATATAGGAGGTGTTCCTTGGGGACGAGTCACGCAGCACAGGCCACATCGCACTAATAGTTTACACACTACCACACGCAAGGAGCAGCATCTGGGGATTTGTTGGGGCGGGATGGATGTTTTAGGGAGGGGGGCGGGCGGGAGAAAATGCTAAAAATGTACTGATTAGACCACGCATGCACAGAGCAAAACACATCTGCCGACAGTGACATTTTGCCTGAGAGGTTCCGTCTCTAGCTGGATGTATGCATTATGTGATACTTGGTCTTCTCGTTTTGGGCATAATTAGCTAACAAGATACTTTGGAATAACGCCGGCCCGAGATGGGATGTAGGCAAGCGGCTATCTATGTTTTGTAATTTGCTACTTTGACAAATAAAATAATAATAAAAAAAAAAAGCTGACATTCTTTCATTTTGTATAGGTTTGTGCACATTGTGGAAAGAGAATTTCCCGTTTTATTAGAAGTAAGGTTAAAATATCAAACTGAAGAGCACAGAGAGTGGGAGTATTCAAGTTTAGAGTTTGAAGACCACGCATATTTTTGAATGTGTAGTCTCGTCCTAAAAAACACGGTACACCACTGAATGGTTTAGGGCTATGTTGTGTGCTGAGTCTATCAGTGCGCAAGGCCGCAGTTAGGCCTGACCTGCAGCGCGGGGGCTGGTAGCGCGCAGCGCAGGAACTCAGTCCGACACCGTGGTCACAGTCGGAAATGACGTGCACGAGCGCCCTCCCTTCTTTTATTCAACCCCGCAGGCCACGCCTGGCCTGCGGATGTAGAGATGCGTGTGTGCGTGCGGCAACTAGACTGTTGCCTGCATTACATCCCTATCCAACTATATATTTTTTCCACAAAGGATGAAAACAGTCCTGACTTATAATACAGTTCAAACAAAAGTGCCTGGGCACTTGCGTGTCCCTTGATGACGGCTTCAGGGTCTCAGCAGGCAGGCATAGTCTTTCAATTTTTGACTCGGAGGTGGGTTGGGCCGCAGGTTGTATCTCCGGGCGTTGGCCCTGCCACCTTCATGAGTGCCTCTGATCGCGGCCAGCGGTGTTTGGGATACCGACGCGGGTTCAGGCCCCTCTGCTTGGCTCTCTGGAGGTGTATTATCCTCTTCTCCGGGAGTCATTGTCTCGTGTGGCTCATTGTCCATTTCCGCTGCCTCCGGGCGTTGTCTGGATTCTGGTGGTAGGGCCTTGAACCAAGAGGTATTCCTTGATACTTCCCCCTTTTGGGCGGTGACTGAGCGTTCATAATTCCAGTAAAGGTTTTATAATCACAGTTCAATAGAGATAACGGGTGGTAGGATTGACATTGTGTAGGATCGTTTCCAGGTTTTAAAATCAATATAATGACTGCTTCTTTCCAGGAGTCAGGTAGTGGAGAAGACCCTCTCACAATGCCGTTAAATAGTTTTGACCATATAGGGATAACTTCATGCATTAATAGGTGTAGGTCTCATTAGGGATCAAATCTGGACCTGCAGCTTTGCCTTTCTTGATTTTCTTGAGAGCTTCCACAATTTCACTCCCTGTTATATCTTGATTAAGTAGTGTTAAACGTTCGGAGCTCAACTTAGGAATCTCGTTTTGAGCAAGCCATTGGTCTAAGGCTGGCTTATCTATCTCTAGATCCTCCTTAAACAAGTCCTGAAAGAATTTACAAAACTCCCTCTCGATCTCACCCTTGTTGTCAGAGAACTGATCAGAAGACTTGCCACTACTTTCAATTCTAATGCTTCTGATAAAATCTTGAGACCTGTTCCTTCTACTCCTTATTGCTAGAAGTTTCCCGCAATCCTCACCCTGACCGAACTCTCTCATTCTACTGGCTTTCCACTTCAGTAGCATTATTTCTTCCATAGCCAGCCTATATTTGCATTGCCAGTCCTCTACCTCACCCATCAGTTTATCTTTCTCCTCCCCCTGAGCTTGACCTGACTTTAGACTAGCTTCAGACTTTCTCAGCCACTCCTCCAATGAGGCTATCTTTTCCTTCTCCAATCTAACCCAGCCTGCTGCTGCCCCCTTTAACATCCCTCTCAGCCAAGTTTTGAAAGCGTCCCAAACCAGATGAATGGGTGCAGACTCTAAGTTTTGGATGAAAAAATCAGCACAGTCTAGTTTGATTTTCTCCATAACTCTGGTTTGTAAGAGCAGTCTTCTATTTAATGTCCACCTCCTGAATGATGGAGTAGAAGGGAGTTCCATACTTAGTTCTATTGCCCCATGATCCAATATATGAATGGGAAAATATTCAATTTTCTTGACCTTGTCTCCTTCTGAAAGATCCATAAATATATGATCGATCCTAGAATAGTGTCCATTCTTTCTGCTAAAAAAGGAATAATCTCTTGCATCTCCCTTTTTGTTTCGCCATACATTGCATAGATTTGGATTACCTAGCGTAGCAAAAAGGCAAGCTTCCATTTAGGGACATCAATCTGGTCACTAGTTAAAACATTCTAATCAAAACAAAAGGTACTACGGTAAGTGATAAAGGTGATTACACACTTCAGTAAATAGTGCAAGTGTAATAAATGGGTAAATAAGCTGTGGACAAATCAAACTGCGATAGTTCAGAATTAGTTCAGAGAGTTCTGACTCTAGTTTAAGTTATGACATAATCTATATCTTAGAGAGCGTTGCATTAAAAAAGAACAGTCAAAATCCTAAGTTGTCGATATATGTTTCGACCCTTACTTATTTTTAAGTATGACTAAGGGAAGCAGGCAGTCTGGTTACATCTCCCATTACTGAAGTTGATAACAAACCCCCTTGCAGTACATTCTAGAAGAAATCATGAGAGCCAAAAATTGTAATGTGCCCGTCTACAATATCCCTTCAAATGATCCTCCCAAAAACTTCCTAGTATTGTCTTATGATCCGCCACGTCTCATTAAAGTTTCATTAAAGTTCAATGATAAGGAGGATGCTAGATCATTCCTCCTGCTGTGGCACACCTTTTTAAAGAGCATAAGGAGGACACGACGTGATGGGTGAATCAGGAAGTGCCACCATGAAAGAAAAGATACCAGAAGAGCCCCAAGTTGAACTTTCACGTTCAATGTGCTACGGTAAACCTTGAACAATTTTAAAAGAAATATCGGATGCAAGCTAGATAGTTGTGACAACACTCAGCATTTGTTATTCTGGCTTGGATGTGGACTTTGGAGAAATGCATCCATAGTCAGCCCAATTCTAGGGGTAGAAAAACAAACTCAACTACATTGACAGCTATTACGACACATATAATGTGTTGATTCACACAATATCAAATACAATAATATATCATAAAAAAATTACATTATCATTAATAAACATAAGAAAACACTTTTAACATAAATCTATTATTTGAAATAAGTATAAAATATTGTATACACATGTTCAAATAAAAATTTATATATTACATCACAAAAATATTTATAATTCACTGTAATAATATATAATAACTTCATTACAATATAACCCAAAACAAGATGAATAAACTACAAACATGTATACAACAATCTAAAAATTAATAAATGTATGTGTGTATATATATATAGATATAATTCTATCCAATATTATCAAACTATATATCAAACATTAAAAATAAAACCTAAATCAGTGTTTACTATAGGAGGACATTACTGCAAACAAAAAATCTAATTAAAACAAAATATAGAACCTAAACCAATATAATCTTAAAAACAATAAAATTAACAATATAAAAGATACACAAATTATTTTGATTAAATACTTCAAACTCGACAACTGCTGCAAGACAAGGAAACTTTGCTGGACTCTCCGACCAGATTTAAAGAAGATACATAAACATCTCAACAACTACCTAACCAAGTAAGTAAAACTTATATTTAAACTAAAACATGCTTGTAAATATAATTTAAAATGTTAAATATCAAAACACTATCTATCGCTTTACAGGGACTCCCTAAAGGAAAACCCTACAAAAAATTATTACCTGCTGGCAAAAAACACCTAGCACAAACCAGCAAAAAGATGTAACAAAGTAGAAATAAATTATTAAAACATATAATCTCACCCCACAAGTGATTAAAAATAAACCTAACAACCTCTACTGACTACAAACAAATAAAAGTTGTAAATTAAACAGATGCTTTGTATTCTTCCAACAGGAAATAAAGCACCTGCTTCAAAATACGACACCCCAAACGGAAAAGCTGCAATACAATCTGAAACATCTAAAAAGAATGTACATGTAGGTACAAGTTATAGAAGTAGTCGCTTACTTGATATGTAAATGACACACATATAAACTTTAAAATAAATATTTCTTTATACAATTACACTGCTTTCAGATGCAATTACAGCAAGTCTATAACATCCCAGAAAAGAAAGCAATTACATTCATTACATGGACCACAATTACAACCAAGAAAGTACATGGTCAGAAAATGTGAATTGGAAATGTGGCAAATTTTATTCTAATGCATGCTATGGTAGAGCCACTTCAAAATATTATGTTGTCATTCATATAAGGGAACACAACTACCAATCAAATGTAAAAGAAATAGATGTAATGGAGGTATTACAGGATATAAGACAGGCAAGCACTAGCTCTCTGGAACCTACAGCCACAATCCTAAAAGATAATACACTCTAAAGCCCCTGAACACATCACAGTGCAACTAACACCTGTACACACTTTAAAATATTTAAGTGCACAAACCAAAAAAAGCTACCAGTGATATTCCTCCTTCCCCTAGAAGATACCAAGCCATAGAAATACCTGAACATTTAACAATGACACTTAATGAGGAACCTTCCTGTTAATTGACAACCTAAACAATGATAAACGTATCCTAATATTTTATACAGAAAATACCTTATTAAATGTAGGTCATTGTCAAACCTGAATGATGGATGGGATCTTCTAAATGTGTTCAAAACTATTCACTCAGATATGCACCTTATATGTTCAGTATCACAAAACAAATATCCTTTTTATAGATGCCCTACTACCAAATATATAAAGTGGCACTTACAAAAAATTGTTAAATCACATTAAACATAAAAGAAATAACTACTACAGACAAAAAATAATCATAGACTTTGAACACACCATGATTTTAACCATTTTTAGAATGTAACCCCACAGAGCCATATACGGCTATTACTACCATTTCAATCAAAGCATTCGGAGACACTTTTAACAATCTGCACTAAGTTTAGTATATACTACAAACAGCCAATTAACCTTTGAAATAAAAAAATCATAGCAGTAACATGTCGTTTTCAAACAGGTATCAAACCACTACAATTTACTAATATTAAGCCCTTTTTTCCACCAAGACAAAGACAAACTAAGCCCCCTAATGTATTATTTTAAAAACACTTATGGGCATATTAACCAGAAAGTGGTGAAGCGTGTCGTTCAGCTACGAAGGCTAACAACACGCTTTGACACTTTAGAAACTTAGGGCTGCACCATATTTACTAGAATATGTTGCAGGCTTGTGTTTCACAGTATGCTGGCGCAGAATTAAGCTGCCAACGCAGGCACCCTTGCACCATAGTGCAAGGGTGCCTGTGTTGAGGGGAAGGTTGTTTATGAGCAGGAAGGGGGACTTTCCTGCACGTAAACAATCATTGTTTTTTTGCTGTTTCTGTGTGTGCTACCCAAGGCAGCACACGTGGAAACCACAAAAACGAGGAGAAATAAAGCATTTCCCCTCGTTTCGCCTGTTTAAGACCAGGTTTTCCCTAGTTTTCATTTTGGTGCTGCCTCCTATTTAGGCTGATCTTGTAAATGGGGGCAGCGTCAAAATCAATGGATGTGGCATTGGAACACCCACCACAACACCCATTGCCCGCCCCTTTCGCACTAAGGGGGTCATTAGGATCGCGGACGGACTTGAGTCCGTCCGCGACCCCTGAGGAGGAGGGAATATCCACAGGGGCTGCGTCGTTCCCTCCGAGTAGATTAGGATGTGACCGCCAGGTTGGCGGTCACATCCTCTATCTTTAACATTGCGGCGGGTGCAGCTTCAAGCTGCACCCGCCGGTAGGTTAAAAATGCATGCATCGCATTTGCATGCACAAAGCAGCAGGCATGCAAATGCAGATGGGGTACCATAGGTACCCCCCATGTGCATCCCCACCCCCCTCTTCACCCAGGGGGCCCGCAACGGGCCCCCGAAGTGAAAGTCCATATGCTTTTCCATGGCGGAAAAGCCGCCGTGGAAATGCATGTATTCACCACCATCCTAATATGGCTAGCAGTGTCTGATAGACACCGCCAGCCATGTTAGAGCTTTTCTGCCGCGGTCGGAAGGCGACCGCAGCGGAAAAGCTGCGGACGGAATTCCAGACCCACCAGCCATCCTAATTTGGCGGTGGGTCTTTGGAGGCTCCGCAGTGGTTTTTCCTCATCCTCCGGGACGGCGGTGGCTTCCGCCGGCCCGGAGAATGCGGAAGAACCGCAATCATAATCGGCCCCTAAGTGTGGCATCAAAGGTGGCCTTATTTACAAGGCAGCGTTTAGCCACATTAAGTGGCTTAATGCTGCCTTGTAAATAATGTAATGCTCATATTGCCATCACAAAATCACTTAATGTGACATTGGGGTGGCGATAGGGGCTTGTACATAAGCACCTGAGATTGGCAGACTGCATTGCTCAGTACACAGATGTCACCCCTATTTCCAAATACCTTGGTGGAATGTCTATGACAGCACCTTGGCACAGGAAACCAAAACAAAATATTGCAGTGGAAGGATGGCACAATGCCTTCTAATTCACACTAGGCAGAACCCAATCTACACTCTATAAATTTATAGAGGCATTACAAAAAGAGTAAAGCTACCAACAACTGCGAATGGAGAAGTCTGTAACCCAAATCTCACCTAAACTCAGCAAACGAGCTAAAATAATGTCGGCCATGCTATAATTTAAAGTAAAACTCTTCATAAGCAACAAAGGAGTAGATTATATAAATAATAGCCAAAAGCATATTATAAAATAAATAATACCCATAAAACCCTCCCAAAAAATATAGCATAATCTTAACCAACATTACAAATTGTTTTTCTATAAATCATAACCATTTTATGACAACTCCAATGTTAAACAAGACTTCTATAATAAAATAATATATAACTTATTTACATAAAAACTCAAAACCTCACCAAGCAAAAAGCTAAAAGAACTAATCAATCCACCATGTAAAATAAATACAACACATAAACTACACATTTTCAAATAACATTCAAATAATATTTACACAAATAGTAAAATGTAACATTTCCCACTCAAAACAAAGAAAATAAATATGGCCAACTGTTCTGTGGCTGCAGGTCTTCCTCTATATCCATGTTGTCAAAATAATAATCCACTAAAAACAGGAAAAAGATTACACAAAAAGTCCCAAACAATGCAAAAACTATAAAAATCCAGAAAAAGTGTATAAGAAAAGAAAAGCTCCTGGAAACCCATAAAAAAGGAAATCAAAATGAAAAATATTGGTCTATTATAAGCCAAAAGTGATTTCCTTAAAAATAAATGTAACACCAAATGCCCTTAGGACATGTTCATAATCAAAACCCTGTAAAGTGAACAAGAAAACCCACCCGCCAAACACATTACATTCCCAGAAATACATTTAAATTACACTTAATCATCATAAAATCAGTAGCATGACACAATATAACATAACATAATGATACACTACTAGAACAGTGTACAAAACCCCAGAACTACACGCTATTGAAAAACAATTCTATTAATGCATCTAAATGTACAAAAAACGTTCAAACTACACAGTAACGAACCTCATCGTTAGCAGCAACTGAGCAAGACAGTGCGGGCAGCCTAGTTAGAGAATTAGGGCGCTTTCCCCTTGCAAGAGGGCACAGCACCAGGGCTCGCTAGATGAACAATGAGCATCTTGCAAGTTAAACCCTGGCAACAAAAGAAGAAGGCGATGCAACGTGAACCTCCAGTTCTCTGGGGTGAGTGCGGGGCGCCTCGAGGAGTCAGGGGCGGAGTGTGACTCACCACCGAGAAGGACCACGGATGTAGGAAATAGTGGGCCTTAACCAACAATGCACTGAGCCCTTAATCCTTGCCATAATTGGATTTGCAACCCAAAAAGACAACTCAGGGGAAAACCGGCATCTGATATTGAGCAAATCGCCATAGGAGAGCTGAGACTATAGGCCGACAGTTGATTAATGTAGCCAGTGCTTCTTTTCTGTGAACATGTGAAGGAGATGCTGCTCGCTTCTTCCCTTCTGCCAGATTAAAGGGCATATCAGCAAGGGCCGGCGAGCTTGTACATTGGAGTTTGTGGGCTCGCTTCACCAAGATGCTCCAACCCCCATCTTCAGTCTGTGGGCTTGAGAGTTCTTTGTCGTACTGCTGGATGGTGGCAGTTGGGATTGTGTGTAACGCTGGGGCTCAGCTAGCCCAGTTCCGCTTGCAGGTTTTTTTCAGCGGGCCGGTTAGAGGTGTGCTGGTGCAGCCTGTTACTCCAGTTTTTATAAACTGCAACAAATGGCCCCCCGTAAAGATGGGCTCAAAGACGCCACAAAACAAGGAGGTAGGGATGGGCCCCCGCCAGCAAGGATAACAGTAAAATGGCTGTTGGAAAACCTGAGTCGGATCATACTCCAGACTCCGGAGCTAGAAAACAAATTCCAATGGTTCCTGATATGTTTTCAGCCAAATCAGTGAACCGTAATACCCAAGTACAGGCTAAGGGTACAACAGAGCGCACATCTATCCTATTGAGGAGCAAGAATACAACAACAATGTGATTGCTTCCACGCTTAAAGGGTCTGGGGGGTAGAAGGCTTTAATAAAACAGAGGGAACTGATTCTGGACCTGACCCAATGTTGGTATCTAACGCACAGGTACATCACCCCAGCACTGCTCCCCTTACTGAGACCGCCCAATCTGTGCTGTCTTTGCCCTCTGCAGTAATTGCAGTAGCTGTTGCTCCCGGGCTGGACAATAATAGTGCCGAGACGGCCACCTTCTCCCCTCATCCCCCGAATCCGATGGGAAACAATGCTGACTTTGACTCAGGATCTTTAGATCTTGAGGCAAATTCTTTAGTAGAGCACCTGATGAAGGGCGCACACTACCTGGCACTCCAGATGGCGACAACTTTTTCTCCATGGCCGAGGAGTCTGACTCAGCTGCCGGTAGCGAGTTGGACCGAGAATCTTCAGAGGCAGAGGGTGTAGGCTCAGGTGAAACCAGTGATACGGACAGCGCTCCTAACACCGCTGAGACACTTAGACAGGCGTGTGCTCATCACAGGCGGGGAGCGGGCAGCAAAAAGATACTTGTGCACTGTCAGATCTGGACCAACACCTACAATGGGACTATTCCAATATTAATCTGGGTCAAGGTGGACCAGAGGATGGTGGAACGCCCCTAGAGGGCCCTCAGGCATCTGGGTCTAAAGATAGTGCGGGACCCTCAATGACCCTTATCTATTCTACACTAAAAGCTATGCAACTGGAGGCCCGCCAAGAACATAAAAGAGCCCAATTGGCAACAAAAAAAAATCCAGGGGGCGATTAGAAAGAACACCAAAGCATGTATGGAAGCCATGGCCCGCACAACTGTATTGGAGGAACGGGTTGAGAGCCTGGAAACTGGTTTTGAGATAGCCGAACAGAAGACATCAGCAAATGAAGCAAGAATGCAGGATGTGTTATGGAAAATAGAGGAGTCAGAGAACAGACAGCGCCGTAATAACTTGCGCCTCTTGGGTATTGAAGAGAATGCCGAGGGGGGGGCATACGTAACTTTGTAATTAAACTCTTTAAAGCTGCTTTCCCTGAACTATCGTCCTGGAACTGTGAAGTTGAGATCCAGCGAGTGCATCGCTTTCCCCTTATGCTTAAAAAAAAGTGCCTGCCAGGACCAGAGGCCACGCGCTATCCTCATTTTCTTTGGAAATTTTCTTTTGCGACAGGCAGTCTTTGAAAAAGCCAGACCTGATGCCAAGAAATCCGCAGAAGGACAAACTTTCTTTGTACGGCCAGACTTCTGCCACACCACGGTAGAACGACGATGGTGTCTGAGGCAGATGATCCCTGCATTTCAGACTCTGGGTTGTGAGGTTTATTTGATGAACCCTGCCCGCTTGAAAGTGATCTGTAAGGGTCGGACGAGAGTTTTTACGTCCGAAATACAAGCGGGGGATTATCTGAAAGAGCTGTCTGGTGAATAGGCCAGGGGCCTTCTTCTCTCTCTCTATGTCAGGATAGACTGTTTTTGTGTTGATCAGACTTCCTGGAAGTTAGGAATATGTTTTTTTTTTTTTTTTAATTCCCATTCTATTTTCATTCTATTAATATAGTCCATGTATGTTCTCTGGATCGGCAGCTCTTTGTATATAGTTGGAGTCTTGAGGGAGAGGAAACTTTCTCTTGAATGCCTAAAGTGGGCTTGGTCAGGGCATAATCTGATTTTTTTCTTATGTTTTTCATTTTGGACGGGGGGGCAACGGGGGCGCACAACGTGGGAGGCATCACAAAGGTCTGGCGTCCTTTTTTGCCAAAGTGGTGGGGGGGATCGGGGTGGGGGTGGGCGGATCCAGTTCGAGGGTGGTAAGGTAATGTTATGGGCCAAGGAGCTATTAGAATTTACGTGTTTTTTTTCGATGGTTTTTTCTGGATTTATTGCAGGCACCAAACTGTTAAGCGATGGGGGGTTTGCGGATAGCCACAATTAATATATGTGGTTTGAATGATCCGGCAAAACGGAGCAGGATCAAAGAGGATATTCGATTTCTCTGGCCGATATAATTTGTCTTCAGGAGACCCATATTCAAGCTAGTCAAATCCAACTTTTGAAACTAGAGGGGTATCAGTTGGTGATTTCTACAAAACAGGAAACCAAGACAAGGGGGGTTGCCATCTTTGCGTGTATATGGGGGTGGTTCGATTTCTGACAGACACGGTAGATGGGCCATAATTCAATGTGTGATGGGTTGTAATGTTTTTACCCTTTGCTCTATCTATGGCCCGGTATTGGATGCAACTGAGGTTTATGATTGGCTAAATATTGAGCTGGTGGGGGGGGGGGGGCACTGCCATTGATCATCTGTGGCGACTTTAACATTAATTTGGGTTGGGCTGTCCAGAATCCAGCCATAGCTGGCTATAAGGGTCGCAAACCAAAGGTTTTCAGCTCCTTGTACTATATGAGGGAGCTTCATGGTCTAATTGATGTCTGGGCTTCCAAAAGAAGTGAGGAAGATGGGTCTACATATTATTCGGCCCGCATCAATCGTATTCTAGATTAGATTATTTTTTTGTTTCACAAAATTTGGTTGCAGGGTGTGATATCCAGAAATTTCCCAAAGTCATGTCCGAACACAATCCGCTGGTCCTGGAATTGGCACTAAAATGTGTCCATAACAGATCAAGTTGGACTTTTAATCGAACATTATTGACTTATAAACAATATGTGGATCGGATGGTGGTATGGATCACTAGGTTTTTTCTCGAAAACAAATGGGAGTACTCGCCTCCAAACAGTGTGGGACGCACTTAAAGCCGGAGTGAGGGGTGAGACGACCCAGTTTGGCTGGCGGGCGCAAAGGCAGGAAAAGGATGAAATCAAGAGGCTATATACCGCATTGAGAAGAGCTGAATCAAACTTGAGCCAGGTCACATTGGATAAGGGTAACATCGAGGCCACTCAAACTCGGATTGCAATCTCTAGAGCTACTATCGTGCAAATATCTACCAGTAAGGTATGTAGCCTCGCGTACTCAAATGTATGAGAGCAATGAGAAAACAGGACATACCTTGGCTGCACGCATTAGGGAAAAGGATTCTCAGATTCAAATTTTGGGGATCAATGATACAGATATTGGACTGGTAAAAGATTCTGATGCAATTCTTTTGGCCTTTGATAAGTTCTATCAGAGATTATATTCCGAAAATAGGAGGCATAATTTAACTTTGCAGCTGTAGATAGCGAGATTTTTACAGCAGGTTCCAATAGAACCCCTGTCCTCCTCAGATATCGCCATGCTTGAAGTTCCCATTACTCTAGCTGAGGTTGTCAAATCTCTTGAGTTGATCCCTTCTTGAAAAGCGGTGGGTCTTGATTTCTTACCTGGAGAGTTTTTAAAAAAAATTGCAATACAACTTGCACCAATTCTTTTTTAACTTTTTAGCCTGATTCAGGCCGGTGAATCACCACCCGACTCCTGGAGATATGCCAAAATTGCAGTTTTTTTAAAGAAAGGGAGGTCACCAACAGATTTAGGGGCATATCGCCCTATTACTTTAATTAACAATGATGTTAAAATCTACTCCAAGATCTTTGCGAATAGACTAGCTTCTGTTAACAAATTTTTTTTTCACCTTATCACCTTATCAGCATGGCTTTGTTCCTGGCCGGGAAACTATCGATCATATTCGCAGAGTCATAACTCTCTTTGACTATACTCAGGTGACAGGAGACCCTATGGCACTAATTTTATTGGATGACGAAAAAGCTTTTGATAAGGTCTCCTGGCCTTTTTTATGGGCAGCTATGAAACATTACAGAATTGGAAATGGGTAAAGGCATGTACATAGAGCCTGTAGCCAAAATAGCTGTGAAGGGCTGCTATTCTGGAGAGATTAGGATTGAGCGGGGTACCAGACAAGGTTGCCCCTGCTCTCCCTTGTTATTCGCAATTCATATAGATCCCCTTATTAGATTGATACAAGCAAGTCAAGCAATTCCATCCGTTTTGGCTTTAGTAGGGGAGGTAAAAATCCTAGGGTATGCAGATGATTTAGCAGTGGCTACTCGAACACCACAGGATACCTTGGCGGCACTAGAAGCTATTCCAGCTAGATTTGGGGACATTTCTGGATATCATATGAATGAAGGGAAGACACAAATAGTCATAAGTCGGAAGGTGGATATGGTTGGTTCACGGATAGTTCCAAATGCAAGGTATCTCGGGGTTAAGATCAGTTCCGATCCGGCTACAATCATTGATATTAATCTTGGGCCCCTTTTAGGGAAAATGATAACCGATTCTAAGAGAATGAACAATCTACACCTAACACTCATGGGGCAGGCTAATGTTATAAAAATTATGTTTCTCCCAAAAATCTTGTATTATTTTAGGTCGATTCCCCTGGAATTTAGTAAAGACTAGTTTCGGAAATTAGATCAACTCATTTCTTGGTACATCGGGCGGGGCAGCGCCCAAGAATGGCTTTACGATTCATGACCCTGTCCCGAGATAGGAGGGGATGGTCCGTCCCTGACTTTCAGGCATATTATTGGGCCACCACTTTGAAATACTCAGCGGAATTGACCAATAGCTGTAGCTTAGTTGATTCTGGATGCTCAATCTTTCAACTTTTGTGTGGGGCAGAGGCCCGGGGCCTCTTGCTATGACATATAGATTATGCATATTTTAACAGGGTTAAGTTTAAGGTTTTACTAAGTGTATATAAGGTTTGGACCTCAATTAGGAAAAGGATGGGAATTCCCCGGCTGCATCGGTATTCCCCTCTGGCTAGTAATACCCTCCTCTGCTTGGATATATTTACGGTTGGCTATTTTTGTAGGTGGAAGGAGAAAGGGATTTATTGTATCAGGGACTTTTTAGACAGGGACAGTATAATTTCTTTTGACACTCTTAAAGATCGGTTTGGGATGGGTAATAAAGACTTCTTTAAATATCTGCAAGTTCAGGACGTTATAGTTAAAAAATGTCACAACCGGGCACAATTCCCATTGCTAGAAATGCTTAGTAATAATAGGGCCCCACAAACATCTAGTGTCTATAAACTTATTGTGGCAGGGATGGTGGATGAGCTATCCAAACATTTTGAACGATGGCAATCGCAGGTTCAGGCCGGGCAGTGGGACTGTGAATATTCCTTGTTTTATTGTCAAACAACGTGTATATCTGCTAACCTTCAAATACAACACTTTAAAACCTGGTGTAATTTATATGTTACCCCTGCTCAAATACATAGTATTTGTTGCCTGCGTTGTGGAGAAGTAGCTGCAGACAGCACGCATATGTTTGCTACATGCCCTAAACTTTCTTTATTACTATCCCAAATCGAATGCAGGCTAAGAGTTATGTTGGGGCTAGCGCTGATATTTACCCCATTGACTGTTATGTTGGGGATCTCGGAGCAAGGGATGGATGAAAACTGTAAGAAATTTGTGTTTGTAGCTATGGCCGTCTATCGCATATGTATAGCCACAGTTTGGTTGGACATCACACCGCCGACAGAATATGTCTGGCTTAGTAAATTTATGTATGTATACAATTGGGAGATGGCGGTGGTGAGGAGGAGAGGTAGGCGGGCTAGAGAGGCGGGAGAGAAGCTTTGGCTCCCAATGCTCAACTGGCTCAATCGCTAGGTAAAGACAGATTTACCCATATCTTTGTGTTTTTTTTCCATGTGCCCTAGTTAGTGCTTTGGTATATTATGTTATCATAGCTCCTTTTAGGCTATTTTCTCTTTTTTTTTCTCTGTGTCTCCCCTTGAACTTTTCTCTTTCTTCTCATTTGTTAAGGATAGGATGGAACCGCCCAGGGTGGGCGGGGGGGGGGGGGATGGGGTACAATGTGAAAAAAAAAACATTGGGGTAACAAACCATTGTTTTGGATTTGTTTTTTCTGAATGGTACTGTTTATTTCTCTGTGTTTGGTGCCCCAATAAAAAAATAATACAATTTAAAAAAGGAAAACGGTGAATACTACAGCCACTGCATTTAATCAAGCCACCCTGGCCCAGAAGCTGAAGCGCAGAGGGGGCCAAGTGAATCTAGCACAACTCGGGTGAACTACAACGTGCAACAAAGGATGGAATAAAAAGTTAGGTCCCTCCTTAAGGCTGAGAAGATCAGGGCTCCCAGCAATCAAATCAAGAGCGAAAAGGGATTAAAAATTAAGAGGGGGGTAGGTTTTAGATCCCCAATTTTTGGACTCCCCTTCATATCTAGAGTGTACAGATAATAATATTATATTGAGAAATGGAATTACTGCAAGCACAACGGAAGCTGCTTCAATCCCAGCTGGACCCAAAAAATACCCTCTGTTCTCAAAGCATGTGAAAGCCATTGCGTAGGTGGATGTTCCGTTAGTGCCCCAAGCAATGAAAGTAGTAGGAAACAGGTCCTTTCTCCACAACAGGCATCCCCTTTAGCAGTTGTATCCCAGATCGTGAAGTCTAACAATGAAATAATACAGATTCTACTACAACATAAAGCTATCCCAAGGGGACGTAATTAGCCTCATGATCTGGGAGGTACTGGTGGTGGATCTGAGCTGTCCACCAAAAGCACGTTTGAAATCACTTTAGCTGAGATCAGAGAGGTAAAAACATCACAGGTGCAGGAAATCGCTACTCTCCATCAGCGACTGGCAAAGATCGAGGAGGTTATGGCCCAGGTCCCGGGACGATTGGAAGAGGCAGAATCAAGAATCTCAGACCTGGAAGATAAGATCATGTCCATGCAGTAGGAAGTGTATCAGCTTGAAACAAATAAAGACCTTTTTGAAAATAAACTGCAATATTTAGAGAAGTACAATAGGCGGTCAAACATTTGAACCATAGGAGTACCAGAGGGGAGTGAAGGTCCTCAGGCACTTGAATGGGTTGAAGTCCTGTTGAAGAAGACAACGGCAGAGTTAATGGGTGATTTGACTATCTCCAGGGCACTCATGGTGCCAGCTCAACACTCTGCCAACGCCAAGTACCCCCACACAATATTGGTGATCTTTGTCAACTATCGAGTCAAGGAGCATATCCTAAGGCCATAGAAAGGAGAACTTTCTCAACTTTGCAGGTGCCTCTGTTTAGAAATTTTTCAGATATGGCTGCACTCATTGCATGGAGACAGAGAGAATTGTTAGGAAGGTTGACTCCTTTAAAGCTAGCTGGGGTAGGCATCTATTGTACAGCAGGCACGCTTAATGTCTTGGTGAAATGACAATGCCATATTTTTTCATACACTGGGAAGGCTCAGGAGCTTATCCAAAAATTACCTAATTAGAATTCTGAATGCATATGTGGTTGTGCACTTCCTCCTTGGGATCGTATGTGTGTATAATTATTTGTAATGATTCTTTTCTCCTGTAGAAGCGACGCTTAGTAAAATGTGACATGCACACTGGAGGTTTAGGTCAGGCATTCTAGAGACGAGAGTGTGTGTATGTGAGCCTTGACAGAATGTTTTGATCGTCTGTATCCATCTCCAACTGGTGTGCTTCTTGGGGGAAGGGCTGGGGACTCTTGGGGATTCCCGGGACATTAGTGCTATGAGGTGAAGTGTCATGGCTCCCAGAATGCTCTGGGGTGAGAGGGAGGCCATGCGAGCTATTTCCCCCTACGGTGGTGCACCAGGCAAGTGTCAAGGGGGGAGGTCATGGGGTCCCTGCAGTGAAAAAAAAGAGTTCACTATTGGCTTTCTGGAGCTGGGCATAGGCAAATTGGATTGGAACTGTTGTAAGAATGATGCAGAAATGGCTAGATGAGAAACGGTTAGCAATGTCTAATGTAGCAAATTAATTTATGCACTTTAAAACCGGGTTGGTGCAATAAAGATGCACAAATGGGGTGGTCCGAATAGGGTAACGAAGTATGGAAAAATGCATTTGAATCAGCACATATTTAACCATGCATTTGAAGACCTGGTGTGCTTCAGGAATGTTTTTCCTTTTTGTGAACTTTCTGGTTATGGATGCTCTCATATTATTGTAAGCACAGTGCACTTTCTCAGTCAAGGGGGGCTTTAACGATGCTATGAAATGCACTTGACGCTTTACATACGGTGCAACTCGCCTGCAATGTTAGAGAATACGCTGAAAAAATGGTCCTTGCAATGCGCTTTAGCCTTTGGAAGAATAGGTATTCCACCACTTTAAGTATGTTTTAATTCTATTCTAGTACGGTGCAGTAATTTGGGGAGGTCTTCCATGCATGCATAAAGTGATTGGTTCTTCAGACCTTAGCTACCCCAATAGATCCCATATTGGTCATCCTTTGGTAAGTGAGGAAATCCTCTGATAAGCCAATGGTAAACTGATGTAGTCCATAGACATAAAACATTTGTTGGCAGTGCAATTAATTCCTAGTTTTATACACAAGGTATTCTAGGACAACAAATCCCATAAGGCTAACAGAGGTGACCATTTTGGACCTTGCACTGTAACAAGGATCCCATATATATATATATATATATATATATATATATATATATATATATATATATATATATATATATATATATATATATATATATATATATATATATATATATATATATATATATATATATATATATATATATATATATATATATATATATATATATATGTATATATATATATATATATATGTATATATATATATTTCTTGCTTGGTATTCTGGAGTGTTCCAGTTAAGGTGGCTGTTCTTTGAGAAGCAGTATCCCACAAAAATGTGAGAGCTCAAGAATTCAGCTTTTATGCAGTCTCGTTAGGAGCGTTGGTGACACGCGCTTATTGTCATATTTCTGTTACTTCAAGAAGTGTAAGTTTGAAAGCAAAATATGAACTTGCAGTGCTAATTACATTTTTGGTAATAATTTAAAAGGGACCACTGAACTACATTGTTCACATTAAGTTGAAAGGATAATTCTTTTTGCTGAAAACATATGATATCTTTCTAGAACATTCTTCTTGATGGTATATAAAGGTGACTATTGCTATAACAATTTGTTTTTCAACAAAAGAAACGATGTGACCATGGCAGTATTGAAGATATATTGAATGCTGAGGTTTAAAAACATCCTTTCTTTGGATGCAGTAAAAGCCTCAGACTATATCTGTGTGTTGTGAAAGTAACAAGCTCAGAGACAGATTGTGACTTAGAGGTCAGTGTAACGACCTAGAACTTTTAAATAAATAACATGAAACCATACAGTATCAGGGTTAGGTTATTGATTAATGAATGCTGACAAAAAGTGAAATTAACCTTGATTACAGAAGATGAATAATGATGAAACACATGATTTTATAGTCCTACTCCTTACTTTTATTCAGAGTCTAATGGTGATTCAAGTACAACAAGGTCTGGAAGAGTAGGAATCTCTTCACACAAAGTTTTCTCTGTTAATTTTAAGTTAGTGGTTTCAGCCCAGCATCGTATAAGAATGCTTTTTTCTTTTTTTTATAGATCTCCTTCCTGGTATCACTCATCTGGCCATTCCGATACTCTTAGGGCCCGATTATGACAAAGCTAGGCAAAGTAGCGCAAGGACCGCCCGCCTTGTAAGGCGGATGGGGTATTGCCCTATCCATGGCGGAGCCTGGAAAACAGGCACCGCAATAGGAATGGC
Organism: Lissotriton vulgaris; assembly: GCF_964263255.1. Lineage (NCBI taxonomy): Eukaryota > Metazoa > Chordata > Amphibia > Caudata > Salamandridae > Lissotriton > Lissotriton vulgaris. The sequence continues at coordinate 497,724,142 of NC_141691.1, forward strand.
AAAAAGAAATCTGGCACTGCATGCATGGTGACATGGCTGGAACTTTGGGGGGATACAGACAGGGGGGTACATGGTCTGCCCCTCTGAATGTGTTCTCATGGCGAGGGGATGGGGGCCCTGGTGGGCCCCTTTGTTCCTGCACCGCCAGCAATTTCAGGGCAGGGGTCATGCCACGAAATGGCTGGCAGTGTAGGAACTTGTAATATACTCTGCAGGACTGGTGCAATCCTGCTGAGCATTTTACATTGTGGCGCAACTCTGCCACCGCCAGGGAGGAACTGTTCCCTGGCTCAGCCGATGGTCCACTGCCAGTACGACTTTGAAAGTTACAATCCGGGAGAAAGTGGACTTGCACTGCTGCCCCGCCATGAATTCAGAGGTTGGAAGACTGCCCCACTTGTAATCAGGTGCTATATTATTATATCAAACAGAGTCAGAACTGCCTGAAGGTGGGTTAAAATAAGCATTGAACTTCTCCCGAGGAACGTGAGGAGGTTGCTTGGCAAGATGGTATGCTAACATTTTTCTAGGCTCATGTGTTCTGTATCTCACTGTTGCGTGAGAGGAGTTAGCAACCAACTAATGGGCTGAGTTGCTTCGTGATCCACTGCTGAACAAGTCGGCTGGCACCGGCTGGTTGTCAACAGTTAGTAACCTATTATTGGGCTTGGTCGCTACATCACCCCCTGCTGTGTAAAGCATCTGGCAACCACTCATATTTGGGAGTTCTTAGAGGAATTCAGCATGGAAGCAGGTAGTGATTCTCTCATTATTAGAGATTATTAGTATAATATGAATTTGCATAAGCGGTTTAGGTACAACAACATTCTCTTAGTTCATAGTATAGTTATGACAATATGCACAACATAAACATTGTTAGATCACGTTTCTTATACCTGAAAGCCCTTCTGAAAATGCACAATACGTGGATGTTCTGGAAGAAGTCCTCTTATGTGTACAAACTTCTTGTCATTCTTATGAAGAACATAAATGACAGAACCAAACTTTGTGGTATCAGTAGCCTTAGCAACAAACATTCAATCGGACAGCATAATCACACATACCTAGTGCTAAATTAGCGGTTGTTTTACATGCATTGGCCCACATTACACACTGGTACTCAGGGGAGAATTCTCCCCATCAACACACCTAAATGCAAGTGAAAAACATAACTATAATGGTCAGTTTATGCAATGCAAAGTTAGTTTGTGGCATTTCCACGATATGTGGAACAGCATTCACCAGCTAAGGGATCTAGTCGGGGTCATCACTTGCAACTCTACTGGGAAACAATATCACGTATATATGAAATTATGTGTAATCTCTGATTGATGAATGCATGGAAGAGAAATATCCTGACATGAATATTGATTCTTTTCTGCTCTTAACTATTCAGTCTAACTGCTTCTTTCTATCTAGTCCAATAGCAGAATTATCATCCACAGCCTACAGTCTTCAGATTACAGTGAATTGCAGTCTTTTGTCCCTGAGTTATGTGCAGATACTAATTTAAGCTCAGAAATGGGTTAGTGTTTTTTAGTATTCTAAAATAAACCTTCTTTATGAACGGGTTAGTGACAATGTTACATTGAAGTCCAGATTAAAAAAGGTGTCTGACAACACAGTGCAGTAGCCACATTTTCTGCTCTGCATTGTGTAAGAGGGAGAGAGCAGGAAAGCGGCTTACCTACAAAAATATGGCACAATCCTGCTATCTACGTAGAGCTGGTGCACAATCAGGCTGCTTAGTGCCACGCGCACACCTTTTCGCTATAGTACAAAGGCATCTGTCATGGCTATCATAGGTTTTGTATTGGATGAGTACCTACCAGAACAAAATGCTATGCTTAGACTAATTTTAAAACTTTTCCCACTTCGGATGTGTGCCATACAGTGCAGCACACTTGCAAAGTGGGATAGGTTAGGATAGATAAAAGTCTTTTTTTTTTTACGCCTGTTTCAAAATGGCATTATTTTTGGGTGCAAAACACTGTCTACTATTCTTAGTAAACAGGGGTTTACATCAAGAACCATGAGTAGTTGCATGAGAACGTCTATGTACCACCCATTGCACACATGCTTGACAGAAACTAAGGCAAAGCAGAAATTGCATTATTTGAGGCAACTTGCCAGCAGAGGATAAGGTTTGGACTGGAAAGTAAATGTACAAAAACATCTTTTGCGCAGGTGGCACAAACCCAGCACTTAATGTTTGTAAATTCGGACCTGACTGTATTGAAATTTTGAAAGGGTTTAATTTGCTTTACTTGAAAGGTATATCCAATAATTCAGCAACCTACGTCCCGCAAGTTTTCATACGATATCCATGAAGTGCTTGTACAAAACATTTGTTCCAATGGATCAGATATACTGAAACAGAAAACGTTGTTAGTTTCTATTAAGATGAATGTGGCCTTGAAGTTGCTATGCTAATGGAAAGAGCAATGACTTTGCAAATGTATGGTAAAAAAGATAGACACAGTATTTTACAGTTGAATATTTTGCTCATTTTTTCAGCATGTAACCAGCAGCTCTACAGGTTATTGGTGACACCCTGAAGATGAAAGGTAAGAGGATCAAGGCTTCTGGTCTTCTTGACATTCTGGCAGCCTTCAGGAGCACTGTTGTTCTCCATGCTCTTCATTTAACCACTTTGCACCAGCATGGGTATAATAGAGCAGGAGCTTAAACGTGCCCACATAGACCCTGTAAAATCCAGTACTCTCTCCACCAAATACAGAAATCGGCAAGGTTCAATACTAGCCCCAATGATTGTCAGTCTCCTGATTGTAGCTTGGTGAGCAAGAAATCATCCCACATCGGTATGCAAAACAATAGACATCTGTATCCTGTACACTGTCCGAACACTTACTGCACATTTTCCCATCATGAATATCCACAGATGTGGGATCTATTAACTATACATTCACAATCACAAAGGGCAACCACAATGCATGCACTATATCCGTAGTCACTTTAATGCAAGTACGTTTTCACTGAAATTCTAGTAGGACTGCATTGTAAAAGACTTTGCAAGTGTGTGTGTGTGTGTGGGTGTGTGTGTGTGTGTGTGTATTTATATATAGATATATTCCAATGCAATATCTCCGTTGTGGGTAGCCATCAAAAACAGCAACAGGGCACCCGTGGTTGCATCAGACAAAGGCAAAATGCTTGAGTCAAAATCATTGGTCTCTTTGTTTTAATCAGCAATTAGTATGTGGCAAAATTACTTCTTGCCATACATACACCTGACGTGCTTCATCTCCTCACTCGAGCCATGTTAACAAGTAAAGATGATCACAGCAGTAAGTAATCACGTGCTTATATGCAAATTATAAATACATCCAGTAGTTTAGTAATACTACAACTTCCAGCATGCTGTGTAAATAACCAAATTCATATCATGATTGCAGCAAATCCTGTCAGAAACAAATTAAGTTATAAACAAAGAGTTTCCAAAGATCGCAAAGGAGGCTTTTGTTCCTCCTCACCCATTTACTTGTGTCTTTCTGCCATAATACCGGGAAAATCCTCTTAGTGATCAGAAATAAGCGGTTCATGCTCACGTGTCCATTGAATTCGAATTGAGGGGCAGATTTACAAGCCCCTTGCAACCCATTTACGCTGCTGATGCATCACTTCTGTGACGCAGCGTCGGCGTAAACCGTGCGCCACGTTGCAACTTATTTACAACGTGAGGCATCAAGCCAGATGCGTCACATTGTAATGCATTGTGCCACATGAAACCTGCGTCAGGTTTCATGTGGGCGTTCCGTCGCAGGGTGGGCATTCCGAAGCAGGATTGCCTCGTAAAACGGACTCAGTGAAATCTACAAGATTTCACTGAGTCAGTTTTACAAATCTGCTGCGTCAAACCCTTATGCCTGCTTGAAGCAGGCGTATGGAGTGACGCACAACATTAAGTATGTGCGGCCCATGTGCATTGCTGGTGCTGCATCGCGCTTGCGCCACAACTCCAGCAATGCACCACCTTTACGCCACAAGATGCGACACGCATCTGCCGATCCTTGCACTACGGTGAGCCGCATTGTAAATGCAACGCATCTGTGGTGGCGCAAGGAGAGAATTGCGTGTCACATCCATTCTGGCGCATCCCTGCTGATTTACAGAGATGCGCCGGACCTTGTAAATATGCCCCTGAATTCCTCCATTGTGGGGGCAATGGACCCAGAAAGGCGGACACCAAAAACGGGAACCGAGCACACGTGTTTTGCATCAGATGAAGGCAAAATGCTTGAGGAAAAATAGTTGGACTCTTTGTTTAAATCAGCAATTACAATGTGGCAAAATTACATCTTGTTGTATTCCTGATGCGTTTCAGCTGCTCACTGGAGCCTTGTTCACAGGTAAAGATGTTCACATCACTAAGTAATCATGTTTTTATATGCAAATTATTAATGTACCCAGTAGTTTAGTAATATTACAACTCCCAGCATGCAGTCACTATAATGGCAGTAAGTTTTCACTGAAATTGCAGTAGGAGTAACTACATCGTAAGAGACTTTACACCGCAGTCTGTCGCCACTATGTATAGTTGGGTCATAGTTTTCATAGGAAGAGCTTTTTTGTTTTGCTAATAACTTGCCACTGTTTGACAAATCTGCACAAAACATTCCAAATAAAGGATCCTCCATCTCGGCTCCTTCATGTAAAGTTTACTGCTGATCCATCAAGTGTGGACTTAGAAGAAGCGGGAGGGGGTGTGGGCAAAAGCCTAATTTCCCATGTGAATTCCCATTGGAAACTTTGCGCTCCAATACAGAAAAAAGGCTGAATGGAATTTGACAAATTCTGCCATAAGGTTAGAATTGCATTCAGAAAGCGTGCTTTTTGTGATTTATCCATTTTTGAGTAATTAGTGTATAACCCGTTCTGTGCTGCCGTCGGCCGTTGGCCAACGGGAGCACTACCTCCCTAGTGCTGCCATCAGCCAAAAGCCGACGCAGCCCCGCCCACCCTTTAGAACACCCGCACCGCTGCAGAAAAACCGCTGCGGTTAAGGCGTTAAAGACGGGCTTGGATTGAGTATGAAGTGGTTAAAAAGGGAGGTATTTCTAGATGTAAATGTGCTGGACTTGTAAAGCGCACAGCTGCCCGTAAGCGTCCCGGCGCTTGCTTAGGGAACCCATCCTGGTATTCCCCTGTGAGAAACCCCGGCAGGGTGTCCACAAGGTGAAAGCCAGGCATCCCACCGCGAGGGGCCGTAGTGGAGATTAAGCAAGCTATTGCCCAGAGTCGCAGAGTGTGACCCCGTGAGTTGAGTAGGCACCAGAGCGAGAATTGTCGAGTCCGTGGAATTTTGAGCCCGAGACCCGCCGAGGCGGGGAATCGAACCCTGGTCCACGGTCGATCTCAGCTTCCGGGTCTGCCGCCTCTAACCACTGAGCCACGCTTCTCCATTTCTAGGCCTTTCATGTTGAGATATGCTCTGATTAGCCAATTTAAACGGAACTGCTCAGTCCTGATTGGCTGGCCACAACATGAACAATATATTTTGGCAGCCATATTGTGTATTAAAAAAGAGGTAAAGTGTAAATCTCACCTGTTGTTTCTGCAGGGGTGAGATGCAAGGTCCAACTCAAGGTCCCAACTTCCCACACCCACCTATTACAGCCCAACAATGTCAAAGCCAACATGTTGGAAATGGGGGAAGAGGGGAAACAAAGCACAGAAAGAAAAAAGGGATACACATCACCGACAGGCTTCATGTATGGATATTCTTATGGAATGGTCTTTATGTGGTTTCTGTAGTGGAGATAAAATTACAAGTGTTGCCATGTGAACATATTCTGGTGATAACGCTTTATAACCAATGGTGTAGTCCTACTAGATATAACTACCTGTGTAAGGTCTCTCTTCCATTAGGTATATAGGGTATCAGAGAGTAGAATAAGCTGTATCATCTATCAGTGGAAGAGGAAATCATTAGGTGTTTTCCTAAATAGCGGGATAATATTATGAAGGAAGTATATGGTGTAACTGACCTTAAGAGATGTTAAGCTGGGAATCCAATTAAAGGCCAATCATTCTTATCCATTAAAAACGAGGAAAAAAACATATTCTCCCAACATGGATCAGAAAAACAAAAATGCACAAAAATGTGCAGGGCTAAGGTACAATGAAAAATCAGACCCTTAACCCCTTAAGCGCTGCGCCCGTCCAGCGGCCGACGGCACCACTACCTCGGGAGTGCTGCCGTCGGCCGTTGGACGTTCCAACTGCACCTGCGCAATGGAACGTCCAGCACTGGAGCTGGACGTTCCAAAGCAGCTAAGGTGTTAAGTAAACAGGAAACTAATTTCTATTTAAATTGTCCTTACTGCTATCAAGCATAGTCATCAAAGATCTCCATACACTGTGGAGACATTGATGAGATAGGTACTATAAATAATAGTCGGATCAAAGTAAATGTTACCGCCTTTTTGAAGAGAGGATTCTTTTAAAAACGTTATGTTTTTTGTTTTGTCATGACAGGAGCTTGAGGGTACCTGCAGAACTGGATGAGTTGAAGAGATGCAGGAGGAGAAGCGATAATCACCAAAGCAGATGCCTGACAAGTGAACGCCAAGCATGTCCCATTAACCCGGAAGGAAATCCGGTAAGTGTCAGAGGAGGCAAGGTGAAAGACCAGCATGTGTTGACTAGAACGCAAACTGCTCTTCTGCCCTGCTCAGCGTCTTTTAGCAGGCTCGACATAAAGGGCAGGGTGATCATACCCTGCCTTCACAGGGGCATGTGGGGGAAGGGGGGTTGGGTCACTTGATTGGCTGGCAATTGCATAGGTAACATCCATTACAGGACTAAGGGACATGGTCCCCATTGAAAAGCATTGAAGTGAATGCCAGGTTTTGTGAATCACAAGAAGGAGCACATGTGAAGGGTGGTAACAGATTTTAATCACAATATAAATAATTTGTTGGTGGTGTTATATTTCACATTTGGAATTCTGCTGAGTTATAAGGTGATTTTACCCTATGAAATCTGCTGACCCTTGGCTTGAGTTCGATGAACCATGTTTAATAGAAAACAGACTTCTTTCATGATTTTCTCATAGGGTTCATGGAAGGTGCTCCAGAAGCTAAATTGTGAGCGCATTGTCTATAATCTCACACTATCTTCATCTGCCATGTGAGGATAAAGTCTGGTATGCTGATTAATATGTGTACTTTCAGCAGCATCAGCCTGTCAATTGATTTCCCAGGGTTCTACTGCAGTTTCCTACAGTGTTCTAAATTACAAATAAAGTGCCAATATTCTGCTTTGGCGACAAAAGAGTGACATAACTAAACATTATCTTTATGGAATCAAATTTGTAAATATTAAAGTATTTCCTTTAGAAATCAACAAAATGAGGGGGTTAATGTTGTCATGGAAATTATGGTTAGTGCCCTAGAAAGTTAAAATGACGACACATATTGTATGAGTTCTTAAATATCTTTCTTATCCATGTCAAAATATTATTCTGACGTGCAGAGTAAAATATGTACTTTCATCACCAGCAGCTGTCTGTCACCTAACTCCCTAATAATCAATTGCTGATAGTAGGAAATTGTGTTACTGCTTAAGGGAGTAAAAGTCTACTTAAGCAGCCACCACAATTACTGTCACAGTGAAGTCAAAAGCAATGCCAAACAAACCAGTCGTTGATCCTCTGGGAGCTTGGCACAGAAGTAATAAGGCTTTACTTAGAGGCAACACTTCAAACAGCAATAAAGTAAAAATACAACACAAGACAAATCCAATGCCAGTTTAGAAAAACTGAGTAAGATTTAATATTAATTGCCACCAAAAGGACAAAAATCCAATCAGTAGAACAAAAGGAATGCAATTTTAACGCCTTCGCCGGGGGCCAATTCCCCTGCCATGCGGGGGCAGGGGGGCCGCGCGCGGTGCCTCGGTGCTTGTGACAAGCTCGGCTCGTCATGCAGCACGGTGGCGCTGTGCTCATGACGAGCTGAGCTCGTCATGACCACGCGTGTTTGATGGAACGCCCAGCACAGCAGGGGAATTATCCCCGCATGGGTGTTCCACGGCTGTTATGACGAGCTCAGCTCGTCATGAGCACAGCACCACTGTGCCTTATGATGAGCTGAGCTCGTCTTGAGCGCCCAAGGGGTTAAACAATTTAGGTCAGAAAAGCGCCAAAAAGCACAAAGCACCAACTGTGGTAATCTTATTGCGAAGGATCGTGTGAAACTCAAAAGTACCAGTAAATCCAACTTGCAAAGCACTAAGCGCCCGATTCACAGAACTAACTTAAGACAAAATCCTACCCTTACTACCATTTTGGTGTTCACAGAAGGCACTTACTTTTTTTGGTATTCACAGAAGGCACTTACTCATTTCGGTATTCACAGAAGTTAGGAGTCCTAACTTTAGGACTCCTAAATATCTTCTGTGAATACCGAAAGTCTTAAAGTTAGGATTTTTCTCAGTTTAGGAGTAGTAAAATTAGGACTCCTAACTTTAGGACTCATAAATGCCTTCTGTGAAAACAGAAAGTCTTAAAGTTAGGATTTTTCTCAGTTTAGGAGTAGTAAAGTTAGGACTCCTACCTTTTGTGAATACCGAAATGAGTAAGTGCCTTCTGTGAATTTCAAAAAAAGTAAGTGCCTTCTGTGAATACCAAAATGGTAGTAAGTTTAAGATTAGTGAGCAACTACAGTATCACCAAAGAATTCTCATGGGCAACTAGAGTGCTAACATTTTGTATTGAGGTTCCGTGAATTCTGAGCCCACTTTATAAATGTCATGGTTTTGTTACGAATTTTATAGTAGCGAACCGTAACTAGTGAGTGCGACAAGTATGAGTGATTTTCTCATGTTAGATAAATGGATTCACTATGTATTTGGGGATTTAGTTCTGAACCCTGGGTTCCATTTTGTGTATGGCAGCCATTTTGTGGTTGCCCTCACATATGCCGATGACTGCGGCCGAACGAGTCTTTAGTACACGTACACTTTAGCTGACTTCTGAATGACCTGAGTGAACTGACCCCGTTGCCTGAAGCTGACCTTGTTAGGCCAGTTCCTTGCCCAGTAGCTGATCAAGATTGATGATCAAAGCACAGGTCTTTGTAGAGTTTGGTATGCACACACACACACCCCTTATCCTGCTTCTTATCTGTTTCTGTTCCTTCTTTTATGGTCTGTTTATGATATGGGTTGTGGTCCTTTTATTATGGGTTTGTCCGGCTTGTGTAAGAAGGAATGTTGGACTTTTCTGTATAATTAATGGTGGGCCGGACAACTAAAAAGTGGGTTTGTCGTCATGTGATACCTTACGTAATAATACCTATGATTGGACAATTGTAAATAGTGAGTGTTTGTCCTATTGGCTAATGTTTGGCAGATCTTGCATGTCCATGTTAGGCATTTTGCATGCTTGCAAAAGCAAGGACTGCCCCTTACTTCTATGCTGAGTTTTGTAACCCTAAGCCTATATAAGGCCTCAGTTCTCTGTACTCCTCAGACTGCCTCATTCAGTTGCTAAGGCTTCTGGGCGACGTAGCCTCACTTATTTAAGTTTAATAAAGATTTCTTTTCATATTTCAGCTTCTGTGCCAAGTTCTTTATTCTATTAGTAAGACCCCTGAGAATGAAGATTTCAATTCTTCAAATGGCGCGGCCAACGTGGGCTTCATCAGAGAAGTGACTATTTGTGGGAGTGATCTTGTCAGAAGACTGAAATCTACTGAGGAGGACAGACCAGGATTCTACTAAGAAGGTACTCTGTGCACAGGGATTCTGGAGATTCTTTGTTTCTGCAGCCCAGTATATTTCTGATCTTCCTGATTTTGATCCTCCACATGATGTCACTCCTGACTGAGAACCTTTTTGGCGTGAGTATTCTAAAAAAGACCCGTTAGGTCATGTAGAACTTGACAGTTAGAATTTGGATATCCTTTTGATTAGTAAGAGTAAAATGTTACAAGTGGGTCGCTCCCACGACTTTGTTTGGTTTCTTGGTTTTGATTTGGTTATTGCAATTACCAAAGCCGAGGGGCTCGTATATTTGCGAGTATATCGTTTTTGATAACCCCTTGAAGTTTGAAGCTAGATTAGTGAGCTGTAAGATGCCTGGTCTTAGCAAATTTAGGACTGTAGCTTTGGAATTCTGGAATTTGTGTTGGCCAACTTTAGATATGTTTTGGATTTTGGATATGCAAATTGCAATTTGGGTAGGCAGTTAATGAGGAGATTTTTCTCTATTTGGTTTTGTTGAACGGTGCATGTACGAACAGTACATTAAGCACTACTTTGATTATAATACTTGCATATTCTGCAGTATTTTTGGCATGCCTGTTTCAAGCTCATATTTGAAGAAAGTGTGATGTTGAGTAAATTAGACAGGCTCCCCTAGAGGAAATATGTAAATAGGTTTAGATTTAAAAACATATTTCTTCCTTGGTGATTTTGTATCCCCAGGGAATTAAAATATGACATAATACAAAACAAGGATCCTTTGTTCTGCGCAATTAAGATATGCAGAACGATTGTGTTTGGTGTTCTGCTAGCCAAAGCTAGTGAATTGAGTGTATTTTCGCTTCTTGGACATACATCAGTCTGTTGGGCTGTTTTTGCAGTCTTTTGGAACACTATTGAGAAGCGTTTCTTGTAAATATGACTTACAACTAGTATTTGCAAATGGTTTGGTTCAAGTATAGTCTGTGGGCTGTCCTTTGTTTCTGTCCTGAGTATTGATTTGTGGGTTAAACGTGTGTTTAAATGTCTATGTGGTTTTCACATTAGTGCAAACTTCTGTAAGTGAATAGCGATGGCGCTATTCACGAAATGCATGGCTGAAGCGTGCTGTATTGTGTGTCCTGAATGTTTTGACCCCTTTCTGTTTATGTCTGAAATTAGCTCAAATGTGTGTTTGTGTTTTTTTTTATGTTTTCAGACTATCAAGCAAAAAGTCTAAATGTTTAAAAAAATAAAGTTAAAATTCACATTCACTAGGAATTAAAAGGCCCCCCAAAACGAATGGTGTGTTTTGTAGAAAAACAAACTTATAGCATTTTTTACTTACATACATTTTATTAGAAATTTCTAGGCAAAACACTTCAGCTGAAGTATATTTTTGCTGAACTCAGACGCATATTAAAGAACATGCATTGATGTGTTTTCGTTTGTAAAAGACTGCCATTGTGCTCATGTTACAATGCTGAGAGACAAGCTAAATAAACAGGAGAATTTACCCAGCCGGGACTTTGTCCTCAGTTAAAACGGGTGAATCTTTGCATTTCAGAATGTTGTTTTCAAAAGGTTCTAAAAATAAGCTTCATTATTTTGTATTACAGGAAGACATTTCAATTAAGGGTTTCTTCTCTTTAAGCATTTTTGTAAGCATATTCTTGGGTCTGTTGCTAAATAAATATTGTCCTTTTTAGAAAAAAAAATGTGGCGCCAAATTTTGTCGTGTGTCAAGTTAGGCTTCTGTGCTTAGGCTTATAAATGAATGCGTCTTAAAATGATAGGCAAGAGATGCAGCTTGCTTTTATTTGTGGTATTGTCAAAAATGATTTGGTTTATTAAAAATAATTATTCACAACAAATTTTATTGAGTGATTTAAGCAGAATAATAGATGTGGCTCCCCACAGTCAGGAGATCACCACCAAGAGTCTTGACACAGTTTATATTGCAAGTACAATGTCCAATCAATAATAGGAGAAAAACCAAAAAGAGTAACCCCCTCTCCTACCCTTACCCCCACCAACTCCCACCACCCAACTACCCACCCCTTATCCCATCCTAACCCCCTGCACGTGTGTATAGAAAACATTCAGTACTTGGTTGTAGTGTGATAGGTATGACACAGGTCTCAGGCCCGTGCGGCATCTTCCGTCTATATGTCTTTCTCTTGTTCCACTGGGGGATCCAATGTCAACCCCCTATAATCTGCCCACCGCTTCCAGATCTTAAAATGTTTACGGGGGCATCCTCTCACTTCAAACACCGGTTTTTCTAGCCCCATATAATAGTCCAGGCTAGCCTTCTATGCACACAGTGGGGGGGGGGCTCGTTCTCCCTTCCACGCTCGGGCCAGGTCTCTCTTGGCAACAACAAGCCCCAGCAACAATAAATAGCGCTTATATATGTTCCCACCAACACCCTCTAGTATATGGAGCAACCCCAACCGATGAGTGCGGGGGAGATCCCATCCCAGAACCTCAGAGATCCAGCCCCACACACCCCTCCAGAAACCAGTTAATCTAGAACACGACCATACTGTATGCAGCAGCGTACCTGTTGCGGCCCCACAGCGCAGACACTCCGGAGACCCAATCAGTCCTGCCTTCCACAGCCGCTCTCGGGTATATAGGCCCTATGGAGATACTTGAATTGGATTAACCTAAGCCGCATTGCAATAGCAGTCCCTCGTGGGGATTCCAGGGCCTCCCTCCAATCATCCTCGTCCAGGGGACCAACATCCGCCTCCCAGGCCGCCCTAAAGGGAAGCAAGGTGGAGGAGCAGGGAGTGACCAGCGTTTGATAAATACGGGAGACCTTATTATCCCCGAGGTCTCCCAAGAAGACCTTCGCTTCGACTGGGCTGAACTCAGGGAGCAACTCCAAATTAGCAATACTGGGCGCTAGCGCGTGACGAAACTGTAAATAGCGAAAAAATTGGGACTGGGGCATGTGGAACTCAGTGCTGAGCTCCTGGAACGATTTAAGGGTGGCCCCGGACATTACATGACCCAATAACGAGATCCCAATGGCATCCCAGCCATCGAACCCCGCCAGTGTAGCCAGTTCTGGGAGCTGCCCGTTGCTCCACAGCGGCGTTTCCGCCGTTAACCTACCCCACCAGCCCATACGACGCAACGCCTGTCGCCAGACAACGAAGACTATTTTTGTGACACATGGCAATGCCCGCCGCAACTGGGCTGAGCAAAGGATCGTGTGCAGTGTATTGTCCCCCATCAGCGAGCGCTCCAGAGCATATGCTGGGTCCCCTCTGTCGCCATACCACCATTCATTAAGAATGAGCAGTTGGGAGGCCTGGTAATAGGACAACAGATCGGAAGTGGCCAGACCACCACAATATGTGGATAAGAAGCATGTCCGCAGCGCCACCCTGGCAGCCCCCCCAGCCCACAGGAAACGGCCCAAAACAGAGTTGACCTGTCGAAACCACTGGGGGTTGATGGGGTGGGGTAGTTCTGCAGTTGATATAAAAGGCGCGGAAGCGCAACCATTTTGAAGATCGCAGACCTTCCGAAAATAGTTAGAGGCATCCGAGACCACGTTTTGACATCTGCCTGAACTCTCTCCCATACAGGCACTATATTGCGTTCCCAAGCAACATTCGCCGATTCTGACAGGAACACCCCCAGATACTTCAATCCACCGGACGCTACCCGCAATCCTGACGCCCAGGGGTCCGTCACAGCTCCGCCCCCCAGTACCCACAGGGTGGACTTGCGTAGGTTTAGACAAAGGCCGGAAACTTCCCCGAAAATATGCATAATTTCCAAGACCCGGGGCCCCGAGCGACGCAAATCAGTAAGGAAGAAGAGGACGTCGTCCGCATATAATGCGATTCTGTCTACTAGGTTCCTGTTCCACACAAAGCCCTGCATCTGTGCATCTATGCGCACCCAAGAGACCAGGGGCTCCATAGCTAGGGCGAATAAGTATGGGGACAATGGGCACCCCTGCCGGGTTCCCCGCCCAATGTGAAACTTTTCTGAGATCGCTCCGGCGACCCGCACCGAAGCCGTGATATCTGTGTACAGCAGTTTGAAATATGACAGAAACACCGGGCCCAGATTGAGACGAGGCAGGAGTGCAAATAGGTACGTCCAGCTAACTGAGTCGAAGCCTTTATCCATGTCCGCCAGCAGCAAAGCCGCCTGTTCCCCCGTGGCCGCCATGGCATCCACCCCCGCCTGTGCTCGTCGGATGTTGTGACGCGTTGCCCTATGAGGCATGAAGCCTATCTGATCAGGGTGGACCAGGTCCGTTACGTACGGAAGTAGGCGGTTTGCCAGAGCCTTTGCTAGTATTTTAGCCTCTATGTCGAGCAGAGATATGGGGCGATACGAGTCATGTCTGTCAGGGGGTCTACCTGGCTTTTGAAAGACCACAATTTCTGCATGGCGCCAATCAGATGGTAGCCTGCCCTGCGTTTGTGCCGTCTCAAGTGCACATTGGTAATGGGACCCTAGTTGGAGGTGAAATCTCTTCTAGAATTCACACGGGTAGCCACTTGGCCTGGGTGCCTTCCCGGTGTTAAGCTGGCCCAGTGCCTCACCCAGTTCTTCTGCTGTAAGGGGAACGTCGAGTGCCTTCCTGGTCTCATCCGAGACCGCCTTTGGCGGCAGGTCATCGATGAATTTAGCTACCTCGTTAGCTGACAGACAATCTCGTGGAGCATATTGTGCCTTGAAATATCGGGCAAAACTCGCCGCCAGCTCGGCAGGGTCCGTAATCGCCACTCCGTCCCCCGCAGTGAGGCCTGGCAGTGTAATCGGTTGAAGACTGCGTTGACATAGCCTATGGAGCATCGTACAGGACTTATCCTCCCACTGATATATTCTACTCCACGTGGCCAGCCATGCCTGTTTAGCCTCATCGAGCAATATAGATGCATAGGACTGCTGCGCCTGCAGGAGCAACCGTATCGCAACCTCATCTCCCCCTCCGCGGCTTCGCTGTTCCAAGGCTTCAACCAGTGTAGCTGCTTCAGTAATTGCCTCCCGGTGTCTCCGATGGGCAGCCGCACACCATGCGATGTCTACCCCCCCCGTATAGTGGGCTTCATTGCCTCCCAAACCACTACTGCGTCAACCTCATCCACTAGGTTTTCCCGCAAGTAATGGGCAATTGCCTCCCGTAGATGTTGGACATATCCGGGCTGCTGTAGATGCTACGAGGACATCCTCCATCGGAATGGCTGTCATTTCTTATGGAGCTCTACCCTGATTGTCACTGGGGAATGATCAGACAGCCCTCTCGGTAATATCTCGGCCTCCCGCACCCTACTCAGGCATACACTAGGCACAAACACATAATCCAGCCTTGAGAAGGAGCCATGCACCACAGATACATACGTGTACTCGCGTGCTGTGGGGTGCATATGTCGCCACACATCCACCCAGCCCATACCCTCCAGCATAGCATGCAACCGGGTAGGGGAAAGGGGGGGCTCCCGCTGGCATCCCCTGCCGCCTCTGACAGTCCATACATACATCCATCACCTCATTCCAATCATCCCCAACCACCGCCAAGGACTCCGGGATATCCTCCCACACTGTAAATAGCTTCTCGGACAAGATCCACTGCAGAGGAGGAGGGGCGTAAACACTTCCAAAAACCACCGGCTCAGCACCCACCATCCCTTTGACAAAGATATACCGACCCTGTGGGTCTGCCCACTGCTTCTCGTGAACATAGGCCACCCTGCGATGTACCAAGATAGCAACACTCTGGACCCTCTAGAGAATCCGGCATGAAAGACCTGTTGAAAACCAAACCTCTGCAGACTAAGCACCTTCGATCCCATCATGTGCGTTTCTTGTAGCAAGAGCACGTCTGCAGTCTCCCTCTTCCCCCAACGCAAGACTGCCCCTCTTTTGATCTTGTCAAGCATCCCCCTGACATTCCAGGTTACGACACGTAGGGACTCGCTAGGGAGTACATGTGACAGTTCAGCCATAGTCAAGTGGGACCCACCAAGCAGGCCCTCTGCACCAATCCCACACACCCCACACCCTCCTCAGTACATCTGAAAACAGCACGTGCAGTCCCCCCACCTACCCCAGAACCCCCCAGCCACAATATCCACCCCTACATGACCCCTAACCCAGACCATCCCCAACACTTCTCCTTTCACTCCCCGTCCCCCACTCCCCCCCCCTATATATACCTCATAGAACTCTGAAGTACCTGTCGCGGCATGGACAATCCCGGGCCCAAAACAGAGGGCCCAAGACCAACCATACCAATGGATCTCAACACCCCTTGGAAACAGTAAGATCAACCCCCCCAAGTCAACTCCCACTGCATGTGGAGGTTGGTAGCCCCTATCAAGTTGCCTCCCGAACCTCAACCGCAATACCACACATGTTCAAGGCACCACTCAGAACAAGCAAATTAGGCAGTGGTAACGCTGCCAATGATGAAGTCTGACCGTGGGACCCCCGGCAGTCCGAGTCCCCATCCTCCGTAGAGAAATGCAGTTCACCCCAGGTCCTCAATGACTGTTCTCAGAGTGATCAGACTCTACTGTTCCACTATCTCTTGTCGCACTGGCGGAGGCGTATCTCTTCCGCGATCGGGACATCCGATGTCGTCCACCCCGGGACGGCTTGCCCCTCCGCTCCTGCGACGAGCCCCTCGAGCGACCCGGGTCCAGTCCCGGCTGAGCATGCCGCCTGATCCGTACAGTTTCGTCGGTCCATTTGAAGACGTCTTCCGGGGAATCGAAAAAGTGAGTCCAGGACTGATAGACCACCCGCAGGCGGGCCAGGTACAGTAGAGAATATTGAATTTTCAAACCCCGCAACTTGGCCTTGGCAGCTATGAAGGAGTGGCGTTGCTGCTGCACAAGATTGGTGTAGTCGGGAAAAATCATGATCTTCTGATTCACATATGAGATGGAGCCCCTGGTTCTCGCTTCCCGCAAGATAACGTCCCGATCATGATAATTCAAAAGTCTGGCAATCACTGGTCTGGGACACTCGCCCTCCGGTGGCCTCTGTGTCAGGGCCCGATGTGCACGTTCAATGACAAAGCAATTGGAGAGAACTCCCGGGGGCAGCCAGCTCTCCAACCACTGGGATAGGAACTGTTCCATATTGTCCTTCTCACATCTCTCCGGAAACCCTACGAAGCGGAGGTTGTTTCTGCGTGCGCATCCTTCGGCATCTTCCACCCAGGACGCGAGGTTCTTTTGGACGTGTTCCATCTCCACCATTTGGCGTTTCAGGGTCCCAACGTCGTCCTCCACCACCGAAATCCTGGATTCCGTCTCCGTGATCCGTGCCACTGCATTCCGTAAATCCTGGCGCAACAGAGTCACATCCGCGCCCACTGCCCCAATCTTGGCATCCAGCATGTCCCTTGACTGGGTGATTGCCGCCATGAGTGCCGCGTTGTCCGGCCCCGCTCCATTGCCTCCACCGGATGCTCCGGACCATCCACTGGGCCCCGTAAATTTATCGATCCACTATATTATGAGTGTCCGCACCAGTGTAGGCTCCACAGACCGCTAAGAACGTCCAACATAGGCCAGCTCTATGAACCCTCAACCCCTGGGTGAACGTGGCCGCAGCACCACGGCTACCAGTATTTGGCTGGCTCCCTCGCCAAACCAGGATAAGTGACACAAATCAGTTCCGAGCCGGCCCTCGGTCTGCACTCACCACGCCGGCCGCCTCGTGGTTCCGCAGTCTCGTGGCCCACCTGCGCTCGACCACTCTGCGCCAATGCATCGGGAGTCCACCCACTCCAGTGAAAGTCCTCCTCAGCCCCACAGCCGTCCCCAACAACACGATGGTCCCAGGGGAGTCACCCACCGCATGCAGCTGCCCAGCCTCTCAATTGTCCACGAGTCCGCTTCCAGGGGGGGCACTGCAGCTTCACTTACAGTCCGCTATAGCCACACACCAGGGTCGCACCAGGGTCGCAGCTGCCCAGGTCCCGCCACTGGTTCACCTCAGCTCGATTCAGGGACCGGTTCCAGGATCGCGAAACTCGAGGCCCCGGCTGCTCAAAATCCGCACAGGCCCCTGCGTCCTCTGGGGTTCTTCCGTGCACTGGGCGCCTCCCCGGGGGTCAGAGTGGCAACCCGGGGCTTGTCCACGGACTCACCAACTCCCAGAGTCCCCAAGCTCCAGCAGGATTGCCGCTCGGCCGGTCCGCACACCAGTCCTCCACTCGGCTGCTTCAAAATCGAGGCCCCGGCTTCGCTGATAAGCACTAGGCCGCACGCCTCCGCCAGCGACCCTGCCACACTGGACAGCCTAGGAGCGCCGCCTGTTACACCGGAGAGCTCCCGGCACCGCCAGACACACTTGACCCACAGTTGGTTCGCGGCGTGGGCTCGGGGCCAGGATAAATGAGCGGATTATGTCCGGGCCGGCGGGAGCTCTACAAAGCTGCAACCGCCATCTTCGCCCGCTAAGCCACGCTCCCCATTAAAAATAATTATTAATTCTGAAAAATAATTATTAAAAATAAGTGCTACAAAATTCGTTTTTTACTATTCATGAAGGTTAATGCTCATACTGTGACCTCCTAGCATTATAATTTAATTTAAGTTGTGTTGCACTGCATAATGAGAACATTAGCATATGGAATTTCACTTAGCGCAGGCGTAAAAAACTCAGTTTTCTAAGGATTCACATGGGATATGTCTAATGTCCAATCTCTGCAATTTGTCAGGAACATTCTCAGGATGATTAATATGTAACACAATTATAGGGTATTTATTTTTAAATGTCCCTAATGTAAAAAAAGCATTCTTGCCATTTATAATAGCTTTAAGGTGCTTTAGGCTTCAGTAAATGCATACATTTAGGTATAATACAAATTTGCAGGCTGTCCCCATTTGTTGGGTGTGTGGTCTTATGCCACATACTACAGATAGAGGTATTCCCTATTTGGTTCTGCCATTTAGTTACAATGGGTTTGTATGGGCATATCATACGATGTTTATTTATGGCAACGAAGTCTATCCCTTGCGTTTCATGAAAGATAACTCGAGAAATAGTGCTTTAGTGAAGGGAATAACGGATAATATTGATATCGATTCAGACACAGACTGAGTGATTGCCTATGTAAGGGCAAAAGGAGGGCCTGAGGTTCCGTGAATTCTGAACCCACTTTATAAATGTTATGGTTTTGTTACGAATTTGATAGTAGCGAACCGTAACTAGTGAGTGCGACAAGTATGAGTGATTTCGTCATGTTAGATCGATGGATTCACTATGTATTTGGGGATTTAGTTCTGAACCCTGGGTTCCATTTTGTGTATGGCAGCCATTTTGTGGTTGCCCTCACATAGGCCGATGACTGCGACCGAACGAGTCTTTAGTACACGTACACTTTAGCTGACTTCTGAATGACCTGAGTGAACTGACCTCATTGCCTGAAGCTGACC
The DNA here is from genome assembly GCF_964263255.1 of Lissotriton vulgaris. Lineage (NCBI taxonomy): Eukaryota > Metazoa > Chordata > Amphibia > Caudata > Salamandridae > Lissotriton > Lissotriton vulgaris. The sequence goes on from NC_141691.1 coordinate 497,743,281, forward strand.
TTGTTAGGCCAGTTCCTTGCCCAGTAGCTGATCAAGATTGAGGATCAAAGCACAGGACATTGTAAAGTTTGGTATGCACACACACACCCCTTATCCTGCTTCTTATCTGTTTCTGTTCCTTCTTTTATGGTCTGTTTCTGATATGGGTTGTGGTCCTTTTATTATGGGTTTGTCTGGCTTGTGTAAGAAGGAATGTTGGGCTTTTCTGTATAATTAATGGTGGGCCGGACAACTGAAAAGTGGGTTTGTCGTTATGCGATACCTTACGTAATAATACCTATGATTGGACAATTGTAAATAGTGGGTGTTTGTCCTATTGGCTAATGTTTGGCAGATCTTGCATGTCCATGTTAGGCATTTTGCATGCTTGCAAAAGCAAGGACTGCCCCTAACTTCTATGCTGAGTTTTGTAACCCTAAGCATATATAAGGCCTCAGTTCTCTGTATTCCTCAGACTGCCTCGTTCAGTTGCTAAGGCTTCTGGGCGACGTAGCCTCACTTGTTTAAGTTTAATAAAGATGTCTTTTCATATTTCAGCTTCTGTGCCAAGTTCTTTATTCTATTAGTAAGACCCATGAGAATGAAGATTTCAATTCTTCAGTATTCAAGAGAAACGTAAGTCATTTGTGAACACCATTCTGTTGGAATTGGAGCTGTTAATATTAAAGGAGCAGCTTGAATATAATGGGCACTGAGATGTTATTACAGGTATGAAGACAGTTGGTTAAAATGTGAGGGGACGTATGGGTTTTGAGTTAAGGGTTTTTAGTAGTTTTAAGCCTAATTGATTTTTTAAGAGGGCTGGCCCAGCCGCTGATCCCCTGCTCTGCATGGCCATAGGCAGCCCATAGAGCGTTGGGCGCAGGGAACTTTTTCTTGTGGTATAGTTTTAAAAAAAACTTTAATTTTTGTTTTTCAAAATCAGAAAAACACTGGAGTTACTGGCATACATGGCATATACACATAATACAGTCAAATGTGCAAGACATAGGGAAATTCGTACGTCATTTGTATCATAGGTAAATTTCTAAATAGTGTTATTCATATAGCTACTTTTCTGGCATCTCACCTAACCCGCACAGTTATACTTGTATTTACTTTTAAGCAAAGTTTGGCGGGGCATATAAACATTTACTTATTTGAGGCTTATCCCATAGTCTCTGGACTACTGCAGTCTAATATTGGTTCATGCCCATTCCCACCCTGTGCCTCACCTCTTTCTTCATATGTGTCGCTTTCTGAACTTTGGCTTCTGTTAAAGTTGCCAGAACCTGACTTGCTATGCAGATATGTTTTGAATGGGCCTCAGACATCGCGAGGTCTACTGCGGATCAACATCAACGTCTTGTAAGTATCCGCATTTGTATTGCAATAGGTCATGTCTGTATACCATTCCGCAATCGCCGGGACTGAGCCTCTCATCCAGCGCATCGCTACCCACCTCTTGGCCAACAGCAAGCCCACTGCCACCAGTTTCCTATCTTGCTTTGGGATCTCAATGTCTAGTGCTAATAAGGCCAATTATGGGGGCTTGGGCACTGACTGTCCTATTATTTTGTGGAGCTCTGCAATCCCCTTTACCAAGTGTTTGTGTATCTCAGGGCAAACCTACTCAGATGTCCAAAACCAGCGCCCTCAGCGCTACATCTTATACACCTGCTGTCCTCTCGCAAGCCATACCTAGGTAAGCAAGCTGGGGTATAATATACTCTATTGAGGTATTTTAAATGTGCCAGGCAATGCTTGCCGTTTTGCAATATGTTCTTCATATTCGAGCAGCAATACGTCCATTCTTTGTCAGTGATTGGTACACCCAGGTCAATATGCCATTTTAGTTGTGCCTTACTGCTAACTGAATCATCCAGGTGTCGTATCAATTTTTAAAGTTCAGAGGTCCGGTGGGCTGGGGAGGTTGCCTGCAGCAGGTAAGTTAACAATAATATGTAACGTTTAGTGCACTCTAAGGTATTGATTTTATAACCTCATTCCAGGGTTTCTGTGATCCATTTTAGAAAAAGTCTCTCATGGTTTGTATTCCTGCTAGTTTTAGTGCACGCACCACTTCCCTATCAGCACTCAGTGAAAGCCAGGCACACCATTCTATGGGCAACTTTGGTGAGTGCAATAGGGGTGTTTCATTTCCTGTAGTCGTTTTTTTGGAGAAGGTAACACATAGTGCCTATTGGGTCTATAACACGGAGCTTGTGGCATGTCGTGGTGGGAAGAGAGCATGGGAGCACAGCTCCAGGTGCAGATGAGGGAGGTCCCGCGGGCCGTGCTGCCAGTAATACGCATGCATAGCCTGTGCAGCTCTGTAATATTTTTCTAGATCAGAGGCATCCAATCCAGCCATCTTGTAGGGGAGGGTCAGCGTGTTCCATCTCACCCACGGTTGTTTTCCTGCCCAGGCCAAACAGATCATAAGCAAGCGCAACATGCTAAATACTGATCATGGAATTAATATTGGTATTTTAGCAAATAAAAAAGGAATCCGGGGAGGATTATCATCTTCATAGGTGCTATGCGGCCTAGCAGTGTAAGGGGCAAGCGTATCCAGTGTTCTGTCGCTTCCGTTAAGCGCTGCACTGCTTTCCCATAATTTTCACTTATTTTTATGTTGGGATCTGAATGTACCCATATTCCTGGATATCTTACTGGCTCACTGGTCCATACTACATGGAATTCTTTTGTGATTGGGGTGGTAACTGGTGTAAGTAGGAATATTAGTGATTTTTCCAAATTGATTTTCAGTCCTGAGAGACCACTGAATCGTACTACCTCTCGCAGCACTAGCGTTAAGTGTTAATCTGGGTTTCTGATGTACTGCTGAGTGTTATCTGCGTAGGCCAAGATACTCAATTTGTAGTTGGGGAATCGTATCCCCGATTTGAGCGATATTTGCGTAGAGCGCATGCCAGGTGTTCTGCGACCAGTGAATGTGAAAGGGTGGAAAGGGGGCAACACTGATGGGTGCCATGCGTTATCGCTGTAGGAGCGGAGAGAATCCAGTGCATAAATATGCGTGCCATGAGATTAGAATATAAAACGTGCACTAATTTATTGTAAGACCTCCCCCAAACCAACTTGCCACCGCACCGTCATCATAAAAGGCCATTCCACATAGTCGAAAGCTTTTTAAGCATCTAGAAACACGGATGCAGACTGGTTTGTCGGGTCAATAAGGGTGACTGCGCCGAATAGTGTTCTGAGGCTGCTGGTCAAGGTACGCCCCGGTACAAATCAAGATTGCTCGGGTTCAATAATGCACGGAAGTAGAGGGGCTATTCTGTTTGCCAGTATTTTTGCAAATAGTTTTGTGTCCGTGCTTAATAATGTGAGTGGTCGATATGAAGAGCAGTGTTCCCCTGGCCTCCCTGGTTTTTTAATGGCTATCAATAACGCCTCGCACATAGTGACTGGCATAGTACCATCCCGGACCATTTCCTCAAAGAGATTAACAAGGTGGGCAATCAATTTGTCTTGAAATGTCTTATAGTAGGTCATGGGGAGGCCATCAGTCCAGGGGGTCTTTTCACTGGGCATCTCTTTGAGCACCACGCTAATGTCTGCAGGACAGAGAGGGACTATCAGCCTCCCTTTATCCTCATTTGTGAGCCATTCTATTTTGATATAGGCTAAATAGTTGTTTATGTCTTCCTCTGGCCTGGTGGGGCGAGAGGTGTACAGCTCTGAGTAATATTCACAGAATCTGTCCACCACAAACTGCGCTCCACTAATAGATTCGCCTTGATTTCCTTGCATACGAAGTACTTAATTTGCCGTTTTACTGGGCCGGGTCAGGGCAGACAGTGTGGCACTAGGTCTCTCTCCCTCTCCGTATACTTTGGCAGTAGCATACTTTCCCAAGTGTGTGAGCTCAGATTGGGCTAATTCATTGTACTCTATTAAGGCGGCTTTAATCTGCACCTGCAGTGCCGGGCTAGATCGCTGTGTCTGTTCCAGCTCCTTTACTTTCAATATCTCTTCTAGCCAAGGCAGCCTGCCTCTAATGGAGTGCAATACTCCAGCATGCTTGGAAATAGTGATACCGTGAATAAATACCTTAAACGCATCCCGAAGCGTAGATATTTTTTCAACACTTTCTGTGTTCGTGCTAAAATATTCATCTATGGCTTGTTCAAATTTATTGCGAAATATAATGTCAAGGAGCGAATATTGCGGGAATCGCCATAGGTCCATTTTAGGACTCGCATCTAGAGCTCGCAGGGTAAGCAGTAGAGGAAAGTGGTCTGAGTAGGTTCTAGGTAGATACTCGCAGGCCTCCATGCACTACAGCAGAGAACAGGATATTAGCCAATAGGCATGTATAAGTGTCATAAACAGTAGAATAGTGTGTGTACTCTAGGCCTTGGGGGTTGTTGTGTCGCCAGACGTCCATAAGTTCACCTGTCTCAGCTATAGCAGTAATGGCACGGGCCGCAGCAGAGGGCCTGTGCAGCAGACCTTTCGGCCTATCTATCCCGGGAGGTAGCACGCAATTGAAGTCACTTCCCACAACTGCGGTACCTGGCTGTATGTAATCGTTTTGCTGTGCAGCTCTTGGTAAAAGTACGGAAGGTCATAATTAGGGCCATATACTCCTAATAGAAGTGCCTCAAAATTAGGCCTGCTTGCAGGGGGCGATCACAAATCTCCCATCTGCGTCTGAGGGCACCATTTTGAGAGTGATACCAGAGTTACGTCATGCCCACAGCAGCACCTCGCGCGCATGCGAAGTAAAACCTGCCACTAGACACTCCCCCTTCATTCTGCGCTGCGATATGAGACTGGTATGAGGGGTCAAATGGGTCTCCTGCAGCATTGCTATGTCAATGTTATGTCTCACTATTTTGCGTATTTTGCAATGGACGTTTAGGCCTCAAATGTTTCATGTTAGGAACCTTAGAGTGTCTCTATGCTTATGTGCTGGGCAGGTAGCGCCAGAACTGTCACCCATCTGTTCTGCCTCTGCCTTTCATTGTACAATACGCATCTCTTCTTATGCCTTGTCTTTGCCAAGAACTCCCATTCAAAAACTTAACAACCCGGTTCCTAAATGCTGTGTCCCTCAACATGAGACTTAGCTTGCTACCCTCTCCCCGAATCAGCCCCCTTAGAAGAAATAAGTGAAGAAGCAAGTGAAAAAGAAAAAAGAGAGAGAAGAGAAAAAAGAGAGAGAAGAGAAATACTATACGTTCCAACAAAACTATCAGTGTGGTTAACACCCGGGGGCTTTGAGCGCCATGCCATTTCTGGTGCATTTACTTGAATATATCTACAATTGTTCATGATAATACGTGGTCGCTAAACCATTTGGTCATGAATACCCTCTTGCTTGTTCTCATAGAGCAATTCTATTGTTACCGTCTTTTTTTAGCGGTCGGAGTCACTTTTCCAGCTTGAACTGTCGTATTTCTTCCTTGTGCAATAGGCCATCAGTACTTCAGTATTCTGTCTAGTTGTGCACAATCTTACAAATCCCTGAGTCATCAATGGTCAAGGGTCAAATAGGGTGGGCATACATCTATATTTATAGGTGACTGATGATTACCAATTCTTTTTATAATTTGCTGTTGGGCTGTGGTGCTGATAGAAGACGCAGGCCGCTGTTTCTCATCGTAGTGGCTCCCTTTCGTTTCTTGCACTATCCACCTGCCTGATCACTTGCTGAAGACTTTTTACATCTGCAATGGTTCTGGACTTACCCTCCATCATGACTTGAATCCTCGTTGAGTATAGCATAGTGTAATCCATATTGAGCTCACAAAGCTTTCTTTTTGCTGGTGCAAATTGACGTCTCGCTTCTTGAACTTGGGGAGTGAAGTCCGGGTAGAGTGAGATTTCTGAGTTTTCATAGTTAAGCCTCTTAAGTTCCCTGGCACGGTGCAGAATGGCATCCATGTCCTGATAATTAAGCAGTCTCACTTGACAGGGCATGGGGGAGCTCCTGGCACTGGATGTGGGGCGAGCGATCGGTGAGCGCGTTCTACTACATACACACCATACAAAGCTGAGAAGGTTTCCCAGCCCAGGAGCTCAATAAGCAGGTTCTCAGTGAAGGTCTCCATATTGCCAGTAGCTGTGGACTCTGCTAGGCCAATTATGGGCAAATTGTGAGGCGTGGTCAAGCAACATGGCCGATAGGACATGAGCTTCTTCGGCTCCCGACCAGCCAGCCACCAAAATCTTCTTTATCCTGTCTGCTGACACACACAAAAGTCCCCCTTGTTCGGCTGGAGCTCTACACGCTGTGGGTGCACCCTGGGGGAAAATGAGTCGGAGGAAGTGCCCAAAGTTGGCTGAAGCGGCTCTGCGCCCTTCGACCCGGTCAGCTGAAATCACTTGAGGCCGGGGAGGAGGCCTACACAATCCTGAGGTCTACACAGGCCTCGAGGGCGGCGATTCCCTCTCCGCTTGCCCTGCGACACCGGTGGCTCTCCAGGAGGCGCCCTCTGCCATCAGGGTCCTCCTGATATCCAGTGACCCTGGCTCTAGCGGGTGAGCCTTGGAGAGCAGGATGATCCCCATGGGCCTCGCGAGGCACTGGGGGTTGGCCTGGAATGTGTCTGGGGGCTGGGCCTGCTATCACCTAATCCGCAGTCCCCGACATCTGCTGTAGAGATGCCCGCTATTGCTGGGGGGCCCCTTGTGAGAACTGCCAGCCTGCACCCACCCACCAGCCCTGGAGTGTGCTGCAGATCGCGGACTGAGCGCAAGACGACCCTGGATGGGGGCCTCAGAAGACTAGTGCTCGGCGGCGGCCGCCCGGAGGTGGTGGGTGGTCGTGTTCTCCCCTGGCCTGCTGGGGAGTTCCTGAGGTCGAGGGATCGCGATCGGCCCCACTGGACTGGTGAGCCTCTGCCTCTCAAGTACGGCGCAACAGGCTGCTTCGCCCCCCTTCGGTGGGGACACCATGGATCCCCGGCTGGCATCTGAGGGCCCTCTGGACCTTGGGGTCCCAAAGGAATAAATGACTGCTAACTGGCTGCGGATCTGCTGGGAGGTGGCTGCTTGATGCAGGAAACTTAATCCTGCCCCAAGTGGGGAGACGCCTGCCCGGGGCATTCTCTTTTTTGCCTGCCTCATTTGGAGATCGCGGGTTGCCCGACCCTCCTTGGAAAACTTTAAACAGACTGTCTAACCGGAGACACCTACGGGGTCAATTCTGATGTTCTGGAGCACTGTGGATGACAGGTCAGGATACATTGCGCTGGTGACAACCTTGAGGTGAGCAGCTCTAAGATCACTGCTGGACCACTTACTGGGCCCCTCCCTTGGGACGCGACGGACTTGGGCTCCCCGGATTCTCTGGGTGGGGACATGGGCCCTCTTACGCTTGACCTGGCCCCGCACACTCCTGGTAACACCTATCAGAGGGAAATGAACCTGCTGTTGAAAGCCCTACAAAGGGAAACTGGGTTTGGCGGTTGCAACACTTGCCGACACCTGTGTGTTTCACTGCAGCCTACATCATGAGCAAGGACAGGCTGCCTCGCGCCTCCAACCCCAACACAATCACACAGTATACCACACAATGCCTAGCCACGCAACGAATCACCCATCAGATGTACCAGGATGGAGAGGGAGATGCCTCCAATGAGCCGTCTCGAGCTGAGCTCCTACAGGCAATACAGGGGTCCCGTTCCGCCCTGGAAAAACAAATTGAGACAGTCTCCATAGATGTAAATTTACTATTGGCGGATCTGCGGAAGATGGCCGATAAGGTCTCCACGGCGGAGGGAGATATCGTCCAGCTCCAGGGGGAAGTGGCCTCCCTGAAGCAACAATTCTCTCAGCTCACCAACACCACCAGAGCACTAGTACGACGAGCGGAGGAAGTGAAAGGGTGGGCCCTTCGAAGCAACATCAGGGTCCTGGGCATTCCGGAGCGCTATGAACAGGGCAACGTGGAGCGATTCCTGGAGAATTGTATATATACTAAGCTATGCCCCAGAGGTCTGTCAGAGGTCTTTGTGGTGGAGAGAACCCACAGGGCACTGATTCCTCTGCCACCACCGGGGGCTCCTCTCAGGGCCCTCATGGCAAAAATCCTGAACTATCGGGACAGGGACAATATCCTGAAAGCAGCACGAGAAGCGACAGACCTCATTTTCGACAACGCCAAGGTGTCCATTTACCCAGACTACACGCTTCAGGTGCAGGAACAAAGGAAATCTTTTCTCTGCATCAAGCATAAGCTGTGTGAACTCCCCCAACAGTACATGTTACTATATCCTGTGAAACTCAAGGTGATAACACATGAAAAGACCCATTTCTTTGACTCTATAGAAGAGGTATGGGAATGGCTTGAGATCAGCGGAGAGGCCCTCCCCCAGCGCGAACAGAGGGGATCCCAGAGTACCTGGGGGAGCAGACTGCCTAGGAACCGCCGGAACAGATGCACGAGTCCGGTTGTGGACAATGCTCAAGCGGAGAGACAGCGGTTCACCGACGACGGACTAGCCCTACGTGTGGAGTCATCAGACTCCGACGACCCGCCCCCACAGACTGTGACAGAGACTCCTGAGGAGAGCCTAGTACCAGAGACTCTCCTGGCAGCCACCCATGTGGTTCCAGAAATGGTCCTGGACCCACTTATGCCCACTAGAGCACCGTCCTGAAGATGATATCCTTTTATCTTTTTTCCTATTGCTGGGGTGGAGGGGGGGCGGACCTTAGGGGCCTAGTGGTTATTGCCTGACAGGGACTTGGGAGAACTACTTGTTGAAATAGGGCTGCTGTTGTAAGCATTTGGTGGGATTTGCCAATCAATCTGGCATGAGTGTTTCACAGGTATATTTGGGCAGTTCGGGACATTGAACTATGCCTTGAGGCGGCTGGTCTGAGTCGGGAGTTGGACTTGTGGGATGGGGTTTTTCTTCTTCTTTTGTAGAGTAGTTCTGGCCCTGTTTGGGCTAACTGGTCAGCTGTGCCCGTCCTGGCACCTGCATGGGAAGGGTATTTCTGCATGTTTTGTTGTCAGTAAATTGCTCATGGGAGGGGGAGGGTATTCCTAGGGGGTTTTGGGGGATTTTTCAGGCATTGTATGTATCGCATTTAGGGCACAGGGCCTAGGTAGCTACACGGGACACGGAACACACAGGGATTGGTTACCTTACCATACATGGAGTTTAAATTATTAAGCTGGAATGTGGGGGGGCTGGGCACAGGCACTAAGATATACAAGGTCCTGTCCTTTCTCCGCAGACATCAGGTCTCGATAGCATGCCTCCAAGAAACTCACCTCATGGACAAAGGGGCTCAGAAATTGGTGAATTTTTGGCTTCTCCTCGGGACACACTGCCGGTATTGCTGCGCCTGCTAGACCGGTTTGGAGAAGGTTCTGGATTATGACTTAACCGCGGTAAGCCCCTGATCTTTCCTTTGGCGGAACTGGCTTCTGTGCTCTTGGGGGATCTACCAGACCTCAGGCTGCACTGGGAACAGACAGGGTTCCTATACCTTGGGATACAGGTGGCCCGACGGACTCACAGGTGCTAGTCCGGAATGTAGACCGCATAATCACATTGTTACAGCAGTCAGTGTCATTTTGGAACACTCTTCCACTTTCGTTGATAGGCAGGCTGGCTATCTCCAAGATGGTGATGCTTCCTAGGACACTATACGTACTACAATACTCATGTCTCTGCTCTGGACAAATCGGCGCAGTAGGGTAGCTCTCAACACTATTATTCACAGCTATGAGGAGGGCAGTCTGGAAGCTACATGCTTCGACCTATATTATTATGCGGCCCATTTACAACATGCTTCAGAAAAGGGGGTGGTGATGGACAGAGTATCTGAATAAAACAGAACACTCATACCCAGTCAACAGATCAGGGCTTGATCCATCACCGTTTTTTAGCTCACTGCACCATCCCAGCTCAGAACCCGGCTATATGCAAATTAGTCTGTCCCTGGCCCAGTGCATCATGGGAACAAGGCAGACCAAACTACCAAGCCAATTCTTATACTGGGAAGGAAACAAGCTTCCGGGGACCGGTTTCTGGCATTACAGCCGTCTTCGGCCCGGCTTGCTTGAATCCTGATGGTGCAATGAGCAAGGGACTCACATCTGAGTATACCCTTCCACGCTTATGGTGGACAAAACGATTCAGAAAAGGGGGTGGTGATGGACAGAGTATCTGAATTAAACAGAACACTCATACCCAGTCAACAGATCAGGGCTTGGCCTGCCCTGTTCCCATGATGCACTGGGCCAGGGACAGACTAATTTGCATGTAGCCAGGTTCTGAGCTGGGATGGTGCAGTGAGCTAAAAAACGGTGATGGATCAAGCCCTGATCTGTTGACTGGGTACGAGTGTTCTGCTTAATTCAGATACTCTGTCCATCACCACACCCTTTTCTGAACCATTTACAACATGCAGCACATTGGCTCACAGACACAGGCAACTGGGAGAAGCGCCTTCTCTCTGACAGGGTAGACACCCAGACGCTGCAGGAAGCATAGATGCAGGGCAGGGGATCGGACACGTCTCTTCCCTATATCATGCGACACACAGCCGGTATATGGCAGCGGTTTGTTGAGAAGGTCTTAAGAAGGGCACCCTTTCACAGAGAGCTCCTGATCTGGATACTGACCCCCTCCATAGACATGGGGCAATACATGTCCTTTCAACCTTGGAGGGAGGGTGGGTTTGAGATTTTTGTCGATCTTTTTCCTTCATCGTGGCCAATTCCTACACTTCAGGGGAATTCAGGATGTGGTGAAAATCACCTGGCGTCAGGACCCGGACATCCCTCCACTGGCGCACACCTTGGATATCCTACTTTCATGTGGTACGGGTTGCAAATTGATTTCTCTCCTGTACAAAACTATGCAACAGGATTCTATTGCCCCGGTACCACCATCTCGGGCTGCCTAGGAGAAGGATCTCGCTACTCAGCTGGAAGAGAAACAATAGGCGCGTATAGGCTCCCTCACACGCACAGTTTCATGCAATGCCTGGTTTAAGTTGACGCACTGCAACTTCTTAAACCGCACCTACCTAACCCCGGTATCCCTGAAACACATCTCTAGTGACAGGGGAGATAGATGCCCTAGATGTGCCGCAGAGAAAGCGGGGTTTTGAGACTTGACATGGAACTGTCCAATGGTCAGGCAGTTTTGGGTGGGGGTGGTGGGAAGGATGGTTGCAGCCATAGGCCTTCAGATGACGCCTGAACCCTTGCATTGTTTACTTGCAGTAGTCCGAAAGCCCAAGAAAAAGAAACTCCCATATAAGTTCCTGCAATTAATGTTGGTGCTCGCTAGGCGCAGGGTAGCTATAACTTGGATGAGGCAAAGGGCCCCAGAAGTGCCCATCTGGCTTAAAGATGTCCGTGAATGGTCCCTAGCTGAAGAAGCCCACATGAAACTTTCCCGAAGGGACAAGAAGCTGCAAGAAGACCTAATGGCTTGTCGTAACATGGGCACCTCCTCGCAGGATACATCAGAGAGCGAGGAGAGTGGGTTAGATATAGCCAGTGGGTCTGATCCCAGCGGGGAGCGAGAGGATCGACCCCTCTAATGTCCGCATTGGAACTCAGTGCCATGCCCGGTTCATTCCTCACTGTAATATGTTTGCAGATGATTTTTCTTTCCCCATTGCACCTTTCCCTCCATGATGCTGCCTTTTGTCATAAATGCCATTAATAATCCCAATGATATGCTTACATACACTGATCTGATGACAATTTGTTTTTTCTGTGTTTGCAACATGTAAATTTAAAAATAAAGTAAAAAAAAAAAACTATGCACAATTTGTTGTGCCTGGAGCTCGCTTTAAGGTCTTCAGTATTACTTTGCAGGGCTGATACCGTTTTTTCAGCTTTCCCATGGTTCTCTGTCGTCCGGAACTGCCAGTCCTCTGTGTCCAAGAGACACTTTTCTACCCGTCAAGTCTTTTCAAGTGTGTATCTAGCCTTTCAGACATGAGGGCCATATGATAGGATAGAGAATCTATTTTTCCATCCATAATGGCTAGCTGTTGTTGCATATATATCAACTGTTGCCTAATGTCAGCGTCCTGTTCGCCCTCTGCAGCGCAATCCTCTGGGTCTGGGGAGAGAGCTTCTTCATTCCGGGTCCTCGCCGAACTGCACAGGTCAAAGCTCAGTTTAGGCTGAGTTTTATCTGTTTTCCCCATTGTAGCAGGTTGATGGGTGCTGCAGCCGCCCTGCGGTCCCACCGAGACTTCTAGTGCAATCACTCATGGGCTGGCGTCAGTCCTTATCAGAGGGGTTAGTGTAACCCAATGTAAGCGCAACGTATCCTTCAGGCAGGTGCCGGAATCAAATATCCCCAGAACAGGCCTCAAGTTCTCTTTTGGACCCAGCACTTTAGTGTAACCCTCAGTGGGCTTGGGCACAATCCCTTCTATTGTGAGCCCTCAGGCATCCAATAAGCGGGGGCAGTGCGGCCCAGGCCCGGCACAGCACCAGTCCATCACAGGCTCACCTTCTCCGTGCGTGGTCCGCTTACGCAGCCGTCGCAGCACGTAACTCAGGGGAGTCTGCAATAGGGGGGCAATGCGGGAAACTAACACACAGGGACTCTGTGCTCCGATCGGACCTAGCTCATTGCCCAAAGTTCCCAATGGCCTCCCAGCAGTGTCCCGGAGGATCAGAGGCCTGCAGAGGCAGTCAGGACACTTGTTGCTCTTCCGAAACGGGAGGCGGCTGCAACTCAGACAGACCAGGCCTCACCAGCAGCTCATCGTCTCCAGGCAGCTCCCCCAACGATCAGCGCCATACAAAGACAGCTCGCATCATCGGAGGGTATCACCTTTTAATGGGGCAGTTTTGATGTGTGTAGCGGCAGCTTTTAAGGGAATGTTTAGGATCTTGTAGTGGCCAGCACCAGGAGCTCGCTTAAGGTACGGCCATCTTAGAATTAGTCAGAATCCGCCCCGCTATTGAGGTATAATAAGTTTTGATTATAAGACCTCAATGCATGCTAAAAAAAAACTAGAAATGTACTTAAAAACACAATTAAAGTGCAGTTAGTGTTGTGAATTAAAACTGAAAAAACACTGAAAGTTATGGTTACTAGCACAAACCTTTATTTGCATAACAGCCATGCAAAACATAACGCACACACCAAATTCAATGCATATGAGCCCTGTAGCCCACTTCTGTGGGATCAAATTGTTTATTCTATACAGGGTTAGGTTTCTACAATTTAAATACACCTAGTAAAATATTATTAATTAGTAACATAAGAAGATAAGAATTGGGGTTTTGTGGTTCTTGAAATGAACAATTACTGGATATGTAAAATTTATATTTCTAATGGATGATACATGTTCACACCCTCTTGCCGTACAAGACCTTCTAATGCTGCCTGTGTACATCAATGTGTAATGATACTGGGTACACTGGTGTGAGGATGGTACTAAAATATCACTGGCAAAGTATTGTCTGCAATAAATATTATGTCCTAAATAAAATATCCCCCATGAGCAGAGATAATATAACACCTACACCTATTGGGACAATAGTTTTATAAGCAACATTTAGGTCACCATATTTATATGAGACAATATTTTTGTAAATGATATTCTGACATACAGTCACAGACAATCTGTCAGAAATCACCGGTACATTAATATTATAGTGTATGCCCTCAGCCAGTCCTCTGTCTCCCAAGATGTAAAAGATATTAATATTTAGTAGAATGAACAAGTACGATAATTCAGACATGGGGGAAACGGGGAAGAAGAGGTGGCAATGAGAGAAAACCTGCAAGGCATATCAACATCTAGTAGACAAACACATATATGATTAGTATAACTGTTCGATATTTTGAATATATATAGAAGCACATCATAGGGGACACAATATTACACTCACCCCTGATGGTTACAGGGACTCTTGACCCATATATCATGAGTCAGGCTCGACTGCAGGCAGCACGGTCAAAGAAACTAAGAAGACAGCAAGAAGGAATGTCTTTACACAAGGAGGATAAACAGAAAGGAATTTGAAAGGGAAAGACAAAATAACAAAGTTTGCTCCAGGAAGAAAGGCTGGCGACAGACTGAACTAAGGTGAGAAACTCAACAATAAACACCGTTGCTAAGTGGCTTGCTGCTGCAAGTGTTTGTTCTTTTATACTTCATCTGCCAGTTCTGACCCAGAGGTTCATGTACGAGTCACCGGTCACCATCTATGTTTGGGTTGCCTAGGTCTGAGCACACAGGACATTAACCATCTTGGTCTGTGATGAGCGCCATATTGGCACAGCTACTGGGAAACTAACAGATGTGATGTTGTTGTTATTTGATTTCTGTGACATATTAGCGAGTGCTTAACAGGTATCAGTCCACTGCAGACCTTTTTTTATATGCATTCTGTTGAACTTGGCACTTTTTCCAGGGTTATCCCCAAAGCTTTTGCTTCTTCCTCCTATTCTTTCCTGACCTGTGGTTGGTGGTTATAGGACTCTTGGCACTTTACCACTTTTAATCAGTGCTAAAATGCATATACTTTCTGTGTAAATTGTTGTTACAATCGGTTCTCCATGATTTGCATAGTTGATTTACTGGTAAGCCCCTAGTAAAGTGCACTGAAGTGTGTCAGAGCCTGTGAATCAAATGCTATTAGTGGGCCTGCAGCACTGATTATGCCACCCACACGAATAGCTCTGAAAAGGTAACTCAGACCAGCTACTGCAGTGTCTGTGCGCAGTTGTTAACAGCCATTTCTATTTAGCAAGGACACCCACTTGCCAGTCCCTAACCTTCCTTTTTCCTACATATAAGCTATCCCTATGGTAGGCCCACGGTACACCCTTGGGCAGGGTGCAGTGTATGGGAAAGGTAGGACAAGTACTGGTGTGTGTGGCATATTCAATTGTTCATTATTGTAAGGCTATCTTGCCCCATAGGATAGAATGGGGCTTTATTTATAAAAATCTTATAAATATAACTTCCCAATGGGACAAGAGAGAGACTTAAAGTTTAGGCTCTCTATACTTTAATAACACATCTTTAAGTAAAGACGGTTTTTAAATTGTGTGTTTGAAAATGCCACTTTTAGAAAGTAGAAAGTATAGAATAGAAAGTAGGCATTTTCTTGTTTAACCATTCTGTGTGCCTCTGCCTGTTTGTGTATTGACTGACTGGTTTTGGAGTGACTGGAGCTGGGGAGGTGCCTTCTCTCAGAAAGTCAACGGGGGAGGGGTTTGATGTGTGTCCTACCTTTCTTGAATGAGTGAGGGATGGGCTGAATAGACCTGAGCTGCATTCAGAGTAGGGGGAGGAGTTCTCACTAGCACCTGCATTTAGAGTGGTGTGAGGAGATTTCCCTTGCATGTGAATAGGGCATGTCTGCCTTACACAATGCTGTCTCCACCTCCTGACGGCAGCTGCAGAAGAGAGGACAGAACTGGTTTGGACTGGGCTCAGAGACCCATGCACAAAGAGAAAAAAAAACATTTGTGCGGTATAAATATTTGACCTAAAACCCATGAACTTTAGACTACTTTTGGAATCAAGAAGAACCTTTGCCAAGGAGAAGAGCTGGAGTATTGAGAAGAAGCACTGCCCTTTTCTGTGTGTCTGGGGTTGGCCTGCAGTAGCTGTTTCTGCCAAAGAAAGGAGAAAGACTTTGCTGTGTGCTGTGTCCCTTGCTTGAAGAAGATCTCCACAGGCTTGAGTAGGACTTGCCTCCTGTTCTGAAGTCTCGGGACACAAAGACTTCACCACAGCTCCCCTGAACTTCCTTGCTGGGAGTTCTGACCTGTGAGGAAGTGCCTTTGGCTGTCATGAGCCTCTGGAGGTTGTTTTTGCTGTTGGGAGCTGGAAAAGCAATGCATCTAAAAGAAAATTGATGCATTGCTTTTCTTGCTGCAATTTTCCTGATGCAGCACCGTGGTGCGAGAAGAATCTCCGAAACCAATGCAGCGCCTGTCGCCGCTGCAAGAATTGATGCATTGAGGGGTCATGGCTGAACAAACCAACACAGCACCGCTCGACGTCGCCGCATCGATCGCTGACGCATCTTGGATTTCCAAGCATCGTACCTGTGAAGCAAGTTTTCCCGACGCATCACCTGAAGATCAGAGTCCCCTCAGAATCTTTGCATTGCTTTCCCCCTACTGACCAGACCCGACGCACCGCTCTCCTGCAAGCAGGTTAACTTTCGCCTTCGTATCCTCAATGTCTCAGGAAACGCCACCGATGTGGCTGTTTGGTCTTGTGAATTTTGTCGCAACAACAAATCACGCATTCATAGTTTTCTATGGACCCAGTTGCGTAAAAGCTTTTTTAAGTCATTTTATTAATGCTTGTATGTTGGATTTTTTGTCATTGTGGTCTTGTTGAGTTTAGATAAAGAGCCTTTTTTTCTAATCTGGTGTGGTTTCCATTTGTGATGTTATCCCTGTATTACCTTACATTTTGATTACAAATACTTTACACATTGCCTTTGGTTTCAGTCTGTCTGCTCCTGCCAAGCTACCCAGGGGGTGAGCAGGGGTTATCTAAAGTGTGTATGCCCCCTTACCCTGACTAGAAGAAAGGGTCCCTTTTTAGACAAATGTACCTATGTCTGTCAACTAGAGCCCACCATTTCTAACACATCCTAAGAAGGCAGCCGTCTGCAGTCCTAATGCTTTTATTGTTTTTAAAATGTTGCACCTTTGTTTGATTAATTTGATTAATTTCCTCCTTAAGTGATGCCTACTACCAAGCCATCATTTATTTGCTTCCTCCCATTTCTTTGTGTCATTCCTTTTTATTTTTTGTACCTAGAAAATCTTATGTGTAAGCCCCAGCACATCTTTCCATGGGCAAATAAACAGTAGCAGATGACTGAACGAAGATCGCCTATGAGCATTTTTTTGCTTTTATTTCCTTGGTTATGCCTATTTTGCTTTTGCCTGGTACTACGCTGAAGGTGTTGCTTTATTCTGTGAATTGTCAGCCCACCTTTTATTTTTGCTGTCCAGCATCTATGTATTTTTCAATTTTTGTCTTCCTGCGGGTTCCTTGGAACACATGAGGTATCTTACCTCCTGTCCTACCCAGTTCAGCTCTCAATGTAAGTAATTGTTGAGAAGGTGGCATCATGCCGGCTGAAGTGTACACCATGATGGCTAACTGTCTTAACATGTCACTTATTTCAGGGAGGTTTTTGGAAGTTTTAAATACAATTGTTTAGTTTCAGTACCCAGACTGAAATGTATTTCAGAATTTAACATTTTAAGGGCATCATCTTGAGTGCCCATAGATATTGATGAGGCACAAGAGGATGGTAGCTGGAGTTATCAGCCCCAGAAAGATTAAAACAAGGGAGGGAAAAACATGGGTCTTTAGCATTTCACTGAGAGATACTGGGAAAATATCCAGCATGACATAAGGAGGAGCAGGTGGGAAACGGTGTGGATTCCTGCAAGTTATTTCCCACTGTCCCATAATCAGGAATAATCTGCCTTCCACCAGAGATTTACAGATGCCTGTGATACAATTAACTCCAGGTGTGAAAAATGCCCGACTGAATTCTGTCCCACTTGTAATAGGCGCCTAAATGAGAATATCTTGCCCGTACCATTTTCAGATACTGTGTCTCACCAATAGGGATTTACTTTGAATTCTAATCCACACTACTCTGCTTACAGTAAAGTCCCTTGGTATTCCATCCATCACTTTTAAAGCATGCATGGTTGTGAGAAAGTGGATTATGAATTGGAGGGGGATAGTAGTAAATCACAAGCAATAATGGCACTATTCCTTATAGGTCTAGTAAAGGTTTCAGTAATTTAAACCTAAGCTCAGTCCCTGGAAGCTATGACAGAGAGCAACAGGCTTAACTTAAGAAAATGCGTAAAGTTGAAAACACAACGCAATAAAAGTCTCACTCCCATTTATAAAAATAGAGAATATTTTAATTAACAAAACGTAACAAAATGACAAAAATCCAATAGTGAGAACTGGAGATGTGAATTTGAATTTTTTTAGAGAAAACCACCGCCAAAAAGTGTAAAGCGCCAAACATGGGCAACTGGTTGTATTAGACAGAGGCAATGTCAAAGTTAAGGGCGACCGCAGTTGATCCCCAGTCCACTACATGGACGGTGTTCCTCCTGGTCACAGTGTGATGACTATGGACCTTGGTATGGATCAAGCAACTTAGTGGGAGCTACTGAGAAGTCAGGTCCACTGTCAGTGCACCATCAGCAAATCAACAGGGAGGTTGGTCCTGGTCCCACGACAGTTCTCCGGGGAGAACTTTAGCAAAAAATCCCCACCTTTAGGGTTAAGCTTAAGAAATGTATTTATTTATTCATTTATTTAGAGAGTTTTACATAGCACCTTGAAAACCCGAAGGTATCCGAGCACTTTACATTTACACAGGCAATAATATCATACAGCAATGAGTAGAAGTAAATGAAAGAGTTGAGAGTTGCAACTAGATTGGTGGTGAGAGAGACACAAAAATCTATACCTTGTGCAGGGTGGGAGTTGCAAAAAAGCACTACAATTTACTATCCAGAGGGTTAAGGTGGTGATTGAGGAGTAGATACTTTAGTTGGCTCTTGAAGATTATGAAAGAGGGGTTGGTCCTGGGATCTACTGATAGGGAGTTTCAGATTTTTGGGGCATTGCAAAAGAAGGAGCGAGCCAGGGCTTTTTGTTTATGTCTCCATTGGAGGTAGGAGAAGTAGGGTGTTGGTGCTTCTCAATCTACTTGACTGGCCTGCCTTGGTGAGTTTGGCTACCAAGTATGCTGGTTTACCAGTGGGAAGGACTTTGTGGGTGAGACAAGCAGTGTTGATGTGACAGTGAGCTTCAATTGGAAGCCACTTCAGATATTTCAGGGAGAGGGATGTGATTGTTCCTTTTGACTACAATGGCCATCTTTGCTGCTGCATTTAGAGTGGTTCTCACAAGGGGGCTATGTGGGACTTTACTGTGCCTGTGAGGGTAGCGTTTCCGTCTTCTATTCTGGACAGAACCAGGGCTTGTGCTGCAGTTTTGAGGTCATTCGGAGGGAGGTAAAGCTTGATATTATTAAAAAGTTTTAGGTTGTAGAAGGAACTCCTCACTGTATTCTTTATATGAGAACTCATATTCAGGCTTGGGTCCAGTGTGATCCCCAGTGATTTGGCAGAACCCCCCATGGATAGGTTGCAGTTGAGAGAGTTTATAAGCTTTACCCACTCTTGGACCTGCGGGGTCTGTCCATTGTTGGAGAGGAGCAGAATTTCCATCTTTAATTGGTTGTGTTTCAAGTAGTTGTGTGATGGGCAATTTTGGATTTTTGTTAGCGCATCATTCAGTTGACGTACGTCATCTAGAGAGGATAATTCCAAGTGAAGCTGGATGTCATCTGAATAAAGGTGGAAGTGGATTGCTGCTTGTTTGATTATGGAAGTGAGGGGCTCCATGTAGATATTGAAGAGTGTAGGTGAGAGAACCTGAACCTTGGGGAACACCTCCGGTTATAGCAGAGGTATCTGAAGTTACATTTTTTATATTTAGTCGTTGAGAGCGTTGGTGAAAAAATGTTGTGAACCATTGGAGAACCAGGCCGCCTGCTCCAATCTGTTGTTTGAGGGTCTTCAGAAGAAGCTTATGGTCGACCTTGTCAAAAGCAGCTGATATGTCTAGGAGGATGAGCTGACAGCTTCGACCAGCATCCAGAGAGTTGTAGATGTCATCCACTATGCTTAGTATAACTGTTTATGTGTAGCAACCCTTTCTAAAGCCAGATTGTTGTCAGTCTAGGAGATTATTGTTGTTGATGTGCTGTTAAGTTGGAGTAGGGCAAATTTCTCAAGAATTTTTGCCAGGAACTGAAGTTGTTGAGGTCATCAATGTCTGATTCTGGGTTTTTTAAGCAGTGGAGTGACTTGACCTAATGTTAGGCAGTCTGCATTACCCCAGTACTTAGGGAGCTCTTTATTATCATCGGCCATCGGAGGGGTTATGATGTGATTAAGATTTCTTGCAGGGAGTTCAGGAGAAGGTCTGCGAAGTGGGAGCAGGGCTTTGAATTCACAATTAGTTTAGATATGTCAATCTCGGTGAGTGTGTTGTAACATATCTAGGGCTCTAGTGTAATTTTCCAGATTCATGCCCTTATATAGGTATAACTTATCATATCCTTATATAGGCATAAGAATCATAACCATATTTAGGCACAACCAATGCAGTCCAAATACGGCATGGCTACTTCCACTAAGCTCCTAGAGTACAATGAGTTCTTGAAGACAGCCAACCTTCAACAGTACCGGACTTCCCCCTGCTTCAGTATTGATTTGTCCCAGAACTCCTGGAGCGTGTAAAGAACTTCGAGTTCTTAGTGATGTTATTATGTCCACCCTTACGTCAAACTCGGCTCCTTCCAGGTATAAATATACCAGCATCTGCCCTAGCAAAACACACAGTGGTTTTGGAGAAGATCGACTAACTACTTGCCCGACGCCCTGCTGTATGCGAGTACCGAAGGAAGCCGATCCTCCCTGCTGATGCACTGAGAGAGACGCTGTCTTTTCTCCTGCCGAGAAATCCAGCTGCAGTCTTTCCCTGCTACCCTTGCGAGTTACTGGGAAATCGAGTCCTGAGAGAGAGATACAAGACCTCCTTCATTCTATAACCAAGGTACGGAGCTGATTAGACCCTTAGAGAAATCTTGGATAGATTCTTGGCAGAAACTATTTAGCTCAAGCTACACCTCACTTACTTCTTCCCTTGTACTAGACTTAGGTTAGGTACACCGGCGTAGGCGTATTTTAGATGCACCAGTTGAGTACTTTTAGTCATTATTATCATTGTATGTATTTTATCTATTTTTATGTATCTTATGGTTTAGAAACCATATAAATGCTTTTACAGTATTATTTCATAATACTTTTTTTACTGTACGCACTTTACTTCATAGCAAGTATTACGATTGTAGCAATTCACTTCTCTTGCATGAGAAAGAAGACTGCTCAATAAATGACCTTTTTATTGAAAACGCCAGTCTCTCTATTTCTCTGCACTTCTGGTGAAACGAAGCATGCACGATTGACTGAGTGAAATAGCCATCTATTGTTTCAGAGACTCTGATGATATATTTCTTATTCTTGGGGAACAAAGTTGTCATGTGATATGGTTGTCAGAAACAAATCCCTTCTTGTGTATTCAAGAACGTTTCTAGTGACCTCTGAGCTAGCTGGCATTCACAATTAAGTCTAGCATATTCATTAGAGACCTAGTCGACTTCAGTCCTACGTCTAAACTATCGTTTATGTTATTCCAATGTGCAGAGCCTTTTGGGAATATAGGAACTACACTACAAGTGGGTTGAATACTTTCCAGATGTGGGGGTACAGGGGGATCTAGGATTGCACTCATCGATCTCAGGAGGGAAGATCACTGCTTGGGGGTCAGCTCAAAGCAAGAGGGGCTTCCATCATCTGTAATGGGGTCTGATTTCAATAGGTGCTTGAGTGTGGCATTCTAGAGACGTCTAGATCATCATGATTTTCCCATCTAAGAATTTAGCAAATTTGTCACATTGTTCTTTAGAAACCTAAGGAGCTTTTTTGGAACTCTGTTTTATTATTTTGTTAAAAGGGTCTTTTGGGCGGTTCATTGCATTCTCTAGAGCGCTGCAGAAAAAGGCTGCTTTTTCTTGCATTATGTGCTTTTTATACTTCCTGCGTTCTGCTCTGAGTTGATGAAGGTTTGTTAAGGATGGGTTTGTTCAACAGAGCCTTTCTGCAGCTCTAAGTTGCCTTCTATTTGTATTTAGGTCTTTTTAAACCAGAACCTGGAGGGGGTGTCTCTAATGCTTTTTAGTTTCAGAGGGGCTTCTTTGTATAGGACGGCTGATATTGTTGAGTTAAAGTTGGTTGTAAGTTCTCTCGTTGAGGGGTTATCTGTCATTGACGGAAGTAATTAAATCATTCTTTCTTCCAGCATAATTAGAAGAGTCTGGCTTATGTTTCTAGTCCACTGGTGAGCTTACTTAGTATAGATGGTGTATGCCTTTGCCTGGTCCATGTGGAATAGAATGATGTAGTGGTCCTACCTGTTCATGGATTGGATTAATGTGTTTTTCTTATCATTCCAATGGCAGTTGAAGTCATTTAAGATTATGTTATTGGCATTGGAGAGTGGACAGTGAGTTATCAGGTCTGATAGGTGTTCATGGAAGGAGAGAATGTTGCCAGGTGAGTGGTAGAGGAGGCACCTATTCTTTGTTTTATTGTTTTTCATAATTATAGTAGTGCTAAGATATTCAAAAAAGAAAAAGGTGGGGTTCACTGTTTCCACCATTTTTATTGTATTCTTGTGGATTATGGCTAGGCCACCACCTTGGTGATCCATTCTGTCTTTCTTGAGGATTGAGAACCCAGTAGGGACTAGTAGGTCAAGGATCGGGTAAGATGACTTATCAAGCCAAGTTTTATTCATGAATGTAATATTGATGTCATGGATGAGGATGGCTTCAGCCAGTTCAGTTGCATGTTTAGAAGCGGATATACATTTTACGAGCAAGCAGTTGATATTTCTAGTGTTTTTGTGCTTCTGGTGGTGGGTTCCCTGGGGATATCGGTGTGGTTTGGTGGGCTGGTGGGCTGGTCGATTTCCTAGGTGGTATGAAGTTTCCCCTGATACCAGTGATCACCTGAATCTTGGAGGTGAGTTATTGTTTTCTGGTTGTTGTCATGTGATAAGTTTTGGCTTGCTCTGTCACCCATTGTGGGACATACTGGCGTTCGATTGTTTCAGTCTGTGACCTCGGTTGTTGAGAGGAGTTGTAGTTCTACTGCTTGGCTGTGTTTTAGATAGTTCGGGAGGTTGTCTGGTGTGGCAGGAAGTGGAGAGGTGTGAGCAATGAGCATAGTCAGGAGAAGTTTTGAGGATCATTAGGATTTTGATACCCAGCATTACTTTCTCAAGTTGACCTTCCATAAGACATAGTGTCTCATTTATATCTAACGCGGCTATTTGGTTGAGACAGTGTGGAGGAGCTTAACTGCAAATTGTCAGGTGTGTGGTGTTCTAGATTCTTGGGGTGCAGGACAGAGAGAGATTTATCAGAGACTGTGTGTGTAGCTTCCCTGTTTAGGTCTAATGCAGAGTGCGAGATGTGCTGGCAATGTACCAAAATGGTCAATAGTTTGGTGAGGGGAGAGGAGAAGTCATGCTGTTGTGTGTAGGAGCTGCTAGGTTGACGTCTCTCAAGGGGTGGGGACTGTGGTGGTAGTTGGTTGGGGCAGGTTAACAAGAGACTTGCTAGGTTGGGGCGCTGGATTGACATTGTTGTGGGATTTTGGTAATCGGCTCAGTGTCAGAAAAGGCATGATTGGAATATGTGGAGGTGGTGGGAGTAGAGTTGTAATTTTTGGAGTAACTCGTGAGGATGACTTCTTGCGTGAAAACCTGTGTGGAAAGTTGTATGAGGGGGGTTGTTTGCATGGGAGATAGCCTTGCAAAGTGCGGGGAATATGGATTTGAAGGAGTGTAAGTTGGCGTCATTGGCTTGAATCAGGACAATCCCTTTTTTGTAGATAGTTATGGTGGCCTTGCCTTTGAACATGAGTGAGTTTGAGGTCGTTTGTAAAAGGTTTTGATTAAGCATAGGTAGTTTGTTAGGATTTTACTTAATTTCGCGGGTCGGGTTGTGTAGAAGATGGGATACATATGGATTACACTCTGACTCCAGCCAAGGGTTCCAGTACCTCGGGAACAGTACTTGATAATCAGGACTCACTCCAAAAGAAGCCACCAGCAGAGCCCAGGTTAGGTACAGTTGTAATTGGTCATCTCAGCTCTTTCAGGAAAGTGGGTTCTTTCAGCTTTTGTGTCAGTGTAGCGTAAGAGGTGGTCAGCTAACTGACCCTAACTGACCCTTGGAGTCCACTTCTCAGTCCTTGGTACAAGTATGGTAGGTCCAACCCTTGGGTTTTTCCTCACAGGTTGTTCAACAGCAGATCCATTCTCTCTTCTGCCTTGCACAGGCCTATCACTCTTATGAAGAGAGTGCCTAGGGGTGTCTCTTTTATGTCTGGCACTAGCCTGTGGGTGTGGATGACTCCTGGACTCTCCCTGACCAACAGGGAAACCGTTCCAAGGGGTAACCCTACCCACTTTAGCAGCTTTGTTGTACTCTACAGGAAACAATCCCACAGTGCCCCTCTTTACCTAACCCCCAAGTTTGCAGATACGTTCCTCCCTTATGTAGAGTTCCTGTGCCCACCCTAGCCGTATGGTCAGGTAAATGAGCAAATCCTCCATCCTGGTCTCAAAACAGGTTCTGTGGGATGTTGCTTTCCCACTGGGTTGGTGCCTGGCTGGCTTGGAAGACAATAGAGGAGGCCCCCCATGTCTGAGTTACATCTGCCAGTGACACTGTAGGCATCCTTTGAAGCTCAGGAGAGGGCTGGGCTCAGCCACCCATTCTGACCAAGTAATAAAACACTTCCCCACACTCAATCCCTTTTGTCCACTTTCTGGAAGCAATCCACATCTCACCACAGGGGACCCATTAGCAGTTATGTAACAGTGGGCACTGGCAGAAAGGTTGTTTTGACTTAGGCAGAAAAATGATAACTTTCTAAAAGTGTCATTTCTAAATAAGAAATATATAATCCAGCCTGACCATTCAATTGAATGTCGAATTACTATAAAAAATGAGTCCTTGAATCATTTTTCTAGCTGCTCCAAAACTGAAATTAAGCATTACCAGCCTTGCCTTGCCACAATGAAAAACAACTTTGAAGGTTTTTTCAATGCTCGGACCTATAAAGCAAAAAACATATGGGCTTATTATCAAGAACGGCGTTACAAATTATCGCCGCGTTAGCAGCGGGAAACTTTTAGCGGTGATAATGGGCTTGATAATATTCCCTTTTGAATTCCCATAGAAGCCCATGTTCACACCAAAACATGGGCTTTTATGGGAATTCACAAGGGCATATTATCAAGCCCATTATTGCCTCTTTAGCGGCAGTTTCCCGCTGCTAAAGTGTCGATAATTGTAAACACTGTTCTTGATAATATGCCCCCATAGTTTAGGCCTTGCAAACGGTTTGTATTTCCAGATTTTGATGGTGGTTTAAGAAAAGCACACCCAGTCTACCGCAGCATGCCTGGAAACAGACTTTTCATTGTCGCTCAATTGGTGGCACAATATGTGCTACATACGCTGGGTACACTTTGTACCATATACTAGAGACTTATAGGTAAGCTAAATATGCCAGTTAGGAGTGTAGGCAATTTAACCATCTTTTAAGTGTCAGAGCTCATGTACTGGGGCCTGGTTAGCAGCCTGAGAGCATGGAGTCAAAATCACCAATCTATCCAAACAAATGGGAGCTTTCATGCGGAAAAAGGAAATTTCCTCCAATGGTTATTAGGAACTTGTTCTCCTCATCCTTATCAGTAGAATTTATCCTGGTTGTAAATCTTTTGGATGAAATTATAAGTCTGCAGACAAACATGTGGATTTGGTAAATCATGTTCTTGTCTCCTTGGCACATGTACTGTTTCTTAAAGATTTAAAAACCTCCGTAGACCACTATGCCTGCCTGCATGAGCAAATTCGCAGGTGAAAAACAGTTAATGTATGTGTGTAGATATGTATATATATATAAATATATGTATGTATGTATGTATGTATGTATGTATGTATGTATGTATGTATGTATGTATGTATGTGTATATATATTATTTAGAAAGAATAAGCCTAGCTGAAAGGAAGCAGTGTGATGAACAGGATCGAAAGCAAAGACAGAGTCAATGTCTGATTGGAGGGGTAGGTGGTTTCTAAGAGCCAAAGTGAATTGATACTTTGTGATGATGCAGTGCACTTGAGGTGTGTCTTCAGCTCTTTCCTAAATTAGAGCGGAGATGGGGCAGTTATAGGGGTTTTCGCAGCTAAGATTATTCAAACACATAACACAGGCCATAATTTAGATGTAATCCTCCCCGTGTTGCCAATAGACGTTATGTCTCAGCTTCTTTGGAACATTTGGGATGCACCCTGGTGTGATTTTGTAATATTCATGATCTCCTCCCCGGATAATTCAAGCAAATCTCTAGCTAGATTTAGAACGTTAAAGGAAGAAAATCATGGTGTACACAGTGACTCTTTCCTGTGTAAAGATTTTCCAATTGCTTACATGAACTATCCAGAAATGGTCTTCTATTTTTTTTTTAGATCAGCTGAATCTAATCACCCATATAATACCAACTTTAAATCCCTTCTGCTCCTGAGCCCATCCTTATAACATCATAAGTAATTTGCCCTAAGTACTATTCATCTTTAAGGTCTCCCGATCAATATTTCATAAAGCCACTGAATCCACTTCCAGCCATAGCAAACCTTCAAGCATGATTTTGATGGACTAATTTTCAGAATCATCAACGTCCCATTTTCAACTAGATTGGTTCCTATTTCCTGAACCATACAGTGGTTAATTCATGTTTTAACATGCTGACATCAGGTTAGGTCTGGGACAATAAATAGGCCTGGGCAGCAAAATAAAAGTGCCCCCTATTACCGAAGCAGATAGCTAAAAAAAGTGTGGTAATATCATGGAAATAAACTGTAAAAACTGGCCCACCTGCCCATAAAACCGACCCACGACTGCTAAGAAACCGTCCCACAGACTGTTCTGCCAGACCAGCCCATTCGGCACTGCATGATTGCCCAAAAGGCCAGTCCGATCGGGGCTGTCAATGGATCCAACAGGGCAACTACCTATTGAAGATAAGCTGACTATGTAAAAGCTGGAAAACAGTTTTGAACTTTTTGCAGGCTATTTTACTTTCATCAAGCACCATGGATTCCCTCTTAATAGCATGGCTTGATGGAGTTGATGTGATTGCTGATGTTAATGCGACCATTGTGATTCTATTACATCTCTTGGATTCATTCACTACAATGCATCAAGACAACCTGTTGGAATAGATAGGTCCTTATGATGTTTTAAGACTAGTTTTGGTCTGGCATGACCATTTTTCTCAGGTCTTAGCAAGACAGTTCCTCATGTCACTTATGCTTCAAGGGATTATCTATTATCTGCATAGCACTGCAAGACGCTGTCCATTCCAACAGTTCTAGTCTTACCCAGACAACACACAGATCTTGTTAATGTTGGATCAGCCATATCTGAACTCAGCAACCATCATTAGTGTAGCATAGTATCATTTGAAGAGTGGAGGTGGAGAAATTGAAAAGTACGTCTGGGATTCCATATTATGGCCTTTAAAAACGGGAAAGTCACACAAAATTGTACTCTAATTCACAACTTGGTCTTTTGACAAAGATGTCTTTCTGGCACATCTGGTTAATAAAGTTTCCTAGTTCCTTTCAAGTACTATTGATCAAAGAGGTGTTAGTGCATTTTTAGATTGCGAATACTCTGATCATTGTCTATGCTGTCATGTTTCTCCGAATGGAATATGATAGTACAATTTATGGTCCCCTCCAAGAAACTAGTTAAGCAAACCCTGGCAAAGCCAACAGGTCTGGCTTAAAGGTGCTGATGCATGTAAACACAGACTTGTACAAATGCTGTTTACACGTGTTTGCACATTAAAGCCAGACCTACTGGATAATAATAATAATAATAATAATATGAAATTTATAATGCGCTCAGCTTACCCGGGGGGATCCCGGCGCAACAGACCAGAAGGAGAGACTCAGCTAATCACTACTGTGGAAACAAGTGGGTCTTAAGAAGTTTCCTAAATGGTAGGATCTTGGGCTCTGAGCGAATCCTGAGGGGCAGAGAGTTCCAAAGAGACGCCACCTGCACAGAGAAGCGCCTGCCCCCAGAACGAGCTCTTCTTACTCTCGCTGACTGCAAAAGGTGTTTTTGGTCCGAGCGCAGCAGATGTGGGGGTTTATAAGGACGGGCCATATTAGCAAGGATGGGGGGGCCTTTGCCATGTAAAATTTTGTGGGCTGTACATAGCGCTTTAAATTTCACCCGCTCCTTCACGGGGAGCCAGTGAAGCGCTTTGAGGGCCGGAGCAGCAGACTGCCTTCTGGGAACATCCATAAGGATTCTCGCAGCTGCGTTTTGCAACTGTTGGAGGGTTTTAAAGGTCGCTTCGGGAGCTCCGAGAAACAGCGCATTCCCATAATCGAGCCTCGATAGAATTAGGCCACGGATATGGCAGTGTATTTTTGGTAAGATACATCAATTGTGGTGCAAATGCATTAGACTCTGTTATATCATTCATCATGGTCAGCTTCCTAAAGCAAGAGGGACTTTGAGCAAAGGGTGGGGGCAGGTTTCTTAACATGCAATATCATGCCCTGAGACTGTTAAACATTGCAGGGATTTGTTAGCATGAGATGAAAGACATTTTGTATTTCTGGCAGCCATCTTGTTTGCAATGTGCTGCCATGTGTTCGACTATGTGCTCTGTCCTCCCTCAGTGTTGACTGCTCTTGTAATCTGCCTAGAAACGTACTATATTTAGCATCTTGCTCAGAAGGGCCTAGCTAGTAGAATGCACCTGCTCTTCTTGTAGAACTGTCAGACTATTTTTGCTGCTGTATGGAGAAGTAACTCTCCTCCCACTTTGTTGAGCAAGCAAATCTTGCATGCCCATATTAGTCATTTTGCATGCTTACATGTGCCAGGCCTGCCCCTTGGTCTTATGCTGACTATGTAACCATAAGCATATATAAGGCCTCTGTTTTCTGTACTCCTCAGACTGCCTCATTCAGTTGCTAAGGCTTCTGTGTGACGTAGTCTCCCTCATTTGAGGTTAATAAAGATGTTGCTTTTATATTTCAGCTTCTGTGAAATTTCTTCTTTGTTGGTTTAAAAGTACCAAGTATCAGTGGGACCCCTGAGAAGGTTTCTATTTTCTACAAGACTACATACAGAGCTGTCACTAACTCCTAAGCTGGGCAAGCAAATCCAACGCTCTGCATTTTGCAAACAGCACGGAAAAGCAGAATATCACAGGACAATATTTCCTACTCCCTGAAATAGTTAATTATCCATTATTTAGCTAAGCGAAAATACGACCAAGGAGTGATAAAGAAAGGGAAGCTTTCATGAAATCGTTGCAACGGTCAAGAGGAAGCAAAAGTCCAACTGTACCTGAATCTTCAAAACATTAATTGTGTAAGAGAAGTTCTTTGTTATTTATGTTCATGATGGTGGCAGAGTTAGATAAGGTAGTCGATGTATTTATGAGCACATGAGTTCGATCTAGACACATAGGCGTAGCTATAAATAGTGGAGCAGGTCCAATGGTACAGGCACAGGGGTCTGGGGAGTGGATGGGCTCATTGTAACTAATATGTATCTGTTTTTCACTACCAAACCCAGGGATGGAAGCCCATTTTCGTTCTTTGCATTTGGGTCCATAGCACCTCGGCTACGCCACTGCCTACACTTAGTTCAGCAGCTTTGAGGAGGTTACTTCTAAAGAATGACGGCAAGGTGAAAATATAAAGGTAGTGACACACTGTTTCTCTTCCTTCAATGGAGTAGTATGAACACTCCCTGCCCACTATGGCAGAATAAGTGCTCCATGGTAGAAGATGAACTGAAAAGGCACAACGTGGACTTATGTAAGGCAGGGGAAGTAAGAGTTTGGTGACTGAGGTATACGCCATTTTTGGTGGATGCTGTGTAACTGCCATGTTCGATGTGAGAACCTTAGATGGTTGAGCTGCAGAGAAATACAAGGTGAATCATGAAGAACTCATTTTTGGAGAGGCTGAACCACGTGTACAATGATTCTTGTGCCAAACAGTAAAGCTGCTATCCCTCTTGGGAGAGAGGTACAATACTGTAAAAGAAGATAAGGACCTTTTGTAGTCACTTGTCAGTCAGAGTTTTTTTATCCAATAATTCCGATGGCCTGGCACGAGCTGATTAAAGATCTTAGTGAATGAGTATTTGGGTGAGTGAGTAAAGTCACATAGGCGCGTTGATGATAGTGGATGCTCCTCCATTTTAAATAGATGGGTCATTCACAATCATGCACTGGGAAAGTTGCTTGACTGAGTTCTGGGCCTACGTAAAGAACAAAGCTTATTTCTGAACATGTCCACGATGGGAAAAGGTGGGAGAGAGATTTGTGAATACCCACAGAAACTTGAATGTGTGGCCATTCACAAACTCACAAAGCAAATAACTCCATCCTCTCGCAACCCTTTGCATGTGTAATTTATTGTATGCTGGTGTACCATTATGCAGTAGTAGATACATTCATGCTTGCAAGATATATTTTCTTTAAAAACTGACAAGAGTAAATCGAGCCACTTTTAATTATGTCCAGAATGTCTTTGTGAATCGGATTCATAGTGTTTATATTCGAATAAATAACTTTTTACAGTTACAACCTCATACATAAATACGTATAGGGGTAATACTATATTACGTGATCACAATTTTCGTTGGATGCATGTGACACCATTTTGTTAGTGTATACTGGTGTTGGACACTATGAGCTTCCTTTATGAGGCCCCTTGCACTGCCTGAACTTCACTTTTTGAGATGTTAGGTGGCACAGGACCCTGCTCCATATTTACAAAGCAGCACCAAGTCACTTGTTTTAGCCTAATGCTGCCTCGTAAATATTGTTACCTTTAACACAGTTTTCTGCATTAAAGGGGCATGCAAAGGTTGTTGTTGGAGGTGTTCCCAGCAACCTCCATGGCTTTTTGACACTGTATTAGATTTACGAGAATTCATAAATCTGAGGCAGTGCCAAAAACGTATGTCTCCCCAGGGGAGGTGTAAAGGAAGTACAACAAGGAGAAATATGTTTATTTCTCCTCGTTTTTCCTTGTTCTATTTTGCAACACACATAAAAGAGGAAAATGCCTCTTGCCCTCCCTGCACAAAAATAATCTTCACCGCAACGCATGCACCCTTGTACAATGGTGCAAAGGTGCCTGCATTAGCGCACGACAGCCCATTGTGCACCGTCATAGGGGGAAAATACAGGAATGCTGTATATGATAGTTACGGCACATTCCTGCACTTTTCTTTTGCCATAGGGCAGCACAGCAGGAAGGCCTGCAGCGCTGCGGCAAAGAAAACATGAAGGCGATTTTAAGGGGGATGATCATGCACTGTGGTGGTTGAGAAAATGCTGGAGAGTTTACTAGCAGGAGCCTGCAAGCTGTCCAATTTACTAGTTTTCCCATGTGATCTACTTTTAAGAGTAAATAGTTTCATCACCTACATCCAATGACCTTTACAATCAACTCAACTCGGAGTGAATCATAAGTAAGAAGTTAGAATGAAATTCGTTAAAACATTGTGAAGATGTGTGTCACTATAAATTGAATTTGATTTCTTCAAATGAAAGCTTAAAAAGAAATCCACATAGCCAAAGACTTCTAGCCCAAATATGATGTGCCATTTATTTAGCCTATCCACCCCCACCCTGATCACAGAGTGGAGTCTGAAGGCAAACTAATGTGGAAAATGTTATAATTGACTTGGAAAAAGAAATATCACACTAAGCTACACATCCCTTTGGGAGGATGATTAGTGTAGTTGAAAGATTCATCTGAGCCCATCTAGATATACTTGGCACCCTCCAGCTTGAGCAGAACGATTCATGAACTCAGCCAGTAGTTACTCTGATGGATGTGAAACTCTTTCGAAAATTAATTAATTGGGCATTTACTGCGCTGCCTAATGTTTGGATCTGATCATCGACTACCAGTAGATATAAGGGGCCTCATTTAAGTAAAGAGACGCATCGCTGCGTGAAAACAGCGATGCGTCACTTTTCATTACACCCTCCTTGCGACACCAATGATGCGTCATATTTACAGTATGACGCATCATTGTGCAAGGAGTTACCGATACGTCAGTTTTTCTTACGTATCTGTATGGCGCAAAAGTGACGCATTGCTGGAGTGTGTCACAAAAAGTGACGCAACTCCAGCAATGCGTCCTTTCACATGGGGCAAGCCCCATGTGAAAGGGCTTGCATCAGTCTTACGCCTGCTGTGAGGCAGGCGTAAGATATTGACGCATTTGCATCCTAGAAGTGGCGCAGTGAAATGTTATAGATTTCACTGGGTCACTTCTATGACGCCCCCCTTGCATACGTCATACCTGGCGCAGGTATAATGTGGTGCAGGGGTTTACAAAGTGACGCATAAACCTAGATGCGTCACTTTGTAAATATGGCACAACAAGGTGCATTTTTTACGCCACTGGTGCATCACAGAAAGTGACGCAGCGGCGGCGTTAAAGTGACGCACAGCCTCATAAATGAGGCCTCAGGGGGATTTTTGTCCTCAAAGCTATCAACTGGAACAAGTTAGCAACAGCCAAAAAAGGTATCAAAATCCAGAGACTAATTGTGAATGAACTGCCATACCTTACTGCTTGTAAATTATGTTTTATTCAAAGATTTTGGGTCAGCAAAGAAAAAGAAAATGTGGTGATAAATAGAAGTCATACCAATAAATTGTTAAGGAACCTCTATCTGGCCTTCATAACAAAAGATTAATACGCATCACAGTTTCAGTTCTACCACCACAAAATCTACTTAGGCCTTGATGAAATGATAAAATTAGGGGGTCCATGTACTAACCATTTTAACAATCCATAAATCAGATTCAGCCTTTGCGACTGTTAAAATATCTTTCTAATTTAGTAATCCCATTTTAGGAGTCGCTAAAATTTTTCTGGATACCGATTCTGTATGTGGAAGGGGTGTGTCGTAGGTGTTCCTTCCAAATACCGACAAATTCCAAGATCTCTGGTGTCTGCTTGTATGGCCGGGATGCCCGCCACCCCCTCCCAACACCAATTCCCAATGGGAGTAGACAGACACAGGTTTGAACTTTTGTTTTGGAAGGCGGGGGGGAGTTACCCCCCCGGCCGTATTTATTAAAATATGAAACAAAATTTAAAACATTAAATAAAAGTTTCATGAAATATGTACAATTTTACATTTATTACATTTCGATGAAGACATGTTCTTTGCCTAACCTTAACAGATCTCTAATACAAAGGTTTCCTAGCCGAGTCTAGCATCCTGAAAATGCATACATTCTAAATTAAAATTGTACATCCTAGCATTAAGGGCCAACGGCAAGGTCTTAACCGGTGTCAGATCCCTACTACCAAAATCCCGCCCTCACGGTGTGGACTTTACCCTCATTGCCGCCTGTAACTTCCCTTGTCGTTGGGGGCCCCCTTTTCACTCGATGCCATCTTATCTTAAAGGTTGTCTGAGTTCCCGTGTGAGGTATCTGTAGGAAGGACAGCGTGGACTCTCCCCATCCCACACTCTCTATCCACCGTCGCGGATATCCGGCCCCAGGGAAATTCGTAGGAGGGGCATCTAGCCGCCTCCCCCTGGGAGGGGCCTATGGCCGTCTCCCCCTAGGCGACCCATCCTTAGTGGGTGCCGCCTCCCCGTGGAAGGGGCCAATGGCCGCCTCCCCCGGGCGCTCCCATCCATTCTGGGTGGCGCCTCCCTCTAGGGACCTTGAAATTACTGCTCACCGATCATGACCTTACCGCCCGACCAAAAAATAAAAACGACAGTTGTTTTACCTACTAAGAGAAGAAAATTCTGACATAGCCTTGATGAGTCATCAACTTCATTTTCCTGCAAAGGGAAACATTATCCTAAAAACAGAAATCACATCATCATCTGACACATTCCCTTACTTCTCTACAAAGGAAAAAAGGCCTATACATTTCTATCTAATCAAACTTTATTTAAACAAACATTGCCATAAGGGGCTGGTGGGTGGGTCAAAATTGCCGCTTGTTCCGTCGAGGGCTCACGAGCAACGAGTTGGTGCAGCCTTCAGAGCACAGGAACAAGAGGACGCTTCTTCGGATTCCTGCTCTATTTATTCATCTGCGGGAGGGCGGGGACCCTCCTCTGGTACGCCTATTGGGCGTGGTCTTCCATGCGGGTGTCTAGGACAACCCCTCCTGGGTGGGAAAGGGCGCGCCCCGGCTACGCCACTTCGGGCTTACCAGCCGAGCCACGCCTCCTGCCCAAAATGGTTTCCCGGGGGGATCGGGGCACCCAAACATACGTTCGGGGGGACCGAGTGGTCGCCCCTTTCCATATGGGTTTCAATACATATCATACCAAAAACTGGGCCACTTATAAGGAGGGCCACAGTGTTAAAGATCTGTGATTTTCTCATTCTTTCGGTTAACTATAATGTTGTGTTATTTAAAGGAGTTTTGAAGTATTATCTGAGGTAAATATATTGAATAGACATTCCATCTTTCTCATAATTATGTTGCTATACTGTACTTAGTCTTAACTTTCACACCACCTTTTAAGGGTAAGGCCTTAGCCAAACCACTCTAGTAACTTATAAAATACATATATCCAAGAACTATTACAATACATTCTGTTCATTAGGAAATGCATGCATTCTGGCATGTATTACTGTGGCATGATTGCTACAATGTCAAGTATATGGAGAAAGCCTGACAGCTGCCATCTAGGGAGGGGGTTTGTTTTGTTCTGTTGTTCTGTTTGCATTTCTTCTGAGTTATTTTTTAGACTGAGTGGTTGTTTGATGTTTCTTCAATGAAACATGTATCTAGAGAGCTCCCTCAGCCCTTTGAGGTGTCCAGGTCACTTGAAGGTCACCAATACATCAATCCTTGAGAAGCCCATGAAGATCGGCTTGATACTGTTTTTTGGAGGATAAAGAAAAACTTTTCTATTTAGTTTCTAAATCGGTTCCCTTCTTGACTTTCACATTTATTTATTTTATTTTATTTTTGGAGTTTTCTATAGCGCTGGCCAGACCCGAGGGTATCGGAGCGCTTTACAATCGAGCTAATATATCAAGGAAAAGAGATTCATGTAAGATCAAGGATTGACATAGTTAATTGGCGCCTGAGGGGCGAGTTTGAGGTAGTGGGTTAGAGGTAGTCATAGTTGCAGGGTGAGCTGCTGAGGTAGAGTTCGGGAATGCCCGGTTGAGGTAGAGGATTTTGAGGCGTCTCTTGAAGTCTTGAAATGAAGTCGTAGTCCTGATGTCAACTGGGATGGAGTTCCAGATTTTTGGGGCGTTGCCGGCAAACGAGCGCGTTGCGTTTTTTTGTTTCCGGGATGAGTAGTAGGGTGTTCGAGCTTCTGAGGTTTCTGGACTGGCCCGCCTTCCTGAGCTTGGAGGCTAGGGATTCCGGTTTCCCTGTGTTCAAGGCTTTGTGTGTCAGACAAGCTGTTCTGAAGCTGGCGCGCATTTCCATTGGGAGCCATTTTAAGTCTTTGAGTGCTGGGGAAATGTGGTCGAATTTCTTTGCCCCTGAGACCATTCTGGCGGCTGCATTGAGGGTTGTTTTCATTGGCGCTAGGTGTGATAGGGCTGTGCCTGTTAAGGTTGCGATCCCATAGTCCAGTCTGGATAGCACCAAAGATTGGGTGGCTATTTGGAGATCCCTCTGCGGGATGTGAGGTTTGATTTTGTTGAGGAGTTTCAGATTAAGGAAGGCGCTCTTTGCGGAGTTCTTGATGTGGTTCGTCATTGAAAGTTTATGGTCAAGGGTGATTCCGAGAGACTTTACTGAGTTAGTCAGAGTGAGATTCCCACTGAGAGCGTTGATAGCTTTCATCCATTCCGTGATTTGGGGGTTGTCGTCCTTGTTGGAGATGAGGAGAAGTTCTGTTTTTCCTTGATTGAGTTTGAGATGGTTTTTCCCTAGCCAGGCTTGGATTTCTTTGAGCGTGTTATTGAGCTTTAGAATGTCTTTGAAGGAGGTGGTTTCTATGTAGATCTGTGTGTCATCTGCATAAAGATGGAAGGGGATGTTTGCTTTCTTCAGTATGATGGTGAGGGGTACCATGTATATGTTGAACAGTTGCGGGGAGAGAACGGATACTTGGGGAACCCCTCTGGTGACGGGGAGGGGGTCGGATGTGAAGGTTTTTATTTTGACTCTTTGGAAGCGGTTCTGGAGGAAGGAGTCAAACCATTGCAGGACCATATCGTTTGCACCTACTCTTTCCTTGAGGGACTTGATGAGGAGCTTGTGGTCAACTGTGTCGAATGCCGCTGACAGGTCGAGGAGAATGAGTAGGCAGCACTGGTCTGTGTCAAGGGAGTTGCGTATGTCGTCTACTATGTTCAGGATTGCGGTTTCAGTACTATATCCTTTTCTGAAGCCAGATTGATTATGGTCCAGGAGGTTGATGTTATCAAGCTGGTTGTTGAGTTGGCGTAGTACACATTTTTCTAGGATTTTTGCCAGAAAAGGCAGACTTGAGACTGGTCTGAAGTTGTTGAGGTCGTTGGGGTCTAAGCCTGGTTTCTTCAGGAGGGGAGTCACCTGGCCGACTTTGAGGCAGTCCGGGATGGTGCCAGTCTTTAGGGAGCTGTTGATGATTTCACACCAGAGTGGCGCGAGAGTGCGTTTGAGGTCTTTGGCCATTTGGGAGGGGATGGGATCGAGGTTGTGGGAAGAGGGTTTGGAGGATGAGATTAGATTGAGGATCTCGGCTTCATGGACAAGGTCGAAGGAAGACCAGGTGTTAGCGGTGGGGTCAGTGGAGGTGGTTTCTGTAGTTTTTGGAATGATGCTGGTAGACAAGGGAGGGCTGGTGTCTAGTGATAGTTCGATCCTGGCTATTTTATCATTGAAGAAGGTGACGAAGTTGTCACATAGAGTTTTGGAGGGCTGTACAAGGGCAATTGTTGGTTTGGATGTTTGTTTTTTGATGATGTCAAAGAGTTCTCTGGGTCTATTTTTAGCCTTGTCCAGCGCATTGCAGAAGAAGCTTGTTTTTTCGTTGTTAATACTGTTTTTGTACCTTCTTCGTACTTCCCTGAGTTCCCTGCGATGGATGGTGGAGGGGTTCTTTCTCCAGTGTCGCTCTGTGGCTCTGAGCAGTCTCCTCTCCTTATTGATGTCCTTGTTAAACCAAGTTCTTGATGGTATATTCCTTTGCTTTTTCCGTTTAAGGGGTGCCAGTTGGTTTAGGATGTTGGACGTGGTCGTGTTGTAGTGTGAGGTGAGTTCGGTAGCTGATAGTCCTTCTGTGGAGATTGGTAGGGGGGAGGCTATTCTTTCTTCTAGTTCTGAGATGTTAATTTGTGATAGGTTTCTGGACCATGTGGGGGGGGGTTTCGGTGGGGAGCAAGACTGGATCCCTTGGGAAAGTTGAAATAGGATTAGGTGGTGGTCCGACCAGTCTACCGGGAGGATGTGGTCGATGGAGATTGCATCATGGCGGGCGATGATGGCGTCTAGGATCGCCCCTTTGTAGTGGGTCTCTTCTGTGCAGTGTTGGGAGAGGTTGTTGGAGTGCAGAAGATCGTTTAGGGATTTAATAGTGGCATTGTTCTCATTGTTCCAATGTAGATTAATGAGGGTGTTGGACTTAATGAGGGTGTTGCCTTGTGCGAGGGTGTTGGACTCTTTGAGAGAACAGTTGGCGGTCAGGTTTGAAAGTTGCTCCGTGAATGTGGCGTTGTTACCTGGGGGATGATATAGTAGGTGGCATTGTGTTAAATGGTTGTCGCTGGTTTTGATGTTAGTTGTCAGGCATTCAAAGGAGTTGTAGTCAAAAGCGTTAACTTCAGCCACCGAGAGGGCGTTCTTGTGGATGATTGCCACGCCTCCACCTTTTTTCTGGTTCTTTCTATCTTTGTTGATGATGGAGCAGCCTGGTGGGACAAGCATATCTAGGGTAGGTGTTGAAGAATCATTGAGCCTTGTCTCCGTGATGAATGCTATGTCTGTGTTGTGGTTGAGGATGGTCTCTGCTAGCTCTGTGGAGTGTTTAGTGGCCGATCTGCAGTTTATGAGCAGGCAGTTGGTCCCGGGGGGGGTCTTTTTTTGTAGGTTCGGTGGGAATGGTGATGAGGGAGATCGGGGGTCTAGGGGGTCTGCGTGGGGATTATCGTTTCTTAGACTGGTAATTACCTGAATAGAGGACTGGGAGGGTCGTGTGGTGAGGTTGGTGTAAGAGGCAGCCGATTCGGGTGTGGGTCGGGTAGGGATGTTGTTGTAAGAGGCAGCCGTTGCGAGCGCCTCTTCCCAGGTCATGGCTTTCTCCGCTCTGTTCGGTCTCCCGGCCACGGGCAGGGTGGGAGGTTGTGTGTTGGGGTGGAGATGTGGGTTAGTTTGGTTGGGAGGGGTGAAGGTGTGGGGGGGGTATCGGTGGGGGGGTGAGGGCTGGTTCTTGGGGTTTGGGCTGTGTCAAATCGAGAGGTTGGTGAGGATGAGGTTTAGGCCTTGAATTATGATGTCTATTTGGTTTTCGATGCGGGTGAGGCGGCAGTGTGGGCCTTCTTGTTGCGTTTGGGGGCTGTTTTGATTGTGTTGTGTTTTAGGGTTGATCTGGGTGTCTGATAGGGCTTGAGGGATTGCTTGGGTCGTGGTATGGGGAGGTAGAGAGTGGAGTTTGGGGGGTGGAGGGCGATTTCTCTTGAGGGAGAGAAGGGGTTGGGTGTGGGAGGGCTTGGTGGTAGCCGTCCGGTCATCTGGGTCTTGCGGGGGGGTGGGCCGTCTCTGGAGTGCTTCAGGAGAGTGGACTCTGGAGGTGGATGATGATGTGGCCTTGCTTATTGGGGGGTTGTGGATGGATGAGGGATGTATAGGGGAGACTGTAGTCCTTGTGGGTGGTGTAGGGGTGTTGATCATCGTATAGGGGTGGTGGTCTTGGGGGGCGTCCGGTGTGACAGAGTTTGCTAGTAGGGAGGGGAATAAGCGGTCAAAGGCCTCCAGGTTGGCGTTATTGGCTTGAATCAGGACTGTGCCATTGGAGTAAATGGTTACTGAGGTGACCCCACGATTGGGTGAGGGGTTCGGGGTGTAGAGGGAGAGCTTGCAGCTATGGATCGTCTTGGTAGTTTTGGTTATTAGGCGATTTTCACTCAGGTTTGAGATCCAATAGCCTGGTCTGACTGTGTGGAAGATGAGGTCCATCTTTAGTTGGCCTTTTGAGGGGCAGTGGTATACATCTAAGAAGAGGGATTCGGGGAATTGCCTGATGAGTTTGTGTTTAAGGGATTTTCTTGCCTTGTGCGAGAGGTTTGCTGGGGGGGGTGATGGAAAAGGAGTTGGGTCCATGACGTTTTATGAGGGGGGATGATAGGGGGTTGGAGTTGATAGTCATGGTGTGAGGCGTTGTGGGGGGCGATAGGCTGGGGAGGCCACTAGTCTCTAGGTGGGGAGGTAGGTTGTCTGTAATCAGAGTGTGTGTTAGTGGCTGGGAGGAGGGGGGGGAAGTGAACTGGCTGGGGAGGCCACTAGTCTCTAGGTGGGGAGGTTGGTTGTCTGTAATCAGAGTGTGTGTTAGTGGTTGGGAGGAGGGGATTGGGAGGTGAACTAGGGGCCAGATGGTGCGGGAGGGAACTAGGGGCCAGAGGGTGCTGTGACTTAGTAAGGGGGAAATGATAGGGAGCAATCGGGACCTGTGGGCTCGCTCCGAGAGAGGTAGCGGTCGATTGTTCTCCAAGGGTGATGTTTCTTGCGTTTCTGAGCGTCTGGGCAAGTCTGGGGGAAGTCGCTAGGGAATGGTCTTACCTGCGGCTTTTGACGTTGAATGGCCTCATCTGGGACCTGTGGAGCCGCTATATTTAAGGTCACGTTGGGTCATTCTCCAATACGGAAGCTTCTTATAGTCCTGTGTGTCTAGATAGGGTGCAAGACCTTCTGATGTAGTTCGCCATCTTGGGTCAGGCAGGGGGGAGATCAGCCTGTTTATAAACAATATCAATTAGGTGTAGGAGGCAAAAAGACTACAGCTACAGGTTGTGGAAGTAGGACCAGGTACCTAA
Source organism: Lissotriton vulgaris (assembly GCF_964263255.1). Classification (NCBI taxonomy): domain Eukaryota; kingdom Metazoa; phylum Chordata; class Amphibia; order Caudata; family Salamandridae; genus Lissotriton; species Lissotriton vulgaris. The sequence goes on from NC_141691.1 coordinate 497,783,005, forward strand.
TTATTTAGAACACTGCAAAGTTCGGATCACCCTGCAATTTACCTAGGGTGGTTGTGCTCCAGGTTGAGCCTTCCGCAAAAAGGCACCGTCCACAACTTTATTTAGCAGAGTTGCAAAATAATTAATTGAGACCACTCAATAATTGAGTCTTAGATCAGAGGAAAGTTAAAGGGTTTTGTTACAAAAAATATCAAAAAATTTAGCAGTACAGAATAAATGCCATGAAGCCTCAAATGCAGAATTATACAGGGTAGCCAAAATCAGAACTAATCCTACGTCCCAAGTGAGCATCAAAAATCAGAAATAAAACAGTCACCATCCTTTGTAGGCAAATCAAATGTCTCCTAAACTCTCTCTGTCAGAATTGCAAGGCAATTGGACAGCATCTCAAGTAGTAAGAGGAAGTCTTCTGGCTCACCCCCAATTTCAGAGGTTCTTGTACATAATTATTGCTTAACAAATTATTCAAACAGCAATCTCATCATGCCATGGTTGCAAATAACAACTCTCTCTGCAAATAAGAATAGCCTATATCACTACCTAAATTCATAAGAACTATCCAACTTTTAAGTATGCATCCAGCATCATCCATGTTATTGCTATCCGGAGATGTTCACACTAATATGAAACATTAAGACAAGTAACCCTTACATTGATGAATATGACTAGACTCAGCAACTCATCTTTGTTCTGGAGAGCAGTGGGGGGGGGGAGATGCACTCGGGCACTAGATAGAAGGGAATTAATACAGGAGTGAAAACAGCATCAGAACAGCATCCATTCAATCCAGGATGGAGTCATATGTAAAATTGTGGCATAACTAAATCATGTTAATAAGCACATTTCTATATGTCGTATTAAACTTGTTTCAACTGGAATCATATCAACTCAGCATTTGGGTTTTGGGGTCTTCTTTTTTTCTTTGTTACATTTCTTTGCCTCCAGTCTGATGCTATGGCTGTGGTTGTCCCGAAAGACACAAGAGATGGTGAGCTTGTCAGCTCAGTGGGTGTAAATGATATTGTTAGTGTTGAAGATGGTGTGGGCAGGCAAAATGAGTGAATGGTGTTCCACCAGAATGAAGTTCCTGTGATCATTTTTCTTCAGACCCTTGGTGGGAAGGGATGCACATTTTAGGATGCCTGTAAAAAGTGCCAGATTGGCTGATGTGATTTTTCCAAAGTTTATTTTTTCAATGCAACAAAATTAAACACACATTAATTAGCTATACTACAGAAAATAATAATGATTCCATTTTCTAAAAGATATCCAAGCCCATGGGAGTGATGAAACTGAAGACGAGGGGCTTGAGGATTTCCAAATGCAGCTTGTTGAGCCACTGGGTGATGAGAACCATGACACAACCTCCCAGTTGCAACCAATGAGTCTCACAGTGCAAGTACACTAACAGCCAGAAAATGTAGTGGGTACAAGAAGCACAGATAATGTGAGCCAGGAAATAGTAGACAGGCAAAGAGAACACTCACCTTGTGGCCAGTACTCCATCCTGTGCAAGCAAAAGCGGTGGCATCTCCTAACAATTGTCTGTGTTTAGTGGCTTGGTGGCATCAATGCTCAAAGTTCAGCATCTGCAACAGAGGGAAATAAAGCTGGTCAACCAAAAGCTTAAAAATATTGAAAAAAAGTATTGCCACAGGATTAGAAAACATTGCAACAACCCTATCTGATAATCCACAGAACATGAATGCAAAGATTGACGATCTCACTGAAGCTAAGACCCTATGCATAGACAAAAATTCCAACCATGCACAACACCGACGTTGGAAACGTCAATAGTATGCCCGCATTAAAGAATTGACAATATCAATTAGACTTGCAATTGAGACATTGGGGTTGTCAAGGTGGAGTGTCAACCACCAAGTCGAAATGTGTTACTACAGTGGTGATATGGCTCGTGGACTCATACAGAGGACAAATGCTATAGAGACAATAAAAACACTCCAATGGCCTGTGTCAGTCAAGTAGAACATTCTTGTGAGTGAGTGCCGCTCTAGTGTCAGTACAATTTCTGTCAGTGATACCAGAAGTGAGCGTGAAACTAGCATCGCAGTGCAGGAGGTGTAAATGTAGGTGCTGGCACTTTTGTTCGTAAAAAACACAAATCAAAGCCCGATATCTTTGTCTTTTTAAATTTCCTCAGTGTCTGTACAAATATGGCAATTTGTAATGTCATTTACCAGGTTCACCTTCCTAGCAAAACATAGGAATAAAGGTTAATTTAAGTTTACCTGCATACATGCCTTTGAGTTTGATTTAATACTAGTGTGTCAACAGTTCACTTACCTAGATAATTATCAGTTATGGTAGTACCGCGCCTACAACACTCTGCTGCTCGTAGTGCTTCAAGATGAATATGTGTCAGTAGCTGTTCTTCCTCATCAGCAGTTTCAGAGTCAGATACAGTAACTGGTAAGCCTCTGCAAGTTGCTACATTGTGGATAATTGTACGCGTGGCTATAATCGTGCAACATACTTCTGGTAGTAGAGTAGGGAACCACCATTTGTGTGCAGGCAGCTGTATCTACTTTTCAGTATTTCAAATGTGCCCTTAATCACAGCCTTTTTACAGCGAAGCTCACTGCCTGAGGATGGATTCATATGTGGAGTCATTATACATGGGCGTAGGGTATATGTACTATCACCTGAAATAGTAATGTATAGTTTTACACATCACAGTTACAATGTTAGTGCTTTCAAGTTGCAATCAAAATGTAACATGGGCTTATTACTCAAAATATATGCGTCTTAAAAGAGTCCACTTTGTAGCCTTCCATGTCTGAATATGAATAAATCATGGGTTCTCCCAGGGAAACATGCTACTAAGTCTGTAATGATATGTTTAATATCGCATACCAATTGTATATTCAAAGAATGAGTATTTTTCCTGTTGTGAAATAGATACTCAGTGGTGTAGTGTGGGCAGCTTGACATGTGTACCATTTACATATCCTATGACTTTGGAAAAGTTGGCTATGCGATAAAATTGGGGCTTGGTTTTATGCAGGTACTGTTCATTTCTAGGGAGACACATGAAGGTATTGGTTCGCATTAACAAAGCATCAAGTAATGCATGGAAAAACTGCAACAGTGATCTTTGGGACACCAGGTGCTGCAATTGCACCTTGATAGCTACCAGACGCTGATAGATGCAAACTGCATTACACCTGTACATAAGTAGGGATGAACTTACTACATAAGGTGTGTGTCTCAAACTGAGGCTATACATCAGCAATTAGATTAATGATTACTGAACTACTTTGCCTATACATGCCTTATATTTCTTCCTCTGTTTGTTGGAAAAGTGTGAGCCTCAGTCTGAAAAGCCTCACCTGTCATCTCCTCCTTTTCTGTAAACCAGCCAAAAATCCTCATTCTCCTTGCCATGACATACAGAGCGTCCATTTTGAAAAATGGACAAGGGTTTGCAGGCACCAAAGACAGGTGTGGACCAGATCTGACTGGTCGAGGGCAGTGGCCAATGGTGGCCACATTATGAATTTTGTGGGCCAGCACAGTGATCGTCAGGGGTGACAGGACAGGTTAAATAATGGGCAAGGCTACCTGATCATGTGTCGCTGCCTGACTGCCCCAGACTACTGCTGATGCGAAACTTGCCCTTTCAGCTCCAGAGTTCTTTTTGTGCCCAGGACTCTGGTACCATGCTTGGGATCAGTGCTGCTCACTGCCTGGGACAATCTCACCACTGTTTGTGTCCCCTCTGTCGGCCCGTTGGAAAGGTGACTCCCGGGGAATCTGACGACGGTGAAGGTTGAGATGTCAGGAAACTTTTTCTCTTTTCTATTTGCTATATTGAGGTCTCTCCGGTTGCTGCCGTCGTCTGGGACCTCGTACGGGTGCGTCAAAGAAGGGAAAGAGTTGTGTGGTGAGATGTGGTGGGTCCAGTGGGTGAACGTATGGCTCTGCTGTGTCACTTGCGGGACGGGGGACCGGTAGCTTTGACGGATGCACGTTAGTACAACGCGATCAAAATGATTTCTGTACTTTACGACGCAGCCATTACAACGCAAGTCGTTACAACGACTTGCGTTGGAGGGCACTGGATTGTGGATTAGTTTAATTTTCTATTCCAACTCCAGCCCACGTAACAGTAGGGAAGGTGTTGGAATAGAAAATCAAACTATTCCTTTACCAAGAGCGCCCTCCAGCGCAAGTCATAGTAACGACTTGCGTTGTAATGGCTGTGTAGTAAAGGACGCGCAGTGTAAACACCGCGTCGTAAAGGATGTTTACCAGCTTTGACAGAAGCAGCAATATGTTCTGATGTGTTTGATGCTTGTTTAGGCTTATGTTGTTTGGAAAAATGGCCACTTAATAACATATGTTTTGCCAGTGTGCAGGTGGGGGATGCAGTACGACTAATTGATAATCTCTCTGTAGCACCAGCAGTTACGCTCAATGTTTTATTGCTAATATTTTGCCTGCCACAACACCTGACTGCAGCCACCCAATTGCCCATGTTTAAGAGCTTGTTCTTCATCTGATTGCATCCCTTTGACCCTTGAAACCTTGAGGGTTGTCTCATTAAGCATGTAGTCAGTGGCACAAAATTAGCATTGGAAGTGTAAAGATGAAATTACTAGGCAGGCAGTGCCTCAAAAGTCAGGTTACGTAAATGCATGCTTGAAGGTTCAGGCAAGAGGTGCCCGGGTAGTGGTTTTAACGGGGAAGCAACCATTACAACATGGTCATTACAACGCGATACCATTACAATGCAGTTGTAACAACGCAAACGCTGTTACAACGCATGACCATCACAACGCAAATATTTACCACGCAAATGGCATTACAAAGCATTCCATTACATCGAATTTTGTTGCAAAGGCATGAATAGTAAAGGGATATGCATTTCAAATGTAAGTATTAGGTAAGCATGGGTTTGTGTTTTTAGGGTTTAGGATTGGTATAGGTCTTGGGTGGCAAGGGTAATTTTAGAGTGGGTGTGGTTTTTTGGGTGGCAAGGGTAATTTAGGAGTAGGGGTTTTTATGGGTTTTGGGGTGGCAAGGGTATTTTAGGATTTAGGGTGGGTAGGGGTTTTGGGGTGGCAAGGGTAATTGTAAGGTTTAGGGTGGGTTTTGGGTGAGGGATTGTGGGACTTTAAGGAAATGTGTATGTGTGTGTGCGTATATATATATGTATATATATGTATATCCACAAACAAAGAGTTGCCCTCTTATATATATATTTATATATGTTTATATACACACACACACACAAAAGGTCCTTCTGTTCTCCAGCCCTTAGACAGTTGGCGCACTGTGCCAACAAAGCAAGCCAGACTTTTGAATTCTCAACAGCAACGAAAAAAGCACACTCTCAGGGGAAAAATCCATAACAAAGTTCAATTTATTTCAGTAACATGTTTCGACTGTTTGCAGTCGAAACGTGTTACTGAAATAAATTGAACTTAGCCATGGATAATCCCCCTGAGAGTGCCTACTGGCGATCGCCAGTAGGTAGTAATAGTTAGGACCTATTTTCCATAGGAAATCCGCAACATTCTATTTAGAATAACATTGGCACCGATTGACGAATCATCGCGAAATTTTCAAAACTGGTGGGGCACTCCGGTCCGCTCCTATCCTGAAATTCTTGGGGTGATTCGTGAAGCGGGGGCTGAGAAAAAAGGGGGTACCAAAACGTGTTTTCCTCATGCAATTTTCCTTAGGAACCATTCATCGCGGCTACTGCCCGAACGGCTGAAAAGAATTACACCAAATTTGGCAAAGTGGTAGCCCTTGGTTCAGACTCATGCCTTTTGCTTATAAGGTTTAAATCTGTTCAGTAGTTCCTGAGAAAATTATAATAAAACGTACATATATATCTGTGGCCTCGGTGGATCCGCGCATTTTGCGCGCACTGTAAGCGCACCTTCCCGATCACGCGCTGAATGCTAATTGGCTGTCAAGTGGTTGTCAACATTAGAAACTAGGAAGTGTTGGCAGCCATTTTGTGCCATGGTAGAAGCAAGGGTCTAGAAATGAGAGGAACAAGTGTTCAAAACGTATAAAGGGGGCAGGTAAGAAATATTTTGACCCTATAGACCGCTTAGTGGGTCCCAAAAGGACCCCTTGAGCCCCAAAAATGTTTTTTTTAATTTAAACGGAGAAATGTGCACTGGGTGCATGGATCTGCTGTAAAACAAATAAAAACGAAGCGTGGGCTGCTGTGCTTGTTTAGTAATTAGCTACCTGGAAAGAAAAAATCCTGCAGTCTAAAATACTGCATTTGAAGCAGGGGCCCAGAAAAAAAGGGGGGGGTACAAAGTGTGTTTTCCCCATGCAATTTTCCATAGGAACCATTCATTGCGGCTACAGCCCGAATGGCTGAACGGAATTATACCAAATTTGGCAAAGAGGTAGTTCTCTGTACACTCGTGCCTTTTGCTTAAATGGTGTAAATCGGTTCAGTAGTTTCTGAGAAAATGTCAATTAAAAGTACATATATATCTATGGCCTCGGTGGATCCGCACATCTTGCGCGCACTCTAAGCGCACAGTCCTGATCATGCGCTAATTGACTGTCAAGCGGTTGTCAACATTCAAAACCAGGAAGTGTTGGCAGCCATTTTGTGCCTCGGTAGAAGCGAGGGAAAAGAGATTAGTGGGACAAGTGTTCAAAATGCATAAAGGGGGTAGGTAAGAAATATTTTGACCCTCTAGACCTGCTTAGGGGGGGGGGTCCCACAAGGACCCCTAGGGCCTAAAAAAAGAAAAAAATATTTTGTTGAAAAAACAGAGAAATGTGCGCTGGGTGCATGGATCCGCCGTAATAAAAATAAAAACAAAGCGCAGGCTCCTGTGCTTGTTTAAAAATTTGCAACCTGGGAGGGCCAAATCCTGAGGTCTAAAACATTACATTTTATGGGGGTTCCGAGGGGCCTTGTAGCCCGGGGACCGCCACTCCTCGATGCTACAAAATAAATGGGCGAGGGAGCTCAAACGTCCGTCTAAGCTCCTCTGGTGCTTTTTATATTTTGCGAGGGGGGCTGTGTGGTCTGCATTCTAGAGCAGTCGAAAGCCTTGGGGAACACCACCCCCCAGGAGCGGCTCCTGCTGAGTCTCTGTATATGACAATATAAAAAGGAAGAGGGAGGTATGACAACAGCGTGTATTTACAAGACAGCCCTGGATTTGAGGACCTGTAGCAAAATTCTCGCTAATTGCGGTTTATGTCGGATCCTAACATCTGTTCTGAAGTAGACTTAAGCATGTTTAATATGCAAGGTGGATTGATATGTTAAGTGCACAGTCTTATATTAACAAGCTTTTCACTTTTACTGTAAAAAAAAATCATCTACTATTAATTTGTATTTTTCCTCAGGATCCCATCCCATGGGATACAACGTTGGAGACTGTGGGTGGAGGCCCAGTATCTCTACAGTCCCAGTTAGCTCCCTGTGTCCTTCGGAAGCCGCCATTACTTTTGCACACGGGGATCAGCTAATATGCAGCTCCCCGTGGGAAAAAGCATTCTGCTTTGCATTTTAAAAGAGAGAGTAGGTTTTCGTGTTCTCTCTTTCAAAATGCAAACCAAGTTTGCTATGGCAGGGCGAGAGCCTCAGCTCTCACCCTGCCATAGCAAAGAGCAGTGTTGAAAAAATCTTCTGGTAAGATAACAAAGGATTTTGAAGTCCATTATCGCCGTTTTAGTTGTAGTTTGCTGCCTTAAAGCGGCGATAATTTTAACGCCGTCTTTGTAAATATGCCCCTAAGTTTTGTAATGTCGACAAATCCGTCTCTCATTTAAATAGGCACTAAGTATTTAGTGAAGTGCATTGTGAATCGTGAAGCAACACTGTCTAATTGTGATTGATAAAGAATTCGAAGAGTTGTGTACTTCTTTTACTCGTAATGTACATAGGGGCAGATTTACAAGTCCCTTGCGCCACTATTGCGTCACTTTTAACATGGGAAAAGTGACGCGAAAGTGGAGCAAGGGGCTTGTAAATTTGCTCCACACTGTTCTGTCGTCTCAGTTTGCTTACCCCGCTGTCATGTAGAGGATCCTGGGTAAATATAACGGTACCTGTACAGCCAGTACTTTTCAACCCTATCTCCAAACTGCTTACTGCCTGTTACCATAGTTACAGTTCATGGAACACTTAAGTGAGCACACAGGTCACAAGTTCACCACACAATGTTGCTAATCCAAACAGTAACTGTCTAGGAGTTTAAAAAAATGTCATAGGAACCGTTAATCGCAGCTACAGACTCTGGTAAAGAGCTGGTAAAGAGCTAGCCTCAGTATTATACTTCTAGTTATAAACATCATTTCTACTTTAATTGTTAAATCTTTTCTAAGCATATGATTATCACACTAAATAATAGTGAAATGTTGTCAGAACAAGAAGACGTATATACTTTTTTAAATTAACTTGTATTACAACAAAAATAAATAACTAGAAACGTAACTTTAACATAACAATATAATAAATAACTAGAAACGTAACTTTAAAATAACAATATAATAAACAAAATGTGAGATGGACTCCAATGGTAGGAGGGTAGGTAACCTGCAAAATGAAAATGAAAATGAGTGTTTAAAATTAAATCGATGTGACTGAATGAGGTCAAAGATCCTAAATTAACATAACACCTGGCAATATTTGGTCATTTGCTAGTCTGCAGTGTGCCTGATACATCCCATCCCTCTCATAGGCCCGCGTTGAAGAGGTGTATGTAAGGAAGTGCCTAGTGCATCAGATCAACAGTATGGTCCAGCAGGTCTTTAAAATGATTCATATATGAGACAGAATTAGGTGAGAGATCACATCATTATGCAGGACAATATTGTTTATTTGCAACGCATTTAATTGGAGGAATTTTGTATCTAGGCCGCTCTGCCGACCTTTTGTAAACACTGTGTCGAACAGAGTTCACAACTTGAAGTCTGCTTTGTTTGTACACTGCAGACTGTATTAAATTCAGCCTTGATTTATTTATCTGCAGAGTGGACAGCAGCATCCGTAACTTGAAAAGAGAAAGAGAAGAAATGTGAGAGAGAGGGAGAGAGAGAAAGAGAGAAAAATGAGATTGAAAGTGTGTAAGAGAGAGAAAGTAATAGATGGAGCAGGAGAGGTAGTGGTAATAGTGGAGAAAATCTTCGTAGCTCCCCTTTTTCCTCCGTTGTGTGTCCAACAAGGTGCCGGTTCATAGTGCACTCTCAAGTTTAGTGATCTGAAAGATAGTATAGAGTTAGTAATAGCAGAGTACATACAACTGCACAAGTATATATTTGATTTATGCCTTTGGACACTCAGAATACTGTATTACATCAACTTCCACTGCCAGGTGGTATCTGTATGCTCTTTTTCTCCAAGAGTACTATACCCATGCACTCCCACTGCATAGCGGTGAGTTCTCATTACTGCGTTCCCGGAGTCCGGAGATGAGTGCCTTTTCTTGCGCCCCCAAACTGTTCCAACCTATCCATTCTCACTGCCCGGAGGTAATTGTACATTCCTACGCAGTCAAGCTGCTGCACACTACCCACTCTCTCCGCCCACAGGTGACTTCTCGTTGCTTCGGAAACAAGCTTCTTTGCCCACCTTGTGTCATTGGTGTGATTCAAAGAGGGTTCACCATGTGTCCAAGCAGCCTTCTCAGGCGTTGTTACGATGGCCACGCATCATCGCAGAATCCTCAAACGTTGAGCTTTGGAGGTGTTGGGGGGACGCCAATTTGTGAAACACAACCTGTTAGATAAAAAGGAAGATAAGATCGTGCACCATTTCTTTATCAAAGCAGAGAGGAAGTGAGAGAATGACTGAAAAGAATATTCGCCGATCACCTTTCTGTCACCGGTGTGTCTTCCACCACGTGCTGGGACATAGTGCATCCTGAAGCTCTATATCTAAAAGATAGTAAAAGAAAGATGTTATGATTGGTAATTGTCACTATCTTAATGTGGAGAAGAATAACATCGCCCCTTCACACACCTTCCCTCCCACTTTTAAAATACAACTATTTGCAAAATTCCAACTTGTTTATTGGGCTTTGATTAATGAAGAATTAGTAGAGTAGTAATGTTTTCCATCTGGTTGGGAAAGCAAGTGGTGCACAGTGATACACGTGGCTTCAATCATCACGAGCGACGGACATTTGACCAACTATAAAAACTTTGCTGCTATTGGAAAAAAAAATACAAATGCAATAAGATACGGTATATAGGACTGCGTACGCCTAAATCGCTGTGTCGCCTTTTTGTATTCAGCCTGCTACACCCCATTTATTTCCTCCGCTGTGCACCCAGGCCTCACTGCTCACCTTTTCGCAGACAGGGTACGTTCTACATCATGCAGTCCCGATCTGCCACCATGAAGTCCCAGATTTTGTGCTGAGTCTTGATATCACTATGGCAAAGGACATACTCGTGCACCTATCTTCATCGTAGGTTCCTCACCCGCTCAGTCCTTGCAGTACCACTAACTCAGTGACCAGAGGCCATGCACGTGGTAGTGGGCCCCCCTGTTCGATAAATCAGGCCTACATGAGGCGTTCGAACCACTAGGACAGGCCATCACAGCGCTTGCGAGGTAAGAAACTCTAAAACGGTGTAGAGCATGTGCGCTCCATCTTTTTTATTGGTAGGGTCATGTATGTAGTGATGCATGTGTTGGATGGGTGTGGTGTGGGTGTATACCAGCCATGAAGGAGTGTGTGTGTGCCGTTCTGACAACTAGACCAGGAAGTAAGAAATCACTACAATGTAAATCTAGCCATGTAGTGTTTTCCTGGTAGCGTAAGCAGAGTGGGATGGCCTGACGTATGCCAGTTCTGCGTGAGGCTTTGAACCATGACTCCGGAGCTATGGGCGTGGTTCCATTGGGAGTGTATCCAGACTGGTCTTTTGAGTAATCAAAATCCGCTATGCTATTTCCCTTTTGATTTAAGGTCCCTTTAAATGATATGACGACAGTATATGGACACACTTTAGAATTTTATTATTTGAAGAAATAAAGAATTGGAATGGATTAAACAGTCTTTGGGGGGTGGGGTTTCTTTCATTTGTGTTGTCTTCAGTCGTTGAGAATCTAGATGGGGTTTTTCAGGGTTCTTTTCCCTCCGTAGGTTGAGTGGTGCATGGAAGAAAAGATAGTCATGGGTCATTAAGGAACCTCTTGTTGTAAGGTATGATAAGAAGGGGATTGTGAGGGGACTTCACCGAGCTCCACCACCAAGTGAGAAAACATAAGAAGACAAACAGTGACCACCCTCAATAGTTTTACAAGTTCCCTCCCCGTGAATAGACAAAACCCCATATGCAACGACATACCTGCTCCAGCCACTCTCCTCCTGGAGGGTGGCGGGGCGTCGCGCTGTGTATTGACTGTCCGGTGTTCTTGGAGTCGGTTGGTATCTCCGTGGGCTTCTCGATTCTTCCCACAGCTTCACGGTCACTCTCCAGCTCCTCTGGCGTCTTCCACACTCTCTCCAGCCTCCATAGTGAACCTTCCAGCACTGGCACTGATTCGGGTGTTCGTGTTGTAGTGCTGCCATCACCCAGGTCTTAAACGCAAATGTGTCATTATGTCTGTAAAGTCCCACAACATGGCCAACATGGAAGGTACGGGGTATCACTGAGCCTTTATTCATCCATAGTTGCACACATAAAAGATAGTGGACATGACGCATTTCTGCAAATATGAATGTTTGTTGTACATTCAGTGGAGTGTTGTAGCTGTAGTAATACATGGCTGTGAAAGCTTTAGGTGGCAGTTTTTGCACATGAAGGGGCAGTTAATATATATACGTATGCACTCATTCACGTATCCTGTCGAACTTGGTGCTGTAAATCAGTGTTCGAGGCGTGTCCACATCCTGGTATTGTAGAGAAATGAGGTAATCTACGCGTGCCTGAAAATGTACTGTAAATACGGTTCTCAAGTAAATTGCTGATATCGTTTTGGGTCGACTACGCGCTATATTAATATGCTAAAGAAAAGCAAGAAATAGCACACACTTATACATGTGCTATACACTTTCTTTGCAGTATTGTAATGATCCACTTTGTACGTTTGTATATGTAGAATGAGCGAGACAAAGTTGTATAATTGACGTTTGTTTGTTACTGGTAAAGGTAAGATGGTTGCATACGCTGTTTACAGTACAATGTAATGTGTTAGGGCCCAGGAGCAGCATTTTACAAACATAACAGACAAAACAAATACTCAAACACAGATAGATAGTTGAAGTGGGTAGGGGCACATGTGCTCGACTCCATTTTATTAAGCTGCTGTTGGTAACAAGTAGAATAGTAATCATGATATCATACACAGATATTCAATCCTAAACGGTTTATGACTTCTGCTGTACAAAGGTAGGAGCACTTTATGTGAAATAATACACAGAAGAATCTATCGTATGAGCTGTGGTGCAATAAGGTAGGGTCGGTTTGTGTGGAACCTGCGATGATGCGTGGTTCAGGCAGACCGCACTGGTAAGAATGTTTTTTGGCTAGGGAATTTTGCCTTAATAAGGCACGTGGCGATTATTTATGGTGAACGGTGGTCAGTGTGTTGCCTACTGGACAGTATGATCTGTAATCATAATTGAAATAAAAGATGAAACATGTATGGAATACATTATCGAAATATGTATTTTCCGGGACATTATATTTCGAGTTGTGACCTGTGCTGTCCGCATTATAGACTACCATTGAGTGTGCCTTTGCACTTGCAGCGTGAATACTGTTTTTCAACTAAACCTAGAACTGATATAAAAGAAGTTTTTGAAGGAAGGTTAATAAAGGGATATTGTGTAGGTTTGAGGGACGTTAAACTTTGTTTGGTACTGCACTCTATAATAATGAATGAAGAGTCATTTGAATTCTGCCTGAATACGGCCATGTGGCGATGAATTATGGTGCCTTTGGGACTGAGCTCGTACGTAACCTATGATAATGCGTTGTCCGGGCAGGCCGCACTGGGGTTTTTTTGACTACTGAATGTTGCCTTAATAAAGCCTCGTGGCGATTATTTATGGTGTACTGAGTTAGTGGTACATCTGATGTTTAGCGTGTGCTCACCCTGCGATGATGCGTGGTCTTAACTGGCTGCACTCAAAGCATTTACTGTTGCATACTGGACTGCATGTACTTTGAGTGGAAAAAAAGAAGTACCTCAATGGTTATCAATTCTTCAGTAACAAAATGATCAGAATCAGATTATTCTTCCAGTGGTGTAGCCATTTTTGTCTCCAAAAAAGAAATTCAGGTTTCCAATGAAGAAAAAGTGAGGTTCAAATTGTGACCTATGCTATCCGCAGTGTAGACTGTCATTAAGTGTGCCTTTGCACTTGCAGCGTGAATTTTAATATTCAACTAAATCTATAAGTGATATAAAAGAAGTTTTTGAAGGAAGCATACTAAAGGGATATGGTATAGGTTTGATAGGTGTTATACTTAGTTAAGTTTTGTACTCTGCAAATAATGAATCAACAGTCTATTTAATTGTGAGCTCTGATGACCGCAGTGTAGGGATAGCAAGAGCCCACAGCCACGTGGGGTTGACTAGAGCTGCACAGTATTGGTAATTTAGCGTGTGTGTAACCAGCGATGATAAGTGGTGCACTGAGTTAGTGACACCTGAAACAACAAGGTTCTGTGGAGCCTGCTATGATGCGTGGTCGGGGGAGGGGGGAGGCACAGTAATTGGAGTAATGTCTTTTGTTAATTTAATTCTGCATAAATTATATTTAAAAGTGATAGTATGCCTGACTGTGACATAAAACTCTTGTTTGCACTGAGTTAGTAGTATCTTTGGTGCTGGGCTTGTACGTAGCCTGCGATTATGCGTGGTCCAGGGGGGCCGCACTGGGAGCAATGTTTTTTGCCCAGCGAATTCTGCCTTCATAAGGCCATGGGGAGATGATTTGTGGTGCAGTGAGTTAGTGGTACCTGAAGAACTCAGCGTGTGAGCACCATGCGATGATTTGTGGTTCGGGCGGGTCACACTGATACAATGTCTCTTGCCTACTGGAATGCGTCATGTGCAATCGCCATTCCACCTGAATCGTGAGCCCTCACAAAGTAGATCGAAGGAAGTAGTCAGCACAGACATTGAGGAATGTTTTTTGTTGCATTGTTTAACAAAATCTGAGGACATAGAGTACAATTGTCTCTGCCTTAAAAAAAGCAAGGCAGAATTTCATGCTGTCTGTAGTGTAGATCCAAAGCTGAATTCCAGTTTTGAACCCTGCTGTCCGTAGTGTAGATCGAAGGCAGTAGTCAGGTCAGACATCAAGGAATGCTTTTTGTCACATCCTTTAACAAAATCTGAAGACATATAATACAATTGTCTCTGCATTAAATAAAGAAAGGCTTCATTCAATGCTGTCTGTAGTGTAGATGCAAAGCTGAATTCAAGTTGTGAACACTGCTGTCCGCAGTGTAAATTGAAGGCAGTAGTCAGCACAGTTATAGACGAATGCTTTTTGTCACATTCTTTTACAAAATCGGAAGACATAGAGTACTATTGTCTCTACCTTAAATAAAGCAAAGCTTGATTCAATGCTGTCCGTAGTGTAGATCCAAAGCTGAATTCAAGTTGTGAACCCTGCTGTTCGCAGTGTAGATCGAAGGCAGTAGTCGGCACAGTTATAGACGAATGCTTTTTGTGACATCCTTTTACAAAATCTGAAGACATATAGTACATTTGTCTCTGCCTTAAAAAAAGCAAGGCTAAATTCAATGCTGTCCATAGGGTAGATCCAAAGCTGAATTCAAGTTGTGAACCCTGCTGTCCACAGTGTAGATCGAAGGCAGTAGTCAGCACAGTTATAGACAAATGCTTTTTGTCACATCCTTTTACAAAATCGGAAGACATAGAGTAAATTGTCTCTACCTTAAATAAAGCAAGGCTTAATTCAATGTTGTCTGTAGTGTAGATCCAAAGCTGAATTCAAGTTGTGAACCATGCTGTCCGCAGTGTAGATCGAAGGCAGTAGTCAGCACAGACATCAAGAAATTATTTTTGTCGTATCCTTTTACAAAATCTGAGGACATAGAGTACAATTATCTCAGCCTTAAATAAAACAATTCAGAAAAGGGGGTGGTGATGAGCAGAGTGTCTGAATTAAGCAGACCACTCTTACCCAGTCCAAAGATCAGGGCTTGATCCATCACCGTTATTTAGCTCACTGCACCATCCCAGCTCAGAACCTGGCTATATGCAAATTAGTCTGTCCCTGGCCCAGTACATCATGGGAACAGGGCAGACAAAACTACCAAGCCAATTCTTCACCAGAAAGGAGACAAGCTTCCGGGGACCGGTTTCTGGCATTTCAGCCGTCGTCGGCCCGGCTTGCTTGAATCCTGATGGTGCAGTGAGCAAGGGACTCATGTCTGAGTATACCCAGCCACACCTATAGTGGCCAAAAACGATTCAGAAAAGGGGGTGGTGATGAACAGAGTGTCTGAATTAAGCAGACCACTCTTACCCAGTCCAAAGATCAGGGCTTGATCCATCACCGTTATTTAGCTCACTGCACCATCCCAGCTCAGAACCTGGCTATATGCAAATTAGTCTGTCCCTGGCCCAGTACATCATGGGAACAGGGCAGACAAAACTACCAAGCCAATTCTTCACTAGAAAGGAGACAAGCTTCCGGGGACCGGTTTCTGGCATTTCAGCCGTCGTCGGCCCGGCTTGCTTGAATCCTGATGGTGCAGTGAGCAAGGGACTCATGTCTGAGTATACCCTGCCACACCTATAGTGGCCAAAAACGATTCAGAAAAGGGGGTGGTGATGAACAGAGTGTCTGAATTAAGCAGACCACTCTTACCCAGTCCAAAGATCAGGGCTTGATCCATCACCGTTATTTAGCTCACTGCACCATCCCAGCTCAGAACCTGGCTATATGCAAATTAGTCTGTCCCTGGCCCAGTACATCATGGGAACAGGGCAGACAAAACTACCAAGCCAATTCTTCACCAGAAAGGAGACAAGCTTCCGGGGACCGGTTTCTGGCATTTCAGCCGTCGTCGGCCCGGCTTGCTTGAATCCTGATGGTGCAGTGAGCAAGGGACTCATGTCTGAGTATACCCTGCCACACCTATAGTGGCCAAAAACGATTCAGAAAAGGGGGTGATGATGAACAGAGTGTCCGAATTAAGCAGACCACTCTTACCCAGTCCAAAGATCAGGGCTTGATCCATCACCGTTATTTAGCTCACTGCACCATCCCAGCTCAGAACCTGGCTATATGCAAATTAGTCTGTCCCTGGCCCAGTACATCATGGGAACAGGGCAGACAAAACTACCAAGCCAATTCTTCACCAGAAAGGAGACAAGCTTCCGGGGACCGGTTTCTGGCATTTCAGCCGTCGTCGGCCCGGCTTGCTTGAATCCTGATGGTGCAGTGAGCAAGGGACTCATGTCTGAGTATACCCTGCCACACCTATAGTGGCCAAAAACGATTCAGAAAAGGGGGTGGTGATGAACAGAGTGTCTGAATTAAGCAGACCACTCTTACCCAGTCCAAAGATCAGGGCTTGATCCATCACCGTTATTTAGCTCACTGCACCATCCCAGCTCAGAACCTGGCTATATGCAAATTAGTCTGTCCCTGGCCCAGTACATCATGGGAACAGGGCAGACAAAACTACCAAGCCAATTCTTCACCAGAAAGGAGACAAGCTTCCGGGGACCGGTTTCTGGCATTTCAGCCGTCGTCGGCCCGGCTTGCTTGAATCCTGATGGTGCAGTGAGCAAGGGACTCATGTCTGAGTATACCCTGCCACACCTATAGTGGCCAAAAACGATTCAGAAAAGGGATTTTATTTCCCAGTGTAAGAATTGGCTTTTGTAGTTTGGTTTGCCCTGTTCCCATCGTGCACTGGGACAGGAACAGACTAATTTGCATAAAGCCAGGTTCTGAAACTGGGATGGTGCAGTGAGCTAAAAAACGGTGTTGGATCTAGCCCTGATCTCTTGACTGGGTGAGAGCTTTCTGCTTAATTCAGAGACTCTGTCCCTCACCACCCCTTGTTGTAAATATTTTAAATAAAACAAGGCTGAATTTCATGCTGTCCGTAGTGTACATCCAAAGCTGAATTCAAGTTGTGAACCCTGCTGTCTGCACTGTAGAGGGAAAGCAGTAGTCAGCACAGATATCGACGATGAATTTTTGTCACTTATTTTAACAAAGTCTGAGAATATAGAGTACAATTGTTTCTGCCTTACATAAATCAAGGCTAACTTCAATGCTGTGCGTAGTGTAGATCCAAAGCTGAATTCAAGTTGTGAACCCTGCTGTCTGCAGTGTAGATTGAAGGCAGTAGTCGATAAAGACACAAGTCTGCAGTGCTGTGGCGCTGAGTTTGCAATGGGCCTGTATCAAGGAGGCACGTAGTCATGGCGGCAGCCAGGTGGCAGGGTGAGGACCTTAGCTGTGGCAGGCTCTTTTCTCTTTGCAGAAGTGAACCACGCCCAAGGCGTAGGCTAATTATTTATAGTCTTACGCTGGAGTTGTGTACGTTAGACCAGCCCACTCCCCTTCTGCTTCAGGGGGGGAGACAACACAGCTACATGACCGAGATTTTCTCCAGTGTCTGAGATAATATGGTTGTGTCCACTGTGCAGTACACTACACGTATCAATAGTATATCTGCACACGGAAAAGATTTTGGTGTGTATAGTGAGTTGTGTATAGTATATCACCTGTAGTGTTAGGATTGTGTGCATTATTGTTGATATGTGAGTTCCATCCCTTATGCATAGTTGATTGCCACATCTCTGAACATTGAGCTAGTGTGCTGTTGAAGGGATATATTACTTTGGAAAGGTTTGTTGTCCTGTTTTGCACTGCCTCTGAGGTAGTAGAGGGGGAGGGGTCAGTATGGGAGGTTATGGTGGTGGCGCTAGGTGTTGTGATTTTGTTGGGTGTTGGAAGTGTATAATTAGTACCTCTATCACATATTCGTCTTTAAGTATGAGTGTGAGCTGGGTGTAATTCACGCAGTAGATAGTCGACCTCCTTACACCAGTTAAATTTTGATGTTAATTTGTTACTGGTAAGTGGAGCTATCGCCTGTTTTTTTAGTGGTTTGTGGCGATTTTGTTGGCATAAATTCCAGTTTTTACTAGGTTGAGATTGAGATTGTAATATAAAAAGAAAGAAAAAAAAGATATGCTTAATGAACATTATAATTAGGAATTATCATTTAAAAAACCTTTGAAATTCACTGAAAAACCATAGGTTTCAGGCAGGTTATAGTTAGTTGGACATTTCACTCATACAAAACCATTGAAATTCCTCTGTTATAGTTAGTTGTACTAACTGTAACTCTCGTGCCCGCAATCCACTGGTGATAATGTCACATATTACATCATTCATGACATGGTCAGTGAAATCACTGATGACATCACTGATAACATCTCAAATGACATCACTGATGACATCACTGATGACATCATCCACATGGTAATCAGATACACCTCATCATACACTAGTATAACCTTTCATCACTCACTGTAAAATACAGAGTACCATATTTGAATCTATTGACACAGCAATACAAGTATCTAAAAACCCACTCAGTGATTCCTAGGTCTACACACACATTTAATCAATTACCTATAAATTCACTCATAGATGTTGTCAATGATCAATAGAACACCATCAAATACACTTATACACCTATTTATTAATTTATTTATAAAGTTTTATTTATTTATACGTTTTATATAGCTCAAACTTGATCCCAAAGGATATCAGAGCGCTTTACAGTTAAAATGAGGAGAAGGAAAAAGATCATAAACCAGATTACAATGGGGAAGCTAATGAGCATAAAATCATATACTGCAAACATACCAGATCGTATATAATTCTGGGTTAACGTAGGGTAGGCTAGTCAATGGTAAAATGACATCAAGGGATTGATGAAACAATGATATAAGGGGGGCACATACAATTGTAACAAACAGAAATATTAACCAATGCTGTAGTATTTACAGAGCGATTAAGGCTTGCAGTAGTCCATCGTGTTAAGGTAAGAACTTATTCATGAGGAATCTGCTTGCTTCCAATTTGAAGGCAACCTTAGAGGAGGTTCCATGGATTTCCGATGGAAGAGAGTTCCACATTTTTGGTGCAGCGCCAGAGAAGGATTGTTGGCATGTTCTATTTTTGTGGAAAATCTGAGTTTTCAGGAGGAAGGAGTTAGCACTCATAGACGGTCTACCCCCTCAGGGTAAAACTAATTTTTGCACAAGGTAGTTGGGGGTTTTGAAATGGAGGGCTTTGTGGGTTAGGCAGGTAATCCTCAGTTGAATTCTAGCTTCAAAGGGCAGCAAGTTTAGAGCTTTTAAAAATGGGGAGATGTGAGCATTTCGCTTGGTGTTTGTGATCAGTCTGGCCGCCGCGTTCAGTGAGGCCTTTAGGGAGGCCAGCATGTATTTGGGGAGGCCACATAACTTAGCACTGCCATAGTCCATCTTCGGCAGTACAAGCACTTGGACCACTTGCTTGAAGTCTAAATGAGGTAGGAAGGGTTTGAGATTCCTGAGTGTTCTCAACACATGGTTAGCCCCTTTGCACACGTTGCTAATATGGGTCTTCATATTCAGATGCTTGTCCAGGGTAATATCAAGAGATTTACCTGAATCAATAATGCGGGGGAGCAGTTGAAAGCGGTGAGTTGGTTCATCCAGAGGTCTACTCTAGGAGTATGTTTTGGGGGAGAGATGAGGAGGAATTCTGCTTTGGATGTGTTTAATAGGAGGTGGTTCTCAGTCAACCAGTTTTGGGTAGTGAGTAGGGTGTTGAGTGAGGTGATGTCATTAGGGGAGGAGATTTTCAGACAGAGTTGGGTGTCGTCTGCATACATGTGGAATCGAATGTCCAAGGATTTTAGAACAAAAGCTAAGGGTTCAAGGAACAAGTTGAAAAGAATGGGAGATAAGGAGGAACCTTGGGGAATGCCCATGATGACTGGGGATGGCAGGGAGAGGGAGTGGTTAGCTTTAACTCTTTGTGACCTGTGCTGCAGGAAGGATGAGAACCAAAGAAGCACCTGACCAGAGAGGCCCATCCTATGTTCAAGAATGAACAGGAGGTTGTCATGATTGACAGTGTCAAAGGCGGAAGAGAGGTCGAGTAGGATAAGGAGGCAGGATTCGTTTCGATCAAGCATCATTAAGATGTCATCCATCACATGAGTGAGAGCCGATTCAGTGCTGTGCCCACTCCTAAAATCAGATTGGTGTTGGTCTAGAAGATTGACATTTTCGATATGCGCACAAAGTTGAGACTGGACGTATTTTTCAAGGAGTTTGGCTAGTGTGGGGATACTGGAGATAGGTCGAAAGTTGTTAGGATATGTACTGTCAGCTGTCGTTTTTTAAAAAATAGGTGTTACCTGTGCCTCTTTTAGGCATTCAGGGATCGTGCCTTTTGATAGAGATGCATTGACGATCTTTGTCCAGAAGAGGGAGATTTCTTCCTTAATTACTTTGAAGATGTTGGGTGGTAATGGGTCGTTGAAGTGATTAGCTGGGTTAATACTCCAAAGAACCTTTTTGATCTCTGTTTCAGTTAGAGAAGTAAATGAATCCCAGGAAGCGTTGTTCTTAATACCCCAGCTGACAGGTTCTTCCTCTAACAAGGCCGGGGGGAGGGTGCAGGTTCACTGGGTAGCAATAGAGCCTTCCTGGTTTCCAGATCGATGTTAAGAAGTCTAGATTTCTCCGTAAAGAAGGCAGCCAGATTATCACATGAGGGAGGAATGACTACTGAAACTGACCGGTTAGGGGCTTCCACCGATTGTTGTTTGACCAGTTCATACAAATTTTGGGGTCGATTAGCCTCTTGGGTAAGTTGAGATCTGAAATATTCCACTTTAGCTGTCTTGATTTATTTGTTATAAGAGCTTCTTGCTGATCTCAGGGTTTTCAGGTGGTCCGCAGATGGTGTGGATCTCCAGGAACGTTCGATGGCCCTTAGATTGCGACGTTCCGAATTTGGGTTGGCATTGAACCAAGGTTTAGATCTTTTAGTAGGTGCATTCTTTTGTTGGAGTGGAGCCATATAGTCCATGATACTGCCAATAGAGGAATTGTAGAAGTCTGTGAGTGCATGGACTGCCTGTATTTCTCCTTGGGGAGAAAGGGCCCGCTTACAGCGGCTTGCTAGGTCAACTAGGTTGATATCTCTGAGGTCCCTTTTCCAAATCTTTGGTTTAGTTGTCTGTGCCTTACACCGGAGGACCTCCGAGTTGATATGATGTGATGTGATGAAATGATGTGATGGTCCGACCAATCACATGGTATGATGGAGTCCAGAGTGATGTTATGACCTTTGGAGATGATGAAGTCTAGAGATTCCCCTTCAGTGTGTGTGTGCTGGTCACAATGTATAATTAAATTGTGATCATTCAAAATGGACTTGAGGCATGATACTGCTTGGTCATTAGTATTTGACCAATGAAGATTAAAATACCCAAGGTAAATGTGAGGCTGGAGTGAGTACACATTGGCAGTGAGGATTTCCATAAGACTCCATCAGGGCAATTTTGCCCGGGTACGATGTGGGAGGGGTGGAGTTCTGTCAAAAAGGTTTCCTGTTTCCAGGGGGGTTAGGCAGGGATGCGTCCTGGCCCCTACTCTCTTTTGTCTTTACGTTAATAGTGTCATCACACACTTAGTTGACGTTAGGGACAACAACGCCCCGGTTTTGGCTGGCAGGAGGGTGCCGGCAATCATGTTTGCTGATGACACCCTCCTGCTCTCCAAATCCCCTATGGGAATTCAGCGAATCCTAGATGGATTTGGTCTTTTCTGTAGGCAGTATGGTCTTGAGATCAACACAGGGAAGACCAAATTCATGATTTTCAACCCCTCCCCCACAACCAGACCCAACCCATCCCTGAATTCCACAGTACTGGAGAGGGTTAAAACATTTCAGTACCTGGGCGTAACCTTACATGAGAACCTATCCTGGGGACCACAGATCTCAAGTTCGCGAATAAGGCTTTCTCAACTGTCTGGGGCTATTTTAAGGGTCACGAACACCTCAACCTACAAACCCATAGCTCCTGCAGTTGAAATGTATAAAACACAAGCGAAGTCAGCTGTACTATACGGCAGTGAACTATGGGGACATCAAGCTGCAAATGAGTTGATGTGTGTCGAAAATAACTTTCTGAGGCGTCTTCTGGCCCTCCCAACTGCAACTCCTCTGTTTCCCTTACGCCTAGATTTGGGTCTACCGTCTATTAGGGAGCACCTTGAATCTAAACCATTAAGATTCTGGCACAGACTTTGGTCAACAAATGAGCTTAGACACTACAGGCAAGATCTTGTGCATGTCATGAATTTAAATCATAGTGACAAGATCCCTTGGCTATCCTTTGTTAAGCAAGAACTGTTCCGGCTCGGCTTCAACGAGCTGTGGGAGGCCCCGGAATCAGGCTGTAATAGCGTCCCCCCGAAAAGACTTGTGGAAGCTTACAAGGAACAAAGTCTTGCCTCCCAGGTGCTTGCACCCCGCACTGGCATTTTAACCCAATGTTTTACTGAATCCAAAAATTCTTATAAGTTTGAAACCTTTATGGATTTTATTTACCCGACTTTGGCAAGGAAGCTATTTATACAGTGGCGGTTTGGCACCCTACCCATTAAATCCTTTACTAGCAAATGGACCAATGGAGGGGACAAAATATGCCCTGGCTGTAGTTCCTGCGATGAGGAGGAAATCCATGTTCTGTTTTTCTGCCCTTCCTACAAGTCACCTAGGAAATATTGGCTTGTGCCTCTATGTAGGAACATGGGCATAAGGAACTGTGTAACATCGTTCAGAATATTGAAAACTGATTCCTCCCCTCACATTGTATTCTCAGTTGCAAAATATCTTCTGGCCATGTGGCGCACTAGGTCCAAGTTGCTCAAAGCAAGACCACCATAGGACTGTATGCCTACCCCCCTGTGCCATTGTAAACTTTAGCTTTCGCCGACACTGTCTCCCATTACATTTTGTCTTACCCTCACACCCAATGATATGAAATGTTGTAGTTTGTTCCTTTTATGCACTTTATATGCCCGAATTTTAAATGTCATCAAACGATTGTATGTTTGTATGTTTTTATGTATCTTTTATGGCCTAAATGGCCGAAATAAAGAATTTTTGGATTGGATTGGATTGGTTAAAATACCCAAGGTAAATGTGAGGCTGGAGTGGTACACATTGGCAGAGAGGATTTCCATTAATTGCTCAATGAAGGGGAGATTGTCACCTGGGTGGTGATAGAAAGTGTGTAATTTGCAGACCAAATGATTGTTACTAGAAATGTTGAGGCAAAGGTATTCATAATTCATTGGCGAGGAGGACTCTGCGAGGGAGATCGCAAGCGTGTTCCGATGTATACAAGCTAGACCACCTCCCTGCTTCTTAACTCTATCTAGGGAAAATTATGTCATGTGAGGGGGCACCAAGAGGTCTAGGATTGGAGTGGACGCAGGATTGAGCCAGGTTTCAGTGAGTATAATGATATCTATCTCATTATGTTGTATGAGGTCGAAGATCTCGAGGCGTGTTTGTTGGAAGACCTACAATTGAGAAGAATGCATATAGGTGGGGCCGGCGTGACGGTGGGAGGAGTCTGAATGATGTTTACTCTCTTGAGGTTGTCGTTATTTATGATTCTGAGGTCGTGGTAGGGTTGTCTGTTTGGACTAGAGTGAATGGTTTGAATAATACCCTTTGGGCTCATGATGCTATCTGAGTTAGACGAATAAGACTTGTGCAGCCTGTCAGTTTCCTTAGGTGAAAGGCTGGATGAGCTTCTTGGACGAGAGGCTGCGTTGGGTAGGGGAATGGAATTGGAGATGGAAGGGGAAGAGGGATGGTCACAGGGAGCTGTGTCAATTTTGCTGGCGGGGGCTCTGTGCCGGTTAGGACTAGAGATGAGAGGGCTTAACAAAGGGAAATATTTGAGTGAGAGGGATTTCAAATTGTGGAGTTCGAGTGAGAGAGAGTGCATCTGGAGGGAGATAGCGTCCAAGCGTGCCTGCAAGTCTGTGTATTGGGAAAGGGGGGAAGTTGTGGGAATTGAAAATGGAGATCTGTGGAGGGGATGGGTATCTGAGCGTGTTCGAAGGGACCGAAGCGGTAATGGGTGATTCAATGTGAGAGGGGATGTCCCTGAATATAGTCGGTGATCCAGGATGCATTGACCACCACACATCCTACTCAGTTATGCAGTCATCCTACTCACTTTTGCAAACAATGTATCCTATTCACATTTTCTCAGCTACACATATAGAAATAGCACTTTATTTATTCATATAGATAGTAACTCATACTTAGTGTGTTATGAAATCACTATTACAAGTATACAGTTATCTAAACAGTCACTCTGGCATCAATGAGTGAGTTTGATGTATACTTATTTATATACAACAACTGTCACATACACTGCCTTTTATTTTTTCTACTTTGTTGGACATGTACCATTGAGAAGTATATTTGCTCATCACCACAGCCATAAAGATATAACACGTAGTCTTAACCTCATATACGTACTGAATTAAGTATTCACATATCTTAGGGCAGTCACTGATCCCCACCCAACCACACATATATAAACGCTCTCATACAAATAATCAGTTAACTAATCAATAACTAATATATACTTTCACGTAGCTAGTAACCAACTGGTGCAGCAGTTTACACAACAACTGACAAAGTAATATGGATATTCACACAGTTTAGTCACTATCCAATATATTTATATCAATCACACTGCTACTAAATCCTCTATCCAGATATTTTTATATCCATTGATTCTTCAATGCAGATTGGTGTATACATATTTAAATAACAAACCAAACCACATTCACTGGATGAAGTCATCAGTGATGTAATTTGAGATGTCATCAGTGATGTCATCACTGTTGAATGTGTTTCGCCTGCCGTGCAGGCTTGTTCACCAACATTGACATAAAGTTTTTGCCACCATTTTAACCCTGTGCAAATGTGCATCACGTGAGAACTACAATTCAATTAAATGTGAAGACAGACTGGTAGTTTGGAACATTTCAAGTCTTACGCATTTTAACAAGTTGCTAATTTAGCAAACATTGTCACTGTTGCGGTGTGGCTCTAAAATGTAAAATTGATACGTACATGGCCATCTCTAACAATTATAAAATTCAAATAAATGTAACATTTTAAAATGGTTGGTGCGGAATAGGAGACTTGAACTCTGGTCTCCCACGGGGATAAAAGAATCGTAACAGTGTCCCACCCCAGTGGGCTATTCAGTTCCACATTCCCCAACTGCTTAAACAAGGCCTGTATAGCCAAAGTTACTACAATACAACTTCTTATCCTTACAAACCAGTCTGCATAAAGTGCTAGTGCTCAAAATAAATAATTCAAATTAAATATAAGTTAAAACCAATGAATAGCGAGGGATAGCAGCATTGTTCTCAATTTAATTATAAATGGGTATGAAAATCTTCTTCCATGTCCAAACGCTTGGGGGTCTTTGTGTTGAGCATGATGATATAATTACACTCAAGTTTTCTCAATTTCTTTACTCAATCACCCCCCCTTTCACTCAAAGGGACTGCATCAATAACAAAGTACTCTAGACCTTTAGGTTCTTTTCCATGCTGACCCTCAAAGTGCCTGGCCACGGGTTACGTTTTATCCCCATTTTTAATGGCTCTTGCATGCTGCAGAATTCGTTTATGGACAGGAAGGATAGTGCTGTCCACGTACCTCAGGCCACAAGGGCACCGAAGCACGTTGACTGCAAAATCCGTTTTGCAGGAACACTGTCCTTTGATCTTCCTCTCACTGGCCGAAAACCCCACTGAATAAGTGGAAGTATTCTTCCCATAGGTGCAAGCCTTACACTTAACATATTTTAGAAACCCATCCTTTCTCTGTAGCCAGCTTTTACTTGCCATTTTCCCTTTTACAGGCAGCATGTTGCTGACTAATGATTGTTTTGGGGATTTAGCTTTTCTGAAAGTAATAAGGGGCCTACGTTGGACGAAATTCTTAAGCACTGGGTCATTGCAGATAATGTGGCAATGCTTTTTCCGGATTTTCCTTAGCTCACTGTGCTGGTCATTAAAGCTTGTATTCATCCTGCACTGATTACCACCTTCTTTCTTTTTGTTTGTCCCTGCTGAACAGAATGTCCTCTCTAGATTTTTTATGGACTTTCCAAATGGCTGTATTTATCCATGTCCGTGGATAGCCTCTTGCTGCAAAACACCCTCTCAAACACTGCAATTCCACTTCCAAGTCCTGGCTGTTACTACAATTCCTCATTGCCCTCAAACATTTTCCATGGGGAATGCTTCTCACTAAGTTATTAGGGTGGAAACTTGTGGCATGGAGCAAAGTTTGAGAATAGGTTGAGATTGTTTCGGCCCCAAGACCTCTAATCATTCGCTTTACCAGATACAACTTTGTTTCAAGTTTGCCATTACAAACATACACAGTCACATCTAAGAAATTTACAGCAGTATCACTTATGTCGCATGTCAATTTCAAATTCGGATTGTTGTTCTGCAGATTGTTAACAAACTCCTGCGCCCTCTCTTGAGACCCTCTCCATACCACAAAGAGGCCGTCAATACACCGGTACCAAAATATTACATTCTCCTGCCACTACTTGTGCCACTGCTTTTGGACCACCTGCTCCTCCCACCAGCCCATATGCAAATTTGCATAGCTGGGGGAGAAGCAGGTGCCCATCTCAGTCCCGCACAGCAGATAAAACAGTTCCCCATTGAACAAGAAATAATTGTTCTTGAGGCAAGTGGTTATCATTGTGAGTAGCATTTGGGTATGATGCCAAAATTGCAGTGGTCTCTGTTGTTCGTCGACGCGCCCTCTGCTTAGGAGGCCGTGGGAGAAACCAAGCATTGTGGAGATATATATATATATATTCACTGAAAAAACCATAGGTTATAGACCATATATAGTTAGGAATTCGCATTTACAAAACCTTATTTTACTCACACAAAACCATTGAAATTCCATATATAGTTAGTTGCACTAACTATATATCGCGCACCCGCAATCCACTGCTGATGATGTCACATATTACATCATTCATGACATGGTCAGTGACATCACTGATGACATCACTGATGACATCTCAAATGACATCACTGATGACATCTCAAATGACATCACTGATGACATCACTGATGACATCTCATTTGACATTACTGATCACATCACTGATGATATCATTCATGTGATAATACGATGAACCTCTTCAGACTCTAATATAACCTTAGATACAATCAGTGTAAACAGACACTCACAGACTGTCACTCATCCATGGAGTTACTCACACACCTAGTCAGTCAATCAAAGAATCAATCACACCTCCATTTCCTCAACTATACAGTTATACAAACTTTACTTATTCAAACATATACTAACACATATTAACTCTCTTATACAATCCCTGATACAAGTTCACAATGATCCATACAGCCACTCACACATTCACTGGCTCTTATGCACAGTTATTTATATATGTCAACTCTCACATGTACTGTGTTTTACATATGTACTTACTTTGACATGTAGCACTGAGATATCCATTCACTCACCAATACACTCATGCACACAGTCAACCGCCCATACAGCTGTTTCCACATGCACTTTTGAAACCATACATCTAGTGAATCAACTGCTCACACATCTATGCACAGAGTCATACACCTCCCAGCCACCCACACACACACTCAGTCTCCCATACAAATACTTGGGCAACCAATCAATAACCCATATAGTTACTCATATAGCTACTTATCAACACATGCAACAGTTTACAGAACAACAGACATAATGATGCACAAATTAAGACAGTTTAGTCACTAACCCATGCACTCAGTGAGACACATTTAATCACTCACTCATACAGTCAGTCATGCACCTACTAAATCCTTCATCCAGACACTTATACATCCACTCATTCTTCAATATGTAAGACATATTTTAACTTTACAGAAACATACAGTCACTGGATGTTGTCATCAGTGATGTCATCAGTGATGTCATTTGAGATGTCATCAGTGATGTCATCAGTGATGTCACTGACCATGTCATGAATGATGTAATATGTGACAGCATCAGCAGTGGATTGCGGGTGCGCGATATATAGTTAGTGCAACTAACTATATATGGAATTTCAATGGTTTTGTGTGAGTAAAATAAGGTTTTGTAAATGCGAATTCCTAACTATATATGGTCTATAACCTATGGTTTTTTCAGTGAATTTTCAAGGTTTTGTAAATGCTAATTCCTAACTATATATGGTCTATAACCTATGGTTTTTTCAGTGAATTTTCAAGGTTTTGTAAATGCTAATTCCTAACTATATATGGTCTATAGCCTATGGTTTTTTCAGTGAATATATATATATATACATACATATATAAACATATATCATCTGTATATCTATATAAATACAAACATAAATGCATGCATACATATACTTATATGCATTTTAGGGTTGTTAGGGCGTTTTCGTGTGTATTATGTTGCTTTTTTAGGGCTTTTGGGTCAATTAAGTAGGGTTCCCGGAGCCTAGGGCTGAGGGGCCGGTTCAGTTTCGTGCGTATTGGTGTTGGCAAGGTTTTGAGGGATTTTGGCGGTTTTTGGTCGAGATTTGGCCGTTTTATGGCTTTTTTTGTGTTTGCGGGGGGCGCGTATTCGGGTTGAAATTCGTCCCCGTTCCAGTGGATGGATTGGGCTGATTTTTAGTGAGATGTTAGGGAAACGCTGGAACTAGTGTCCAGCCAAGTTTGAAGCGGATCGGAGCAGTGGAAGTGCTTTAAAGAGCAATTTTTGTGCGGAGTAGCGAATTGTCATGTTATTCAATGGGAGTTTTTGGTGCGCATGGAGAAGGTGAATTTGGGGTGTTCCAGTTGCGCTAGAGGGACGGGGCTTGGGTGAGCTGTAGGGAGAGTGGATCGGCAGGTGTGCCGAATTTTTGGGATTTGTTGGCCGAAGGGAAGGGTGTGCTTGGGCAAAGTCGATTTGGTGAAAACGGTGCGTTATTTACATGAAAGTTGAAAAAACACTAATAAAAGCAAAGCTAAAAAGCCACCTCATTACAAACAGAATGGCTTTAACTTAAACGAGGGCGAGATCTATTGCATTTTCAATGCTTGTTTACTTTGGTTCCATCAAGAAGGCATTCAGATGTGTCACACATTTGCCATAAATTCTGAATGTTAGCACTCTAGTTGCACATTAGATCACTGTAGTAAAGCTACTGCTCACCAGGGACGTCTGCTGCTGGTATTCAAAGTGCATGTTTCAGTCTGCATGTCAGAATTTTTTTAATGAAATAGAAGAGGATTTGAGAAGTCACTCAAAATGATCCCTAATTTTTCTTTCTGAAGCACTAATCATACTTTCTATGGCAAAATTAACCCCCTCATGTTGTTCCTTTTTAAATTGAGTGTTTTCAGACTTACCACTTCATTCCAATCAAGATGGCTTCTGGTGTGCCATACTTTTGTCATAAGTAAGACTGTTAGCGCTCTAGTTGTTCTTTAGAACACTCTGGGACATTCTGTCATTGGGCTATACTTGGGGTACATCTGGGTGATATTTGGGCTACATTTAGGCTCTTTTGTCTCTGGTGGCCATCTTGCGAGACTATGTCAGAATTTTTTAATGAAATTGAAGATGGTTTGAGAAGTCACTCAAAATGTGCCCTAATTTTTCTTTCTGCAGCACTAATCATAATTCATATGGCAAAATATACCCCCTCATTTTGTTCCTTTTTAAATTAAATGTTTTAAGAGTTACCACTTTATTCCAATCAAGATGGCTTCAGGTGTGCCATACCTTTGTAATAAGTAGGACTGTTAGCGCTCTAGTTGTTCTTTAGAACACTCTGGGACATTCTGTCATTGGGCTATACTTGGGCTACATCTGGGTGATATTTGGGCTACATTTGGGCTCTTTTGTCTCTGGTGGCCATTTTGGGAGACTGCATGTCAGAATTTTTTAATGAAATAGAAGAGGATTTGAAAAGTCACTCAAAATGTGCCCTAATTTTTCTTTCTGCAGCACTAATAATACCTTCTATTGCATAATATACCCCCTCATTTTGTTACTTTTTAAATTAAATGTCTTAAGAGTTACCACTTTATTCCCATCACGATGGCTCCAGGTGTGCTATACCTTTGTAATAAGTAGGACTGTTAGCGCTCTAGTTGTTCTTTAGAACACTCTGGGACATTCTGTCATTGGGCTATACTTGGGCTACATCTGGGTGATATTTGGGCTACATTTGGGCTCTTTTGTCTCTGGTGGCCATTTTGGGAGACTGCATGTCAGAATGTTTTAATGAAATAGAAAAGGATTTGAGAAGTCACTCAAAATGTGCCCTAATTTTTCATTCTGCAGCACTAATCATACTTTCTATGGCAAAATATACCCCCTCATGTTGTTTCTTTTTAAATTAAATGTTTTAAGAGTTACCACTTTATTCCAATCAAGATGGCTTCAGGTGTGCCATACCTTTGTAATAAGTAGGACTGTTAGCGCTCTAGTTGTTCTTTAGAACACTCTGGGACATTCTGTCATTGGGCTATACTTGGGCTACATCTGGGAGATATTTGGGCTACATTTGGGCTCTTTTGTCTCTGGTGGCCATTTTGGGAGACTGCATGTCAGAATGTTTTAATGAAATAGAAAAGGATTTGAGAAGTCACTCAAAATGTGCCCTAATTTTTCATTCTGCAGCACTAATCATACTTTCTATGGCAAAATATACCCCCTCATGTTGTTTCTTTTTAAATTAAATGTTTTAAGAGTTACCACTTTATTCCAATCAAGATGGCTTCAGGTGTGCCATACCTTTGTAATAAGTAGGACTGTTAGCGCTCTAGTTGTTCTTTAGAACACTCTAGGAGGCTGCAGTAGAACACAAAGGAATCAACTGACAGTCTCTGTCCTTGTTGGATGTACATGTTTTACTGAGAATGTCAGACTTCATTTTCACATGACTGAGAAAGATAATGTGAATTTACAGAAAATATGCTTTGAGTTTAGCTTATAGATCCCCTTCCAAACCACTGTGGGAAAATCATGAGATATTAGTTTTCTTTCAAACAATATTCATGATATCACAGCAGAAGGTTTTTTCACATGGTAAAATCACCTTAGAACCCACCACAATTCCTAAAACGAGTATGGTACCATCAACAAATGATTTATAATGTAACTAAAGTCCTAAAACCCTCTATTAACTACAATGCTTTTTAATGAGGTGCTATCATGTATATTGGTCCCAAGATGGCTGCCAACACTTCTTGGATGAAGTGCTGACAGCCAATCAGATCAGATGTGTGGTTAGGCTCCGCCCAGATATATATATTTTTTTGAACCTAAATTACTCAAAATCCACTGGAGCACATATATTGAGACCTAGCAAAGGCACATCAGGCTAACAGTCCCTACAATTTTGCCAAGTTTCGTGCAAATCCATTCAGCCGTTCGAGCTAAAAGTGAGGCCAACCGCCCTATGGAAATTAACATGGGAAAAATGCGTTTTGGGACCCCCCTTTTTTCTCGGCCCCCCCTTGATGAAACCCCCCCAAATTGTCAGGGGCTGCTCAGAAACAAAATGTTCCATTTTCCTGAAAATTTCAGCCAATTCCGTCCACAAACGCCAAAGTTATTAGACATAGAATTTTCAAAAATCCCATAGAGAAAAAATCCTAACTATATATACCTACTGGCGACCGCCAGTAGGTAATAATATAGATATATATATATTTTTTTTTCAGCCGTGAGGCTGAAACGCGTTGGTGTTAGACTGGGCACTGAAATAAATCAGTAAAAAAGAAGTTGCTGTGTGCTGCGTCCTTTGTGCAAAAAATTGTCTTTTGGCCATTGGTCTGGCCCAACGCCAGCACCCGCTGTGGAGCTATCCTGTGAGCAGGCCACATTGTGTGAAAAAAAAAAAAAAAAAAAAAATATATATATATATATATATATATATATATATATATATATATATATATACATACATACATACATACATATATATATATATATATATTACCTACTGGCGGTCGCCAGTAGGTAGTTATAGTTAGGACCTAGTTTCCATAGGAAATCCTCGACATTCTATTTGGAATAACTTTGGCCCTGGTTGAAGAATCTTAGCGAATTTCTCAAAGAAGATGGCTCGGTCCGCTGCGCTCCTTCCCTAAAAGTTTGGGGGGGATTGGTCAAGTGGGGGCTGAGATAAAAGGGGGGTCCCAAAACGTGTTTTCTCCATGTTATTTTCCATAGGACCTTTAGACTCGGCTACAGGTCGAACGGGTGAATGGATTTATAAGAAATTTGGCAAAACTGTACAGTCCGGCTCGCAGATTACGCTTTTTTTGGAATGGTGTAAATCCGTTCAGTAGTTGCTGAGGAAATTAAAGTTAAAGTCAATTATATATCTATACGCGCGCACATGTGCGCGCACCCAAACGGCTGCGCGCGCGAGCGCAATTTTGTTGCGTGACGTCTGTTAACGTTCGATTCGAAGGAAATCAGGAAGTGTTGACCGCCATTATGTCATTGCGAGTAAAGATATTGTTGATTTCAAAGCGTTGGAATATGGAAAGGGGAGAAGGTAGAGATTGTTTTGCTGCGTAGGTTTTCTCAGGGTGTGCAGTAAGGCCCTTGAAGGCGAAAATATATATATATATATATTTTTAAAGTTGCGTGGTGCGCACACTCGGTCGCGCACACCTTTTTACAAGAGTGTGAAAATTGAGATAAATCAGAAGTTTGAGTGCTTAGATATAAGGTGGCTCTGAAAAGAGCCATTGTGTTAATTGAGTGTTTTCTGCATTTATAAGTAAGTACCGATGCAGAGCCTGATATTGCAGAGGAAGATTCTGTTTCCCTCATTCGTGAAATGAACACCGTCTCTCCTATAGACGTCTTGCATGTGGTAACGCAAGTTGTTGTGGTAAATAGAACCCATGCTATAATCTCTGAGGAACGCAGAAACAGATTTATTTACATGTCTCCTTGCTTTCTCAAATTGTGCACAATGGTGATTGGACCAATTCCATTTCTGTCTTTGGCATATATTGGAATATACCAAGGCAGATCGAGGAAAAAGTGTCATCAATTGTCGAAAGGTGTCTTTTAGAAGCATTTCCAGACCTACCCCAGTGATTGTGCCTAGATCGTTCCCACCACAGTGCACAATTATAAGGTCTGGTTCTGGGAGATGCATAAAAGTTTTCACCAATGGAATCAATTGGTGACATTTCAATCCTCTTTTGGAAATCCATGTTATGTGTACATTTGGTAAGCTGAGGTTGCAAATTCGTCTGCTTACTGCATATTTTTCACTCCAGTGAATATAACTGTGTCCTATTAGCCAGACCTTCATTTTCAAGGGATTTGTAGTCGTCCTCCGATCGGTTCTGGAAGTGGAATGGTAGTTAGAAGTTGAAATTCTAAATAAAGAAAAAGGAAGAGGCTGGGTGTGGTTTAAAAAATAAAAATGATTGGTTGATTGTAAGAAGTGGAGATTGAACAGTACGTTGCATGTTAATGTTTATGTTAAACGAAAAGTACTATTGGGTGTGAAAAAAAAAAGACATGTAACAGAGCTGTGGATTGGCAGGTGTTTCTGGAGGGAAAACAGTGTTGTTACTTTGCTGTAGAACGTTGAGATATGAACTTTTGACCTGTGCCTTCAGCCAGGTGCAGAATGAGGTGTTACCATGGAAACAGCCAGAGATGGCAGTGGGTGATGGGTGACTTTTATGTGACATTGAAAATATTGTGAGGGAGAACCAACTGAAATGTAATTGCTTACGTTACGCGCTCCGCATTGCTTCCGGGAAGCTGCGCTTTGCGCCTCGCGCACCGGAGCACTTCCGGGTGCGCTAACGCGGCGCGTCATATGACGGATTACGCAAGAACGCGATACGTCGTTGGGGCTCCACCGGAACTGATCGAATTGGTAGTCTACAGTGTTTCTGGATGTTTCAGACTGAAGCTGGCGTCAGCATGAGAGCACCCCGTGGCTACGTCGTGCCCATTGCGCAAGCAATCATGGCAGTCGCTCCCCACCGGAAGTCTGCAGGAGTCGGGGGCCTCGGTGACTCTTGTAGAATCTTCAAGGCTGACGGGACGCTTTTGGGAATGGGGCTCATGCCCTAGCAGTCAAGCGTCCGAGTTCCAGGGTTGCCCAGAGCCATCCTTGCAGGCCAGGCCCAAGTCTGTGGAGCCGACCGCCATTTCCTGAGCTCCGTTGAGATATGAACTTTTGACCTGTGCCTTCAGCCAGGTGCAGAATGAGGTGTTACCATGGAAACAGCCAGAGATGGCAGTGGGTGATGGGTGACTTTTATGTGACATTGAAAATATTGTGAGGGAGAACCAACTGAAATGTAATTGCTTACGTTACGCGCTCCGCATTGCTTCCGGGAAGCTGCGCTTCGCGCCTCGCGCACCGGAGCACTTCCGGGTGCGCTAACGCGGCGCGTCATATGACGGATTACGCAAGAACGCGATACGTCGTTGGGGCTCCAGCGGAACTGATCGAATTGGTAGTCTACAGTGTTTCTGGATGTTTCAGACTGAAGCTGGCGTCAGCATGAGAGCACCCCGTGGCTACGTCGTGCCCATTGCGCAAGCAATCATGGCAGTCGCTCCCCACCGGAAGTCTGCAGGAGTCGGGGGCCTCGGTGACTCTTGTAGAATCTTCAAGGCTGACGGGACGCTTTTTGGAATGGGGCTCATGCCCTAGCAGTCAAGCGTCCGAGTTCCAGGGTTGCCCAGAGCCATCCTTGCAGGCCAGGCCCAAGTCTGTGGAGCCGACCGCCATTTCCTGAGCTCCGTGGCAGCCGCCTGTCGCTGTATCGGAAGAGTGGGTGCAATTCAGCCGGATGGCGGGTGAGACGGTGTAAATGTGATGGTTGGACCAGGGCACCGCAGGACGTGCCTTCAGGTCAAACGGATTGTGGGACAAGGTCCAGAATGGAAGAGGCATCAAAAGGCAAGAAGTTCTGCCTGACCCCGGGAGCCGGCCGCCTATGTCAAGGGCGATCTTAGGCCATACCAGGGGAACATGACTTGGGGAGGGGGCAGGAGCCAAGCGCCCCCTCCGAGTCCGCGTTTCTTGGACCCTGAAGTATGGCACTCAACATTCAGAACTTATGACATTTGTGCAAGGCAGGGACATCGAAGCCTCTCAGGGACCAAGTATATCGAGAGTCCTTCCTACAGAAGGTGGTGGGGGTGGCGGCATTAGCAAGGCATCCCCCCACACAACTTGTCGGACCCTGAAGTATGGCTCTCAACATCCAGAACTTATGACATTTGTGCAAGGCAGGGACATCGAAGCCTCTCAGGGACCAAGGATATCCAGAGTCCTTCCTACAGAAGGTGGTGGGGGTGGCGGCATTAGCAAGGCATCCCCCCACACAACTTGTCGGACATGACCCCTGGATGTACTGGGTGTTCAATTTCAGAATTGAAACTACTAAGAAGCAATTAGAAGTGTTGTTTTCATGTTGCAGTAGGTTCCATGTAAATAGTTATTTAATAAAACGTTTTATCCTGTTACTTTGCTGGTGTGTTGTATATATTTATAATATTTGCATAGTGTTTGTCGTTATTTTGGGCGGGGTGGGTGGCGGAGCCGAGCTGTCTTGCAGCCATCATGGCGTCGAGCTCGGTTCCTCTCTCTAGTTTCATGTTTTTTCTAACGATTTATATGTTATAGTTTGCTAGCACGATACAGCGGATAGTCCGCATTTTATATATATGTCCTTTTTATTAGGGGGGTCCTCCGGTGGAGTCGGACGATCTACCTCTAATAAACGGTCCGGGTTGAACCAACTACCAACAAACGGGGCAGAGATAGGCATGACGGGTTACAAAGGGGACAAAAGTGTGCACTACCTATCCTTCACTATCTGCAAAAACTAAATAGAGTATTGCGACTTTATGCTTATTTGTGAACAGAGAATGACCCAAAGAGAACCAATTTCGAACAATCATAGGCTATTGGCAGTGGGCAGAGAGGCCATGACACAGAAAATGGCTGTTACTTACGTGCATGATGGGGCCTAAAAGGGACTAGATGGCGTGGCCACTGTTTCGCGACTTTCACTTTACTTTTAACAATGGCTGTGGTGAACATAAATGAACGTCGCTTATGTATACCTAATTTTAGTCATTTTCCACAAAAAAGCTTTTGATATTTGCTATTAAAAAACCAAAGAAAATCACTGAAAAAACCATAGGTTATAGACCATATATAGTAAAATATCTGAAGTCCATCTCTGCACTCCATGGAGATACAGGTCGTCGATCAGAAGATGTGCTGGCCACCTCTAATGGTAATAGCGTGGCCAGGGCTCTTGTCGTTGCCTCTGCAAATTGCAGAGGGTGCACTTGTTTGACATGCCGCACCATGGTATGTATGGAAAAGAAATATTTTTTTGCTGGATTTCTTCTTGAGAGAACCAAGTCACATATCGTGCAGGTTACTTTTGGTGCATTCACTTTCTTTTGATCTTCAGGATAAGTGAAAAATTGCCAGATGAAAGATTTATTTTTTCTTATTAAAGGTAGTCGATCATTTTGGTCAGATTTGGAAGATGAATGAGATACGGTAGCCATTTCACCAAAGTCTTCCGAAAGATGTAGGACGTTGTTGTCTCTTGAGAGTAGAAAAGATAGTGAGGGAAGTGGGTGGAGTGCTGCGTGTAAATTCCAGAATTGAAACTATTAAGAACCAATTGAAAGTGTTGTTTTCATGTTGCAGTAGGCTGCCATGTAAATAGTTATTTAATAAAACGTTTTACCCTGTTACTTTGCTGGTGTGTTGTGTATCTTTATAATATTTGTCGTTATTTTGGGTGGGGTGGGCGGCGGAGCCGAGCTGTCTTGCAGCCATCATGGCGTCGAGTTCGGTTTCTCTCACTAGTTTCATATTTCTCATGAGGGGTTGTTCCTAATTTTTCTATTTTAGCGAGGTCAAAAAAAGATCTCATCAGTGGCCTACTGATTTTGCTCGATTCCTTTTGTTTTTTCTAACGATTTATATGTTATAGTTTGCTAGCACGATACAGCGGCTAGTCCGCATTTTATATATATGTCTTTTTTATTAGGGGTGTCTTCCGGTGGAGTCGGACGATCTACCTCTAATAAACGGTCCGGGTTGAACCAACTACCATCCTGATTTTGTATATCTTCTGAGCTGGATTTAAGCACACAATTGTTAAAGTATGAAACGTTTTATATTTCTAAAAAAAATACCAAGGTGTGTACATCCGGTAACGCACGAAAGTTTAAAAAGACATTCGGCTCCATTTACTGAAAAGTTTCATAAGAATAAAAAAGAAGTCTAGGTACAGTCTCTTTGACGTACTATAAGTTCTTTGAGGGGTGTATGAAGAAATTCAATAAGTTCAAATCGCAAGGTTTTTACGAAATATATAGGCCTGTGCGCGCACTCGGTCGCGCACGAAAGCCTGGAAATGCGATATCCATTTTTTTGACAACTGTTGCCGAGAGTGCGCACACCGGGTCGCGCACGAAAGTTTAGTAAGACTATTTTTATTTACAGACAAATTTTAATGTGTTTAAAAAAAGGCAAGGTACAGACTTTCAAATTCTGTATTGCTTTACAAGGAGTCTCTATGCAACTTGAACAGTGAAGAAAACGGCTTGTTTTCGAAAAAAATATTGCCAGAACTTTATTGCCAAAAGTATAGGTTGCATACACGACATTTTTCTGAATTAGCATTTTAAAAACCAATGAAATTCACAGAAAAAACCATAGGTTTTACACACGTTATAGTTAGGAAGTAGCATTTAAAAAACCTATGAAATTCACTGAAAAAACCATAGGTTTGACACATGTTATAGTTAGCTGGAAATTTTACTGACATAAAACCAATGAAATTCCACGTTATAGTTAGTTGGACTCACTATAACTTGCGCGTGCAATGCACTGCTGATGACGTCACATATTACATCACTCATGACATGGTCAGTGACATCACTGATGACACCATCCTTGTGACATAGTGACAGACCTCCTTTCACTGTAATGTAACCCTTGAAACACATATTCAAAAATAGAACTGGAATTTAAAAAAAATGCAGATACCCATATCAGTTACAACAAGTAATTCAGTAATTCCACCATCTATATACACATCCACTCATACATATACTCACTCATCATATGAAATGATACACCTATACATCCTGTTACACACCGACAATCATCGAAAAGTTACTCACAGACATACTCACACATGCAAATAAACTATTGAACATCCATTTATTTGAATATAGAGTTATACACACACTTCCACCATACTTCTATTGAAAATTACACATATTTATTCTCTTAAACAATCACTTATAGAAACACATACTTATTTAAACAGGAACTCTTTCAATCTCTTACTCTCACATATACTCACTTATATACATCAATATTTACATATACTAGATTAAAACATATGTCGTTACTGATAAAGACACTAGTGAGACAGTCATTCACTCACTAACAAACACATATACACACTCATCCACCCATACAGTCCTGCACATATGCTGTCTTCAAAACACATACAAACAGAGAGTCAGTCACTCATGCATCTATGTGCTAAGTAATACCCCCACCAAACCATATAGACACTCATACTGATACTAAGAGAAACATCTAATAACCCATATACATACGCATGTAGCTACTTACCAACACATGTAGCCACTTATACACAAAGTGAAACACTAATATATATATTTAAATATTTAAACATTACTCACTAATATTTATTTTTCAGAAAGACACATATTCACTGGATGGTGTCATCAGTGATGTCATGAGTGATGTCACTGACCATGTCATGAGTGATGTAATATGTGACGTCATCAGCAGTGCATTGCACGCGGAAGTTATAGTGAGTCCAACTAACTATAACGTGGAATTTCATTGGTTTTATGTCAGTAAAATTTCCAGCTAACTATAACATGTGTCAAACCTATGGTTTTTTCAGTGAATTTCATAGGTTTTTTAAATGCTACTTCCTAACTATAACGTGTGTAAAACCTATGGTTTTTTCTGTGAATATATATATACATACATACATACATACATATATATATATATATATACATAGTGTGCCTTTCGCATGCTTTAGCATTTTGGTGAATCAATTATGCACGGCTGGCCTTGCCGTGGAAAGTGCACCATCATTTGCTGGAGGAGGATGGAATGACAGCAAATTGAGGTGTGTACACCCAAACCATTGGGTGTAATTCATGCACAGGACTCTTGTGGCTATTGGGGGCGCGTCCGACCACTATGCAGCCTACTGAAGGTACTAAATAGACTGAGCAGAAATTAAACAGAACAACTCGACCTTACTAAAAGGAGGACATTGTTTGAGCATACACGGACTACAAGTCCCAGAAAATGTTGGTGAAAGCATGCGCTTAGCACACGCCCACCACGGGGCTTGTTTGAATAAAAAAACGGATATGCAAGTAAAGCTGTTTATGAGTGTGATGTTTGCCAGCCCATGAGGAAGGGGTTTTTACCTCGAAACGCGTCGGGCGCATTAAAGGAAATGTGATAGCGGGAAGACGTGCCAAAAATTGGGAAGCCCAGAGGGCAGAGGACTGTTGTGTGCCTTTCGCATGCTTTGGCATTTTGGTGAATCATATATATATACCGAAACGCGTCATGGATGCATACTGATGCGTGGCGAAATAATCTTTAATAAATAATGAAAAAGCACGAAAAAATGGGTCCGCGTTTGTGGGTCTGAGTCCTGGCTGGTGATCGGATTCTGAAGGATAGAGTACTGGAATATATCTATATATATATATATATATATATATACATATATATATATATATATATATATGTATATATATATATATATATATATATTACCTACTGGCGATAGCCAGTAGGTATATATAGTTAGGATTTTTTCTCTATGGAACTTTTGAAAATTCTATGTCTAATAACTTTGGCGTTTGTGGACGGAATCGGCTGAAATTTTCAGGAAAATGGCCCATTTTGTTTCTGAGCAGCCTCTGAAAATTTGGGGGGGGTTCGTCAAGGGGGGGCCGAGAAAAAAGGGGGGTCCCAAAACGCGTTTTTCCCATGTTAATTTCCATAGGGCGTTTGGCCTCACTTTTAGCTCGAACGGCTGAATGGATTTGCACGAAACTTGGCAAAATTGTAGGGACTGTTAG
The DNA here is from genome assembly GCF_964263255.1 of Lissotriton vulgaris. Lineage (NCBI taxonomy): Eukaryota > Metazoa > Chordata > Amphibia > Caudata > Salamandridae > Lissotriton > Lissotriton vulgaris. The sequence continues at coordinate 497,823,300 of NC_141691.1, forward strand.
CCCGATGTGCCTTTGCTGGGTCTCAATATATGTGCTCCAGTGGATTTTGAGAAATTAACGTTTTAAAAAATTTATATATCTGTGACAGCGTCCCAGATAGCGCTCCAGATCGCGTACTTTTCGCGTCACGGAGCTTTACGAAGCGATGCTGATTGGCTCTCCGGTGTCTGTCAACATTCTAAACAGTCCGGAGCGGCCGCCATCTTGTCTCTCGGTGGGATCGAGAGACAAGACGAGGTGAAAAACGAAGGGGGAATTTAATGAAAGGGGGCAAGGTAGACCCCTCTTGACCCCCTAGGAATGATGTTGGGGTTATTAAAGGGTTCCGTGGGGAAAATAAAAAAAATTAGATTTTTCACGGTAGAAGCGGTTCTCGAACCGGGTCGCAAACTAACGGCTGAATAGATTTGCACGAAACTTGGCAAAATTATAGGGACTGTTAGTCCGATGTGCCTTTGCTGGGTCTCAATATATGTGCTCCAGTGGATTTTGAGAAATTAACGTTTTAAAAAACAGATATATCTGTGACAGCGTCCCAGATAGCGCTCCAGATCTCGTACTTTTCGCGTAACGGAGCTTTGCGTAGCGAAGCTGATTGGCTGTCTGGTGTCTGTCAACATTCTAAACAGTCCGGTGCGGCCGCCATCTTGTCTGTCGGTAGGATCGAGAGACAAGAGGAGGAGAAAAACGAAGGGGGAATTTAATGAAAGGGGGCTAGGTAGACCCCTCTTGACCCCCTAGGAATGATGTTGGGTTATTAAAGGGTCCCGTGGGGCAAATAAAAAAAAATGATTTTTCGCGGTAGAAGCGCTTCTCGGTTCGCAAACTGGTAGCGAAACGTGAATTCGCCATTTTGTGTTTCGATTTCATTAAATTACTAGGTATAAGGGGGTACGGGAGACGTATCCTGACCCCTTTTGTTTTCTGAGGGTGGCTGAGGAGGCTCATATATGTTGATACATGTCTTCCAGCGGCTGTGCGTGAGCGTTTTTTTTTTTGTTGCGTGACGTCTGTTAACGTTCGATTCGATGGAAATCAGGAAGTGTTGACCGCATTTTGTCACTGCGAGTAAATATTTTATTTGTTATAAATAAATCATTATTGATAAACATTGTCTGCGCCATCTTGCCTTTTTTGCAATGCCACACTTTTGTCGAGCACAGCAGCCATTTTAGATGCCTTGACCAGACCCACTGTCTGTACCCTCGCAAGCATCTCCCCCACGCACTGGTCACTCCCGCTCTCTTTCTCATGTATGGGCTAGAAACCTCCTCCCATCTGCGCTGTTCTTCTCTGAGAATCACACCCTGTGCCCGCCCGACACCTGCCTTTCACCCTATTCACTACCGCACCCTCTGACACTCCTCTTCCTCTGTGTCTGATTGTCCAGGCCTGTCCCAGGCTATCACCTAGCCCTGCAGATGTAGTTTATGGTCTCAACTTTAAAGAATCACCCCTCTTCAAAGAAGTTACAGTAGATCAAGGCCCCCAACCGATGAGATCCGTCACACTACACGCGTTCCTGCAATCTGATAACCATCCTGTATTGTGATTGGAGAGGGGATTCTCACTGTGAGGGTGTGTGGGACCGAGCCTGAAGCGGAAGATTCCAGGGATGCCTTTTTGTACATCAAAGTCTTCACAATTATGTGTCACATTAAAAATATATAGCACTCACAAAAAAGTAGAAGGAAAATAACACTTTAATAACTTAAAAATATATACATCGCAACAAAAACAGTAAACACCTTAAAACATTTTTTAATAAAACAGAAGCAACAATGGTCAGTAGCGGTCTGTTGTGCGAATAGTCCCAAGGCAGCATATTTACCTAGAGTGGTGCTGTGTAGGACATTCTGAATGGAAATTAACCAGAACTATAACCATCTACTTCCAATAATATAACTTTTATGCCCAAATTACGCAAAGATTTAGCTAATCTGCTAAAGGGGGGAGTCGCCATTTCTTTACAATAATCAATAATGAAAAATCAACATCAATAGGGTTGTCCGTATTCCCGATGCAGCACTATAGTGCAACATACACAGCACCTGGGGTGTCAAGAGTGAACAGGTCCTAGCTGCTTAACCAATGACTGACAAATGCTATATTAAACACTTACTATGTATAATACTTGCGTTCACAATAGTTTTACTTTACAAAACAGAACAAAAGATGTCCCCTGTAAGTAAACCCATATTAGCTGTTTCAGTTATTGAACATCCTAAGGTTTTATGACATGGGGAACAGTAGTGATATCCTGGGCGGGTGATGGAACTGGGTTTGTTAATGGAAAAACATCTACAGAGAAAACTATTGGTAAATTATACTTCTCCGGAATTTTAAAACTCACAAATGTTTCATTTGTGTAATCGTTTTATGAACATGTACATTAAAAAACTAAAAGAAATGCCAGGAACGTCCCATGTGAAAGTGGATTTTATCTGGCAATTTTTTTCTTTTCCTTCTCATGAAAAGAAAGTTAAAGCCAGGTTCGTTACCTGCCTCATCTGCAAAAAAAAAACTCTCGAGAGGGACCGAAAAAAAATATTGCTATGGTAATCATACCATGCATCGGCACATGGAGAGGTGGCACCCTTTTAATTATTCTAAAGCACAACTTCGAGATTTGGGGGATAACCCCCGACCGGCAAAAACATCCACCAATGACTTAGCAATAAGTGAGTCAGAGGCAAGGGAAACGGTCCCAAATCTGCAAAAGAACTTTGGGCAGATGAGATTGACTTGTGTAGCATGTGGAAAATTAATTTCATGCGGAGAGATCAGTATTACTTCAATAAATACAGTAATCAATGATGCATTAGAACTTAATATCAATTCATTTTCCGAACGTGTAATCAGTACCTGTCCCATGTCAATTCATTGTTCGAACGTATAATCAATACCCATCCCGGATCAATTCATTGTCCGAACATATAATCAGTAAAAAGTGCGACAAGTGCGACTAAATCATATCGATAATTCATTGTGAGCAAGTACCAAAAGTGTCGACAATTCTAACCTTCAATAAATACAGTAATCAATGATGCATTAGAACTTAATATCAATTCATTGTCCGAATGTGTAATCAGTACAAGTTCCATGTCAATTTATTGTTCGAACGTATAATCAATACCCATCCTGGATCAATTCATTGTCCGAACATATAATCAGTCTTATCCCATATCAATTCATGTGCTAAAAACTGCATACATATCTCATGATATCAAGGCAGAGCAATCGGGGCACAATAGTTTCATTTGTACCGGCGCCATTTTGGGTGAGGTCAGGAAGGTCCAAGTATAGTCAAAATGTCTCCACCAACTCGTGGTTGGACCGGGACCTCTTTCGGCAGTCTAAAAGTTTTCGTTGAAGGGTAGTAGAGGGGACTGGCGAAATGAACCATCAGTCAAAGAGGGGTGGGAGGCAAAAATCTCTCCTACCGGGTCATACTGGTGTCCGACCGGAACTGATCAAGTTGGTAGTCTTGCAGGATTTTGGTGATTTCAAGACTGAGGCCGGCGCCGGCATGAGCGCGCCGACGTCCCGTGGCTACGTCGTGGTCGTTCCGTGGGTGATCATGGCAGTCATTCCCCATCGGGGGTCGGGGGCTCCCGTGGCTCTTATAGAATCTTCAAAGTTGAGGAGAACGTTTCTGGATGCAGGACTCATTTTCTAGTTGAACTCAGAAGCCCCGTTGCACCGCAACAGTGGACGAGACCCCCGCTGGGTGAGCGGAGCATCATTGCCTCGCAATAGTGGACGAGACCTTTTGTCGGGTGAGTGCAGCGTCGCTGCATCGCAAGAGTGGAGAAACTCTTTTGTTGGGTGAGTGGAGCGTCGCTGCATCGCAAGAGTGGAGGAACCCTTTTGTCGGGTGAATGCAGCGTCGCTGTATCGCAAGAGTGGAGGAAGCCTTTTGTTGGGTGAGTGGAGCGTTGGCGGTGCAGCTGAGGGGCCCCCACCTGGGGGGGGGGGTGGGAGAGGCTCATTCGCGCCGCCTCTCCCTCCCAGCGCACCCCACGCCGACACCTGGCGTTGATATCCGTGATGTCCGGACCAGGCGATAAGAGGGGGGGGGGGTTGGAGGCAGTTGCAAGACATCCTCCCCCCGTGGCCTGCAGGGCGCCGCTTCAAGCCCGAACGGGGGGCTCATATCAAGCCGGGGCCAGACCAGGAGATACGAGGGGGGGGTCAGTGGCATATGCAAGACATCCCCCCCCCCCGTTGTCGCAGTCATTATCTAAGAAAGAAGAAGAATCCAGTCGGCCTCGGCTCCTCTCCTGGCCCACCTTACGGGATGACCTCCCCGGCCGACGGCTGCCAGCAGGACTCGCCCTACACGTGCCGAAGGCCTCGTCTTCCGGATGGGCGTAGCCGCGAACCTGTTGCACTTCGGGAGTTTCCGGAATGGGGGTAGGTATCTGCTGATTTGTATTTATTTCATGTTACCGTTATTGGGCGTGGCGGGCGGTGGGACAGACATGCTTGGAGCAGTGGGGGGGTGGCGGAGCCTAGCTACCTTGTGGCTGCCGTAACGTCAAGCTTGGCTTCTTTCACCATTTTCATGTTTCTTATTTCTAGCGAAGTCAAAAACTCATCAGAGGCCTACTGATTTTGTTCGATTTCTTTCCATTCCTTTTCAAGTGTGTTTCATGCTAAAGTTTCTGTTTAACAGGATACAGGGATTACTTCGTATTTTACATATGTCTTCTTTATTAGGGGTTCTCTCCGGTTGAGGCAGATGATGTACCTCTAATAAATGGTCCGGGTGGAAGTAGTTTCTCAATCAGTGGGGAGTGACAGATTGCAACGGGGGACAAAGGTCCGCATTACCCACCCTTCACTATCTGCAAAGGGAGACAGAATATTTCTATTCTTCTCTGTTTGTAGACAGGGAATATCTCAAACAGCAATAATCGATAAAAAAAATAGTAGGATTATAACACTTTAATAACTTATAAATATATACATCGCAACAAAAATAGTAAACACCTTAAAACATTTTTTATTAAAACAGAAGCAACAATGACAACTAACAGTAGTGATATCCTGGGCGGGTGATGGAACTGGGATTGTTAATGGAAAAAGATGTACAGAGAAAACTATTGGTGAATTATACTTCTCCGTAAATTTAAAACTCACAAATGTTTTATTTGTGTAATCGTTTCAGGTCAAACGGATTGTGGGACAATGTTCACAATGGAAGAGTCACCAAAAGGCATTTGGATCGATGTTGTAGCAGGCTGCCATGTATATAGTTATTTAATAAAACGTTTTACCCTGTTACTTTGCTGGTGTGTTGTATATATTTATAATATTTGCATAGGGTTTGTCGTTATTTTGGGTGGGGTGGGCGGCGGAGTCGAGCTGTCTTGCAGCCATCATGGTGTGGAGCTAAGTTTATCTCACTAGTTTCGTATTTCTCATGAGGGGTTGTTCTTAATGTTTCTATTTTAGCGAGGTCAAAAACAGATCCCATTAGTGGCCTACTGATTTTGCTCGATTCCTTTTGTTTTTTTAAACTATTTTTCACTATCTGCAAAGACTAAACAGAGTATTGCGACTCTGTGCTTGTTTGTAAATACAGAATGAACCAAAGAGAACCAATTCTAAAACAGTAAATGCTTGGATAGCAATCAATCAAATAGAGAGAGAAGCAGGCACGACGGATTACAACGGGGGCAAAGGCCTGCGTTAACTACCCTTCACTATCTGCAAAGAGAGAGTACTGCTAAGAATAAAGAGGGGGGAAGAGGGGGGGGGGCAGCGTTCAAAGCACATCAGCGTGCATAAACACGAAAATGTTTTTACCTATCATGTACTTGACATTTGACAGCATTTGATATTTGGTATTAAAAAACCATTGAAATTCACAGAAAAAACCATAGGTTTTAGGCCATATATAGTTAGGGATTTGCATTTACAAAACCTTATTTTACTCGCATAAAACCATTGAAATTCGCATATATAGTTAGATGCGCTAACTATATATCGCGCACCCGCAATCCACTGCTGATGATGTCACATATTACATCATTCATGACATGGTCAGTGACATCACTGACCAATCCATACCTGGAAAACGAAGGGTGCCATGAAGCAGTGCCAGCTAAAGTCCAGACCCTGGTCGTGGCGTGGGTTCCTGTACTGTGTATATATATATATATATATATATATATATATATATATATATATATATATATATATATATATATATATGATTTCTTGCTCAATCACACAATCCTTTTCGGAAAAGACGAGCGTGGACCCAGGTATTGCGCAGAAATTATATCTTTATTTAGCCAGCTCTGCCACCACGCGTTTCGGGCGCTCCCGCCCTTGATCACATGACAGCTCTACTAATTTTTTCACCGCTTTTTGGAGTGCAAGTGCATATGGACAATGAATAGGCATGGACAAAATACTGCATATCATTACCATAATAGTAAAGGGTAAATGTACATATTCGACATTTGCATCCTTAATCACTAAAACTTTGGATTAAAAATAACTGCGTAAATGCATTAAAAATCCATAGTTATTTCATATTCATATATAATGACAGAAAAAAGAATCGGAGCATAAATGCTCAATTATACTAGCAGTTTCATCATGTTAACATTCCCAACCATGTCCCATACAGTGTCCAAATGTTTAGTGCAAACCAATAATATTATATGCAAAAAACTAAATATAATGTGCAGAACTTAAACCCTAAACCCAAAAATTGTATAACAATCTCAACTACTCTACTACTTTCTGCTGCAATACATAACTCCAGATATTTCATTTGAGTATATCTCTTATTTGTATTGCTGCAATAAAATCATGTATTTCACCAAACGAAACCCTTTGAAGACTTCATTCTTTTATAGAGTGCAAAACTGCAAAGGACAATAAATATATACAATGTATATATATATATATGGAAGATCAATAAGATGATTTGGGACCTTTGACCATTATGAATAGAAGTATAAAATATACTTTCTAAAAAATCATGTCTAAAACCTTGATCATAAATTCCATATATAAATACATAAACAGTCCTAAAATTTGCCTCTTAAAAAATATATATATATATTTGATATCTCTCTTAAATAAATAGCCATACAAAAGGAGGTATGTAAAAAATCGAAACATGAATACATATTTTACTTCTTAGTGCAAAAGATCACCTGTTATTACTCTGTCATAGAAACATATATAAATCTTCACTGGCATTCAGTCCCCTTGGGTGATTAGAGTCAAACTCCAGAATATAAGATGTTTCCAACCTTCTGAGTTTTAATTCCCTATTCCCTCCTCTTTTTTGGGGACTAACTGCATCTATGACAAAGTCACTATTCACAATAGCACGCATGTGTTGCAAGAGTCTCTTATGCGCCTGTAATTTCGTGCTACCAATATACAGTAAATTACAGCTACATGTTAATACATATACAGCATAATCTGTTTTGCGCATGAGATGTTTCTCTATGCTGCATGGATTGGTATTAAATGCCGTTACGTAGCTAGTTGTGTTAATTCCACATTGACAAGCTTTGCACGTTGCGCATTTGAAGAATCCTTTCCTTGCTACCAACCATGTGCCTTTCGCCCTGGTATCTAGGTTGCTACTGGTAAGTGTGCTACCCATGCTGTTGGCTTTTCTAAACGAGACAGCAGGATAATTAGGTAAAAGCTTACCAATCACAGGATCCCCTCCGACAATTGGTCACTTCCTTTTGACAATGGACCTGATCTGTTTCTCCTGTCTTGAGTAGGTCAAAATCAACCTAGTGGGTTCCTCCATACCAGGCGTAATAATCATTTTGACCCTGTACTGCATTAAATCCATTCTTGCCAGATTTTTAGATTTGGCAATTGCAGCCTCGACAACCTGAGCTTCATATCCTCTGTTTATAAATCTCCTACGACTTTCATCCTGCTTCTGATTGCAATCCTCTTCCTCACTGCATATATGCGCCTAATGTGTAACATCTCCCCGTATGGAATGCTTTTAATTAAATGTAGGGGATGCGCACTGGTAGCGTGAAGAAGGGTATTCCCAGCAGTGGGTTTTCTAAACAGGGTTGTTGAAAATCTATTGCCTACCACATTGACTTGAACATCTAAAAATGTAACCTCATCCCTACTGATGTTGCTAGTAAACTGTAAATTGATTGCATTGAAATTTAACTTAATTTAACGCATTAATGAACTCAGTAGCACTTTCCATTTCTCCATCCCAGACTATAAATAAATCGTCAATATATCGAAACCATGTGACGATATTAGTCTGGTATATTTGCTAATGCTGCCTCATGAGGACCAGCTCCTCCCACCAGCCCATAAATAGGCAGGCGTATCTGGGGGAGAAGCTGGCCCCCATGGCCACTCCCTGAATCTGCTGGTACATTTTTCCATCTAACAAAAATAAATTGTTCTCCAAACAGAACAGTACCATTTTCAGCAGCATGTTGGTATGTTGCACATAAAACATAGGCCTTCTCATGAGGAACTATTCAATCGCCCTCATACCATCCCTATTTTTAACACATGTATATAAGGACGATACATCAAGCGCAATCAATAGATATCATTCTTTACATTCTGTGTCTCGGATCTTTCTAAAAAAATCACCAGTGTCCTGCACATATGATCTAAGACTCTTTACATATTCTTGCAGGAAAAAGTCTATATATTTTGATACATTCTCAAGCAAGCCATCACATGCAGCTACAATGGGTCTTCCCGGTGGTTTCCTAATATCTTTGTGTACTTTAGGTATAAAATATATCACTGGGATTGTTGGATGGTCTTTTTTGAGGTATTTGAACTCCTCCCAACTTTAAAGACCCTGACTCCTCCATGCGAGCAATAATGAAAATAGCTGCTCCTGGGTCTCTTTAAATTTATTAGGAGAAGTCCGACGATAACATTCCTGATCATAGAGTTGCTTGTATGCTTCCTCCAAATAATCTTTGAGTAGCCATAACACGATATTTCCTCCCTTGTCAGAGTTACGTATTATGATTTGATGGTTAACTCTGAGTTTATCAATGAGTTGACGATATTTCCAGTCCTGATTTGTGCATTTCCTTTTGGAGCTATTTAGAGACATATTTAGCTTCTTTATTCGTGCCACTATCTGTTCATTAAAAACATCAATAGAATCCCTTGCCATGATTGGAACAAATTTTGACTTAGGCTTAAAAGGTGTATTGGGTTTTACATTAATACCTTCTCTTTGCTGCTGCGTGCTTTCAAACATTGTTGTGTCACTTTGACTTCCCACTTCTGACCCAGTTCCATCACCCCGCGCCAGGCTTTGCATGTCCCTAAATAGTTCGTAATCCGAGTTTAGTAACCCCGACATACTAGATTCTTGATGCGGGACAACTGCCTTGTTGTTATCAGCCGGTTTATTTCTTTGTACATGGAACTTTTTGAGCTTGAGCTTACGTATGAATCTGTAAATATCTGCTTGTGTCCTTTTATAATTAAAATTTGGCTCAGGACAAAACGAAAGCCCTAGTGACAAAAGCTGTTTCTCTGCAGCAGATAAATCAATGCCTGCCAAATTTAAAATGGTATTGCTCTCCTCGGGGTTAGTTTCTTGGTCAGTTACGCAGGCTCTGTTTGATGTTATCTGCGCTTTCCTCTGTCCCTCCAGCGCTTCGCGGCATCTTCTCCTTGCCTTCCTGCGCTCCCTTCTTCTGTGGGTTTTCTTATTTGGGCACAGGTTTTGTTGCGTGGCCTTATTGTCTCCCTTCGACTGCGTTTTAACATTTCCAATTCTTCCCCCAAGGTAAATTTCAAATTTTTAGTTCCGGTCTCATGGCTGGATTGTCCGATTCTGACCCAGAGCTTAATTCTGAGGCTGATGGTGACTCTGTTGGTTTACATGCCTTCGGCAATTCATCAGCCTCTGTAATCCGTTGCTTGGCAGTGGCACTTCGCATTGAATCATAGCGCCTTGCAAAATTGAAAATGTGTCCATTCGCGTAATCATCCCGATCTCGTTTAAATTTATACGTTTTGCGTGTTTTGATTTTTTCCTCCTCCTTCTGTAAACGGTTAATCATTTCCTCGCAAAACTTCTGTTTGGTCTGGGGTTCCCCCATGTGTTCCAATTCCTTCTCCAAAAGCTCAATTTTGTCCTGGAGTTCGCCCCTGTCGATTTCTGCATATTTAACCAATATCTCGACAAGCCTTTGGGATGACTCCAGGTTACATTCTCCCCACTCTACCATCATCCGGGGATTTGGTGTTTCGTAACTGGGGGCAATCATTATGCAGAGGCCCCTGGGGATCCTCCCCACTTCCAGATACCTCCTTTAAGAGGTAGCCTCCCACCATTTCAACTGTTCTTGCCTTTTGAGCTTTTCTAATATTTGAAAGTTTTCCTTCAGTCCTTTGCTTTTATTGCTAGGTTCTTCATTATTGATTATGCTGGCCCCTTGCGTCTCATCCGGGGCATCTGAGAAGATCCCCTCGGCAGCTAATGCGCGTTTTTTTAGAGTGTCTGCAGACATTCTGACTTATTTTACTAATACACAGTGTCCCCGTTCTACAACTGGCAAATGCCCTTGAGAACTGTCACCGATTGCGCACCACCCCACCTGATGGTCACCAATACCGATTCCGGTGTTTCACAGTCACTGCACTCCCCGCATCTGTCTCTACACGTCGGCGGTCGCCCAGGACAAGCCAGAGCCTCCTCCTTCGCTTCTGAGGCAGCACAGCGATGAAAGCAGTTATTTCCGAGTATCTTCCTGGTACACAGGGGGCTTCGCTTTGTCCGTTCCTGGAAATCCTTGAACAGTGCCCCGGGGGTCCCCGCTGGCTATTACCACGATCCTGTGTTTTTCGCCAACAGCTGCCCAGGGCGCGACTTGCCAACTGCGGAGCCTTCTTACAGGGAGGGGGTCCACGTAGCCGGAGGAAGTCAATCCGGAAATTATGATTTCTTGCTCAATCACACAATCATTTTCGGAAAAGACAAGCGTCGACCCAGGTATTGCGCAGAAATTATATTTTTATTTAGTCAGCTCTGCCACTACGCGTTTCGGGCGCTCCCGCCCTTGATCACATGACAGCTCTACTAATTTTTTCACCGCTTTTTAAAGTGCAAGTGCATATGGACAATGAATAGACATGGATAAAATACTGCATATCATTACCATAATAGTAAAGGGTAAATGTAAATATTCGAAATGTGCATTCCTAATCACTAAAACTAAAATATATATATTACCTACTGGCGGTTTCCAGTAGGTAGTTATAGTTACGACCAAGATTTCATAGGAAGAGCATTTATTGTTTTGGTTATAACTTTGGCGTTGTTTGATGAATCTTCATGAAATTTTGCAAATTAATTCTTTGTAGATATCAGCTCCTATGTTAAAAGTTTGGGGGTGATTTGTCAAGGGGGGGCTGAGTAAAAAAGGGGGTCCCAAGACGTGTTTTCTCCATGCAACTTCCATAGGAAACTTTAGACACGGCTACAGGTAGAACGGGTAAACGGAATTACTTTAAATTTGGCAGGCAGAAGGGTCTTGGTCTAGAAAGCACGCTTTTGTTTATTTGGTGTAAATCCATTCATAGTTTTGCAGAATTATCGAAATTTACAGCTATTGATATTTGGGAATTCTGCCATCTGATTGGCTGGGGCGTTACGAGCTTGCTGCCTACTGGTTGCGAGCGCTGCAAGCGGTTGCAACTAGGAAGTGTTGCCCGCCATTTTGTGATTTAATTGAAATGAGTAAGGGGAAAAAAGGGCGAAAAGAGTAGGAAAGAGGAGGATAGGAGCACTGTAACCTCTGTGGGGGGGTGCGAAGCAAAGTAGTCACTCCTACCGGTCTGAAAGTGCGGTGTTGCTCAGAGCGACATGGTGCTGAGATGAGATGCTGCTACACTCGGGTATGAAACCAAGAGCCTAAACCATAAGCTCATTGCTGTAAAGTGATGTGCTCTGGTCTTTGTAGCATACGTGTGCAAGTGTTGTTAGTCAGCATTTATACCATACAGGGAGTGGGAAGCGAACTACAGACCGCTACCGTGCGTTTATACTATACCGGAAGTGAAGGACTCACGCCTACTGGTGTGAAGACTCGGGGATCAAACTTAGCTGATTGCTGTAAAGTGATGGTGTCCGGGCGCTGTAGCACACTGGCCGCTGTAGTATAACTGTGTAAGTAGTGTTAGTATGCGTTTATACTATACAGGGAGTGGGAAGCAAACTACTCACCCCTACCCGTCTGAAGACTCTGGGATTAAACTGTGAGCCTAAATTGTGAGCCCATTGCTGTGAAGTGATGTGCTCTGGGCGGTGTAGCATTCCTGTGGAAGTAGTGTTAGTTTGCATTTATACAATACAGGGAGTGAGAAGCGAACTACTCACCCCTACCGGTCTCAAGACTCGTGGATGAAACCATGAGCTCATTGCTGTAAAGTCATGAGCTCTGTGTTGTATTCAAATGTAAGTCATAGTAAAATGTTAGTATGTAATGCTAGTATAGTCTAAGTATGTAATGTTAGAATGTAGGGCTGTCATGAGGTGGACCTTGGGGAGTTTGTACACGGTGCTGGAGAAGACGGTTGCCTTGTTGTCTGCTCCTGTTGGTGGCCGTTTACGCTGTCTTGTTTTCCTGCAATAAATCTACTTATTGGATCCACTGCTATCTGCCTCTTCACTACATATATTTGGCAACGATTGGGAGAAGGTAAAAAGAAGGCAGCACTCACCAATATTTTGAGCTTGCTTGCATTGTGCTGAAGACCCGTTTTCTTCATGATGCTGTTTTTACTCATCCCAGGATCGTCGTCTCATTGAACTATGTCATCCGACCTCTGATAGGATTTATATTTTTTGATTTTGGGCTTCCTTTACCTTCTCAGTGCACTTTGCTCGCTGTACTACACGTGTGCAAGTAGTGTTAGTATGCGTTTATACTAATTCTGTGGTTATGCAGTAACCAATGCATCATGGTCCTAGGGAGCGCCACCTCTCAGACGCAGCTCATCCAATGTCCCGGAGTGTGCATCTGCAGGACATTAATGTTTGCTATTAGAGGGCTGGTGCATAGCTTCCACCCTGTGATAGCAAATCCTTGTTTGCCTTTTTAAAGCGAGAGGAGGAAAACCTTGTATCGCTTTATTAGAGCGGATCCGGATGGTAAAAATTGAGAAAAATAAATTAAGCCGGGTCTCATCCATTCATTTAAATGAGCCCCCTGCTGGGTAATGTTCCGGAGCCAATCCTAATATTATATTGCGGGGTCACTGCAGCACTGGGGACCTTAATATCACATGTAAATTAGGCGTGGGAGGGTACAGAGACGTTTCACAGCCTAGGGGATCGCCACGTCCCTGGGTATTGTTTACTAATTGTTTGGGGGCTTCGAGGCCAACTCAAGTCCGGAGATTGTCACCCTCCGCGGCTTTACTCAAATATGCAGTGTGGGCCTCGCCAGTCCCTGAAGCCTCGGTGGCTCTAGGCAGTGCCTTATTGGTTTTGTAATCACACAGGCAGTGCTCATGATGTTATAAATTGATACACTCATAGAACCATTGCAGTTGTAGAAGTACGCTGGCTTCATTTGTGTAATAGACTGTTGGTTTATATTTGGTAGGTGCACCGCAAAATTACAAATGTTCACCCTCATAACCTCCTATAAACCACCACTTTTCACAATAAACTACAGACAAGTGTTCATACATTCACTTATTTATTGGTGAAAAAATTACTTTAATTAAAACAACACAAATAAATGGAAACTCAACTTTATTCGAACAAACAACAGTATAACATGAAATAAGTGGATGGGACTCCTCCGGAAGCAGCATACAAAATCTGCAAGACAAAAAAGAAACAAAGTATGTGTGCCATGTCCAAGAGAAAAAGAAAGGTAGTCAGAATTAAAGACATATAGTGAGAATGGGACAGAGAGGGAGTGGGTGGAAGGGAATAGGGGAGGGAGAGTCAAAAGAGCAGAGGGAGGAGGACACAGAGCATCGGCCTACTGCACCCAGCCCTCACTGTTTACCTCCCGTCACCCGTGTGTCTAGGACGCTGGGATCCGTGAGAACGAGTGCGGTCCAGCAAGTCCTTAAAATGAAACAGATATGAATGAGGCCAGAGATTACATTATTATCTATGGCAACATTGCTTGCCTGCACCTGTGCACCCAGGCTGCGGCACTCCAGCCCCTTCCCTCGCACTGTGCTCAATTGCATCTCCTGTGCACTGAGGCTTCACTGCTCACTTGCCACCACCGGTATGTCCAACGATGTGCCAGTGAAGCTCCGACTCCAGGTTGCCTCTGTCAGGGTGGCACAGCAGGTCTCCGGTTCGGGACGGTGTCTTGATACCACAATGGAAGGCATCAGAATGCCCAGGTCATCGTGACAGGGTGAGCACCCGCTCCGCCCATTTTGGCACAAGCAACTCAGTGTCTGAAAAGGGAGAAATAATATAATGCTGGAAACATATTGAGGTAAATGAAGGTTTATTTCAAGCTTAATAGAGAACACCAGTTGAGTGTATCCTTCCTTCTTGAAGTACGATCTACCAACTGTTAGTGATAATCGTGGTTCAAATAGGAGTTGGAGTGTATGAAAATACACAAGGTTAAATAATAATATGTCATGCCAACGTTCACACACACAGGAACAGAGCGCATGCTAGAAGCATAATGTGCACGTGTAATGCAGTGGCCCAAGCCTGTATGCATGTACATTTAGTAATTAGCCCACTACAGTGTTCCAAAAGCCAACGCCACGTGTCTGTAGGGCAGCGGTGCCCGCTGGCTCAGGCCTACAGTACAATCCAGCAGGTCCTTAAAATGAGACAGAGATGTGACTGAATGAGGTCAGAGATCACATCATTACGCTCAGCAACATCGCTTGTTCGCACCTGCACACCCAGGCTGATGAACCTCACCTCTCCCCCAGCACCACGCTCAATTGCAGCCCCTGTGCACCCAGGCCCCACTGCTCACTTGCTGCCATTGTTGTGTGTCCAAACACGACGGCAGCAGTGTTCACAATTCATATGTAGTGTTGATTGCAGGATAGTGTACATCTCATGCATCCCTTTTTTATTGCACATTGTGATATTCGAGGTGGATGCAGCCATATCACCTGAGGCAGTGTGGAAGAACTGGGACATGTGGTGTCATCGTTATTCTATTTATATGCACGCAGAGTGGGCTGGGCTTGCATTCGCTAGGCCAGCATAGGGTTGTGAGTAATTATTCCAGGGACCTGGGCGTTGTTCATTTCCTGCCTGGCCAGGAAGTGTACTTATGTGTGTTTCTGTTGCAGTTTTGACGTCGCAGAATGCGCAATTTACATTACTGTAGCATGTACCGGGAGGGCGGCAACTATCGCTAATGGGATGCTGTTCGAAAAAATTGAATGGACAACATCACATGTCGTTGTCAAGCTTGTGGATATGCCAGAGATGCACGTCAATGGTGTGCGGTATTATTGATAGTGTTGCTATCTCATAGCGCACACATGTGAATGTGCTCGGATGGAGGGAGGATCAGTAGTGAGGCTACGTCATACATAGTGATAACGCTCATTGCAGTCAAGCAATGCATGTCAAACGTGAATTTGAAAGTCTCACACATGACACACTACTATACTGGTAAAGCCTGACAACAGAGCATACTGCAACACAAATCTACATATTACTCTTTACTGTTTGTCACATGTGATCTAGGATGTGTACTCTGTCCGTGGCTGATAATACCCCTTCGAGTCACCAATATCCAGGCCGAAAGGCAGCACAATAATGTGCACACACACACACACCAGGGGCATTGTGTAATATACATTTGTTTTTGATGTAACATTTCAGATGCATTGCCATCACACGTGGAAGGCTAATGTACAGACCATGAATATTGATCAAGATGATTGTTGCATGTTGTGTGTAGTATAAGATATGTGTACACAGCAAAAAAACCTTTCCCAAAAATTTTACAAAGGGAAATGTTATGAACTCATCAAATGCTTGTTTTTAAGGTCACTTGGCAATCGTGCATAGAGCGCGCCAGGAGGCCGCACCCTACGCGATTTTGAGAAAATATATTTATCATAATATAAGTTTATTACAGTTAGAAAAATATAAATGTTTAAAATATTTTAGATTATTGCTTCCTCTCATATACACTTTAAAGTTATTTAGATATGGTTTTGAGACATAAAAAAACAAGTATTTTCAATGCAGCGGTCTCGGCTTTAGTTAAGCTAAAGCAATTCTGTTTGTAATTAGGTCGCTTTTAGCTTTGCTTTTATTATTGTTTTTTTAAACGTTTATGTACATACCATGCATATGTATGTATATGTATGCATGCATTAATATTGGTATTTATATAGATGTGCAGTTGTTTATACATGTTTATATCTGTTTATATATGTGTGTGTAAATATATATATATATATTTATACACATACATATGCATATATATGCATGTTATGTACATGAAAGTTTTACAAACACTAATAAAAGTAAAGCTAAAAAGCCACCTGATTACCAACAGAATTGCTTTAAGTGTAATAAAGATGAGACCTATTGCATTTTGAATGTTTTTTCACTAGTGCCTTTAGGCAAAGAGTAAAGGGTTGGAGTAAGGTCTCGCTGTTTTTTCAGTGTGAGTAGTAGAGAGTGATTAGTAGAGAGTGATTAGAGAGTGAGTAGTATTGAGGAGTAGAGAGTGAGTAGAGAGTACTAGAGAGTAGTAGAGAGTGAGAAGACTGATGAATAGGGTGGGTGGATGAATGATGGGTGGGTGGATGGATGGATGTAGGTGCCAAAAGGTGGATGAACAGGCGGCCATGTCGCAGGCATGGCATTAACTATGATGACGTATGGTGATGTTTTTGGGTAATCCCGTGGTTTAAGGAGCATGTTTGTTTTTGTTTTTTTTTTAGCCAATAATTTAATAAATCCTTAACCATTCTTTATAGTTTCTCTTAAACTTTCTCAGACCGCTGGTGGCAATTTATATATTTTGTGCCGTGTGTTCTTTTGTAATGGGCATTCTACCTGATTCGTGAACTGATGTTTTTAGACCGCTTTGCTGAGCGCTCTCACCCAGGCGGTGCTAATCCCAGCGTAATAAAAACGTAAACTGACAGCCATCACAATGCTAATTACTGCCAGTCTGAATTATTTTCTGCAAGCTCTGAAGGATCGTGATGGTGAGTTATTATTATTATTGCGAGTTATTATTCGTCATTCTTTCAAAAATCTCTGGTAATGAACTTGCATTTGGCTGGTGTTCAAGCAAGCATGTTGTAGAATACAGTCGACACAACCACACACACAGGAAGACATTACACGCACATACAGATATACATGCACATACACAAAGAAATATTCTGTCTCTATCACACACACGCATGCACCCAGTAATACCTTACACAAACTCACAGATATACATGCACATACACAACCAAACATTCTGTCTCTCTCACACACGCATGCACCCGCACACAAGCACGCAAACACACAGAATCATCCACACCCATGTACACAGGCAGCACTGCTGTGAAATCACGGGTCTCTCATTCAGAGAACACAAGCCCTTCCGAGAAAGCCCCCTCCTCCCAGTGTGCCCCACACCGGCTCAGATGCACATAGCCAGGCCCCGTGTTTCCGTCATCTCCTGCCCTCGCAGCTGAGATGACCAACACGTCCCGTCGCCAAATACTAAACATGATACAACCCGACACCCAGCATCTTCACTTACACCTCACTGCAGCTTTTCACTGTAGCCAGCCCGCCCTATTGGCTTTGTCAGTGGGTGTTCAGGGTGCTGCTGCACACTCAAAGCATCCCATCCGTGCATTGATTCAAATTACACAATTAAAACAAAATACAGCATCCAGTTCGTAGCGACTAGAAGCATCTGGAGCTGCCAGTGTTTAGCTAATAGCGCTTTACGTAAAGCCCCCGGAGAAGGGGCTGCAGTGAGGTGGAGTTAAAAAAAGGAGAATAGCGTTTCAAAATATTACAAAAAAATATAGGTTTTATAAGTATTAAAATGTGAAATTAACATTTTAAAAAACCTTAGAATTTCACTGAAAAAACCATAGGTTTTACAGACGCTATAGTTAGGAATTAGCTTTTAAAAAACCTTTGAAATTCACTAAAAAAATCATAGGTTTCAGGGATGTTATAGTTAGTTGGACATTTGACTCAGATAAAACCAGAGAAATTTGCCAGTTATAGTTAGTTGAGCTAACTTTAACTCACGCGCCCGCAATGCACTGCTGATGATGTCACATATTACATCACTCATGACATGGTCAGTGACATCACTGATGACATCACTGATGACATCTCATATGACATTACTGATGACATCATACACGTGATAATCTAATGCACATATTGATGCCCTAATATAAACTTTGATGCCTCCATTCTAAAATGCAGACTACTATTTTTGAAACCATACACACAACAATGCCATAAACTACATACCAATCACCATTTCCTAGGTCTACACACACATCCAGTCACTTATACATGTAGTTACTCATCAATACAGTCCTATAATATGCACTCATAAATCTATACAAGCAGTCACACTCCGCCTCTCATCCATAGAGTTACTCACACACCTAGTCAGTAATGCAAAGAATCAATCACATACCCATTTGCTCATGTATACAGTTATACACACCAACTCCGTTATTTATAGACACACCACATCACTTATTTAAAGAGATACTAACACATATTTACTGTCTTATACAATCGCTGATACAAGCAGACACTCATTTATATACGCACTCTTCAAATAACTTACTCTCACGTATAGTCATTTATATACACCAACAGTCACATACAGTGCCTTAAAAGATATGTAGTTAGTCACACATTCAGACATTCATTAACTCACCAACACACCCAAAAACACACACTAACTCACCCATACAGCCCTTCCCAGATGCACTTTTGAATCCATATAACCAGTGAATCACCCACTCAGACATCTATGCAAAGAGTCATACATTAACAGACACTCAGGGACACATACAGATATTCAGACAACAAATCAATAACCCATATAGACACTCACGTAGCTATTCAGCAACCCATGCAGTTGATTACACACCAACTGAGAGACTAATACAGACTTTCACACAGTTTAGTCACTAACCTATGCATTCAGTAAGACACGTTCAATCACTCACTTATACAGTTAATCACGCACCTACTAAATAATCCCTAGGCACTTGTAAATGCATTCATTCTTCAATACACCTTGGCATAGATTATATGAACAATATTTAAACTTTACAGAAACACACATTCATTTGAGATGTCAACATTTTCAAACGTAACTTTAGTCACGTAGATGCCTTTACCAATCATGCTATTATAAAAGAAATTCGTTGTAAAGGCATGTGTTGTAAAGGAATAAGCATGTTAAATGTTTGCATTTTAATGCCAATGCATTGTAACAGCACTTGCGTTGTTGCAACCGCATTGTAATTGCATGTGTTGTATTGGCATTCGTTGTGCTGTCATACAAACCTTTCAAAGAGGGCATAAAGCAGTGTGTACTTTTTTGCCTGTGATCACTAAGTTGTTTCCGTTACTTTTCCACTCCTGTGGTGTCAATTAGTAGTTCTGTTGGCCATAGCTCTGACAACATAATTTTCTATACTTTCACTAAGTAGTAATATGATTGGAATTCCTTCATTAGCAACAATTTCTGTTCTTGATTGTCATAGTTTACTGTTTTCCATGTTTGTGCATGTAGCACACTACTGCAGGAAGGTGGTTATTCAAATAATTTTTCAGGTTGGGCCCAGGTTGTTGGAGGTTGTATCAACCAAACATTCAATTATGTTATTTAATGTGTTCCCTCAGAACTGTGCTGAAGTTCAACAACATGACTGATGAGGGGTGAAACCCCAATCTGGTCCCAGGATGCTTGTTTCTGGTCCAGGGAGGACCTGGCTAGGTGGTTCGGGCTGCACTGTTCTCATGAGGAGCAAGGTCAGAACTGATTTGCATATGGCTGGATCCAAACTTGGGTGGCCTGGTGAGCAAAACAACAATAGATTAAACCCAGTTCTCTGACTAGGGGAGAAGGTCTGCTTTGTTCAGCATTCTGTCCATCATCTGTTCTTTTTGCTTTTGTCAACCTAAGTGTTAAGGGTATGCCCAGACATGGGTCCGGTGCTCACTGGGCCACTGGATTCAAGCTAGCCTGGCTAGTGAGGGGTTATTCCCCGAAACTGGTCCCAGGGTGCTTGTTTTCGATCCAGGGAGGACCTAGCTTTGCCGTTCAGGCTAGACTGTGATTGGGGGTGAATGTTTGCATTGTTCAGTATTCCGTACATCACCTGCTCTTTTTGCCGAAGTTTAACAACGTGGCACAGCAAGAGAATCCCGCTCAGCTGCCATCTGTACAGCAGTAAATATGTACACAAAAGGTGGAAACTATTATCTGGTAATTGTCATAGAGGATGGTTATATAGAGCACTCCCACCATACCTCTCTACACTGACAGAGATCAGTTGCAGAGTACCCCATGTCTCCTCCCTTCGCCCCACTCCATTCAACATCTACATGGCCCCCCTCACAGCCATCATCAGGAGCCACAGGCTCAACATTGTCTCCTACGCTGACGACACCCAGCTGATCGCCTCCCTCACCAAAGAACCCCCCTGTCGCCAGGAACAACTTCCACAAAGGAATGAAAGCCCTCACCACCTGGATGAAGGACAGCAGCCTGAAGCTCAACTCGGACAAGATAGAAGTCCTCATCCTGGGAGCCTCCCCCTCTGCTTGGAATCACCGGCGTAGCTAGAGCTTGTGTCGCCCGGGGCTACCCCTCAGATTGCCGCCCCCTCCTTTGCTGGGGAAAAAGGACGGTGCGCACTTGAAAGATGTCCGAGTCTCCGAGAGACACGTAGTATTGCTGCTAACAGTTACCTCGATCATGCAAGTTACATGCACATACATGACACTGTCATTGGCAAAGCCAATAGCTCTGGCGAAATATGTGACCTATTGGCTATGCCAATGGTTGTTTTGTTTTTTATAGGCACTGTGAGATCAAATGATTTGCCCAGAATCACAGGATCTTAATTGCAACCACTGGCAAGCTGCTAATATATAAAAGTGGTGGGGTTTCTATAGAATTCCAGGAGTGAAAATACCAGGAGAATGCAGCTCAGCAATTCAACTGCATCACGGAAAAACAGCAGCAGTGTAATTTACTAAAGGGAATGTTTTCTATCATCTACTATTTCCATCCATTTCCAATCAGTATGGCAATGGGTAACAGGGTTTACAGAACGAAGAGTGGGTCCAAGTGATACTAGATTAGCTGGAAGTGGAGAATATTCCCTAAATACTACTATCTGTACATAGCTGCCAAGGTTTCAGATTGCCATGTGTGACGTTTTCATGATTTCAGTGAAATTATGAGTGAGATTTCAACGACTATGAGTGACACTTTCTGGCGAGCAAAATCATGCACTAAAAGGGAAACTTATAAATATGAGAAATTATAGCAATTTGAGCAACAAGAAACTCCAAGAAGTTCTTGAAACTGCTGCAGAGCACCAGAAATGGAAGGGCACTAACACTAGTGCTCCCTCCTGTAACCTGACAAAGGTAACAAGACTACAAAAGTCAGTGGCAGGCTGGCTACCTGACAAAAACTTTGCAGAGATGCATAACCTTGAGAAAGTTTGGAACTTCAGTAGGCAGACCTAATTAAAATGATGTATTGGCTCGTTGGCTACGCAACGTATCTATCAAAGTGACCAGGGTAGCTCAGGTTGAAATTCAGGCGGATAATCCCACGGTGGATTTTGTAATTTCATTTATTTTGCTCTGTATTCGTGACAGAGTATTGCTGGACAACTTAAATAATATTTGGTGCGTCTTCTGTCTGTGTTTCAAGTTTTCAGTGATTATAGAATTTGTTTGATAATGCTTTAAAAGCCTGTCTGCAAACTCTGGTGGCCCTGCATGCTAAATGCTTGATTCACATGCTTTCGGATTCCATCTGCACCGTGGAATTAAGTCGATGCCGGTCTACCTCACTTCCTGGCTGTCCTGACAGCCCTGTTACATCAAGGGAAGCACGCACTGCTCGGCAACGCCTCGGAGGCCTCATGGCGACAGGGGCAGGAAGTGAGCCTGCGGCAGAGGCTATTGATTTATTTATTTATGCGGCTTTTATATAGCGCGGACTTTAGCCTAAGGTGTCGAAGCGCTTCACAATAGGACCAGTAATGATACATGAGGAGAAAATTACAAGTGAACAAATTACAAATGCTGACGTTAAGTTACGAGGTAAAAGTGACAATTGTGAGCAAATTAAATACATGAGGCAGCAAACAGTGCATTACAGGACGAAAAAGTGACAAGTGTCCAGGTTACAAAAGAGTACAAAGTACAATGAGAGGTATAATACTGCAATATATGCTAGAGACACTCAAGCACCAGAAGTGTGCCCCACATTGCAGTGGGGCAGACGGTGCCTTTGTAGCTGTACTGGATCCCTCTACTGCTATTCTCATTGTGCCTGCCTGCAGCGAACACCACCCACCGCACTATGGAGCTATCGGGTTGCGCTTTGAGTCATCGGCTTCTGCCGCCAACCCTGCTGGACAGCCAGCGAGTGCAAGTTGCAACCCACCCCACCCCCCTCTCATACCACGTAGGACTCACTCACCTGGGGGCAAATGGCATTGCTGCCTGCGAATGCTTCTTGCAGCACCTGCCTTGATACAACGCGGCTGGTGCAGAGGTCTGACTGCGGCCTACTTTCCAAATTCCATCGGCTCCCTGAAGCTCAGCAAAGGCAACACTGTGCCTCCCTCCTGCCATCATTGCCCACCGGAGACCCTACCCCCCCCCCCCCACTACTCCTACTTTTATCTCTTGATGCTCGGCTAGGAAAATGAGCAAAAGTAAGCAAAAGTAAAACTGAGGGAATGCCGGAATCCTGTGTACAGTGAGTAGAGATAGGCTCCAAATAAATTCGGATTTAATGTATACTAAAGTGAAACTCACAACTTACATGACAGGTAAGTCTCTGTGCACAGGGGCCCGGTCCGGCGGCCGCGGTGGACTGAATGCCAGCAGGCCCGGCGATGATCATTCATACCTCTCCCTCAAGCACACTAACATGATGCTGCGCCGCGTGGCCATGATGCTGACCAGTCAGTGGTCGGACCGACGACACTGCGACACAGGCGGCAAATCTAGTTCGACTCTGACCCCGCCACTTTTTCTCCAGCCTCACTTTCAGTTACAGAACGGAGGTGAGGTCACATCCGACCCCGGTGGCGCCACAGAGCTGCCCATCTGTACACGCAACGAGTCACTGCAGATAATGATTTGTTACATTGTAGCAGAGCGCCAAGGCACTCAGATCTTTTCTTTAACTCTTACTAGTCTGAGCCTGGCAAGAACACTTTGTGCTGCCTGGGCCCCGGATCGGCCGGGTGCACTGTACACAGCCAAATGACAAGGCACCAGCAGTCTGTGCTAACGGGCCTCGGCCTCCAGTCAGTCAGTGCCGCCGGCCGCCTCCAAAAAGGTGCCGCCTGGGGCGGACCACCCCCCCCTAGCTACGCCGGTGCTTGGAATGACTCCTAGTGGCCCTCTTCTCTAGGAAGTCTCCCTACCCCCACAAACGACACACAAAACCTTGGCATCGTAATGGGCTCCTCGCTCACAATGGACCGACAGATAAACATCTTCTCCTCGGCTTGCTTCAACACACTCTGCATGCTTTGAAAGACCTTCAGATGGATCCCCCAAATCGAGGAAGACAGTCACCTATGTCCTCATCAGCAGCAGACTTGACTAATACAATGCACTCTATGCCCATGTCACTCAGAAACTCCTCCGAAGACTCCATAATGTCCAGAATGCTGCAGCAAGACTAATCATCCACATCCACCATTGCAGCCACAACACTCAACACCTCTGGAACCTCCATTGCTTCCCAGTCGACAGAAAAATAACCTTCAAACTCCTCATGCATGCATACAGGGACCTTCACAACACAGGTCCCACATTTCTGAATCACTGCCTCACATGCCATTTACCCAATAGACACCTCCGCTCCGCGCAGCTTTCCCTGGCTACTGTCCTACGAATCCGCAAGACCAGAACCGGAGGAATGTCCTTCTCCTACCTGGCCTCCAAGACATGAAACACCCTGCCCATCCACCTCAGACAATCACCCTCGCTGACGCAATTCAGGAAGTGCCTCAAGACCTAGCTCTTCAGATGAACTTAGTACTTAGTCTGATCCACTGTGCCCCCCCCACCACAGCGCCTTAAGACCCTCACAGGTGAGTAGCTCTGCTTTAAAAACCCTGATTGTTTGACTGATTGATTGTTTTAATATGCGCCAGTAATTTGTATGATGGGCACGGCCACTCGTTTTTTGTGGACCATGATTTTTTCAACATCAGCCTTAACCCAGAGTAAGAAATTACGTGGGGCGGAAAACGGTAAAAAGAAGTAGAGAGAGTTAGGAAACAGTGGCAACCTACAACAGTAGAATGGACAAGAAGTGTAAGGTCACATGCAGAGGCGCATTTACCTTTTTCGCATCAATGCCTATGGTTGCCTTGCCAGGCTACTGCCTGTGCACATTCCTCCTTTTTGTTTATCCCTTTACATTCCTCAATAGTAGTCCTTAGCATAGCAGGAAAGGGAGGCTTGAGGCCTGGGGAAATTTCCAGTACAGTTGTACCGCGAAATCCAACCTTTTGGGGGATAGGAGATGGCGTAACCGCCAGACCTGCAGACTTTGAAGCTGGGGAACCAGGTTTGAGTCTCGACATCAGCTTATCATCCGGTGATTCTGGAAATATCACATAATTTCCCCTTGCCTTCAAAAAATGGATGTGCCCTTGTGTAATGTAACTAATGCTCATATAAAGCGCTCCAATATACCTTCAGGTCGAGGTAGAGCTATATATAAACTGCAAAATAATCTAGGAGTACTTTATGCATGGATGTGTGGGATGCGGCGGCGCCAAACTGGACTTTAGTCAATCAATAAAGTGAGCTGGCTCAGTTTCTATTTTTACTCAAGGCTCTTAGTCCTAAATTACCAACCTTGTTCAGGTTTGAAACAGATTGACCTCAAACAATGCCACTGCGAGTACTAGTTTGTAGTTAAGCAGACGTTGTAGGAAAATCATCATATCACTAGCATACAAAATGAAGAGAGGATGTCCGCCATTTAAATATATAATGTAGTGCACCAGCTGATAAATCGGCAAGTAAAACAATTTTAGTTGTGTGCTGTTCAGAAATTGCTCTGCCTAGGCAAGCTAACTGTTAGAACCAGGTTTGCCTCCTGCGGTGTGGATACATTTTGGTGCTGCTCGCCATCGGAGGCAGGGGAATCTCAACGCCCATAGTGGGATTGGCCAACAGGACTAGGATTCATGGTTGTCAGCCAAATATATATATATATATATATATTTTTCAAGGCAGCAATTGTTTGATTTATGATAATTGGAAACTTCTAGAGTGCAACAAATTCCCATGGGTGTCAAGGTGCTATAGACTTACTAGGCTGCTAGGCAGGAGCTGAACACGGAAAAGAGAAGTCTTACTAAAGTGTGAGGAGCCAAGTTTTTAACGCCTTTCTAAAAGGAAGATGTGGCTTTATATATGCAAGATAGAGGGGTATACTGTTCCACAGCCTTGCAGCCACGACGGAAAAGCCTCTACCTCCCGAATTCTTCCTGTGGACTCTGGAAATGATCAACTGATTGCAAGTTGCAGAGTGGAGATTTCTGGCTGGTACATACCATTGGACTTGCCGAGTAGAGGGCTTTATTAACAATGTAGATTGCCTTAAACAATATGGGGCACATGTAGGAAGCCGTTTGCGATTGGCAAACGGCGTTTTGGTATGTATGGGCCACAAAGCAAAATAAGGAATCGCAAAAATTGCGATTCCTTATTTTGCTCAAGCATTTAAGGATTCGCAATTTTGTGATTCCATAAATGCTATGTAGGGGTGCCTTGCAAATTGCGATTTTGGCTTAAGGAATCGCAAAATACCGCCTACTCCAAGTAGATGGTATTTTGCGAATTCCTGTTAAAATGCATTTTTTTTTAAATTCAAAGTGCTATGTGGTGGACAGACATGCCCTTAGGGCATGTATGTGCGCCACATGTACTTACATGCACATTCCAGGGGTGCAACTGGTGTCCTTTGGACACCCTGGCACCCTTGGAATTGCGATTCTCAAATTGCGATTTTCTCATAGAAAATCGCAATTTGAGAATGTATCCCCATTCATTCCTATAGGCCTCTTGGCCCATAGGAATGAATGGGGCACTCATTCCTTCATTGCGATTCGCAATTTCCTAATCGCAATTAAGGAATTTTAGAGATTCGCAAAAAAATTGCGATTGAATACATACATTCCATTTTGCAATTCTCAAATAGCGATTCCTTAAAAATTGCTATTTGAGAATCACAAAATGTAAATTACATACATATGCCCCCCAGTACTTTACTGGCGGGAGCCGGTGCAGATCACCAAGACCTTTTAATGCTGACTGCCACTAAGATATATCCAGCTACCACTTCTGCACCAATTGCAACTTTGAAATGTTTGTCTTGTTGGCCTGGTGGTAGAGTGCATTACAGTGATCTATCCTGGAAGTAATCAGCACAAGCAAAATCCATTTCTGAACCGAATGGGTCGTGTAGAAAAACATTTTCCTCAACATTTTGAACATCCACTAGCAAGTTGAGACTGTATGATTGACCTGGATGTTCAATGACAGCTCACCATCTATGGCAATGTCCAGGTTCTTCACTGTTTCGGCTGGTCTCATTAGGCTACCTAATGTCTCCTGACACCAAGTGCTATTCCAGACTGAAGATTGACAGCCAAAGAGCAAGACCTCCGTCTTATCTGCAATAAGTTTCAGATAGTTCTTGCTCATACATGCAGCTATAGCTGTCATACAGAGATTGAATTTAACTGCAAACTCCTCCGAATCTTTGGAGAAGGACACAATAATCTGTGTGTCATCAGCATGTTACACAGCCGGCAATCCAAAAGAAGGAATGGGTTTGGCAATTGGGGAAATATACAATCTAAACAAGTTATGGCTTAGAGAAGAGCCTTGAGGAACCCCACAAGGCTGTGAAAAAGGTTCAGAAGGGAACTGATTCAGATCAACCCACTGTGATCTACTCAAAAGAAAGTCGGACAGCAGATTCAGAGCTTTGTCCTTCATACCCATTGTCATTAAGTGCTCCATCAGAAGGGTGGGAGAGATGGTATCGAAAGCCACAGAATGATCTAATAGGATCAGTGCTGCAACCTTCACATTGCTGACCAAGCGTCTGAGGATGTCTGTTGCAGCTCCCAAGGCAGTTTGAATAAAGTGGTTGCTACAAAAGGCAGACTGTGAAGTATCCAGTAAATCCTGTTCCTCTGCTTGTTTCATCAGAGCTTAATTGAGGTGTTTTCCCAGGAACTTGGCCAGGAACTTGGCTGGAACCAGAAGCAGCATGATCGGCCTGTAATTCTTGAGGCCATTGGGATCAAGCCGTTAATAAACAAAGTGCTGTCCTGTACATATTGTAACTTTAAATGGAAACTAAACATTTGTTGTGTTTATGAGATGTAATAAATATGGCCAGAGAATGGCATATTCTCTAAAACAAGAATTGTGGCTAGCATTGGGTCCTTTTCTCAGAATCAGTTATATGTTTATCGGTGTGCAATGTCTGTCTGGTTTGATATATGACTGGTCTTGCTACGGTCCCTCACCTGTGGACAAGAGACCTAGCCGCAGGATTGCAGGTACCGGAGACAGGTGTGGGCCGGATCGGACCGGTCGAGGACAGTGGCCAACAGTGACCACGTTTCGAATTTAGTGGTCCGGCACAGTGAGCAACTACTGGTTGCCCAATTGATCGGCAGGGTTGCCGGGGTGATTGTCAGGCGTGGCAGAACACATTAAATAAGGGGCTAGGCTACCTGATCGCACATTAATGCCTGTTTGCCCCTCACAACTGCAGACGTGGCCCTTTTCTTTTCAGCACCGGAGTTCCTTTCATCACCATCCCATCCCTTTATTCATTCCACTGAGTGGGGTGCCTTTAATCATCATTGGGGGGTGGGTAGGGACTGGGGAAGAGTCATGATTGGCCACAAAACAGGTAGACAACCTTGACATCAAGAATATATTTGCAGGTGAATTCAAGGTGGAATTGGGTTTTAAGCCTTTAGCTCAAACCGGGGCAGGAGCAGTACGGTATCCACTGGAAGTCTGAGGACGCCCGCTACAGCCAGCCACGGTACTCCATTACATGGCCCTGGGAATACTAGGGGATGGTGGCTGCGCCATGGGCCCAAGGTATGTCCCAGTTGCCAATCCCCATCTCTCAATGGGTGCCAGGGCGTCCCTGTATTGTGGTGGCTCTGGCATAGGTGTTTGCGGGACCAGCTGTTATGCTGGCCCAAGCACCATCCGTCTTGAGGGGGCAGGTGAGTGCGCTTTGTAGAGGACAACTTATGGAGGGATCCATGTCAGTTGAATCAGTCGAAGCCACAGGTGCCTGTTGGATGGTCAACTATGATTCCTTTGGATTATTTGCAAGGAAATTTCATATACTAGTCATGGAGTATTGGCTAAGAAATGTAATGTATTAGTTATGTCTATATGATAATCACAATGCTGTTCTGTACATATTGTAACTTCATATGGAAGCTACAAATGTAGCTTGTCTATCAGATGTAATAAATATGGCCAGATAATGGTATATTCTCTAATGCAAGAATTGTGGCTAGCACTGGGTCCTTTACTCAGAATCAGCTATATGTTTATTGGTGTGTAATGTCTGTCTGTTTTGATATATGACCGGTCTCGCTGTATTACCTCACCTGTTCTAATGCATTCTGGTGCACTGTATATAGTTTGCACATGATTACCACCTGGGTCAAGGTGGTGGTAAATTGCATGTGAAATTTACTGTATTTGCGACTATTAACTATCTGTGACTGTAATCTACATACGGATAACAATTTGCAAATACTTATTTCTTATATGCAATTAACTGTTTGCAGTTGCTAAATTACTGAATCGGTAGACATTTGTGCCCAGATACATCAACCTTTTTAGGAAGTGCAAACGGTGCGATTCGCATAAATCGGCCTTTTGCACTTCCTAAATTGGTTACTGGGATGCATCAAGCATTTTTTGGAAATCGCTTTTTTTGCGAGTTCCAAAAAAATGCGATTGCTGTTAAGGAATCGCACATTTGCGATTCCTTAACAGCAATGCATCATCCCCAAAACATTTGCGATTTCCAAAATTGCAAATGCAAATTACCACGAAGTTGAACTTCGTGGTAATTTGCAAAAATGTTTAAAAACGCATGAAAATGCATTTTTTAAACGTGTACGTTACAGGCACACATGTCCTTAGGACATGTGTGTATGTAACTCACATGTAAAAGTGCATTTCATGAGTGCAGGGGGGGGTCCTTTGGACCCCCCTCTCCACCCTTGAAAGGCTTTGATGCATTCCGAATTGAAATTGCGAATTCGCAATTCCCATTCATTCCTATGGGCATTTCAGCCCATAGGAATGAATGGGAATATCGGATTCGCTATTTGGAACTCGCAATTTTATTGGGATTCGGTAAAAATTGCGATTTTTACCGAATTCCAATAAAATAGCGAATTTAATGATGCATTGCCATTTGCGAATCCTTAATTGCGATTCCTTATTTTTCGCAATTAAGGAATCGCAAATGACAACGTTGATGCATCTAGGGGTTGCTATGCTAAATTTAGGGCTACGAATGCATTTCACACAATGGGCACATGCATCAACCTATTTAGGAAGTGCAAACGGTGCGAATCGGTAAATTCGGCCGTTTGCACTTCCTAAATATGTGTTTGGGATGCATCAAGCATTTTTGAGTAATTCGGTATTTTTACCGAATTCCAAAAATGCGATTGCTTTTAAGGAATTGCAAATTTGCGATTCCTTAAAAGCAATGCATCATTAAAAAAAAAATTGCGATTATTCAAATTGGAAGTGCAAATTACCACGAGGTTCAACCTCGTGGTAATTTGCGAAATTGTTTAAAAATGCTTGAAAATGCATTTTTTAAACTGTCCAGTTACAGACACACATGTCCTTAGGACATGTGTGTGTGAAACATGCACTTTCAATTGCATTTCAGGGGTGCAGGGGGGGGTCCTTTGGACCCCCCCCTGCACCCATGAAATTTTCTAAGTGCCACTCGCAATTTGCTACTGCCTTCCAATTAACTACATTGATTCCTATGGGCCTCTAGGCCCATAGGAATCAATGTAATGCCATTCCTTAATTGCACTTCGCAATTAAGGAATCGCAATTTCCGAAAATTAAGAAATCCTAAAAACTTTTAGGATTTCTTGATGCATAGCATTTTGCATTTCCTAAATAGCGATTCCTTAATTTTCGCTATTTAAGAAATGCAAAATCCTAGATTGATGCATGTGGGGGATACTGATTTAATAGTTTTGCGACCAGTATTCAGTTTGCAACTAAATACCTATACACAGACGTTTTGTACACTATGGATCTTGCTTGGGAATTAAAGTGCAATCTCCTTCTCTTAGCATCGTTGCAGATAGGAAATTCACCAACAACAGTGATTTGTTTACTTTTCTCTTTTATACCCGCTTGAGCATTCCCTAGTCTCCCTTTTACCTAAGTATTCCTCTTCTTGTTTTGCAAAAGTTGTATATGCATTGCACCACTTTTCTTCGTAAAAAAGCCACCGTGATCCAACACAGGAAGCAGTCGAGCAGGCTATTTACCCAGACGTGGGCTATCCATTGGTTGTCCTTAAAGTACGCGTTTTTTTGAGGGAATCAAAAATGCAGAATGTATTTTTATTTAATTTGTGAGCACTTGTCCCAAGAAATTACCAGAATATTCCTTGGGGGGAAAAATCCTAGTGTGTGTATGTGTATAAAATGTGAATAATAAGGAAAAATATTTTTTCACACTGGATTTTTTTTAGAAACCTCTGCAATTTCTTCCTGTTTCCCTGCGGCTGAACATGTCAGTGTTCCAAAATAGTTGCAAAAAAAATCAAATCAGTCTCCCGTGACTGAAAGCTTCTCTAATTATTTTTTATACATTACAATGTCCTCCAGCTATTCGAGTGACAGTTTTTATCCTTGTCTTTCAAAGACATGTGCTGCTGCGACGCAATTTACAAAATCCCATATTCGGGTCTTTTGCAAAAAAACTTGCTAGATGGAAAAGTTCTGGTGCTTTACGTTTTAACCCACCTGAAACTTCACAGTGTGCATATCTTTGATGTTAAGCGCTGTTCACCACCCTGGCCCTCAGTAAACACCGACCAGATCCACATCTATGGGGCACATTTACATGCCCCTATGGCCACCACAACGTCACTTTTCATAACGTTTCTGTGGCGATAGAGGTTTCATTTTATTTACAAGGTAAAGTTAAGCCACTTAATGTAGCTTAACGCCGCCTTGTGAATAAGCCCCCCTTTCACGCTATAAGTAGTGTGAAAGGGGTGAGAAATGGGTGTTGCGGTGGGCATTCCACCACAACACCTATTGATTTTGACCCTGCTCCATATTCAAAAGAGCAGCATAAATAAGAGGCAGCGCCAAAATTAAACCAGGGTAAACCTGGTCTAAAACAGGCGCAGCGAGGAGAAATGTTTAATTTCTCCTTGATTTTACTATTTCTATGTTGGCTGCATTGTGCAGCATATATGGAAAGAGCAAAATGCCATTGATTGTTTATGTGCAGGAAGGTGGCCCTTCCTGCACATAATCAATAACAAAAAAATATGTTTTGCAACTTCTTTGTGTGCTGCATTTAGCAGCAGACAGAAAAGTTAGAAAACACAATTTAAAGATAGTTTATGTGCAGGAAGGGAGACCTTCCTGCACATAAACAATCTTCCCCTCAATGCAGATATTCTTGCACTATGGTGGAAAGGTGCCTGCTTTGGCGCTAGGCTGCTAAACTTAGTGTCAGTGCAAGGGGAAACACAGGCCTGCGCCATATTGTTGTAAATATAGTGCAGCCCTCTGTTTCAGAAGTGGTGGAGTGCAGCGTTAAGCCAAGGAGGCTAACTCCGCACTCCGCCACTTCGTAGTAAAGATACCCCTATGTGTTTTACTACTTAACAGATGAGATAAGGGGCACAAATCAGTGCTTATTTACTACCTGCTTAAAGTAAGTGGTAAATGTGCGCATGCGATGTGTGGCTCATGAAGAAAAATTTGTCAAAGGAATAGGCCTCGGTCTGTCACACTCTGTATACCACCAGCACCAAAAATACACACAAGTAGGTATAACCAGTGAGATTCTGTAGTTACAGAAGCAACAAGTCATCAATGTGAATATTTGTAAAAAAGACTCATAGGGGCATATTACCAAGGGGGGCGATAGGCAATTATCGCCGGTTTAGAGGCCGTTTTCGGCCGCTAAGCGGCGATAATTCCATCCCTATATTAGCAAGCTGTCGCTTACTAATGTTAGCAACAGCTTTTAAGCGATAGCGAGCAGTTTGGGGCCCGCTTTGCATGTCAGCGATATTTATCGCTAATGACATGCAAAGTGGGCGTACCCAACCTGTTAGCGACTGGAAGCAGTCACTAACGTCGCTATCGCCTATTAGCAAGGCGAGCGTAGCGGTGGAAATATTCCCGCTATCGCCAAAAATTAACGCCTGCTCAGACCAGTTCTTAACCATGTTATCCAATGGGAAGTGGATAACATGGCTAAGAGCATTTCGTCGCTAATGCGTGAATATCGCTGTATACTCAGCGATATTCACGCTATCGCCCGAAAAATTATCGCTTTGGAGATAAACGTTGCTCATAGCAATTTATCTCAGCGATAATTTCCGGCGATGCTTAGCGATAAAAAAATCGTTGCTAAGCCTAGTTAGTGATAAATATCGCTACTCATTGGTAATATGCCCCATAATTAGTTAACGCATGAGTCAGTTTCAATCCTATTGCTTACATCGAATCTTCATCAAAGGTACGCTTTTGAGGAAGTAAGTCAAGCGATCCTACAGCAGTATCAATGTAACTTACAACATGTTTTGCTTTGAGTAAGCTGGTGGGAACGAGCTACTGCAGTGTGCCTTATAACACAGCGTTCCTGTGCACTCCTGTCTTTTTGTGAAGCGTCCATCTGTGACTTGTAGGAACTCATGCTTGTCTCCACCCTCATCAGTTGTTAAAAACGATACCGCTGCTAAGTGTCTGAAATTTAATTAAATCAGTCTTGTGTGACTAAATGTCTCTCAATTTTTCAAGCTACAATATTTTGTGACTCAGCAGTTTCACAGTTAGATACTCTCCCTCATCATTCATGCACTGTTAACATATGTAAAGGTTACACTGTGATGAATGCAGCTAATTCTCTTTGCACACTCTCAATATTGGCTTGATATAGTTTCCAGTACTGTCGGTTTCCAAAGCTTTTACCACATAGCCCATGCAGGATGCAAGCACACTAATGCCCTCTGTATCACTAAATGGGATCGCTGACGCCATCGCAATTATGAGCACAGCAGGGATACTGCTTCTGAGAGGTATTCAACAGGGAGATGTCATGTGCTGCAAGAAGGCAAAGGCTGTGGGTGGAATACAGGGGAAAAGCATTATTGAATTGGCTCAGTAAATCAGAAACCTTCTGTAAGAAATTGGATTATAGTTTGGGATGGGTGACTACCCACCTCAAAGAATAATCATCACCCGTGTCAGTGTGATTCCTCAAAGTCACTAAATTAAACTGAGTTCGACCCCCTGTTAGCTATGGCACTGAGTAGACAGGAAATATGTAAAGAATGTATGCAGTGCCAAAACAATAATAAACACACAATACAAAATAATAGCAATCCAAAATATAATTAGAAAAATATAGCAAAATGTAATAAACAAAATGACCAAAATCCAATATGGAAAACAGAAGATATGAATTTTTTAAAGTTTTAAGTAGGAATAGTGCCAGCAAGCACAACATGCCAATACTAGTCTATGATAATTCTAGACTGAGACCTAGGCTGGCCACGATGGAGTTTGGGCTGGATACACCACATGGTTTGTTCTGCTCAAAGATTTTATTTCCTGACTTAGGGCCTGAACGAGTTTGGCAGTCCTGGAGGGGGCCCCCACGCCAGGCCCATCAAATCTGTAGTCCGACTGACCACCAGAGTGGTTTTCTCTTGGTCCGGCGGGCAGTCCTTTGGCGTTCCCACAGAAGTGCCAATTAAAAAGGCACTGCAATGGGAATGTCAAAGCCCGTTCCTGCACAGCATGGACTGTAAAATCCATGCCGTGCAGGAAAGGGGGTGCATGCAGAGAGGTGATCCCCCCTGCATGTATCCCATGGCCCTGAGGCAGCAGGGAGCTTTGTAGGGTCCTCCACGTTTCCTCACTACCGCACTTTTAATGGATTGATCACTGACATTGAAAGTGAGACCATCAGGAAACTCATACTATGCTCAGCGGTGATGCATCGCCCCACCAAGTATATTTGGGCCTCTGACCACCGTTCCTCCACCATGGGATCCATGATCCCTGGCAGTTGCAGCGGTCCTGTGGTGATCCCACCACTGTATTCGTAATACAGCGACCGGAACATCAGTCTCAGGCCCTCAATCCCAGACATATGACCGAATGAATTTGCAAGTAGCAATTTGCGCCAAATCGCAAGTCTCAATTTGTGCGTCGCAAATATTAATGTAGGTACCCAACCGGTCCCCAATTTGCGAGTAGCAAGTGACTCACATCGCAATTTGGCGAGGAGGTAAATTGCAGCTCGCTAAGCGCATGCAGATGCGCTCCAAGGCCAAGGAAAGGGTGGCAGCACAGCTGCATGAAGTAAAAGGAACAGGAGGAGGCCCATCCAATATTTCGGAACCTTCAGCAGCAGAGGCAATGGTGGAAAGTACCCTGGAGCGAGAGGCAGTAGTGGGATTTGGGACCCTCGACACATTTCAACCTCCACCACCCCTTGGTAAGTGTGAAATGTGTGAGGTATTAGTATGTCAACCAAAAACTTGCTCCCCACATGCATGCCACACACCCAGACCCAACTGGATCTACACGCTCCATCTACATGAGCCAAAAGTCACAGTTGGTGCATTATGGGAAATGTAAGTAAGTAATGATTTATTGTTGGGTTAAGAAAAACCATTACAAATTCCATTAAAAAAGATATTGCAGCAAATGTTCATGATTAAAGATCGAAAGAGCATATCAGAGAACATTCATAGTTAAAAATCGAAAGAACATATCATAAAACATTCGTTCATTATATAGAAATAATTGGTACAGTAATCAGTATATTTTTGTCAGATCCCGTGAATTAAAAAAGTCTATTGAGCATTCTTTGTCAAACGGCTTTCCAAGAGGTCTACTAATACTGTCGCTTAAGGCAGCTAAAAAGAATTAAGGAAGAGACATGGATCACGAAGACTGAAAAAAGCGAATCACTGACAGAATTTCGATGTCACAAAAATCGACCTACTATAACATCGAGTCTCAAACATCGATATCACTAATATCGACACCCTATACTTAACATGAAAACTACAAAATTATCGAGCATACAATATCGATGCACAAAAATATTGACTACACAAATATTGTAAACATATTTTTCGACTACCATAATATCGACACTCAATACTACATATAGCACACTACAAAAATATTGATTACTAAAATATCGATAGCACTATTTTCGTCTACATAAAAATATTGATAGCTTAAAAATAGGTTTTTTTTTATATATAACACCAATACGTCTATTCTCTTAGTAATACACGCATTTGAAAATACTTCACTAATTAATTTTACTATTATTATGTAACCTTTACTTTTATTTATTTTTTTTCTCACGCTAACGATACTTTTTATATACACTCATTGTAAACATACATTTGTTTATAGATTGTACTCATTATAAAGACACTATATTTATTACAAGTTTTATTTATACCATCAATACATCATTTCTCTTTCTCTATATAAACAATATAATCAGATATATCTTAATTTTTTAACTTGAAAAAATTCAAACTAACCAATAGTAACTCGTCTTAACATATGTGACCAATCAGATAGCAAACCTAATTACACATACCCTATATAAACCAGTCACAAACACCCATACAAGTTGCAGGGAATATTCTTCGTGACCACATACTGCCAGTTTTGGGAGCAACATCTATATTCTTCTGTGACAGAAATTTGGTCCTAATACTACAAGTAACTAATGAAAAAGCTCTGTTAATTATTTCTAATGTTTTATTAACTATTACTTATATACCAACATTTTTAAACTAAAATGTTGTTTCTCTATGTACTTTTCCTTAAAACAGAGTCTACAACAAAATCTAATTCTACTTCTACTTCAAGATATTCGACACTTTGACTATAAAAAAGGTATCTACATATTTTAATTATTTACTTACAGTAATTAGACAAGTAGTGTCCTAAAATCATGCTCTCTAATGTGTTTCTTCTGCAATAACGCATTATACATATTGTGATCCCAGGTTTTTTAGGACGAAATAATTTACAATGCTTTATTAAAAATTATCTATTCATGTTCTTAAATATGTTTCTTCTGCTTTAACTCATAATACATGTGTCATCCCAGGTTTTTGTCACAAAATAAATAGCAATGCTTTATAACAAGTGTCTATGCTTTATGCAACATATAAACTCTTTAGTAATGTTCTGAAACTTTCTCTCTAAACAGACCTCAAAGCAACTGCAAACAGATAATTCACATCAAAGAACAAACATTCTGCTACAACTCTAAATCTCTTGGTAAGTACAAAAATCAAACATAACAAGTCTTTATAAACTCTATAGAATATACTCTAACAAAAATTGTCTCTTTTTATGCTTCTGTTACTATTATTTTGCAAATGCCTCTTTTTAAATCCAAATAAAGTAAAGTGTTTTTAGTAACGTTAGAAACTACCAAAACTGTAACCAAAAAAAACATTTAAACATATCCTATAACATACTTCACTTTTTTTCAACAGACCGTGGCAATAGGACTACAACATCTGACTGAAACTACACCTACTTCGATACATACAACTTTACTGCTGGTAAGTAAGATATTAGAAATAGTACCTGCTTAATTTATAATGTTTTTAAATTTCACATTTTCTTAATATTTTTATATTAACTTTTCTAGATACCAGAACTCAAGAATGACTGATGATGCAAGATTTATAACATCTCAGAAAGGCAAATTTTTATTATGCTATATGGGCTACACTTATACTCAGGAGAAACAAAAAGACCTTAAAGTGAATTGGAAATGTACGAAATATTACTCCAATAAATGCTATGGGCGAGCTACAACCAGGGAAACAAGTGTTATTAATACTACTGAACATAATCACCCACCTAACATTTCAGAAATCGAAGTGAGATCCACTCTGGAGAATATAAAACATTTAAGTAGCACATCAGACCTACCTAGCAGCGTAATTCTGAAAGAATTACTACCTAAAGTTCCCAGAGAAGCAAGAAGTCAGTTACCATCTATTGCTTCCATTAAAAGAACAATAGCAAGGACAAAGAAAGCAAGTAGACCCAATATACCAATTCCTAGAACTTTTGAAGAAGTCATAATTCCACCTGACCTTGTAATCACTCATAATAACGAACCATTTATTTTTTATGATAATCATAGCAAAGACAAAAGAATAATCATGTTAGCAACAAATAACAACATTAAAAAATTGCAAGAAAGTGCTACTTGGATGATGGATGGAACTTTTTCTATATGCCCAAAACCTTTCTACCAATTATACACAATTCATGGGCAATATCATAATACCTGTATCCCATTCATATACTGTTTATTACCGAACAAACAAGGCACAACTTATACAGAAATTTTGCAAAAAATAAAAGAACAAACTTCTGACTACTTCCCAATGAAAATAATCATAGACTTCGAACAAGCTATGATTAATTCTATTTTGAAAACTTACCCACACACATCCATTCAAGGATGTTATTTTCATTTCAATCAATGTCTCTGGAGACATTTACAAAAATCTGCCCTTAGTGTTGAGTATGCAACAAATATAACTTTTGCATACCAAATCAAACATCTCATTGCTCTGGCATATGTACCAGTAACTGATGTGGCAGAACATTACAATCTATTAATTGAAAGTCCTTTCTACACCCAAAATGAGCAAAGACTTGCCCCACTTTTAGATTACTTTGAGGACAACTGGGTAGGGAGACTACATAGGTCAGCCACAGACGCCAGCCTAAATTTTTAATTCCCTGGTGGAATGTATATCTACCAACGCTGAACCAAGAGGCTAAAACGAACAATGCTGTTGAAGGTTGGCACAATGCCTTCCTCTCTTCTACTGGACGTACAATACCCACATTACACAAGCTACTCACAGCTATACAAAAAGAGCAAAGCTTTCAGGAACTACGTATGGAGCAATCTGTCATACAACTAAAACCAAAACTCTCTAGAGAAACTGCTCAAATGTATCTATATCTTCAACAGCAAGTCCAACTATATCCTACAACAAGAGGACTGGAATATCTAAAAATGATAGCCAAAACATTAAACTAATTGCAGTAAGTAAATCAATGGATAAACATCAAACAATATCCTTAATATGATAGCACACATATTATAATATAACAATTCCATATTTATTTAGTCTAATTGATTTTTTAACACTATTATAAAGAGACTAAATAAATATTTCATTATATCAAAATATTTTTTTTAAATACTGTTTCCATCCAAACAAAATAATAAAAATGAATAACTTACCTTTAAATACAACATCATAAAGATTAATCCTTTACCGACAATATAGTGTGTAAATCTCAAAGACTTAATACAACAAATCATTAAATATTTTTCTATTAACTGTGCTGAAAGTATCCA
Source organism: Lissotriton vulgaris (assembly GCF_964263255.1). Taxonomy (NCBI): domain Eukaryota; kingdom Metazoa; phylum Chordata; class Amphibia; order Caudata; family Salamandridae; genus Lissotriton; species Lissotriton vulgaris. The sequence goes on from NC_141691.1 coordinate 497,862,316, forward strand.
TCATCCAAATAAAACGACTCTTTAAATGCCATTGAAAATGACGACTGTTATCTTAAACTGTGATAAATATTTCAGAGAACTCAAAAAATAAAGGGAGAATGTTATACATCTCCGTTCTAACAACTGAAACACACTTCCTTTCCCAAAAAAAAAGAGTAATCGGAAACGGAAATAGCTGTTTCAAAATACGAGACAAAAAAAATCAAAACAATCCCACCGACATAACACTAACGAGTATAGCATAATATATAAACATAACATTCCTATTTTTTTAATTTTTCATTAAATCATACAACAGACTCATTAACTCTAACTACTTCAAATGCCACAAAAACTCGATAATGGAAATACGTATTGAGTCCTCTCCATTATATGTAAATAGTCATACTTTAATTACCAACCCCTAAATAACAAAGGACTACCTTTAATTTTTAGTTACAATACTTTAAAAAGATAAAACTAGAATCGTACCTACTCAAACGTGAACCTGCTTCCAGACGCGACTTTCCCTTTCCCAAAATAACGCAAAAAGACAAAGAGTGGTTACAAAATAAAAGAACCGAATTATATGTAACTGTGAAAAGTACTACTATAAATGTCCATTATTGTTATATATATGGTTAGAAATTATGTATAATGTACAAAAAATTGTATACTACATTGTGAAATGAAAATATTTTTTTCTATATATTAATTATATTTTACATACTTTTAATATTTATTACATTAAGTATGAAAATATTTAAATATTTAATGTAATATTTATTCAAATTATTCTATAACTAAATGTGTAATATTGTATTTGTTTTTCTGAGTAACTTTTTTACAATATGACTAATATGTGAAAATTATTATTATTACAACGTATTTATTAATAATAATAATAATACATAACACTATTATATTGTTAAAACAATCATTGATGATGATCTAAATGTTCTAATCAAGATCTTAATATTATATTATACTTTTAAAAGTGTTCATATGTTAATATCATCATCTGTATAACACTATATTTTATTAAATTTTTTGATTTATGTGTTTCATTACACATGTTTAATGTTTTATTAAGAAACAATATTTTTATTATGTATGTATAATATCATACATTGCATTATGTTAAGTAACCATTTTTTCACTACAAATTAAAAGTACTTTTCAAGAAAACTACTCAAAAATGTGATTATTAAAAGAACATTGTCCTTCTATTTTTTAATATTTATACCAAACATTGCTTGATAAAATGTATATCTGATCGTATTTTTCAATTGTTGAATAAATAAAATTATTGTCAAGAAAAATTGTATAATTATTTTCTATTACCTATTACAAAATCATTTTTATATCTTTTTGCAAATGTATTATAACTGTAATGTTCTATCTATTTCTATATACCACATGTTATTAGAGTACATACTATACACTGAACCTAATGAAGTTATTATTCATACACCCATATACATATAATATAAATATTTGAAGGACACAGAATTAATAATTTTAATATTCCTACTCCAATCACCATTTACTTTAGGTAATTGCTTGACAAAAAACTTTAATAATTTACTATTACAACTCCAATCACCATTTAATTAGGGTAAGTGCAAGACATTAATTCATAATAAATTACTATCGTAAATTAATTAAAAAAACTAAATAATTTAATGTAATATAATTTAATTTAATTTCATTTAATTAATTTAATTTAAATGTAATGTTAATTTATTTTTACCCTGTACCCCTGTACCCCAAAAACTAAAAACTGACCCAGAACCCTAAAAATACCCCTTTACCCAACAACTAAAAACTGACCCTGAACCCAAAAAATACCCCTTTACCCAAAGACTAAAAACTGACCCAGAACCCCAAAAATACCTGTTTACCCAAAAACTACAAACTGACCCTGAACCCTAAAAATACCCCTTTACCCAAAAACTAAAAACTGACCATGAACCCTAAAAATACCCCTTTACCCAAAAACTAAAAACTGACCCTTAACCCTAAAAATACCCCTTTACCCAAAAACTAAAAACTGACCCAGAACACTAAAAATACCCCTTTACCCAAAAACTAAAAACTGACCCTGAACCCTAAAAATACCTCTTTACCCAAAAACTAAAAACTGACCCTGAACCCTAAAAATACCCCTTTACCCAAAAACTAAAAACTGACCCTGAACCCTAAAAATACCCCTTTACCCAAAAACTAAAAACTGACCCTGGACCCAAAAAATACCCCTTTACCCAAAAACTAAAAACTGACCCAGAACCCCAAAAATACCCCTTTACCCAAAAACTAAAAACTGACCCTGAACCCTAAAAATATCCCTTTTCCCAAAAACTAAAAACTGACCTAGACCCTAAAAATACCCCTTTACCCAAAAACTAAAAACTGACCCTGAACCCTAAAAATACCTCTTTACCCAAAAACTAAAAACTGACCCTGAACCCTACAAATACCCCTTTACCCAAAAACTAAAAAATAACCCAGAACCCTAAAAATACCCCTTTACCGAAAAACTAAAAACTGACCCTGAACCCTAAAATTACCCCTTTACCCCAAACATATAACATTTAAACTATAATTATATACTAACTAATACTTACGTTGTAATGGTATGCATTGTAAAGGTACCTGCGTAGTAAAAAAATGTGTTGTAAATAAATGCGTTGTAAACGTTTTTGCGTTGTAAAAGTTGCGTTATAAAGGTTGTATACCTTGCTAAACACAAAACCTATGTAATTTAATATTCGACCTCCAATAACAATTTAATTCGGATAAGTGCTGGACAATAAATGATTATAAATTACTATTCCTACTCCAATCACCAATTAATTTGGGTAATTGCTGGACACAGAACCTATGTAATTTTATATTCCAACTCCAATAACCATTTAATTAGGGTAAGTGCTGGACACAGAACCTCTTTAATTTACTATTCCAACTCCAATCACCATTTTATTAGAGTAAGTGCTGGAGAGTAAACCTTAATAAATGACTATTCCAACTGCAATCACCATTTAATAAAAACATGAAACCATAATCCATACATTGATATACAATTTCGCTAATTACTAATAATTTATAGAAATTTCGATTAGTTGAATTTTAGATTTTAAATAGATTTTTTTTTCTTTAATTACACTATACTTTTTTAAAACACTACCCACCCTTATCCACTATAAACTCGACATCCCGCTCCTAAAATTAAGATACATTTCTTTATTAAATATCTAAAAATATATATATTTATAATATTTTTTACTACATACCCAAAAGCCCAAAATAAAAATTAAAACAATATAACATAATTGTCTATAAAATTTCACATTTTACAAACATGTATTACAAATTTCGAAATGTAGAAATTATTTAATAAAATACAAAATTTATTATTGTATAATTATAGTATACTTTTTTAATACACTACCCACCCTTATCCCCTATAAACTCTACATGCCGCTCCTAAAATTATTATACAAATATTTCTTAAATATTTAATACTAAATTTATATTTACAATACTTTTTACTACATACACAAAAGCAAACAAATTTTTTTTTTACTATACTCCATAAATTTCGATAAAATTTCGCCTTTTTCAAATTTTTATTTCAAATTTCAAAATTTTGAAATTTAAATGAAAATTCGAAATTTTGTATTCTATAATTACACTATACTTTTTTAAAACACTACCCACCCTTATCCCCTATAAACTCTACATCCTGCTCCTAAAATTATTATACAATTATTTCGTAAATATTTAATATTAAATATATATTTACAATAATTTTTACTACGTACACAAAAGCAAACTACAATACATTTAACAACACTCCATATATTTATATAAAATTTCGCCTTTTACAAATATTTATTTCAAATTTCGAAAATTTGAAATTTTACTTCAAATTCGAAATTTATTATTCTATAATTACACTATACTTTTTTAAAACACTACCCACCCTTATCCCCTATAAACTCTACATCCCGCTCCTACACTTATAACTAAAATTATTGAAATTATATGTATAAATTACCTTATATATAGACATTTTACTATATCATTACTTAATATACTTTAAAACATCACTTTTAAATATCTATATTTTTGCCTATCGATATTTTAAGCTTTGATATTACATATTTCGAAATTGATGTCTTCGATAATATTAACACACACATAAATCGATATTTTCTACAACGATATTTTGGTTGTCGATATTTTTTCCCATCGACTTTTAGGACTCGATATTATGGTACTTTGATATTATCAACTCGATATTTTGACTGTGTACCGAAAAAAGCATGGTACACAGTCAAAATATCGAGTTTAGGGTTCAGGGTCAGTTTTTAGTTTTTGGGTAAAGGGGTATTTTTAGGGTTCAGGGTCAGTTTTTAGTTTGTGGGTGAAGGGGTATTTTTAGGTTTCAGGGTCAGTTTTTAGTTTTTGGGTAAACGGGTATTTTTGGGGTTCAGTGTCAGTTTTTAGTTTTTGGGTAAAGGGGTATTTTTAGGGTTCAGGGTCAGTTTTTAGTTTTTGGGTAAAGGGGTATTTTTAGGGTTCAGGGTCAGTTTGTAGTTTTTGGGTAAACGGGTATTTTTGGGGTTCTGGGTCAGTTTTTAGTCTTTGGGTAAAGGGGTATTTTTTGGGTTCAGGGTCAGTTTTTAGGTTTTGGGTAAAGGGGTATTTTTAGGGTTCTGGTTCAGTTTTTAGTTTTTGGGGTACAGGGGTACATGGTAAAAATAAATTAACATTAAATTTAAATTAAAATAATTAAATGAAATTAAATTAAATTATATTACATTACATTTTTTAGTTTTTTTAATTAATTTACGATAGTAATTTATTATGAATTAATGTCTTGCACTTACCCTAATTAAATGGTGATTGGAGTTGTAATAGTAAATTATTAAAGTTTTTTGTCAAGCAATTACCTAAAGTAAATGGTGATTGGAGTAGGAATATTAAAATTATTAATTCTGTGTCCTTCAAATATTTATATTATATGTATATGGGTGTATGAATAATAACTTCATTAGGTTCAGTGTATAGTATGTACTCTAATAACATGTGGTATATAGAAATAGATAGAACATTACAGTTATAATACATTTGCAAAAAGATATAAAAATGATTTTGTAATAGGTAATAGAAAATAATTATACAATTTTTGTTGACAATAATTTTATTTATTCAACAATTGAAAAATACGATCAGATATACATTTTATCAAGCTATGTTTGGTATAAATATTAAAAAATAGAAGGACAATGTTCTTTTAATAATCACATTTTTGAGTAGTTTTCTTGAAAAGTACTTTTAATTTGTAGAGAAAAAATGGTTACTTAACATAATGCAATGTATGATATTATACATACATAATAAAAATATTGTTTCTTAATAAAACATTAAACATGTGTAATGAAACACATAAATCAAAAAATTTAATAAAATATAGTGTTATACAGATGATGATATTAACATATGAACACTTTTAAAAGTATAATATAATATTAAGATCTTGATTAGAACATTTAGATCATCATCAATGATTGTTTTAACAATACAATATTGTTATGTATAATTATTATTATTAATAAATACGTTTTAATAATAATAATCTTCACATATTAGTCATATTGTAAAAAAGTTACTCAGAAAAACAAATACAATATTACACGTTTAGTTATATAATAATTTTAATAAATATTACATTAAATATTTCAATATTTTCATACTTAATGTAATAAATATTAAAAGTATGTAAAATATATTCAATATATAGAAAAAAAGATTTTCATTTCACAATGTAGTATACAATTTTTTGTACATTATACATAATTTCTAACCATATATATAACAATAATGGACATTTATAGTAGTACTTTTCACAGTTACATATAATTCGGTTCTTTTATTTTGTAACCACTCTTTGTCTTTTTGCGTTATTTTGGGAAAGGGAAAGTCGCGGTTGGAAGCAGGTTCACGTTTGAGTAGGTACGATTCTAGTTTTATCTTTTTAAAGTATTGTAACTAAAAATTAAAGGTAGTCCTTTGTTATTTAGGGGTTGGTAATTAAAGTATGACTATTTACATATAATGGAGTGGACTCAATACGTATTTCCGTTATCGAGTTTTTGTGGCATTTGAAGTAGTTAGAGTTAATGAGTCTGTTGTATGATTTAAAGAAAAATTAAAAAAATAGGAATGTTATGTTTATATATTATGCTACACTCGTTAGTGTTATGTCGGTGGGATTGTTTTGATTTTTTTTGTCTCGTATTTTGAAACAGCTATTTCCGTTTCCGATTACTCTTTTTTTTTGGGAAAGGAAGTGTGTTTCAGTTGTTAGAACGGAGATGTATAACATTCTCCCTTTATTTTTTGAGTTCTCTGAAATATTTATCACAGTTTAAGATAACAGTCGTCATTTTCAATGGCATTTAAAGAGTCGCTTTATTTGGATGATGGATTCTTTCAGCACAGTTAATAGAAAAATATTTAATGATTTGTTGTATTAAGTCTTTGAGATTTACACACTATATTGTCGTTAAAGGATTCATCTTTATGATGTTGTATTTAAAGGTAAGTTATTCATTTTTATTATTTTTTTTGGATGGAAACAGTATTTAAAAAAAATATTTTGATATAATGAAATATTTATTTAGTCTCTTTATAATAGTGTTAAAAAATCAATTAGACTAAATAAATACGGAATTGTTATATTATAATACGTGTGCTATCATATTAAGGATATTGTTTGATGTTTATCCATTGATTTACTTATTGCAATTAGTTTAATGTTTTGGCTATCATTTTTAGATATTCCAGTCCTCTTGTTGTAGGATATAGTTGGACTTGCTGTTGAAGATATAGATACATTTGAGCAGTTTGTCTAGAGAGTTTTGGTTTTAGTTGTATGACAGATTGCTCCATACGTAGTTCCTGAAAGCTTTGCTCTTTTTGTATAGCTGTGAGTAGCTTGTGTAATGTGGGTGGTGTACGTCCAGTAGAAGAGAGGAAGGCATTGTGCCAACCTTCAACAGCATTGTTCGTTTTAGCCTCTTGGTTCAGCGTTGGTAGATATACATTCCACCAGGGAATTAAAAATTTAGGCTGGTGTCTGTGGCCTGACCTATGTAGTCTCCCTACCCAGTTGTCCTCAAAGTAATCTAAAAGTGGGGCAAGTCTTTGCTCATTTTGGGTGTAGAAAGGACTTTCAATTAATAGATTGTAATGTTCTGCAACATCAGTTACTGGTACATATGCCAGAGCAATGAGATGTTTGATTTGGTATGCAAAAGTTATATTTGTTGCATACTCAACACTAAGGGCAGATTTTTGTAAATGTCTCCAGAGACATTGATTGAAATGAAAATAACATCCTTGAATGGATGTGTGTAGGTAAGTTTTCAAAATAGAATTAATCATAGCTTGTTCGAAGTCTATGATTATTTTCATTGGGAAGTAGTCAGAAGTTTGTTCTTTTATTTTTTGCAAAATTTCTGTATAAGTTGTGCCTTGTTTGTTCGGTAATAAACAGTATATGAATGGGATACAGGTATTATGATATTGCCCATGAATTGTGTATAATTGGTAGAAAGGTTTTGGGCACATAGAAAAAGTTCCATCCATCATCTAAGTAGCACTTTCTTGCAATTTTTTTATGTTGTTATTTGTTGCTAACATGATTATTCTTTTGTCTTTGCTATGATTATCATAAAAAATAAATGGTTCGTTATTATGAGTGATTACAAGGTCAGGTGGAATTATGACTTCTTCAAAAGTTCTAGGAATTGGTATATTGGGTCTACTTGCTTTCTTTGTCCTTGCTATTGTTCTTTTAATGGAAGCAATAGATGGTAACTGACTTCTTGCTTCTCTGGGAACTTTAGGTAGTAATTCTTTCAGAATTACGCTGCTAGGTAGGTCTGATGTGCTACTTAAATGTTTGATATTCTCCAGAGTGGATCTCACTTCGATTTCTGAAATGTTAGGTGGGTGATTATGTTCAGTAGTATTAATAACACTTGTTTCCCTGGTTGTAGCTCGCCCATAGCATTTATTGGAGTAATATTTCGTACATTTCCAATTCACTTTAAGGTCTTTTTGTTTCTCCTGAGTATAAGTGTAGCCCATATAGCATAATAAAAATTTGCCTTTCTGAGATGTTATAAATCTTGCATCATCAGTCATTCTTGAGTTCTGGTATCTAGAAAAGTTAATATAAAAATATTAAGAAAATGTGAAATTTAAAAAACATTATAAATTAAGCAGGTACTATTTCTAGTATCTTACTTACCAGCAGTAAAGTAAGTTGTATGTATCGAAAGTAGGTGTAGTTTCAGTCAGATGTTGTAGTCCTATTGCCGCGGTCTGTTGAAAAAAAGTGAAGTATGTTATAGGATATGTTTAAATGTTTTTTTTGGTTACAGTTTTGGTAGTTTCTAACGTTACTAAAAACACTTTACTTTATTTGGATTTAAAAAGAGATATTTGCAAAATAATAGTAACAGAAGCATAAAAAGAGACAATTTTTGTTAGAGTATATTCTATAGAGTTTATAAAGACTTGTTATGTTTGATTTTTGTACTTACCAAGAGATTTAGAGTTGTAGCAGAATGTTTGTTCTGTGATGTGAATTATCTGTTTGCAGTTGCTTTGAGGTCTGTTTAGAGAGAAAGTTTCAGAACATTACTAAAGAGTTTATATGTTGCATAAAGCATAGACACTTGTTATAAAGCATTGCTACTTATTTTGTGACAAAAACCTGGGATGACACATGTATTATGAGTTAAAGCAGAATAAACATATTTAAGAACATGAATAGATAATTTTTAATAAAGCATTGTAAATTATTTTGTCCTAAAAAACCTGGGATCACAATATGTATAATGAGTTATTGCAGAAGAAACACATTAGAGAGCATGATTTTAGGACACTACTTGTCTAATTACTGTAAGTAAATAATTAAAATATGTAGATACCTTTTTTATAGTGAAAGTGTCGAATATCTTGAAGTAGAAGTAGAATTAGATTTTGTTGTAGACTCTGTTTTAAGGAAAAGTACATAGAGAAACAACATTTTAGTTTAAAAATGTTGGTATATAAGTAATAGTTAATAAAACATTAGAAATAATTAACAGAGATTTTTCATTACTTACTTGTAGTATTAGGACCAAATTTCTGTCACAGAAGAATATAGATGTTGCTCCCAAAACTGGCAGTATGTGGTCACGAAGAAAATTCCCTGCAACTTGTATGGGTGTTTGTGACTGGTTTATATAGGGTATGTGTAATTAGGTTTGCTATCTGATTGGTCACATATGTTAAGACGAGTTACTATTGGTTTGTTTGAATTTTTTCAAGTTAAAAAATTAAGATATATCTGATTATATTGTTTATATAGAGAAAGAGAAATGATGTATTGATGGTATAAATAAAAGTTGTAATAAATATAGTGTCTTTATAATGAGTACAATCTATAAACAAATGTATGTTTACAATGAGTGTATATAAAAAGTATCGTTAGCGTGAGAAAAAAAAAAAAAAGTAAAGGTTACATAATAATAGTAAAATTAATTAGTGAAGTATTTTCAAATGCGTGTATTACTAAGAGAATAGACGTATTGGTGTTATATATTAAAAAAAACTATTTTTAAGCTATCGATATTTTTATGTAGACGAAAATAGTTCTATCGATATTTTAGTAATCGATATTTTTGTAGTGTGCTATATGTAGTATGTAGTGTCGATATTATGGTAGTCGAAAAATATGTTTACGATATTTGTGTAGTCAATATTTTTGTGCATCGATATTGTATGCTCGATAATTTTGTAGTTTTCATGTTAAGTATAGGGTGTCGATATTAGTGATATCGATGTTTGAGACTCGATGTTATAGTAGGTCGATTTTTGTGACATCGAAATTCTGTCAGTGATTCAAAAGCATATGTTTAAGCCTCTATTAGCGGACAACAATACAATTTTCGGATATTTTGGAAGCATCAACATTGGGGTAATACTGAAGAATGTCCAGAGTTCGAATGGTTTAAGAACAGCACCAGTGATGTAATTCTGATGCATGTTGTGCTCCAACGTCTATCTTCAGAATGGAGTTGAGCTGGATAAATGATGTTCACTGACAGGTGGGACTAGGAGAGTCTTTTGGTCGCAGTGATGAGGATTGCTGATCACTTAATGCGCACGTTTTTTTCCGCTGCCCCTTCCATAAACCGTACAAAGCAACACAATCACTGTACGTCTCCACCTCCAAGGCATGCCTTCACTGCTTCTCTGCAGGTTCTTGTCCCCCTTCATGGAAAGATGGGCTTCAATAGCTGCCGCCGTTAAACTTGCAGTGCTCTGCAGATGCACAATTAGTGTAATACACTCTCATCATCTTCCCCGCATTAGCAGCAAATAGACTGGGCTGGAGATTATTTCCAAGGGGGAAGATGCAGCAGGGATGCTAGAATGCCCATTCGAAAATGAAGGTATTTTTCTTTCTTCCTCCTGTTGAATCCTGTGCCTAGATAGAATTGCTGTGAAGATTTGATTTAGCACTGCACGACGAACCGTTTATCTTCTAGTAGGGATAGTTTTTTGTCACAGTCTTGTTTACAAGATGTTTAAAACATTGATGGGTCCAAGAGGTTGCCCAGAGATCCTCAAAGACCAGACGGTCTACTGATTCTGTCAGGTAACTCATAGGTGCACACTCCTTTGAGTGAATTTCATTCCATAGGAGGGAGTTCAGTGTACCTGCTTCGGCCTATAGGATCTTGTGCCAGCACTTGGCGTAGGCGCCTTTGCGGGCGATTTCTTGGTCCTGCAGGCAGAATTCCAGTCTTATTTGGACTGGCAACACATACTTAGGTTTATTGACAATCATCCTAACCGTTCTAGAGACAATTCTGTCTAAAATGTCGGTATCTCTTCCCCTCAGGCACTCCCGTAAGTTATTGCTGGAAGATTTTTGCTTGCCAGACTTGTAGCAGTGGAATAAGGCTTGGGTCTGCAGTTTTCTGTTTAATAGATTTTAAAGCAGCCGCTATTGAGTTGCCTCTTATATTGATCACTTATTTTTGTGTATTAAATGTGCTTTTGTTGTCTAATATCATACCCAAGTACTTGTATTCTTCAACTACTATGGGAAATGTAGTACATGACACCAACAGTGCAGTTAGGGACTGACATGAGCTGAAGAACATAGTACCACCACTGAGACAGTGACTTACAATTTGTTTCTTTATTTCCCCTTTTGCAACATAGATACACCTCTGGGAGGAGAGCCAAGGGAAGATGATAATGACACACAGAAGGAGAAGGTCCAGATGGAGGAAGGGCAGAATGAGGGAACAGCAATTGAGCCATGTACTTCTAATGTCCAGGCAAGTGCTGCATTCAGGTCATCACAGGCTCCAGAGCATGGCATACCAGCAACACAGCAGCAAGCACCATCCCAGTGCACTCTGGTCACCAGGATCCGGGTTCTGCATCTGACACAGCAGTCATGAAGGCAGCTTCAAGATAGTATGCACACTCCCACCCATAATGTAGCAGCCACTCAGGCGGTGTTTGGTGGCCTGGAGCAAGCCATGTTGAAGGTTCAGCGCCTGCAACAAAAACAGATTAGGCTGATCAATTCGAAGCTGAGCCAGGAGTTCCTAAACATTACACAACAAATGGCTGAAAATCAGTCCTGCGTTGAGGCAAAATGTGATGCCTTTACAGGGGCTATTGGGCAGCTGTGCACAGAATTGGCTGAGGAAAGAGGGCAGCAGAGGAGAACGGAGTGCAGCCGGGCACACAGAATGGACTCAATGACTAGGGCAATCGGTAGGCTGGCAACAGCAACAACACAGCACACCAAGTGCACCCTTGCTCTAGCACATAGTAATGGGCCACTACAGTGGTAACGTTGCACGAGGCCTGCAACAAATTACAGCTGCAGTGGAGGCAATCCAAACAAACGTGATTTCTACTGGATGAGCCACAGAGAAAGCAGACAGCGAGGTGTCCAGCCACAGCAGTGTCTCTACTGCAGAAACACCTATGCAGGAGCAAAACAGCTGTCAACAGCCACTAATCCTATGTTGCAGATCCCGACATGCTGGACGTAGAGGCAAGTAATGATTTTTTACACAAATGAGCCTGTTTGCTTGGTTTTTGGTGGTGCAGTAACCACATGACATGTATACTTTCATTTGTTTCTGTGGATTGAGATGGACAGGTTATCCAGCATTGCTTATTGACATGCCCTTCAATTAAAGGGAAATTCTAATTGTTAAGTTCACATTGTGTAGTTTAATTTGTTGTGTGTAGAATGTCAATGGTTATGGCATACCTTTAAAAAAAATGGCTATGTGGTCCCTGTGCCTTCTCCCCACTACTGCTGAGCTTCCCTCGCCTGACTGTTGGGCTGGTGGTCCAGGGTCTGCATATCCCAAGTCCTAATCAGACACCTCCATGGGCAAACCATGCCCGCAGGCAATGTTGTGAAGCATGGCACAGGTTGCCACAATTTTGCAGACTATCCCAGGTGCATACTGCAAGGCTCCACCACTCTTGTGGAGACACCGGAATTCTGATTTTAGGAAGCTAAATTTGCACTCAATGACTGAACTGATGTGTCTATGTGCCCTGTGGTACCGCCTTTCAGGTGCATTGTTGGGAGACAGGTACGGTGTGAGGATCCATGGACGCAGGACATACACACTGTCACCTGGGGGGAGATTTATGATGGTGAAACAACCTGCAAACAGACATTAAAGTGCAAATACATTTCACTGCAGGCATGAAGATTCAGTACCTAGTAGATATCCTTAATCAAAGTCACCTCTTTCTAATTTCTGGTATATGACACTGGGTCTGAAGTTGTATGAGTCATGGTTACTTCCATGATATTTGCAAGAATGTTTGTGATGATGTTTGCGTCACAGACAACTTGGATGTTGGCGGAATGTTTGCTTTTCCTATTACAGAACATGAATTCTATGCGTGAGGGGGGACATATGGGCACATGGGTCCCATCTATGCACCCTATGACCTGTGGAAAGCTCGCTATTCTATAAAATTTCAATTTTGTATTTTCAAGTTCCTCATCATTCCTGGGCAGGTAGGTGTGTTGATGGATGTGGTATAGCATGGCATCTAGGAAATTGTGTAAGAACCGTGAAAGCGCACTCAGCGGCACACCTCCAGCCACTGCAATGATATCTTGGAAGCTACCAGTGGCCAATAGGTGGAGGGAGCCCAACACCTGCACATGTGTGGGGATTGCATTGCTGTGCACAGTTCTGCTTATCAGTTCTGGCTTCAAGGTGTCTGTGAGGTATGGGATGACAGTGCTACTCAGCCTGTACTGGTCCTAAATCTCTTCCTTTGTCTTCTCAAACAATGTCAGTCTGATTCTGAAAATCCTCTCCTGTCTCCACCTCCTATGCTGAACAGCCAGTATCCACATCCTCCTCTCTATCACGTACAGGGCAGCCATTGTGGAAAGATTTCAGATGCCTTCTGGGCCAGATTTTATAGGTAGGGTCTGTTTACCACCTGGTTGTGAATAGTGGCAAATTGCATGTGCAAATGGGCCAATTTGTGAATTTTCGCTATTTGCGATTGATTTGTACATTGTAATTTGCAACTCATACATTGCGAGTCGCTATTTTCAGAACACAAACACAGTTGCATTTTTTGTGAGCGACCTCCGACCCTGCTCACAGGCAGGTCGCTCCCCAAGCTGCTGCACGGCTCTGCCTGCATTGTTTTTGCCTAATCTTGTTTTTTCCCTGTGCCTGCACTTGCTTTCTTGTCCAGACTTGTTTTTTCCCTGTGCCTAACTTGCTTTCTTGCCCAGACTTGTTTTTATTCCCCTGTGCCTGTACTTGCTTTCTTGCCCAGACTTGTTTTTATTCCCCTGTGCCTGTACTTCCTTTCTTGCCCAGACTTGTTTTTTATTCCTCTGTGTCTGTACTCGTTTTCTTGCCTAAACTTGTTTTTTTTCGTCCTGTGACCAGTTCTCCTGCGGTCCACCCATTTATCCCACTGCTGCGTCCCTGTGGCCCCGCCTTCCTGCAATTCCATTCACTGCCCCACTTCCGCCTCCCAGCTGCTCCTCCCTCCCACATTCCCTCATATGGAGGCCACGCAGTGGGCGCGCCGCTGGCACGCGAAAAGGTGCCTAAGGCAAGCTCGTCTACGCCCGTCCGCGCCTGGACCGCGCCCAGCACCAGGACCCCTGGATCCCGCGAACGCCACAACACCTGACACCGCTACGATGCCAAAACCCTCCACATACTCAACACTGGATGATCAAACACCTGCTTCCTGGCCGCCCGAAGCACACCCATGGAGCTTTCAATATCCGGAACTGCAGCTTCACAATCATCGGCCCCACCATGATGCCGACCAGGAAAGAACCCAACCACCTCAGATGCATCCTTCTTAACACCCGCTCCGCCCTCAAACACGTCGTTGAACTCTGAGACCTACTTGACTCAACCTCCCCAGACGTATCCTTCCTGACGGAGAACTGGCTGAACCCCGCCTTGGCACCCGACATAGCCATAGCCGTTCCGGAAGGCTACAAGATCACCCACAGGGACCACACCAACGGAGCAGGAAGGGGAATCGCCATCATCCACAGGAACACTCTTAGAGTCTTGACCAACACCGACGACACCCTCAGCACGGCTGAACACCTGCACTTCCAGCTCTTCACCGACCCCAACACCACCCTCAAAGCAACCTTCATCTACAGACCCCCCAGACCCCGACCTCAGTTCAGCGACTCCATCGCCGACTTCATCAGCAAACACGCCCTCGCCTCCACAGACTACATCCTCCTCGGGGATCTGAACTTCCACCTCGAGAACAACGACAACACCAAATCCACCACCCTCACCGACAACCTAGCCAGCCTCAGACTCAGACAACTTGTCACAACACTTGACCCACTCCACTGGTCACACACTTGACCCCATCTTTTCCGCAAGCCCCCACGTCTCCTTCAACCACACCACCGAACTCCACTGGACCGACCATTGCTGCATCCACTTCACCTTCAAGAAACCCACCACGCACCACTGCACCCAACAGATGCCTCGCCACTGCTGGAGCAAAGTCACCGAAGACCAGCTAACCACCACCCTCGCCCAGATACCACCTGCCGACCCCACCGACACTGCCGCCCGCAACCTAAGAGTGGATCAACGACTGCGCCAACACCCTCGTCCCGATCAAGAAACCCTCCAATAGTCACACCAACAAGAAAGCCAGCTGGTTCACTGAAGACCTCCGGGCCTCCAAGCAAACCTGCCAAAAGGTGGAGAAGATCTGCCTCCGTGAACCAACACCGAACAGCCACGCAGCCCACAAGAACGCCACCCGCAGACATTATCACCTCATCAGATCTGCCAAAAGGGCCCCCTTCAAAAAATCGCCTAGACAACAATGCGCACAACAGCAAAGAGCTCTTCAACATCGTGAAGGAACTCTCCAACCCCAGCTCCAACACCAATGACATTCCACCCTCGCAAGACCTGTGCGACTCGCTGCCCACCTTCTTCCACCGCAAGATCGCAGACATCCACGACAGCTTCAATGCCACGACCGCCCGACAACCACTGAGGCCTCCGCCCCCATGACCACCATCCGCACCAATGGCCTGCTCTCCTGGACCAACATCAACGACGACGACACCAGTAATATAATGAACACCATCCACTCTAAATCTCCGTCAGACCCATCCGCACACCACATCTTCAACAAAGCCAGCACATCCATTGCACCACATCTCCGGAAAGTCATTAAGTTCAAGTTCAAGTTTAAAATTTGTATAGCGCACTACTCACCCAGAGGGTCTCAAGGCGCTTGAGGGAGGGGGGGTGCTTTACTTATCGAATATCCAAGTTTTTAGTTGCTTTCTGAAGGAGAGGTGGTTCTGTGTAAGGCGGAGGCAGGTGGGGAGAGAATTCCAGGTCTTGGCCGCTAAGTAGGAGAAAGATCTTCCCCCCATAGTGGATCTTTGGATGCGTGGAATTGCGGCGAGGGCTTGATTGGACGATCGTAGTTGGCGGGTGGGGGTGTAAAAGGACAGGCGCGTGTTGAGGTATTCGGGTCATAGGTCATAGAGGGCTTCGTGTGCGTGGGTGAGGAGACGGAACGTTATTCTCTTGTTGAAGGGGAGCCAGTGGAGGTCTTTTAGGTGACCAGAAATGTGAGCTTAGCGGGGGATGTCTAGGATGAGTCTGGCTGAGGTGTTTTGGATGCGTTGGAGTTTTTTCTGTAGTTTGGCTGTGGATCCGGCGTAAAGGGTGTTTCCGTAGTCCAGTCCGCTTGTGACCAGTGCATGGGTGACCGTCTTTCGTGTTTCGGTGGGGATCCAACTGAAGATTTTTCTGAGCATACGTAGGATGATGAAGCATGATGATGAGATGGCGTTGACTTGTCTGGTCATCGAGAGGGAGGAGTCCAGGATGAAGCCCAGGTTACGTGCGTGGTCGTTGGTATGGGTGCGTTTCCCAGGGCCGGTGGCCATCATGAGTCGTCCCAGGCGGAGGGGGATGAACCTAAGATGACGTTTTGTCCGAGTTCAGTTTTAAACGGCTATTCTTCATCCATTCGGCTACTTCTTTCATCCCTTCGTGTAGGTTGATTTTGGCGGTGTTTGGGTCTTTGGTGAGGAAGAGGATCAGCTGGGTGTCGTCTGCGTAGGAGATGATGTTGAGGTTGTGTTTGCGCGCGTTGGATGCGAGGGGACTCATGTATACGTTGAAGAGGGTGGGACTGAGTGATGATCCTTGTGGTACGCCGCAGATGACTTCGGTGGCCTCTGATCTAAAAGGGGGGAGGCGGACTCTCTGGGTTCTTCCGGCGAGGAACGAGATGATCCAGTCCAATGCTTTTCCTTGTATTTCGACGTTGCTAAGGCGTTGTATAAGGGTGCTATGACAGACTGTGTCGAAGGCTGCGGAGAGGTCAAGTAGGATGAGGGCAGCTGTTTCTCCGTTGTCCAGTAAAGTTCGAATGTCGTCTGTTGCTGCGATGAGGGCGGTCTCGGTGCTTTGTTTGGCTCGGAAGCCGGACTGTGAAGGGTCAAGGGATTTGTTGGATTCGAGGAAGGCGGCGAGATGACTGTTGACGGCTTTCTGAATGACTTTGGCAGGGAAAGGGAGGAGCGAAATGGGCGGTAGTTCAGTGGGGTCTGCTGTGGGTTTCTTCAGGAGGGCGCTGAGTTCGGCATGTTTCCAACTTTCCGGAAAGGTAGCGGTGTTGAGGGAGCAGTTGATGACATCTCGGAGATGGGGAGCGATCAAGGAGTCTGCTTTGTTGAAAATATGGTGGGGACATGGGTCAGTTGGCGATCCTGAGTGGATGGAGTTCATCAGGCGGATGGTGTCTTCAGTGGTGATAGGGTTCCAGGCGCAAAGGTTGTTAGAGGGGGGTTTTAGTTCGGAGGTAGGTGAGGTGGACTGGTCTCCAAAGCTGTTATGTATGTCAGCGATTTTGTTGTGGAATTACGAGGCTAGAGAGTCGCAGAGGTCTTGGGAGGGAGTGATGTCGTTGGTGCCGGCGGTGGGGTTGGTGAACTCTTTGACGATGTTGAATAGTTCCTTGCTGTTGTGGGCGTTGTTGTCGAGTCGATCCTTGAAAGCTGATTTCTTGGTGGATCGGATCAGTTGGTGGTGTTTGCGGGTGGCGTTCTTGAAGGAGGCCAGGTTGTCAGTGGTTGGGTTTTTTCGCCAGGCTTTCTCGAGGGTACGACAGATCTTCTTGGATTTCTTAAGGTCATCATTGAACCAGGGGGCTTTCTTGCTACCTTACCTGATTTGATTGTTTTTCAAGGGTGCTAATTCGTCTGCGCTGTGGGTGATCCATTGTGTGAGGTTGGTGGCTGCTTGGTTTGGGTCCGATGATTTGGCCGGAGGGTTTTGGTGAAGCGATGTGAAGAGCTGGTCGGTGGTAATTTTGTTCCAGTTTCTGCGGGGAATTGGTTGTGGGTGGTTGTGGGTCGTACTCTTTTTGTAGTTGAAGTGAACGGAGCTGTGGTCCGTCCAATGGAGAGCTGTTGTGTGATTGAAGGAGATGTGCTTGCTGGAGGTGAAGATTGGGTCGAGTGTGTGCCCGGCATAGTGGGTGGGGGTGTCAACAAGTTGTTTAAGTCCGAGATTGGCGAGGTTGTCCAGAAGGGTGGTGGCGTTGCTGTTGTTGTTCTTTTCAAGGTGGAAGTTGAGGTCTCCCAGTAGAATGTAGACCTCGGAGGGGAGGGCGTGTGGGCTGATGAAGTCAGTGATGTCTTCGGTAAATTGTGTGCGGGGTCCTGGTGGCCTGTAGATGAGGGTGCATCTGAGTGTGGTCTTGGGGCCGGTGTGGATCTGGAAGTGAAGGTGTTCGGCGGCTGCGAGGTTATCGTCGGAACTGGTCGTGATGCGGATGGTGTTCTTATGGACGATGGCGATGCCTCCTCCTGTTTAGTTGATGCGGTCCTTTCGTATGATCTTGTAGCCGTCCGGGATGGCTATGGCGATGTCGGGCGTTGATGAGGCGTTCATCCGTGTTTCTGTAAGAAAGGCGACGTCCGGCGATGTGGTGTCGAGTAGGTTCCAAAGTTCGATGGCGTGTCTGTGGACCAAGCGGGTGTTGAGCAGGATGCACTTCAGGTGGTTGGTGTGGGAGCTCTGTTTGGAGTTTGTGGATTTGATGTGGGTCCTGATGCAGTCGAACTTGCAGGAGTGGCAGGTGAAGGGACCATGGGTGTGTTCTGGGGCTGCTTGGTGGCAGTTTGGGAGTCAGCCAGGGTTAAGTGCTGAGAGGGTTGAGGCGTCGTACGTTATGCGTACGTTATGCGGGTGGAGTGGTATTTGCGGGGACCAGGGGGTCGAGCACGGTCCAGGCACGGACGGGCGAAGAGGGGCTTACCTTTGCCGCGCCTTCGGCGCGCATAGGGCTCGCGCGCTGCGCATGAACGCTGCGCGTGAATGCTGCGCGTAAGCTGCTCTGACATAAGTGGATAGTGGGGGGATGGAGCGAGGGAGGGTCAGCTGGGAGGCGGGAGCGGGGTGGAGGGACGGGCTGGGAGGCACAACAACAAAATGGCAGCAAAGCAAAAGCGAAACAGGACAAGGTTGGGGCACGAGCTGCAATGTCGCTATGATGTGGGCAGAGGCACCGACACAATCAGGCACAATTCAATTAAGAGGCAATGCGAACTTTGCAGTGAAGCGCTACAAGTTAAGAGAGCCACAATTAAAAATAGACGCTATGCGGGCTATGCAAGTATAGCGCTACACTGTAATCAGGCACTAATATATATAAATGCAGGCAATGAAAGCAAAGCGCTACGCTATAAACAGGCACTAATATAATAACAAGCAAAGAGAGCAGAGCACTACGATACCAGGTGATCAGGGAGACCAGGGAGCGTGGGGGAGCAACCGCTTCTGCACGAGTCAGGACGGTCACAGCGCTGGAGCCTACGGGTAAGTTCTTTCCTATCAGTGGGAGGGAGGGTCAGCTGGGAGGTGGGAGCGGGTGGAGGGACGGGCTGGGAGGCACAACAACAAAATGTTAGCACAGCAAAAGCGAAACAGGACGAGGTTGGGGCACGAGCTGCAATATCGCTATGATGTGGGCAGAGGCACCGGCACAATCAGGCACAATTCAATTAAGAGGCAATGCGAACTTTGCAGTGAAGCGCTACGAGTTAAGAGAGGTACCATTCAAAATAGACGCTATGTGGGCTATGCAAGTATAGCGCTACGCTGTAATCAGGCACTAATATATATAAATGCAGGCAATGAGAGCAAAGCGCTACGCTATAAACAGGCACTAATATAATAGCAAGCAAACAGAGCAGAGCACTATGATACCAGGTGATCAGGGAGACCAGGGAACGTGGGGGAGCGACCGCTTCTGCACGAGTCAGGACGGTCACAGCGCTGGAGCCTACGGGTCAGTTCTTTCCTATCAGTGGGAGGTAGGGTCAGCTGGCAGACGGGAGCGGGCTGGGAGGCACAACAACAAAATGGCAGCAAAGCAAAAGCGAAACAGGACGAGGTTGGGGCACGAGCTGCAATGTCGCTATGATGTAGGCAGAGGAACCAGCACAATCAGGCACAATTCAATTAAGAGGCAATGGGAACTTTGCAGTGAAGCGCTACGAGTTAAGAGAGGCAAAATTCAAAATAGACGCTATGTGGGCTATGCCAGTATAGCACTACGGTGTAATCAGGTACTAATATATATAAATGCAGGCAATGAGAGCAAAGCCCTACACTATAAACAGGCACTAATATAATAACAAGCAAAGAGAGCAGAGCACTACGATACTAGGTGATCAGGGAGACCAGGGAGAGTGGGGGAGCGACCGCTTCTGCACGAGTCAGGACGGTCACAGCGCTGGAGCCTACGGGTTAGTTCTTTCCTATCAGTGGGGGGGAGGGTCAGCTCGGAGGTGGGAGCGGGGTGGAGGGGCGGGCTGGGAGGCACAACAACAAAATGGCAGCAAAGCAAAAGCGAAACAGGACGAGGTTTGGGGCACGAGCTGCAATGTCGCTATGATGTGGGCAGAGGCACTGGCACAATCAGGCACAATTCAATTAAGAGGCAATGTGAACTTTGCAGTGAAGCGCTACGAGTTAAGAGAGGCACAATTCAAAATAGACGTTATGTGGGCTATGCAAGTATAGCGCTACGCTGTAATCAGGCACTAATATATATAAATGCAGGCAATGAGAGCAAAGCGCTACGCTATAAACAGGCACTAATATAATAACAAGCAAAGAGAGCAGAGCACTATGATACCAGGTGATCAGGGAGACCAGGGAGCTGGAACCACGCCGAGATCAACTCAAGAAACCGAAGGCGGACCCCAAGGACCTCAAGAACTTCCGGCCCATCTCCCTGCTCCCGTTCCCGGCAAAAGTCATCGAGAAGACCATCAACGAACAACTGACTGCTACCTCAAGGAGAACAACATTCTGTACCCTTCCCAGACTAGGTTCCGCAGCA
Organism: Lissotriton vulgaris; assembly: GCF_964263255.1. Lineage (NCBI taxonomy): Eukaryota > Metazoa > Chordata > Amphibia > Caudata > Salamandridae > Lissotriton > Lissotriton vulgaris. The sequence continues at coordinate 497,883,334 of NC_141691.1, forward strand.
ACCACAGCACCGAGACTGCCCTCATCACTGCCACCGATGACATCAGGTCCCTGCTGGAAAACAGAGAAACGGCGGCCCTCATCCTCCTGGACCTGTCAGCCGCCTTCAACATGGTCTGCCACCACACACTACGAACATGCCTCCACAACGCGGGGATCCAAGAGAAGGCCCTGGACTGGACCACCTTCTTACTCTCCGGCAGAACACAGAGCGTCTGCCTTCCCCCCTTCCGCTCCAAAGCCAACTAGATCATCTGCGGAGTACCCCAGGGCTCATCCCTCATCCCAACTCTGTTTAACATCTACATGGCACCGCTCGCCCATGGCGCCCGTCAGCACAACCTCAACATCATCTCCTACGCCGATGACACCCAGCTGATCCTCTCCCTCACCAAGGACCCCCACACTTACAAAACCAACCTTCACGAAGGAATGAAGGTCGTCGCTGAATGGATGAGGAAGAGCCGACTGAAGCTGAACTTGGACAAGACAAAGGTCCTCATCCTCGGATCCACCCCTTTGACCTGTGACGACTCCCGGTGGCAAACCACACAGGGAACCGCTCCAACATCCACCAACCACGCACGCAACCTAGGGGTCATCCTCGACTCCACCCTCTCCATGACTAAACAGGTCAACGCCGTCTCCTCCTCCTGCTTCAATACCCTCTGCATGCTCCCCAGGATCAACAAGTGGATCCCCACTGAAACGAGAAGTACGGTCACCCAGGCCCTCGTCAGCAGCAGGTTGGACGACGGAAACGCCCTCTACGCAGGAGCCTCAGCCAAACTCCTGAGACGGCTCCAACGCATCCAAAACACCTCTGCACAACTGATCCTCGACATCCATTGCTGCAGCTACATCACACCCCACCTGAGAGACCTGCACTGGCTCCCGGTCAACAAGAGGATAAGCTTCAAGCTCCTCACCAACGCACACAAGACACTCTACAACACCGGACCAACGTACCTAAACAGACGACTCAGCTTCTACACACCCACTCGCCAGCTCCACTCTGCCGAACTCGCCATAGTCCCCCGCTTCCGAAGAGTGACCTCTGGCTGCAGATATTTCTCCCACTGCGTCGCTAAGACCTGGAACTCCCTCCCCATCCACCTACGGCTGACCCAAGACCTGCTGACCTTCAGAAAACTCATCAAGACCTAGCTTTTCGAGCAGTAGCAGCATTCCCCACCCCAGCGCCTTGAGACCCTCAGGGGTGAGTAGTGCGATTTACTAATGATATGAATGATTGATTGATCGTGAGTCGGTATTCGTTCGCATCCCAATTTTGAAATTTGCAAGTACCTTTGGTACATTGAGCACAACTATTTTTGCATACGCAAATCGTTTTGCGACCATTTTGCACTGCGCAAAATGGTTGTACATCTGGCCCTCAGTCCTTTAAGTCCCAATCTACCACAGGAGTACACTTCTAAAGTCCCCCTAAGACCTCAGGGGAGGTACTCAGAGACTCACAGGTTGTCAGGCACAGGCCAACTGCAGGATTCAGTCCAGTTGCACTGGCCAGCTTGTAGCGTGGCTCTGTGTATTCTCCATTTCAGATTCAACTCCTTAAGTTGGTGTATCTTTCACGGGGTGCCCTTTGCCACACTTTTTACTTTCTGCTAATGCAGGAATGTGCTGTATGTGTATTAGTAATAGGTACTGACACCCTGTAGTCTGTACAGTTTAGTTCAGGGTTGTGCATGAAGAACCCAATGACACTGTATTGTTTCTGTTCTGTTGCTCTAGGAGACACTTTATTTTAGATAAACAAAGCCAAACAAGCTGTTTTGCGCCTCTACCTCAGTTGATAACAGGGTTTTATTCTAAAAACAGCTTTTATACTAATCCTCTTGGAGAGGAGCATTTCCATGCTGGGAATCATTACGGAACGGGTGCAGACTGTGACTGAGAGGGAGCCCTGATGATTCTTACCTCCATCCGGATAAGGAAAATAACTTGTGCGCTGCGACCGGCTTCCAGATACTTAAGACTGAGGTATGGGGGTTAAACTATATCAAATGATCTACAGAAAATGCTATCGATATGCTCTCTTAGTATGGTGTAGATGCAGATAGGAGTAGGCAGACTATAGGAAAGTGGGTTCTTGGTAAGGGTAATATGCACCTACCACTAGCAATAAGGCCACCAACACAGTATAGGGTTCAGTAAAGGTCTCAGTAACTTAGCCCCTTGCTCAGCCTTTGGTAGCTGACAATGAACAATGAGTCCTAACTTAGGAGACAGAAGTGAAACTGGAGATGTGAACTTTTAAAGATTAACCACTTTACAGTGCTTAGAAACATATATCACCACTCTAGGACATCTAGGACCGGGGCCAAGTCATAGTTTGAGGCCAATCGCGATGGAGCATGTTTGGATTCACTAAGCAGGAGGCTCTAGTTGTGGGCGTGGCTATGCCGTGTACGGGATGGCCGCATGGAGGTGAAGCTCTCCCGGCCGTAGCGCCTAATCGCTACTATCCCGGACTTCCATGAGGTCACAGCATCCGAAAACTTGAAGAACAATCCTGCAGGCAGCTCAGATGTCTGCAGCAGTGCACCGGAGATCTGGGCAGCGGTGAGCGAACTACGGACAGCGATATTTCTATTCGGAGCGCCTGGGCAAAGTGGCAGCCACCAGGATCCTGACTGGGGAGGCGGCCATGGTGAAGTGAGGACACAGCCGACTGGCGGCAGGAGGAAGGTGCTGTAGGTTTGTACATCCTGCAGCGCACCTGGGGCTCAGCAACAACCACCGGCAGCTCCCACGAGGTGCAGGGACTCCGCTGGCCTCCCATATTGCGCTTGCAACAGCCCTGGGAACTACGAGTGCTGGCAACATGCAGCGGCAGGCCCACAGTACATGGCACGGGGCTCTAAACCTGGCTCTGACTCTACCTGCCTGCGGCACTCCCGGGGCCACAAGAAGCAACGCGGAGCCCCAGCGCTTGAATGCATATGTGGCGCCTCCTCCCCCTCCACCTGAGACCCCTGCTTGCTGATGGCGTCACGCATGGCCTTGCCCTACCGGCTGCCGGGCGGAACAATGAGAGTGCACCTCGGGCCCCACTTGCCAACTCGGAGGTATCGGAGCAAAAGAGGCCTCCAAACTGCATAGCAACATTATTGGCCCCCACATACTACAGTTGGGTAGACACTCTCTTGGCTGCCTTCACAACTGGGTAAGCATAAGCAGAGACCCGACTGGGACCCGGCTGGTGGTACGCCGGGTCTGGTTGTGGGTGCAGCGTACCTTCAACGGAGGCAGAGAAATCTCCAGCCTTACAACATCTGGGGAGGGCGCCCCCCAGCATCACATCACAGGCTACTCAACGACCTGAGCACCCTCTTGCCTTCACCAGTTCACCCACCAGTGTAGATGCGGCATGGGCCGCAAGGACCCTAAGCAATGCGTCCTGCCCTTTGAGAAACTTGCAGAACCTTCTAGAGACCAGCCGGGAGACATGGCGGATGGTGGGAATCCTCATTTTACCTCGGCAGACAACCCAAGCCAATTACACCCACTGCTGTTGGAAATGAGAGCAGGGTTCAAGGGGCTAGATGTCCGCTTTGACTCTCTAGAAAAGCACATAACAGATCTTGGCGCGAAACTCCAGGTAAACGATCGCCGACTTGATGTCGTTGAGTCCTGCACATCAGACCTAGAAGACGGAATGGGGCAAGCAGTGAAGAAGATAGACTGCATGTAACGGATCCTAAAGGAAGTCATGATGAAAAACGAGGATTTTGAGGCGCGCAGTTGCCTTAATAACATTCGCCTGGTGGGTGTGGTGGAATCCACTGCGACAGGCCGCATGGTCAACTTAGTGGAGATGATCCTCACTGACCTGTTTGGGAAGGAAGCTTTTACTCCTGGCTTTGTAGTGGAGCGCGCCCACAGGTCATTTGGCCCTCGCCCCAACCTGGGCTGCCCACCCAGGCCCAATATTGCGTGAATAATGAACTTTCGCGACACAGACACAGCACTGCGGCTGGCTCGTGAGCATGGCGAACTTTCCTGGCATGGCTCTAGACTGTCGTTGTATCCAGACTTCACGACCATGGTCCAAGACACAAGGAGGAAATACCTAGGGGTCAAAGCTACTCTGAAGAATCTATGGCTGAAATATGGCATGCTTTATCCGACCAGGTTGAGAGTGGAGGTGAATGGTCGTGTTCGAATTTTTGAAAATCCCATGGAAGTGCAGGAATTTTGCTGCAATTATAAACTTAACAACAAGCGCCCTTCGGAAGCAGACACTGCTGCGCCTCCGCATAGTGGCTCTGCTACCAGTGGGGACTTGTTCTCGAACTCTGGGCATTGCTGTCTGCTGGTCACTCGCTACCTGACACTACACAGCGCATTTGAGATGTTAATGTAGACCACCGGGACTTTATACATTGAGGGGCAGATGTATCATCCGTTTTTTTTGTCGCAAACGCTGCGATTCGGAAAATAGTAGCGTTTGCGACAAAAAAAACGGGATTTGGAATGTATCATGCAAAAAGCCTTGCAATATTAAGGAATCGCTAATTTAGCGATTCCTTAATATTGCGAGGCTTTTAAGAAATAGCAAATTGCGATTTAAGATTTGAAATGTATCAAGCATTTCAGTGTTGCGATTTTTGACTAAGAATTTGCAAATTACCATCAACTTGTAGTTGGTGGTAACTTGCGAATTCTTTTCAAAAAGCACTTTTTTTAAATTCTAAAGGTGCCATATGACGCTCATACATGCCCTTAGGGCATGTATGTGCGCCATATGCGTGCACATATCAAATTCAGGGGTGCAGCAGGGTGTCCTAAGACACCCTTGCACCCTTGAAATTATTCTCAATTTGCGATTAGCTAATTGCTAATCGCAAATTGAGTATAATTTTACATTCATTCCTATGGGCCTCCTGGCCCATAGAAATGAATGGGAAATTATTCCTTAATTGCGATTAGCAATTTGCTTATCGCAATTAAGGAATTCTAAGGAATCGCCAATAAATAGCGAAATTCTACATACATACCATTTTGCACTTCTCAAATAGCGATTCCTTAACAATCGCTATTTGAGAAGTGCAAAATGGTATCTTGATACATCTGCCCCTGAGTATAATATTTGTTGAGGCTGCTAGGCCGTGGAAAGCGATACACCCCCCACTTTGGTGTGCACCTAAGTGATCGTATTGGAGATGTTTGATGGTACCGCTTTGGTTTCACTGTTGGTTATTTTTGTAATGCCATTGGTACTAATGCATGTTTTTGCAATGATGGTATTGCCTCTCCGGATGTGCATGAAGGCTGAGCGGGGTAGAGGGGAGGGGTATTGTTCAGATTGCATTGCACTGGTGCTATGATTCCTTTGTTTGTGTCCACAAAATCTGGGTACTGTGCTTTGTTACTCTTTGCTCATACGTTTTTCTTTTTCAAATGGGACAGTTAGGTTATAACTCAGGCCCATCGTATGCCACATTAGCGGCGTGGAATGTCCGAGGCTTAAATGGCAAGCGCAAAAAGGGTTAGATTGTCCATTATTTGCTCAGGCACGGGGTGGACGTGGCCTTTTTACAGGAGATGCACCTTCCCAACGGCAATCGGGCCTGTTCGCCTCCTCCTGGGGCCCGAACAGATTCTTTGCTAACTATAGTATTTAGGTTAGGGCACGCCATCCTTATGCACAAGCGACTCTCTTTTAAGTGTCACTCTGTTACCTATGACACTGAAGGCAGGTTTGTAATAGTGGTGGGAATGTTGTTCAGTCATAAGATAGCATTGGTATGTTTATATGGCCCGGATAATGATTCCCCTGATTTTTATTATGCATTACTATCCAAATTGCTGCAACTCGGCTCCATGCCCCTGATGTTAGAGGGCGACTCCAATATCACCTTGCACCTGCCCACTCACAGTACCTCTACTGCCCCAGACCCCAAGCCTCGAGCTCGTAAAGCCCTGCACTCTGCAAAGGAACACTTCTCGCTCCTAGACATCGGCCCGGCGCGTGACCCGAGCCACACCACCTACACCCATTATACCAGTTCCCATGACACCTGGAACAGACTGGATTATTGATTGGCTACACCAGACATTTCTAGATGGTTCCATGAAATTCAAACGCTACCCAGAACATATTCAGACCACTTCCCCGTGCTGCTCTCCCTGATGGTGCCACGCCCTGAGGGCTTTGGGAGGCAGTGGAGGTTCCCCCACAGGGCTCAGGAGGATGAGGTTTTTAGGAAGGAAGTGCAGAACGCAATTGAAGAATACTTTACACTTAACACTGGGTCAGTGGATACAGAGGAAGTGCTATGGGAGTGCTTTAAGGCTTACATTAGGGGTGTGTGCACGGCCAAATGCTCCGGAGTGCTACAAGATATTCGTGGTACTCTGACCCGTGTGGAGGGTGAGATTGGTGTCCTAGACGCTGCACAAAAGGTGGCAATAGACCCAGCATATGGCGACAAAGAGGTCAGCTTTACTTCTGGAATACAGGGAGATGACAGAGAGGGAAATTCTATATATGGAGAAGTACCACAATGCTAAGGTTTACGGAGAGGGGGACCGCCCTGGTAGGCTTCCGGCAAAAATGGTTAGAACCCCTTACACGAAAGCCTACATCACTGAACTGCAGTCACCCAGCGGGACAACACATCAGTGACCCTGTAGGCATACAGCAAGAATTTCTCACCTATTCCAAGACACTATACTCCACCCTACTGCTCAAGAGGCCTATTTAGCAGAAGTGGGGCTTGTATATCTTGAGAAAGTTATGCAGGACTTTTTAGCCATACCCATCACTGTGGAAAGCATAGATGAAGCCATTTCCTCCTTGAACTCTTCTACTGCCCCCGGGCTGGATGGGATCACTGGGGAATTTTACAAGGAATACAAGGAACTCTTGATGCCTCATCTATTGGATATGTATGCTGAAGCTCTGGAGAAGCAGGTCCTCCCACCTACTCTCCGCAAGGCAGTTATTATATTACTTCCCAAACCCGGGAGGAACCCGTTACTATGCGGCTCTTATGTCCCCCTGTCCCTCCTCAACTTAGACTATAAAATGCTAGCTAAGGCATTAGCATGCTGTCTCTCGCTCCTGATGGAATCCATAGTCTCCCCAGCTCAGTCGGGTTTCATACCCCATCATTCCACTGCTTTTAACCTCCGTACACTGTTTAACACCCTACACAGGCTAGACCCGGACACCCCCGCAGCAGAGATCTTACTAGACACTGAAAAGGTCTTCGACTCCTTGGAATGGCCCTTTTTTCTTTCTATAATGCAATGAATGGGTATGCTGCCGGGCTTCATAGCCACCACAGCCCTAATATATAGTCAGCCCACTGCTTGACTCCGACTTAACGGCACTCTATCTGCCCCTTTTCCCTATCTCGAGATACTAGGCAGGGTTGCCCGTTGTCTCCCCTATTGATCATATTGGCGATGGACCCCCGAGTGAGGCACTTCCAGGAGAAACATCTGCACAGAGCCCTACGATTCCGTACAGGACCGTTGCTGGTCTCCCTTTATGCAGACGATACAATCCTCTATGTCCATGACCCCCAGACTAATTTGGATCCCCTCATACAAGAAATTCTGCGCTTTGGCACATATTCTGGTCTGGGAATCAACTAGCATAAATCTGTTATCTTTCCTCTCACGAAGAGCACAACTCTATGGACACTGGAATTCCCACTGGAGTGGTGCTCGGACTCAGTGAAGTACCTGGGGGTGCAAATTCTTCGCCGAAATTATGGGGTGGCTATCTCTAAGTTGGAGGCACAAATAGATCATTGGTTGAAACTCCCACTTTCCATGGCAGGATGAGTAGCCCTCATTAAAATGATAATCCTCCCAAAGTTCTTATATTTATTTCACAATATCCCGATTCCCTTCACAAATACATTTTTTAGCACACTTCGTACTCAGTTGATCAGACTGGTCCGGGACGCTAAGACACCTAGGGTTAGATGGCAAGTCATGACACCTCCTTGCTCCAGGGGAGGGTACGGTGTTCCTGACCTGCAGCTGTACTATCTGGTGGCGCAGTGCAGTTTTGCGCAGGCGTGGTATCATCCGGGCGCCACGATCACTTTTCTGAGATCGGAATCAGATTTTGTCCTTCCAGACACGCTAGCCGCAGTTCTGCCCGTCGGTGTCCCGCGAGACCGTACTGATATACAACTGGTCTCCACGACTAGCTGAGCATGGGCCAGGCTGGGGCGTCTCACGAACACCCAGATGGTATATTCCTCCAACATGCCACTCCCAAACACTAAATTACTGCTGATAACAGGGGAAAAGCTTATACAGAAGACCTGCACAAAGTTTGGTATTGCCAAAATGAAAGATTTTTTTCCTGCTGGCCATGTATTTAACGCGGAGGACGCGTCCATTTTTCCGAATGCTACGTTCATGGATAGGTTTGTACTTGCCAGGCTTCGATCAGCCCTGCGGGCCAGGTTCCCTGACTTCCCACTGGAGCCTCCGTCTTTTCTGCCGCTTACAATGGTTATAGGTATTACCAGGGGGGTCCATTTGATTTTGCAACTTTATAAAACCTGTGCTGACTTGATCCAGATCGATGATAGCAGAGTGCGGAGTGCATTGGAAGCAGATTTAGGCAACTAGATATCTGACGAACAATTTACAGCAAGCTGCCTGGAGACAAAAACAGTATCCATAAACAGCAGACACAAGTTGATCCACTTCAAGTTTTTGCGACGAATGTATGTCTCTCCAGTCAGAGCACACAAGATAGACCCTAATACACCCCATCAATGTCGGAGATGTCAATCCCCTCAAGCTGATTTTGCACACCTCGCCTCGACATGCCCACGTATACACACATATTGGGTGGAAGTTCACCACACATTGAGCAAGATCATTCAGTTTCAGGTATACCCTCTACCCGAGATCGCACTCCTGGGATATGTTGTGCAGCTCCCTCTCAAGGTTAGACGTTTGGCCGCTTTCACCTTGCTATTGGCCAAAAGAGAAATAGTCAAGTCAAGTCAAGTCAGAGAATTTATATAGCGCACTACATACCCGGAGGGTCTCAAGGCGCTTAGGGAGGGGAGGGCGCTTACTTGTCAAATATCCACGTTTTAAGTTGCTTTCTAAAAGCTAGGTGGTTCTGGGTAAGGCGAAGGTAGGTGGGGAGTGAGTTCCATGTTTTAGCTGCCAGGTATGAGTAGGATCTGCCTCCCATGGTGGTCTTGTTGATGCGGGGAACAGTTGCGAGGGCTTGGCTGGAAGAACGTAGTTGGCGGGAGGGGGTGTAGAAGGACAGTCGTGAGTTGAGGCATTCTGGTCCGATGTCGTAGAGTGATTTGTGTGCGTGGGTTAGCAGTCGGAAAGTGATCCTCTTATTGACGGGTAGCCAGTGGAGGTCTTTCAGGTGGCCAGAGATGTGTTCGTTACGTGGGATGTCTAATATGATCCTGGCTGAGGCGTTTTGGATTCTTTGGAGTTTCTTCTGGAGTTTAGCGATAGTACCTGCGTAGAGGGTGTTTCCGTAGTCCAGTCGGCTCGTGACCAGAGCATGGGTGACAGTTTTTCTGGTTTCGGTGGGGATCCAGCGAAATGTTTTTTTGAGCATGCGAAGAATGTTGAAGCAGGATGAGGATACGGCGTTGACTTGTCTGTTCATTGAGAGTGAAGAGTCCAGGATAACGCCTAGGTTCCGTGCGTGGTCTGTCAGGATGGGTGCTTTTCCAAGGGCTTCCGGCCACCAAGAGTCGTCCCATGCAGAGGGGGATGTACCTAGGATGAGGACTTCTGTTTTATCTGAGTTCAGTTTCAGACGGCTTTGTTTCATCCATTCGGCAACTTCTTTCATTCCTTCGTGTAGGTTTGTTTTGGCGGTGCTGGGGTCATTGGTGAGAGAAAGGATCAGTTGAGTGTCATCCGCGTAGGAGATGATGTTGAGGTTGTGTTGGTGAGCGATGGCCGCAAGGGGGCTCATGTATACGTTGAAGAGAGTGGGACTGAGTGAGGATCCTTGTGGTACGCCACAGATGACTTCAGTGGCTTCGGATTTGAATGGTGGAAGGCGGACTCTCTGGGTTCTTCCGGTGAGGAATGAGGTGATCCATTTGAGTGCTTTTCCTTGTATTCCGATGTTTCTGAGGCGTTGTAAAAGGGTACTGTGGCAGACTGTGTCGAAGGCTGCAGAGAGGTCGAGGAGGATGAGGGCGACTGTGTCTCCATTGTCCAGTAGAGTTCGAATGTCGTCTGTTGTTGCGATGAGGGCGGTCTCAGTGCTGTGTTTTGCTCTGAAGCCAGATTGTGAGGAGTCGAGGGATTTGTTGGCTTCGAGGAAGGCGGCGAGTTGGTTGTTGACAGCTTTCTCGATGACTTTAGCTGGGAAAGGAAGGAGCGAGATGGGGCGGTAATTTTTGAGTTCGGTGGGGTCAGCTGTGGGTTTTTTCAGAAGGGCGGTGAGTTCAGCGTGTTTCCAGCTTTCCGGGAAGGTGGCGGAGTTGAAGGAGCAGTTGATGACGTCTCGGAGGTGCGGTGCTATGACTGAGTCTGCTTTGTTGAAGATGTGGTGAGGACATGGGTCTGTGGGGGATCCTGAGGGGATAGAGTTCATCAGGCGGATGGTGTCCTCAGTGGAGATTGGGTTCCAGTCGTTAAGAGCGTTCAAGGGGGAAGAATGTTCAGCATATGGTTGGGTGGGTTGGTCTCCGGGTCGGTTGTCGAAGCTGTTGTGGATGTCTGCAATTTTGTTGTGGAAGAATAAAGCCAGGGAGTCGCAAAGGGCTTGAGAAGGGGTGATGTTGTTGGAGTTGGCCGAGGGGTTGGTAAATTCCTTGACGATGTTGAAAAGTTCCTTGCTGTTGTGGGCGTTGTTGTCTAGTCGATCCTTGAATGCTGTTTTCTTGGCCTTTCGGATTAGTTGGTGGTGTGTGCGGGTGGCGTTTTTGAAGGCGTCCTTGGTGCTAGTGGTTGGGTCTTTTTTCCAGGCCTTTTCAAGGGAGCGGCAGAGTTTCTTGGACTTCTTAAGATCATCGTTGAACCATGAGGCCTTCTTGCTGCCAGGTTTGCGTTGACGTTTTTTCAGTGGTGCTAGGATGTCGGCGGTGTTGGATAACCATAGGGTGAAGTTGGCGGCGGCTTGGTCTGGGTTAGAAGAGTGGGCTGGGGTGTTTAGAAGGAGCGATGAGGAGATCTGGTCGATGGTGATTTTGTTCCAGTTTCTTTGCAGAGTTGGTTGGAGGTGGTTGGTGAGTTTCAGCTTGTTGTAGGTGAAGTGAACGCAGCTGTGGTCAGTCCAGAGGAGATCCGTAGTGTGGCTGAAGGAGACATGATTGCTGGAGGTGAAGATGGGGTCGAGTGTGTGACCTGCGATGTGGGTGGGGGAAGTGACCAGTTGTTTAAGTCCGAGGTTGGCGAGGTTGTCCAAGAGGGTGGTGGTGTTGCGGTCGTTGTTTTTTTCAAGGTGAAAGTTGAGGTCTCCCAGAAGGATGTAATCTTTGGAGGGGAGCGCGTGTGGAGTGATGAAGTCCGTGATGTCTTCACTGAATTTTGCGCGGGGTCCTGGTGGTCTGTAAAGGAGGGTGCCTCTGAGTGTGGTCTTGGGGTCGATGTGGATCTGGAAGTGAAGGTGTTCAGAGTTGGCGAGGTTGACGTCAGAGCTGGTTGAGATGTGGATTGATTTTTTATGGACGATAGCGATTCCTCCTCCTGTGTGGCCGGTACGGTCCTTGCGAGTGATCTTATAGTCTTCAGGGATGGCAATGGTGATGTCTGGGGCGGAGGAAGCGTTCATCCATGTTTCTGTTAGGAAGGCGATGTCTGGAGAGATGGTGTCTAGTAGATTCCATAGGTCAATGGTGTATCTGTGGACCGATCGAGTGTTGAGAAGGATGCATTGTAGGTGGTTGGGGTCAGGAATCTGTGGTGTGGTTGTAGCGGAGATGTTGTCGGTGCCGATGAATTTGCAGGAGTAGCAAGAGAAAGGTCCATGGGTGTGTCCAGGGGCGGCTTGGACGCAGTTGGGGGCGCGGCTGGGGTTAAGGGCTAGGAGGGTGGTGGCATCGTAGGTAATGCGGGAGGGATGGGCAGTGCGAGGGGCAGGGGGTCTGGCGCTGGGCGCGGGCCAGGCGCGGACGGGCGTAGACGGGCTTACCTTTGGCGCACCTTCGGCGTGTACGTAGCGCGTGGACGCTGCGCGTTGGGACATCAGGCATAAATGAAGTGTGGAGGGGGCGGAGCGTGGGAGGGTCAGCTGGGAGGCGGGGTCTGGGAGGAGGAGACACGGGTGAAACTACAACCAAAACCAAATGGCCGCCCAGAAAGGAATCGAAAGTGGGGCACAGCCGGAGCTTCACTCTAAGATACAGGTACAAAGTTAATGAATAAATGAATGCACGCTACGCCGACAAAAACATATGCCACTATACACAGATAAATGCAGTGCGAGCGCAAACAATAACAAGCGCTCGGCGTTATGCAAATGCTTAGGAAAGGCAGTGCGAGTAGAAACGATACCCAGCGCAGTTGAGTGGTCTATGCGCTCTCGCAGGGCGGCAGTCAGCAGGTCAATGCAGGCCGCAGGCAAGGCAGGCAGCGAGCACAAGGCTTCCGTGGAGCAAGTGCTGGGGGAGCGACCGTGGTGGAGGGAGTCCAGACAGCAATTCACTGGGGAGGCAGGAGAGAACCCACAAGACAAGACTGGCTCCAAAACTTGGCGTCCTGTTCTATCAGGAGTGAGCAGTACGCAAACACTGCCCCCCCCCCCCCCAGCCTCCAGACCAAGAGATATTTGGGACCCCTTCAGGGAGTACCTTGCAGCACAGCAGCAGGACCACCCCTCACAGCGGGAGCTTAGACTGGTGCCGGTGGGAGTGGGATAAGCTGCTGTTTTTTATTGATGTATGCCTTGCATACTAACACATATGCCATATACTGCAGTCTACTGGGCCTGCTGCATTGCCAGGTGGATTGATGGGGGTGCAGTTGGGACTAATACAGTGTTTCTGGCTGTAACGACTAGGCTGTGCCATTGCAGAGTTATTTATGCAACAAGTGATATATTGAGTGACCTGCTGTATGTAGTCAATGTTTAATGATGATGTCTTTTATGTATGTAACCAAGATACCCTTCTATTTGAACTCAGTGCACTGTTTTATGTTTGCTTCATAAAACTGCTAAATAAAGTTATAAAAAAAGAAAAAGCAGGAGGTTTTTGTTAAAATTTTACGTTCACACTGGGAAACCTTTCTGGATCTTTTTCTTCCGACGTCGCTCAACCCTCCATAGCAGGCCGGATTTGGAGAGGGTTCACCAGCCTGATTTTCCACAAGGCCCCAGTCAAATCCTGGAAGTCTGGAGCTCCATAGCTTTCAATGGGACGAACCTAAAATCCTGGCCGGGTTGCAGTTGAAGGTAGTCGGCTTGACTCTCGACGTCGGGTCGGTGAACTCATGGAGCTTGTTCCCATAAGCTATCCAAAGTTCTCCGAACTTCTGGAGGTGCTTGCTGAAGGTCTCCTTGAAAGTTAAAAGTGTACAAATCACTAATCCCTTTATCTGGATCTCCTAAATGGTCTCTGCGATGTCCGGATCACAGTTCCTACAATTCTCTTGGCCAAATCCTTAAAAGTCATCTGGACTCACTCCAGGATGGGGACTCTTGGTGGATGTTATACTTGGCCCTTTTTGCAGGGTCATCCCACAACTTTTTGCATTCCTCCTGTATTTTTTCTGACCTGTTGTTGGCTGTTTTATGACTCTGGGCACGTTACCACTGCTGATCAGTGCTAAAGTGCATATCCTCTCTATGTTAAATTAATGTATGGATCAGTGACTCCATGATTAGCTTGTTTGGTTTACTTGTCAGACCCTAGTACAGTGCACTGCGTGAGCCCAAGGCTTGTAAATCATATGCTGCTGGTGGTCTTGCAGCACTGGTTGTGCCACCCACAGAAGCAGCCTGTAAAGTGTGTCTCAGGTCTGCCATTGCAGAACCTGTGTGCAGTCTGATACTGCCATGTTGACTGGTAAGTGCACCCACTTGCCAAACCCTAAACCTTCCCTTTTCTGCATATTAGTCGCCCCTGTGGTAGGCCCAAGGGCAGGGTGCATTGTAGGTAAAAGGCAGGACATGCCCTGATGTGTGTGTCATGTCCTAAATAGCGAATTACAGCCATTTTTGTTTTTCACTATTTCAAGGCTACCTGTTCCCCATAGGCAAGAATGGGCAGTTAGATATAACATCTAATAATTCTAGCTGACTCAGGTAACTAGGTAGAAATTCGAGTTTAGTATGCCTGAACTCAGAATGATAAAATAGATATTTTAGTGAAGTTGGTTTTAACATTCTGTGTTTGAAAATACCACTTTTAGAAAGTAGATATTTTCTTGCCTAACTATCCAAGCCTGCCTCTGCTAGGTTGTGTATTCCCAGTCTGGAGTTTGAGTGACACGGGCTGGGGGACTCCAGGAGACAGGGTGAGTCAGCACAGGACTGAATAGACCCATCTGCATGTAGAGTGGTGGGAGGGGAGCACCTAGGACCTGAATAGGGCTGTGTCTGCCTTCCGCAATACTGGCTCCACCTCCTGTGGTGTGTCTGATGTCCATGGCTTACACTGTCAAAGGAAGAGAAGGAGTCCTGTAAACAAAGTGCTCCAGGACTGCACAGAACTGGTTTGAACTAGGCACAGACACTCTCTGCCTTCAGATACAAAGGATTTTGGTGTATAAAAGAGAGGACCCAGACCCCAGAACTTTAGATCACTTTTGGGAAACAAGAAGAACCAGAGAGAAATGGAAAGAGGAGACTATCCCTAAGCTGAGTGCTGTTTGGGGGATTGGCCTGCAGTGATTGCCTGACTGCCAAAGAAAGGAACTTTGTGCTACTTTTATCAACTTGTAAAGGATCTCCAAGGGCTTTCAGATAGAGCTTGCCTCCAGCTGAGGTCTCAGGGACAACAGACTTCACCAACCAGCTCCCCTGAGCTCCCTTGCTGCAATTTGATCTGCCTACTGTTGTGCTGTGCCTTCTGAGAGACTGCGTGTCGCAGGGATCTGGAAGTGTGACTTATGGAGAAGAAGCGTGAAGCCGTCGCAGCCGCTGTCGTCGCATCACTGAAGAAGGGTGTCGCCGCTGCCTTATCATCGAAGCGCCTCGCATCATCGGAAAAAAGTGTTGCTGTCGCAGCAGATGCAGCCACATCACTGGAGAAGCGTGTCACCGCTGCAGCTGCTGTCGTCGCATCACTGAAGAAGGGTGTCGCCGCTGTTGCATTGTTGAAGAGCCTCACATCACCAAAGAAGAGTATCGCTATCGCAGCAGATGCCATCGCATCACCGGAGAAGCATGTTGCAGGGCCTGTCGTGGCTTAAAAGATTTGGTGAGTCGCCTCATGGCCGTCAGGAGTGCACGCATAGCCTCGTCATTGACACATCAAGAAGAAGACGCCATATTGTTTCGTTTCAGCAGATCTTCATCGCTTCACGGCCTTAGCAGGTCGCATTGCTACGGAAGCGCAGTAAGAAAACATTGCATCGCCTCACCACGCGGAGAAGAACGACACATCACCATCCTCTTTGCAGCAGTAGGGAACAGACGCATCATCATTCTTGCGTGTAAGAAACCGACGCATCACCTTCCCTGCAACTCTACGGTTGTATAGCGTTAGGTATCCAAAGGTACATTGAGTATAAAGTGTTGCATTTACCATCTAAAGAGAACTAAGCTATTTCTACCATTTTTTAAGTACAGTATTGTGGATTTTGGTCATTTGTGGTCTGGTGTTAAGTCTATATAAAAATATGTATTTTTATACTACAACTTGTGTGGTGTCCATCTGTAGTGTTGTCACTGGGTTTCTGTATGTGTTCACAAATGCTTTACACACTGTCTCTGAGATAAGCCTGCTTGCTCATGCCAAGTTACCAAGGGGGTGAGCAGGGGTTATTTTCGGAGTGTACCCCCTTACCCTGACTAGACGCAAGGGTCCCTATTTGGTCAAAGGTACCTATCTATGCCAACCAGAGACCCCAAAATCTAACAGTGGAGAAGATGCAGGTGGGCTCTGGTAACCTCCAGCTTGCAGGGAGTCTACTTCTTAATCCATATTGAAGCAAGGCACAGTCCCCAGGGCTGTATTACTAGATTGTGCAACAGGTGCAGTCATTCAGAGTGCAGGCCTTTGAGTGCAAATCCAGATTCCATCAGGGCAGTCCTTCATATTGTTGTAGTTTTAGGCAGCTGATCTGAGAGACTATGAAGCTCTCACATATTTATTCGGTGTTCTAGGGCTTCAAGCAAGGGGTCACCGCTGTCCAATGAGATGCTGGGTGCCACTCAAAACCATGATGACGTCTTCCAAAGTGTGGATCTTCTTGTCCTACAGAGCACTGCACTTCCAAAACCCAACATGAATGATTTCTCTCCAGTGGAGTAAGAACTGAGTAAACCAACCCATATTGTGGCTCATTTCAATTAGCTCCCCTCCCCTGACTGCTGCAAATTCGTGACTTCAGTTTGCCATCTGACCGGGGCCCCGGATGGGGGGATAAGTATGCCTGGCCTTTCTTACTGATCTGCAAGCCGCACTTGAACTCGGCAGGACGACCATTGCAAGGCGCATAACCCCTGGTTTCTTCCCTTAATCCCCGATTTATTTGGACACTGCATATAATGGATGCTCATGCTTACGGTCTATATTACCATTGAGGACTTCAAAAGATTGGTCCTGCATAATGGGAATTCACCTGTAACCAGGGCATATTGCCGACCTGGTTGGGATCCTTCACTCCTCCTTGCAATTCCTGTGATGCCTGTGTAGAACCAGGATTAGGTTGCAAGCTATCTGTCTTGAAGAAGACTCGCAGCAGAGGTTTCAGTTACCCTCTATGCACTACTCAAGTCTAAACATCGACCTACTCCACCTACACGAGACCTGTACTACATTTCTCCCCCATCTTCTGATGTTGCATTGATGCATTATAAACTGTATAATATAAATATTTATGCTAGGGCATATACTGGACTTTCTTACCAGTTTGCTTTTGTAATTATTAAAATAGTGTGTATTCTTCATCCAGTGACTTCTACCTATCCCTATTCACCATGAGCACACCCATTCCTCATTTCCCCCTTTCATGCAACCTTGTATCTTTACAAATGCATAAATTGTGATTTATTTGAGGTATATGAAATAAAAATACTCTAACGGAATTTCCTGTGGCATTTTTCCTTGATTTACATTATCTATATCTTGCTATTTTCTTCTTTCTACATGGTATCAATTACTAGTGTTGACTGTGATTGCAACACATGCTAGATATATTGTTAATTCATTTCTCCTTTAAAGCAGTCACAGACTAACTTTTTCATTGCCGCACAGCACCTAGGTCTGGTGAATATTATTGGGTTACCCCATTATTCTGTAATGGTCACCAGTATCATTCAGCAAAAAATGGGGGTGAACAGGGCAAAAGGATGACTTTCTACAACACAGACATTAGTAACATTTAATTTGGTTGAATTTTCATCCTGTTTTCTATTCTAACAATGCTGATTACAGTAATATGTCTCATCCTTCTGATAATCACAGCTCACGCTTTTTATGTAAGAATACAATAATTTCAATAAATGTTTGAAAATGCTTTGTTGTAGCTTTCTTGTGTTTACCTTGGGTGTACAGGAGCGACAGAAGAAAGGGTTAGATCGGTCTCCATTGATTTCTTGATAATCAGAGTGTTCAAGTTTGCCAACAACATTTGGTACCCTGTTGGTTTAGGGGTTAGATGTGGTACTCTGAGCTAGTTGGAAACCCTCCAATACTCATGGATGGTATTTGTGGACTAAGTCTCTTTACTAAGAATTGCATGTTGGTCTGATACACAGTCCTTCTATATTTGTAGGAACCGTAAACTATAAAGGACACAAACCTAAAGTATTTCGCTCCCTTAAGGATTTGTGTCTTGTGCATGGACTTGTAGATAGCTGGCAGACGTCAAATACTAACACCGGGGACCTTGGATATACCTTTTATTCAAATCCACACCACACGCACACCAGAATTGACTATATTTTACTCTCAAATTCACTACTCAGGAATTCCCAAATTGTTAAATTGCCCCGGGTACTATCTGACCATAACCCCCTTCTCTGTACACTGACTATTAGGCTAGCTAAATCAGAGCCTACTCTGTGGTCATTTGAAAAAGCACTACTGAACGACCTTCAGTATTGTATTCACATGAAAGACTGGATACCCAAGTTCCTAGCAGAAAACATTAATAGTACGTCAATAGAGGTTGTTTGGGACACATTGAAAGCAGGGGTCCGGGGTGAGACTATGTCATATTCCCTCAGAGCAAACAGGCGAGAGAAAGAGGAGATGCAGAGGCTGCAGGATGAGCTTATGCTAGCTGAAGTAGGGCTCATCAGTGTCACCAGCAATAGAGACTCAACTGGGGACATCTCTAGCACCTTAGCCCAAGTAGCAGTTGCCAAGGCAGCAATTACCAATATCTTTTCAGATAAGGCAATCCGGAAAGCCACGGCACGAAAAGAATTAATATATGAAGTCAATGAGCAAGTGGGTCATCAATTGGCGGTGCGATTGCGACAACAGGTCAATGCTAATCTAATAAGGGAAATTATAGACCCAGTGGAAGGCCAGTTAAAAGACTCAGAGCTGATTAAGCAAGCATTTTGGAGGTTTTATAAAGAACTATATACGGATAAGGGCAATGAAGATATTACAGAAATAGAAAGGTACTTAGAGAATTGTGATATCGTAAAGCTTGAGGTAAATACTCAGCTGGCTCTAGAGGAAACTCCGAATATGGAAGAGGTATTGACCGCAGTTAATAGCCTCCCTAAAGGAAAGGCAACAGGTCTGGACAGTATCCCCTCGGAGTTCTATAGCACATTTATAGACGAAATCAAACACATATTTAGAGACTTGATTATCCATATTTTCTCCGGGGGGGAACCTCCCAGCTCCTGGTCCAACGCCAAAATTGTGATTTTCGCTAAAAAGGGGAAACCCCCAGAACATTTAGGATCATATCGCCCCATAACCCTTATAAATGCTGATTCTAAAATATATTCCAAAATCTTGGCAAATCGAATTGCCCCTATAATACACAATGTAATCGTCAAAAGCCAGCATGGTTTTGTCCCTGGAAGGTCAACGATCAATCATATCCAGAGGGTAATAACACTTTTTGATGGAACAGAAACTACAGGAGACCCTATGGCCCTGATCCTTTTGGATGCAGAGAAGGCCTTTGATAGGGTCTCCTGGCAGTTTCTCTGGAAAGCAATGGCGATGATGGGATTTCGAAACAAGTTTATTCAGGCGATACAAAAAATGTATAATAATCCTAGGGCTGTCGTATCTATCAATGGAAGTCTTACTAAGGAAATCGCCATCTCCAGGGGAACACGTCAGGGGTGCCCTTGCTCGCCATTGCTCTTTGCAATATATATAGATTCCTTTATTCGTTATTTGGAGAAAAATAATCATATAACCCCCATTATATCACAGGGGTATACAACAAAAACATTAGCATACGCCGATGATATTGCTATAGTTACCGCTGACCCCATAGTAGCAATGTTGATCATTGAAGCCGAGGCTAGGAAATTTGGTCTTGTCTCTGGCTACGCGCTAAATCAAGGAAAGACACAAATTGTTTTAAATCAAAAAATTGGGATGGATGACCCTAGGGTGGTGAAGGGAGCGACATACCTGGGTGTCACAATCTCTTCAAAGCTAGAGGAAGTAGTGGACATAAATCTTAAGCCAATGCTGAACACAATACAAAAGGATCTACGACGGTTAGACAATCTTCACCTGTCCATCATTGGAAGAGCAAATGCAATTAAAATGGTGTACTTTCCTAAAATATTATACTTATTCAGGGCAATTTGCCTAGAGTTCTCTAATCAGTGGTTTACAACAATGGAACGTACCTTTTCTAGATTTATATGGTCATACGCTCAACCCCGTCGAGCATATAAATATCTTACCCTTCCTAAGGACAGAGGTGGGTTAGCACTTCCCAATTTAAGGAGATATTACTGGTCATGTGTATTACTTTACAGTAAGGAATTATTGCAAGGGGGGAACAACACAGAGCTACATACCGCTTCAATCTTTCAGCTATTGGTGGGGAATTCCTGCTATGGCTACTTTTGGAGACACATACATGACAATTACCACAAAAAGGTCAAATTCAAGACTCTCTATAGCTGTTTTAAGGTATGGAAGGCGGTAAAAAAAAGTACTAGGCATAGGACGATTCTCATATTACACTCCGGTACTAAACAACCCAACTCTTCCACCAATAATCTTTAAAGATAATTGCATTAATAAATGGTATAATTTAGGAATTACACAACTTGGGGATTTTTATACCAATCAGGGGATTAAATCGTTTGAAGTTCTGAAGGGAGAATTTGGTTTAGACTGGCGGGATTTTTTTAAATATCTCCAAATTAGGGACTTCCTAACTCACAAATCTGGAGCAAGGACACTCTGGGAACAATCTACTGTAGTGGAGACAATTATACATTCAAGGAAACAGTCAATAGGTGGAGTGTATGTGTCATTGCTGGACAGGTTCCCGGATGATCTAGATAAAACGGCAATGAGGTGGCAAGGCAAACTCGAGATTTCAAAAGAAGGATTTTTGTACTCCTATCAGCTAGCTCAAACTATTCTTATTTCGACTAGACTCCAGGCACAATTTTATAAAACCTGTTTTTTTCTTTACTATACACCCGATAAAATTGCAAAATGGGGAACCAGTAATGGGACTTGCTGCCCGAGATGCAATCTATTTAAGGCAGATTCCATCCATATCTTTGCCTCTTGCCCGGTGTTAATACCTTTGATACAAAGTATAGAGAGGTTTCTAACTTCAGTTCTTCACAGAAAGGTTGCCTTGTCACCAGAGGTAATGGTACTTGGGGTGGAGGATCCAGATAATCTTGAGAGCGGCCACGATTTTATATTTGTTGCTATGGCTGTTTGGCGGCTATGCCTAGCCTCGGCTTGGCTAGACCCGCTACCACCTACTTTCCAACAGTGGCTAGCTAGGCTCTTAGCTGTGCATAATATCGAGACAGCTATTTATAAGCGTAAAGGCAGACGGCGACGTGAAAGGGGTATGAAAATCTGGACTCCTCTCACACACTGGCGAGCTCTACAAAACTGATTTATTATCGATACTGTAATGTATTCATGCTACTGTTTTAATTGGTTTTTTCGTGATGCTGGGAATATATTTTATTTTGTAAATTCTCTATAATGTATATTTATTTATGTCAAACACAACGAAAAGTTCATGATGTTAATGAACAGAAAGTCTGCCTGTCCGGGGGGGGGGGATAAATATGTAAAAATCAATAAAAACATTTAAAAAAAAAAAAAAGAATTGCATGTTGGTCTGATACACAGTCCTTCTATATTTGTAGGAACCGTAAACCAATCTGAGCAGTTGCGTGAAAGACATCTTGTAGCTTGTTGTATCCCTGTAACTTGAACAGGAGAGAAGCCTTATGACCCTTGAAGTCTACTTCTTTGTACTGGGTACAAAAGGGAGGAGGCCCGGTGTTAGAAATTGGGTTCTCTAGTTGGGAAGGGCTTGCACCTTTGTCCAAGTAGGGACCCTTCTTCCAAGTCAGGATAAGGTAGTTACACTCCTAAAATAACCCCTCCTCACCCCCTTGGTAGCTTGACATGAGCAGTCAGGCTTATCTTAGAGGCAGTTTGTAAAGCATTTGCACAAAACCAACAGTAATACAGTGCAAGCACTACAAAAGGACACCACACCAGTTTAGAAAAATATCCAATATTTTTAAATACTCAAGACTAGACCAAATACGATAACAATCCACAATACAGTACTTTAAAAATAGTTAACTCGCAAGATGTCTTTAAATTGCAAAAATACGATGAAAACACAGTTCGTACAAGTTGGTCGCTCGGTCCGCGTCTACCGCGATGCTGAAAACAACAGTCTTGCAGTTCCAGCTGGTACGTGCCAGCAACAGCATGAACAGGCTCGTTAACAGTACCTTTCTTTGTGCGGCTCCCACGGTGGTGCAAGTCGGGCTTGGCCGTAGCGGTTGCAATGCAAAGTCGAAGCGGGGCACGTTGCGGTGTCCTCTCGATACGGTGGGAGCAGCGGCTCGGTGATGATGGTGCAGACAGCGTCGGTGAGACCAAGGCTTGTGGTGCAGGGCGAGACGGTGCTCGATGCAGTGCTGGCAGGTTGCGATGCAAGCGACAGAGCCGGTTGGCGGGAATTGGCGCTGGCGGAGCCAGACAGCTGTGCGGGACGAGGCGGTCATGGGTGTTGAGCCAGCATCGTTCGTGTCGGCCAAAGAAGTGAAGCAAGGTGGTGCGGGCTGTGGTGCCTCTCGATGCGGTGCAGGCAGCGGCTCGTGATGATCGTGCAGACGGCATCGGTGAGACCAAGCTGTGCGATGGAGGGCGAGACGGTGCGACCTGCGGTGCCTTCAGGACACAAGGCCAGTGACGGAGTCGGTGACAGAGTCGGTCGCGGTTTCCTCTTCTCTGTGGCAACTGAAACAGCGGTTCCAGGAGCGGTTCCCAGAGGTTGGTGAAGTCATTGCAGTCCCTGAGACTTCTTAACAGGAGGCCAGCTTGGTTTCAGGTACTTGGAGATACTCAGCACAAGTAGAGAAATTTCAGTCCAGTCCTTTCACTGCCCAAGGAAGAAGCAGCAGCTGCAAGCCAACCCAACAAAGCAACAACACAGCAAAGGGGCAGTACTCCTCCTCCAGCTTCTCTGAACTCTTTTCCATCGCTGAGACTTCCAACAGGAGGCAAGCTCTACTTCAAGCCCTTGGAGAAAACATTACCAGCAGGATTATGAAAGCACAGTCCAGTCCTTTCCCTACCCAAGACAGAAGCAAGTACTGCAAGCCAACCCCTCAACACACAGCATAGGGGCAGTACTCCTCCTCCAGCTTTTCCGGTCCTTCTTCCTGGCAGGTTCCTTAGTTCAGAAGTAATTAAATCTCTGGGGTCTGGGCCCCAATATTTATACCAGCAAATCCTTTGTCCTCTGAAGGCAGAGGGTCCAGTACATAGTTCAAACCAGTTCTGAGTGCATTCTGCCAGTGTGCACCTTCTTCCTTTGTCAGTCTAGGCCAGGGTCATCAGACGCACCACAGGAGGTGGGGCCAGCATTGTGGAAGGCAGGCACAGCCCTATTCAGATCCACGTGTGACTCCTCCCACCCATCTATGTGCAGATAGGTCTATTCAACCCTGTGCTGACTCACCCTGTCTCCTGGAGTCTACCCCAGCCCCTGTCACTCACAAACCAGACAGACAATACACAAGCTAGCAGAGGCAAGCTGGATGGTTAGGTAAGAAAATACCTACTTTCTAAAAGTGGTATCTTCAAACACAGAATGTTAAAACCACCTTCACTATAAGATGTATTTTATTGTTTTGAGTTCAGGCATGCTAAACTCGAATTTCTACCATGCTACCTTGGTCAGTTAGGATTATGGGATGTTATAATCAAACTGCCAAATCTGGCATATGGGGGAACAGGTAGCATTGCAATAGTGAAAAACTAAGTAGGCTGTAATTCACTATCAGGACATGCCACACACAACAGTGCATGTCTTACCTTTCACATACAATGCACCCTGTCCATGGGGGTACCTTGGGCCTACCTTAGTGGCGACTCACATGTAGAAAAGGGAAGGTTTAGGGACTGGCAAGTGTGTGCACTTGCCAAGTTGACATGGCAGCCCCAGGCTGCACCCAGGCTCTGCAATGGCAGGCCAAAGTTACACTTTACAGGCTGTTTGTGTGGGTGGCACAATCCAGTGCTGCAGCCCACCAACAGCATTTGATTTATAGGCCTTGGCACTCGCAGTGCAATTTACTAGGGACTGACAAATAAGTCAAATAAGCCAATCATGGAAATACCAGTCCATAACACAGTTTACACAGAGAGCATATGCACTTTAGCACTGATTAGCAGTGGTAAAGTGCCCAGAGTCCTAAAACCAACACACACAGGTCAGGGAAAAATAGGAGGAAAAAGCAAAAAGTTTAGGAGAATGGCCATTTCCAACACCCAGTTCTTCACGGCTCCCCTCAAATCACAGACAGCAAGTTCAATCCTTTTCTATTCTCCCTAATATTTTCAAAATGCAAGTTCACCTTTGTATTTTATGAACTATCAAAAAAAAAATGTTATTATTTTTTTACATAGTCCCATTACTGACATACAGTATTAGAATTTTAATTTGTGCTCTGGTTTTCTACATAAGACATCTGGGCTAGCCCCAGCAAAAATTATATTTTGGGTGATAGTCACTGAAATGGTATTTTAACATTATATTTCTACATATCCTACCTTTATATACCATGCATCCTTTTTTGCATATAACAAGGCGACATGGGGCGACATTTTAATATTTAAAAGAGAAGTTTTTACCTTTCAGAAGGTTATATTTAGACAAGTCGAATTTTATTTTTTACTGGGCTACATCAAGCTATACAGGGTAGGCCTGAAGCCATGTTTGCACTGCCATTGTAATGGATGACACACTAGGGGCTGAAGTCTACTGGTGGCATTTAACTTCCAGGCCCTGGGTACACTTTGTGCCATATGCTAAGGACGTATAGGAAAGTGAAATATGTCAATTAGGAACATGCCATGTTTTGCAAGTTTAAAAGGGTCAAGCAAACGGTGAAACGTCTGTATGACCAAGCAGAAGGTCAGATTTCCTTCACCTGCAAATTCTCTATATACAGCAAAATATGTATTACATGCAAGCTCAGGATGCTCTGCTTTTAGATGTGGGTTACACTCCTAAGAGCATTGTTTGACATTTGGCTTCTTTAAATGCTATTTCACTTTAATGGAGACTTGTGCTTCGGAACGATAGATTTTCTATTTGATAATTAACTGTTGGCCAAGAGCCCTCAAATCTCACCCTTGCGAGCTCTTGGACATTGAGATCACTGTAAGAAGACATACAAGCTGTCAGTGGTGTGGGTTTCAAAGAAAAGGTGTTTCTACTTTTACAGGTGTAATGGTCTTCATACATACCCCTGTAACTTCAAGAACAACAAATACCACAGTTTTCACTTTCATTCAACCAACCCATTTTGTTTTATACAATATGTTTGGGTATGATGGATTAAGAGACTCTAGTTAGTGTTTCTGTAATGGATAACATTGAGTTTGGAAATAAAGGTTACATTCCTCAGAACCAACATTTGCTAAAAATAAAAAAAACTCTCCAACTCAGTGAGAACTTGATTAAGTTCACTTTAATGATTATCTGTTTACATATGCACTGGAGTTATAGTGTGTAAACCTAGTTGTAAAGCAACAGTGCATTGTCCATCATACTAGTTACAGAATAATGGTGCATGCAGCTAAACATGAGGCTATCCATGAAAAATGTTCTTCAATGTGTCTGTATGTTCATGAGACGGAGAACAGTGGTAAAATATTCAAGAAGATAGCCAACGTTGGCATGACCAATACCTAACTTCGTATGCAGTCCCTTCCTGTAATATCACTTCTTGCCTATTGCATGGTGGGATGGCTATCATTATGAGGTATGGATGTTGTGGCAAGCTGCAGGCTTCACCATCGTAGCCACTTGTTATGATCTCACTGCCAGTCTTGTCACTTTGTGCATGTTTGATAGTGAGAGAGGATCATTAGCCACAAGGTTTGACTCCAGTGAGATTAAACTTGTGGCCACGGCTGTGTTTTGCTTTTCACCCTATGTGGGAAGGATATGCTCAGATGTGGGTCCCGTGCTCACTACGCCACTGGAGTCAAGCTATCCTGGCTGAAGATGGCTGATAGCCAGAAACTGGTCCTAGAATGCTTGATTCCGGTCCAGGGAAGACATGGCTTGGCAGTTCGGTCTGGACTGTTCCCATGAGGCACAGGGTAAAGACTGATTTGCATATGGCCATGTCTGAACTGGGGTGACTTAGTGAGCAAAATAACGATGGATTAAACCCAGATCTGTGACTGGGGGTGAATGTTTTGCCATTGTGCAACATTCCATCCATCATATTGTGTGTTTCACGGCTGTCTATACCCCTTTTTCAGCAACTTCTTATACAGACGTTGGGGTCAGCTGTCTTTTTTTGCAGAGGCACTACCAGTTACTTTCATGTCATCACTGAAGTAGAAATAGTACTGTGGTATGGTATGGAACAGTCTTGTGAGGTATAAGATGACCTGTTGCCGAGCAGCATAAATTGAGATGTCCTATATTGAGTGGTGGGTGTGGTGTTATGGTGTAGTCTAATAGTGTATGATACACTTTGGTTTTGGATTATGTGGTGCAGTGAGATGTGGTGTCATACAGTGGTATGGTATGATGTGGATCAGTTATTGTGTTTCAGTATAATGTTGTTGAGCATGGCTAGGTGTGATTTGGTGAGGTGTGATATGTGTTTATGATGTTACATGACAAGCTGGTGTGACAAGTGGTTTGGTATAGAAACAACTGGCTCCCTCGATCTGCACAATACTTAATCTCTCTATGAGGGAAGGCCAACTCCCACCAGAGTGGAAAGCAGCACAGATAATCTCTATTCTAAAAAAGGTGAATGTCCCAGTAGCAGATTTATCCAACTACAGCCCTATCTCCCTTCTGCCTCTACAGAGTAAACTCTTGGAAAAACACATCAACAAACTACTCTCAGAATATACGGAGTCCATAGGATGCCTTGATCCCTCACAGTCTGGCTTTAGACCAATGTACAGTACAGAGTAAATGTAAATGTAAATGTATAGGCATTTATATAGCGCACTACTTACCCGTAGGGTCCCAAGGCGCTTCGACCGCTGCGAAACCCTTCCTGGCTTCCCTGAGAGATGGTCCCTTAATGGGTGTCTCCAGGGTGAGACCAGGCATCCCCGGCGGTCTGGTGGGGCCGTTAGTGAAGATGAGGCAAGCTAATGCCCAGAGTTGCCGAGTGTGATCGCTGATCAGAGTGGGCACCGAGGCGAGAGAATTATCGAGTCCGCTGACCCTGGTCCAGAAACCTGCCGCGCCGGGAATCGAACCCTGGTCCCGGGCCGTCCTCTGCTCTCGGGTCTGCCGCCTCTAACCAGTGAGCCACACTACTTCACTCAGTCAGCCAGTCAGTCAGCACTGATTGCTGTTACTGGCAACATAAGATACTCCTTCGATAATTACCAGGCGGTCTTGTCGGTGCTGTTGGATTTGGCGGTAGCCTTTGATACTGTGTCCTACCTTATTCTGTTCCGGATCTGTGGACAAGTCCTGTCATGGTTTTTAAGCTTCCTATCCAATCACTTACAGAC
The DNA here is from genome assembly GCF_964263255.1 of Lissotriton vulgaris. Taxonomy (NCBI): domain Eukaryota; kingdom Metazoa; phylum Chordata; class Amphibia; order Caudata; family Salamandridae; genus Lissotriton; species Lissotriton vulgaris. The sequence continues at coordinate 497,910,671 of NC_141691.1, forward strand.
CATTAATCTTGGTCCCATTCGCTCCAAAACTATGGAGCTTACCAAGGGAGTACCACAGAGTTCTTGTCTCAGCCCCACTTTGTTTAACATTTATGTGGGACCCCTTGCAAAATTAATCAGAGAATTCGGGCTCACCTTGATTTCATATGCCGATGATATACAGCTCCTAAATATAAAAAAAAACAGTATTTGTCGCTAAGCTAACGCTGACATTAATGCTTGACTGAACTGATGCAGATCGATCCTTGCAGAATGAGGGTTCCCTGCCTAGTTGCTGTGACTCTTGCTGTTACGGAAGCAGACTAAGACAGAGTAACCTCTTGTCTGACTGAACTGGCTACTTGTAACTTTGCTGAACTCTCCTAAGAGTCTTTGAGGGATACTTTCCTGGCTGCCTTTCCAAGCCAATGCATACGCTGTATATGTTTGGGCTCTACCTCGGCTGAGGTAGATCGCCCCACTCGCTTTATATTTACTGAATCCAGAGGCTTTGGTATATTTTATTAAACCTTTCACTAATTGAATTCTAATCTGAATGCTAAAGTAAATGTTTTCCATCTTTATTTTAATAAACTAAATTTACTACTTAGGGTCCGATTACGATGTCGGTCGGAAACTATCGACCAATTCGGTTTCGGAATCGGGTCCAACCGAATCAGTTTCGGTGACTCTGACCGACTGATTACGATGCTTCTGAACATCGTTCGTTTGGACTTGCATTGACTTCAATGGGAGCCTGTGTTCCGACCGAGAACACAGATCCCATTGAAAAAAAGGGGTTGTTGCGGAAAACCTTGCACCCTGTGGCAGGCACATGGTGCCTGTCACACTGTGCATGGGTTTACAGGGGGTCCCATGGGTAGCCCCATGGCCCCCAAACAGAGGACTTTGCGTAAAGGGGGGCCTGCTACGGGCCACCAAAGTCAGATTACGGCAGCTGTTTTGTGTTTGGCAGGCCGATTCAGAACTGCTGTCAGAATATGACATCATAATAGCTCGGTCATAAATGGTGTCCATAGAGCTGTACGATTCGACTGCGCGTGCCAATTGAAACCGAGTCAGGTTTCCCTGCATTGTAATCCGTCGCTCTGAAATTTTCTGAATCGGTCAGAAACATAGGTTCCGAACCGGTGTAGGGAAATCCGATTGTCGGTCGGAGGATTTCCGACCGCCATCATCATCGGGCCTTTAGACTGGCTTTGCTGATCTGATTCATCATTATTTATGAGTGAGCATTATTCCTCGGTTACCCGATGTCTAGAGACAAATGCGAGAGAGAAGTTTCTAATTATCAACTTCTGTTGCTTTAATTTCTCTTAGCTATAAATGAATTCTTGGTTTGTATAATCCTTGCTCACCTACGTTTGGGTTTGTGGTGTTCATATTTTATATCTATGGCATTTGTTTGAGATTGATCTATATGAATTTAATTTCAAGTTTGTAGATACAGTTATCCTATTGATGGTCCTCATTGGGTAACTGTTCATTCCCCAAATATCCAACCCCTTTCAGCACAGAGCAAGATCCAACAGCGGACCAATTATGGGTACAAGAATAAAGAGTACATAGGACCTAGTAAATGCTACAGCACTTGTAATCACAATGTTCAGAAAAACAGACCATGAACCAATCAGTTTCTTGATCTTTTCCCAGACTTTGGTACTCGATCCTCCCTGAAAATTGCACTCGAACTCCCTTATTGGTATTTAAACAAAAATTAACCGTCTTCCTCCTTACTGAGCACCTACCTAACCACACCACTGCTTAACCACATGGCTGCTGCGGGGATTTTTGCCCTGTGCTGCAAATTGCCATTTTGCTGTTTCCATGACGAGCTGAGCTCGTCATCAGCACACGACACCCGTGGGTGATGACGAGCTGAGCTCGTCATCAGCAGCGAAAGGGTTAAACCAGCATAATGGTCTAACAACCTCCGCATATAGGTTTATGCATGTGATATAGCTATATTAGACAGGAGCCAGACATTAACAAGACAGCAGTCTACTGGACCATGCACACTCCTTAGAACCTGAGAAGGGTTGTGTGACCATCTCGCTCTCCCTACCCACAAACTAGACATGATCCATGGCTATATATCTAACTGCACTGCTGTTGAATGCACCTATTTGATATAAACAAGTATGCTCTCTTCCTAATAGGTAATACATTGCTACATGACAGCAGCGCTGATGCCTTCACATGCTTAAGACTACTTGTGCTTTTATACTTTCCTTCATATGTTATTGTTTGTTGTGCTATGTAAATCTTTCTTACACTCCAGGGCCTAATACACTTTATACAAAACATTAAATAAGTAAGCAAAATATAAATAAGTGGTGTGCTTCCGTTTGACATGGTGCTGTATGGGGAAATTAAATCCCCTCCACTTTTCTCCCGGCTTTAATGATCCTGTCCATTAACACCCACAATATCAGAATTCACTTCTGAAATTATCTAAAATTGTTTACCCTTATCATCTCAACAGGCACATATGCATGGTACCAGCTCGTAAATATCGTCACATCCATACCGACCTTACCATACTTGTAGCTAAACTGCTTATGAGCAGTCTGGTTCTAGGCAAAATTGCTTATGCAATAGCCGACTCTTAGGACTATCCCCAGATTAATTTTACCCCATCAGTCACTCAATCGAGTCATCTGCTACCCATTTAAACTCTTGCTATATGTGGCCACTTCCCTCACCAAACAGTAAGCTGAGTGGCTCACTTTAAAAGATCCTGATTGTGGTTTTCATTTAATTTATATTTTGCTCCTTCCATGTGTGTTGCATTTTGCAGCACACAAACATATAGCAAATCACCTGTAAAGATTGTTTATGTGCACATAAACATTTGCCCCTGCAGCACAGGCATCCTAGCAAAATGGCACAAGGGTGCGTGCGCTGGCACGAGGCAACTTTTTTAGCACCAGTGCTAGGAGTAAAGCAGGGGTGTGCGCATTCTTGGGAATACGGCACATTACCAATTTTGGCATAGCACTGGGCTCCGCCAGTTTCTTGTAAATATGTCCCTCAGTTCGTCTACGTCAACCCAATTCTGACAATCTGACAAAAACCCTCCACAGACTCACTGTGCCAAATTTTCCTGTTTCCTCTGCCTAAATTGTGATCATCTTGCTCTTGGCTACTCTACCTCTAGGAAACCCACCACTCTGAAATCAGATTGACTGTTTCTTACCACTGAATAGGAATGGGAGCAGCTGAACAATCAGGAATGCACGTGATAAAGTAGCTTGAAGATTTATATTCCTGCTTCTCATTAACAGTGTTTACACATTATTTAACATATACAGACCTTTATAGAGTAATTGCCTTTCAAGAGAATTTCTCATGATGTATAGGAATGAAGTCCAGATATCTGTGAAAAATTCAATGTTGAACAAGATGGATGACATCTGTCACTAAATCATGCTTCCCTCTGCCCACATCTTCACCCCACAGGCTTCACAGCACAATGTCAAGCTAAGGTGACATTTATTTATTTTCAGTGCTATATTGTTTTGCTCACAATTAGCTTTCCATGGTGCGGGTGTAAAATTTTAATTGTATTGTATTGTATTGTATTGTAATTGCATTTATATTGCGCTTACTACCCCTGACGAGGCGTCAAATCGCTTTTTCGGCGAGTAGCACGCTACTCCCGACCCATAGAGGATTAGTGTTGAATTAGTATAGTGAAACATGCAAGTACATTTTAACTGGTGGATAGGTTAGTCAGTTATTTGGAATGATAGCAGAAGGATAGAGGAGGGAAAATGTTTTGTATTTGTAGAGCGCTGGTTACCCCTGATGGGGTGTTGATGCACGCTATTCAGGAAGCCCATAAAGGATTAGTGGTGAATTAATATGGTGAAATATGGAAGTAATTTCAGTGGTGGATATTAGTCAGTTATTTGGAGTAAGAAGGATAGCAGAGGGATGAAAAGGGAAGAAAGGTTTGCATTCATATAGCACTTGTTACCCCTGATGGATGTTGAAGCGATTTTCTGGCGAGTGCAACGCCACTCCAGAACCCATAAAGTATTAGTGTTGAAAATTAGTACATTAAAATATGAAGTAATTTGAGTAGTAGATATGTTATTCAGGTATTTGGGTAGAGAAGGGGTAGATGGCGGGATAGTGAAGGGAAAGAGGTTTGTATTTATGTAGCGCTTGCTACCCCTGAAGGGGTTTTGAAGCACAAGTAGCACGCTACTCTGGAACCCATCAGGATTAGTGTTGAATTAGTATGGTGAAACATGAAAGTAATTTTAGTGGTGGATATATTAGTCAGTTATTTGCATTAAGAAGGGTTGGGAAGGGGTAGAAAAGAGGGCAGAGTTTAGAAAGGTTTGTTTTGGGAGATCGGTATAGTAAAAGAGGTGTCAGATGATGCAAGGAGGGGTAGAGTAGGAGAGAGTACAGACAGGGTTGTTTTGGGGATCATAGCAGTGGTATGGGTTTGGGATAAATCAGAGAGTTGATGTAGAGGATATATTGATAGACATATAGGATGGGAGATAGGGTAGTGCATTGAAAAGAGTAGTAGAAAGAAGTTTGAGATGAGTCAGAAGGTTGGGCTAGAAGATATATTGAGCGAAGTATAGGCTGAGAAATAGGGAAGTGCATTAGAAATGCTACATTTGAAGAAAGTGATAACGATATAGATCCATAAGTACATTGAAAGTACATAGATGCATAAAGGAGGTATGTATATTGTGCAGCATTTTGGGCCCTGGCCCTGGTCAGTCTCTAACAGGCTCAAACAGGCAGCTGCCCTTGTCCTCCCCGCCCTTAACAGGCTCAAATAGGCAACTGCCCTTGTCCTCTCCGCCCTTAGCCTCGAGGCCCAGCTGAGACGCCCTAACCCTGGCCTTTTATAGCCCTAGTAATCATGTGACCCCGTCAGCCAATGGGAACCCTAGCCCTAGCAGTATCCAATCACAGCACTAGCCCTAAAAATCTAGAACCAATAGGAGACCAGGACCTTACAGCCAATCTTAGCCCTAGTCCAAGCACCAAATCAGTTCAAAAGCCCTGATCTCTATGTCCAATAGAGTCCCTAGCCCTACCAGTACTAGTCCTAACCCAAGTAGAAACAACCAATGGCACAGGAAGCCCTAGTCCCTACTTCCAATAGAGAGCATAACCCTACTCTTAGTCCCACAACTAGTCCAGCAACCAATCACACCAGAAGCCCTAATCGCTACTTCCAATTACAGGTCTAACCCTAGCCTTAGTCCCACCCTAGTCCCAACAGCCATTAACACAGGAACCCCTAGTCCCTACTTCCAATAGAAATCCTAACCCTAGCCCTAGTCCCAACCCTACATTGATTGAATCACAGACCCAGAAACCAATCAGAACACTCAAAAACCCAACCAATGAGGACACTAACCCTAATTCATTAGAAACATCAGATACAACCACCAATCAGTGTATACATGTACCAACCACGAGCAGACCATATAAGGTCCCAGCTACCTCAGACAAGTTTTGCTGGCCAGGGAGTTGGAAGCTGCTTCTCCTGTTCAGAATCTCCTAGGAGACAGACAAGCTCAATCCACACATTGGACTTCTGCAGGTAAAGGCCTCACCAACTTGAAATCTAACAATACTGTTTAAATAAAACTTTACTCCCTCTCCTGGCCAAAAACCGAAGTGCACAGTCCCTAGTAAGCACAGTTTAAACAGCTCACAGAAGCACCCTCTGATGCAGAATATCCCTGTTGCTGGGGGAGGGCAGGGGGGCTAGTTCCACTGGCTTGTGAACACAAAATGGTGGCTGGGGGTGCACTGTTTTAGCATACAGGTTTTAGCACAGAGCAAAGGAGAAATTTGGAGGGAAAACTGAATAGTCATCAGGAATGAGAGGGAAAAAACTACAGAGTTTGGACTGCAAATCCCACAATTCAACACGTTAAATGTAGGCAATCATGGGCAGGAAAAAACACAAGTTTAAAACACATAACAGGTGATAAAATATGCAATCACAGGCAGGGTAAAACTACCATTTTAAACTGTAACAACCACAGGCAAATACAGTAATCACAGAAAGGGAGCATTGTTTTTTTTAAACTTTTATTTTGGGGAAGAGACAGCACTAATCTGCCTCCTTACCACTTCCTGGACTCTGCTCACTGCAATCTGGGGCACAGGTAGGCTGCAACTCACAAGATGGAGGAGAATGATTTGGGATACACCCAGCAAGGCCTTAAGGGGCCTGGGCAGGTGTGAGGCTCAGAGTTGCCTGGTAGTTGAATAGCCAATCCCCACTCCTGGGTCTGCTGGCATGGTAGGGGTGGGGGCAGGGGAGCTGCTTTTCCTGTTCAGAATCTCCTAGGAGACCGACAGGCTCAATCCACACTCTGGACTTCTGCTTGTAAAGGCCTCACTAACTTGAAATCTAACAATACTATTTGAATAAAACTTTACTCCCTCTCCTGGCCAAAAAACGAAGTGCACAGTCCCTAGTAAACACAGTTTAAATAGCTCACAGAAGCACCCCCCTGGTGCAGAATATCCCTGTTGCTGGGGGTGGGGGGGGATGGTTTCACTTGATTGTGAACACAGAATGGTGACTTGAGGTGCACTGTTTTAACATACAGGGTTTAGCACAGAGCAAAGGAGAAATTTGGAGGGAAAACTGAATAGTCACCAGGCATGAGAGGGAAAAAACTACAGTTTGGACTGCGAATCCCACAATTCAACACGGTAAATGGAAGCAATCATGGGCAGGAAAAACCACAAGTTTAAAACACAAAATAGGTGATAAAATATGCAATCACAGGCAGGTTAAAACTACAATTTTAAACTTTAACAACCACAGGCAAAGACATTAATCACAGAAAGGGAAAATCGTTTTTTTTTAAACTTTTGTTTTGTGGAAGAGACCGCACTAGTCTGCCTCCTTACTACTTCCTGAACTCTGCTCACTGCAATCTGGGGCACAGGTAGGCTGCAACTCACAAGATGGAGGAGAATGATTTGGGGTGCACACAGCAAGGCCTTAAGGGGCCAGTAACCATATCCTCTGTTTCTAAACTGGACCTATTCACTTTAAGAAAGTCTGAATTGCATTAGCATAGAGGGTGTTGAAAATGTATTTGAGAAAATTAGATAATACTTGTGTTACGGTAATAATGTGTATTTTTCTTGTGTTTTAATTTCCTAAAGCAGTGATGTTTTTGCTTACACCACAAAAAGTAATGCTAATTTTGTATGCAAGATTTGCGCATAAGAGCCCCTTAATTATTGGGGGATGAGCCTGAGATTTTGAAGGGTTTTCTATTCTACTAGGGAGAATGCCAAATTTCTTTCTTATTTTGCTGCCTATTGGGATTTAAAAATGTTCCTGATTTTTGCTTATCTAGTCTAACTTTGCATCTGATAGCCTTCATGGCATTGACTCTGTAGCGCTTATTTTAAAAGGTTTTACTAAAATCCTTTAACTTTTCATTGATCTAAAACTCACTTAATGACTTGACTCCATTACTTAATGAGCTGTTGTACTCTGCTGATTTGATTTTTGGAGAAGTGCTTTAGCGTGGGGACACATTGCCTCACGAAATTGAGATTAATACCGTCTCTGAACCAGTAAACTGTAGGAGAACCCAATGAGATAAATGTATGTAGTGCATAAAATTTGGGATACAGTTTTGCTCCTACAGGTTCATCTGCAGTGGGATAGTCACTGTCCAACAACTGACTCCGAAACATTGGCTTTGTAGAGGTCCTGAACTTCTTGATCTCACCCCACTTTACATATCAATCTAAATTCATCCCAAAGCCACTCACATGTTCAACTAATTGTGCTTTTGCCTAAGCATTCCATTACTTATCATATTATTTCACCAGCAAGTCAATGTTATGTTATGTTATGTTATGTTATGTTATGGTAACGATCATTTGTAACGCGCACAGATACTCAGAAGTGTCCCGGCGCGATAAGCCTATGTGGGGGTAAGCAGAAGTGGAGATAGCAGCTAAACAAATTAATCAAAAGTAAGGTTTTCAATTTCTTCTTAAACGTCCTAAGATTGTGGTTGTTCCTGAGCACAAAGGGCAGGCGATTCCAAGCCCTGGCCGCCCTTACGGAAAGGGAGCTCCCTCCCGTTCTTGCGAGGCGGTATTGTGGGATGGCAACAAGGCAGTGACCCGTTAACCGGAGATGCCTGGATGGTGTTTAGAAATTGAAACGCCTCCTAAGGTAAAAGGGTCCAGACTTGTAGAGGGCACCTTGGGTGATGGTTAGTTCCTTAAACAAAATGCACTGGTCAACAGGGAGCCAATGCAAGTCGCGAAGAGACAGCTTGAGTCTGAAGCTTCGCGGAATGCCTAATAGCATTCTAGAGGTTGCGTTCTGAATAGTCTGCAGCTTTTTTATCTGGTAGCAAGGGAGGCCGATGTAGAGTGAATTGACATAATCAAGTCGCGACACTATGAGAGCACAGGTCCCCATTTCTTTGGATGCTTTTTGCAGGAGCGGCAGAAATTTCTTGAGGAGTTTCAATGTACCAAAGGACACTCCTGCCAACATATTAATCTGAGTTTGGAATCTGAGGTCCTCGCTGAACCATACTCCTAGGTTTTTTGCTGTACTATCCAAGGATTTTGGCATGAGGAAGCCCTCGGGCCACAGGTCATCCCGAAATTTTGGTAGAAAGGTCCCCTAAAGGAGGACCTCTGGCTTTTCTTCATTGCATTTAAGTTGGGCCCGCGCCAACCAATTAAAAACTTCTGTGAGGCAGTTTCTAGCTGATTCCACGAAAGCCTCATCTTTTTTCCCTTTGAAAAGCAGTGGGGTGTCATCAGGGTAAGCTATAATTTTGGCACCCAGCCTTTCCGCCAGATATATCAGTGGAGTCACGTAAACATCAAAAATGAGAAGGCTCAGTGCTAAGCCCTGAGGAATGCCTGTAGTGATACTTCTTTTTGTAGACAAAAAAGGTGGTACCTACTCTTGTTGTGATCTGTTGGCCAAAAAGGATTTGATCCAGTCCCACACCTGGCCTGAGATTCCAATATTTTTCCAGGCGAGCTAAGAGCTAACGGTGTGGAACTGTATCAAATGCAGCAGAGAGGTCCAGTAAAACCAGGGCCCCTCTGCCACTAGAATCATATCAATCCTTATTAGCCTCTGTTATCTCGACCAAAGCAGTCTCTGTGATCTATGAGGCTCTGAAACCGGACTGAGCCGGGTGAAGAGCACCAGACGTTTCAATAAACGCAGATAGCTGTTTAAAAAATGCATTCTCGCATACCTTTGCCACGAATCACTGACAGAATTTCGACTACAGAAATATCGACCTACAAGAATATCGAGTCAACAATATCGAGGGCAAAAATATTGACATCCTATCTACAACATGGTAAGTACAAAAATATCGGAAAAAAAATATCGATGTAAAAAATATTGATGTTAAAAATATCGTTTTTTTTTTAATATATAAATGTAAAATTAAGTCTATAAGACTAATAAATAAAATAAACATATTTAAAAGTATCTAATAATGTTTAAAAGTAATAAATAATACATATATATTAAGAATACATTAATTAAATATATACTGTAAATATGTAATATATATGCACTGAACAATAAGTATTAATAATTATTTTACGAATTTATAAATTAATGAAATATATTCTAATTTACTAACACATTTACAAACATAAAAGAGTAACATAAATAAAATGTAAGTAATATAAAAAATAAAATAAACATTTGATATTTTAACAATTAATTAAATAAAACGTTGGATAGCGTAAGGGTAAAAATTTCTATTCCTACTCCAGAGAGTGCAACAGTAGGGAAAACTGACCCTGAACTCAAAAAACACCCCTTTACCCAAGAACTGAAACTGACCCTGAACCCTAAAAATACCCCTTTACCCAAAAACTGAAAACTGACCCTGAACCCAAAAAATACACCTTTACCCAAAAACTAAAAACTGACCCTGAACCCAAAAAATACCCCTTTACCCAAGAACTGAAAACTGACCCTGAACCTTAAAAATACCCCTTTACCCAAAAACTGAAAACTGACCCTGAACCCTAAAAATAACCCTTTACCCAAAAACTGAAAACTGACCCTAAACCCTCAAAATACCCCTTTACCCAAAAACTGAAAACTGACCCTGAACCCTAAAAATACCCCTTTACCCAAGAACTGAAAACTGACCCTGAACACTAAAAATACCCCTTTACCCAAAAACTGAAAACTGACCCTGAACACTAAAAATACCCCTTTACCCAAAAACTGAAAACTGACCCTGAACCCAAAAAATACCCCTTTACCCAAGAACTGAAAACTGACCCTGAACCCAAAAAATACCCCTTTACCCAAGAACTGAAAACTGACCCTGAACCCAAAAAATACCCCTTTACCCAAGAACTGAAAACTGACCCTGAACCCTAAAAAAACCCCTTTACCCAAAAACTCAAAACTGACCCTGAACACTAAAAATACCCCTTTACCCAAAAACCCAAAACTGACCCTGAACCCTAAAAATACTCCTTTACCCAAACTTAATTAATATTATTTAATTAGCAATTAATTATTATTGAACAATAACAAATAAAGTAAATATATTAGCACATTAGCTGTAATTAATATAATTTAATAATTAATATTATTTTTCCCCAATTAATTAATTAACAGTAACTAAAAATTATATATACATAAATTACTCTAATTAATGTAACTAATTAATATTATTTAATTACCAATTAATTAATAATTTTAAATATGTACAACATTATAATAATTAATTAACTAATTAATATTCATTATTTCCAAATAAATTAAATATACATTTTTAAAAACATATATCAATTAATTAATTATTAATAAATTACTCCCCGCCCCATTCCCCTATAAACCCACATCCCGCTACAGAAAATATATATCAATTAATCAATTAATTTTTTTCCCAATTAATCAATATTAATTAGCAATTAATTATAATGTATTAATTAATCCTACTAATTATTAATCAACTTACCATAATTAAATTACTTCCCACCCTATTCCCCTATAAACCCACAACCCGCTACAGAACATATATATATCAATTAATAAATTAATTAAAATTATTTTCCTATTATTTTCACATAATTACCAATTAATGATAATTTATTAATAAATCCTACTAATTACTAATCAATTTACCATAGTTAAATTACTTCCCACCCTATTCCCCTATAAACCCACAACCCGCTCCGGTACAAAAACATAAAATTTACTTATAAATGTATTTATTATTATATAAAATTTATACACATATAATAGTAAATATTTTAAATACTTAAATTAAACATATAACACATACATAATAAAAAACTATACAATAATACAAATATCGATATTAGTGTCATCGAAATTAGTAACGTCGATATATATGCTATCGATATTACTAACTTCGATATTACTTACATCGATATTAAGTATTTCGATATTACTTACCTTGGGTCGATATTCTGTCCTACGATATTCTTGCCTTCGATATTATGCACCTTCGATATTTCAGACTCGATATTATGGTAGGTCGATATTTCCTACTCGATATTTTGACTGTGTACCCTTTGCCACAGCTGGTAGGAGTGAGATTGGTTGATAGCTAGCCAGGATGTCAGGGTTCAATGAGGGTTTTTTTTAACAGGGGTAATAGCTTAGCCTGTTTCCATTCCTCAGGCACCGTGCAGGGGCAAGTTAATGATGTTATTAACTTCGGTACTGACTACTTTCGCCTCTGTTGCCAGCTGCCTGGTGAGACAGGGGTCTGCCGGGGATCCTGATTTAAGTGCTTTAAGAATAGCCAGGGTATCGGCCAACGGAATGGCCGTAAATACTGTCAAAGTCGTGTGGGTGCGATCAGGCTCAAGGACAACCTGGGACGAATATTCTGTCAGGCCCATATTCTTATTGTCCTTATGATAACCTTTTAAATCGTGGAGAAGGTCAAAACATCAACTTTTTACACACCAACGTGGTCTCAGTTAATTTTATATTGAAGAAGTGGTGTAATTGCCACAATGTCGTACACTTCAATCTACGACCTTGACTTGAGCTGTCAATGTTTTGTTACATACACAAGCACAATTACTGTTTTTTTTTATTTGTCTTCCGTTTGTGTGAGAACTAGAGACAACAAACACTGATAATTACTGTCATGCTAGTTAATCTGATTAACATTGAATGTATTGAGCAATTCATTTGTTCTTGTCTGTTTTAACTATGTCTTTGAAATGAGTCTGGCATACAGAATTGCATGTGTGGAGTGCAGGCGTTGGAGTTTTGCGTCTATCTAGAATCCAACAGGGCAAGCCAAGGCTAGAGACAAAGTTAACAACTGCACTCATTTCACTCGAACATGTTTCCTCTCGCTTGTCCTTTCCTTGTATTCGCCGTCTCCACTTACTCACCTTCTTCTTTTACTCTCCCACCATCTCCTTTTATTTTCAGGTTAAAGTGAAGTAATTCTATCAACCCTTATTTGTGGAAAGAAAATCATTTAGGCGAGAGAAGGCTAGATCGAAATGATGGTTTCCTTACTTATCAGGAAACATCAGCCGAATTAGAGAGTGTTGGCATATAAGTGAGATATGCCAGACACTTATGCTCAAGTAAAACATTTTCAACATATCCCCAACCCACACCTTCCACACCGACCCCCATTCCCAGCCCAACATCAGGAGGCCATCTTTGTACTCTTTCCTAGCGCTTGCTAACCTCTGTCTGTACCACCCAGTGGAAGAAGGGGCCCAAAACCTACCCACCAGACAACACCTGCCCACCCCCAGGTAATGACCATTAACCCAGGGAAAAGAGCGCTCAGAACTGGAATCCGCAAGATACAAATATCATGTGGGGAAAAACTTCAACCAACACTGGCTTGAGTACAATCATACAGTGCCCTCCTGCTCTGCCACTGGCATGAAATTGTGCAGACGCCCCCTGATGCAGTGTGATCCTGGTGGAGAATGACAGACTGCTTGAAGGGACCAGGACATCAAGACTTACCTTTGAGAGATGAGCCCAGAGCCGATGGTAGAGTGGAGAAAAGAGCTGGGGTGCTAGGTAGGGGGCTGGTTCCAGCTCATCACGTGCCAGATCCAGGGTCGCAGCTATCAGTGGTGCAACAAGTGCAGTGACACCGGGGCTCAGTGGATGAGAGGCTCCAGCATGCCTCGTACCCACTGCAGTTTACGTAAGATTTCTACTCGAATTCATTTTTAGGGGAATATTTGTTTACATTTCAGTAGAGAGTAGAGGAGATGGGGGGCTTTAAGTTGGGTGGGGGTGGTAAAAGCAAATGGGCAATATGGAAGAAAGATAATGAAAGGAGACAGAAACAAGAGAGAAATGGAAAAGGTCTGGCGGAAAGAAATGGAGAAAAGGTAAAAAGAACAAAAACAGAAACAATGTAAGAGGAGGGGAGAATGGGAAATGAGATATGGAGAATATCGAGAAACTGAGAGAGTAGGTGTGGTGTAAAGAGATAAAGGGAGGGCAAAAAAGTAGAGAGAGAAATAGAAGTAGAAAGACTAGCTTTAGCGATGTTAGAAAGGAGGAAGCAGAAAGGGGCAGGGGTGGTAAGGGAAGAACTGGAGAAAAGTATCAGCGAGGGAAAGAGGTAAGGACCAGACGGAGTGAAAGGAGACAGGAGGAGAATACAGGGCACCGGAGAGAGCAGACAGAAGGAGGCAGGAAACGAGTGAAAAAAGAAGAGAGAATGAAGACAATATAAGTGTCTGAAAGAGAAAAGGAGGAATGGGAGTTCGGGTATTAAAATCTAAGTTGGCAGAAACGTAAGGAATGGTCGTAGATAGAAGAGATAGAGTAGAGAGTGAGAAGTAGGTATAGAAAGAGGAAGGGTAAACGGGATCAGTGAGAGAAGAAAAGATAATAAAAAATGAAGGAGGTAAGAATGAGTGAGAGAAGAGGGTGTGAAGTGAGACAGAGGACCTGATTAAAGCACTGCCAGTACAAATTTACAACGGACAAACCATACGGCAAGACAAAATGCTTTCTAACCCGTATCTGTTAGAACACAAGTCCTAATCCTCACCGTTGTCCAACAATGTTAGAACTGGCTATTTCGGGCTGGCTAAGGCTGACGCCAAAGCCAGGCAGAAACCACCATTCTAATAAGGGCAAGGGAGTCACACGCCAAGATAACCCCTGCTCACCCCCTTGGTAGCTTGGCACGAGCAGACAGGCTTATCCCGGAGGCAATGTGTAAAGCATTTGCTCACGCACACAACAGCAACAACATCCTAGGCACACCACAAAAGGAACTTCACACAAGGTTATATAAAAATAACTTTCGTATTGTCAAAACACATCAGATAGTAATCACACAATATACATTGTGCCAACTGGCACGGGCAATATTCACAAGGGATTATTTACAGGACAGAGCCACTTGGGCCACTGTCAGAATCAACACTTTTAGAACTGGAAATACTGTTAGAAATAGCACTTTTGAACATATAACAATCAGAGGTTTCACACATGATGCATAGAACATTCAGAGGTGTAGGAAAGACACATGATGTATAAAAATACATTCAGCGGTGTAAGAACAAGGCACATGACGCATCAAAACACATTCAGAGGTACCGGAGAAACACATGATGCCTAAAACATTCAGAGGTGTAAGGGAAGGAAAACACATGATGCATAAAAACATTCAGAGGTGTCACCAGCATAATGGCATAGCACATTACGCATAACTCACATTTGGGCCTAACCAGTAAAAGCTACAGTAGGCAATCTCTCACTAGTCTAAATACATTAGACTCTCCCCCTAAGCATGACTCACATTTAGGTGCGTAACTCACATAGTGAAATAAACTCTCACTAGCATAAACCTACATAGGTCAAATAACCTCACAACCACATTGCGCAAACATCACTTTAGGCAATTACTATCAAAAACATAGTAGAGTCACATTGCGCAGAAATCACATTAGTGTCTTGCGCCCTACCCACATAACAGCCCCCTGGCCAACTGGCCATCCAACAAGGGGACTCAAGAGCCCTGTGTCAAGAATGTCAGGGTGCCCTGCCAATGTAGCGCCAGTCAGGGGTGCGCCACCGGCACAAACCTAAACGTTGCAGCTGCCCACTAATTGCTGGGCAGCTGGGAACAGTAACAGACCCTAAACGTTGCAGCTGGCACTAAGTGCTGCGCAGCTGTAGCAGGCCTGGCACCACTGTGCCATCTCCGTCCCTCCCAGGGACTCTCTCTCTCTTGACGCCTAAACGGTGCAGATGCCCACTAATTGCTGGGCAGCTGGAAATCAAGAACTGCGACCTCTTGACAAAGACTGCACCATGGGTTGGAGCCACACAGGCTCTGACATCAACTGTGCAGGACGATGGAGCCCTCTGGCTCTAGAACACACATGCCCCCTAGATCGTTGGAGCCCCCCCTCTGGGGACTCGGAAAACAACTGCCCAGGAGCCTCTCAGGGCTCTAAAAACTATTGGGGTGGAACACGGGCCTACTGGCCCTCGGGACCCCCACTGGGGGCCTTCTGACACTGGTGCCCACATGGTAGCCAGTGAGGCTCTGGAAAACGGTGGGGCGGCCCACTGCCACCCGGGGCCGCCCTTGCACTGGGAAGCATCGACCACACTGGGCTCTAGGAATAATACTGGCCCCCAACGTGGGAGCCACGGTCTCTGTGAACACAGTGGGGCGGCCCACTGCCATCTGGGGCCACCCTGACTCAGCACCCTCCTCGGCGCTGAACACGTACCCTGCACCATGAGGAGCGGAGGTGGAATTGCAGCATGGTCCCCAGCCCAGCCCAAACTCACCGGCTTGGTCCTCGAGACCCGGGCAAGTCCAGCGGCGGTCTGCAGAACCTGCGGGGCTCCCCGGTCCTTACGGGAGCCCAGCGCTTTGTCTCCCTGGCCACCATCGCAGGGCTCTCCCTTGAGCATGGGAGACCCGCGCCACAACAAATGCCGGCCTCTTCCGGCCACGCTCTTCCTTCCGCTTCCGCCCCGCTGGCCCCACCCACAACCAGGCGGGCCGCTGAGAGCTTCCAACCCGGCTCGGGCAGCGGCAGCGAAACGTGGGGTGGGTACCCGCTTGGGTCATATTTAAAATAAGCACTTCCAGGGGCTAGGGCAAGAGAATAAAGTGCTTCTAGGTGCTGGGGAAAATGCAGCGCTCTCAGCACTAGAAATACAAATAAAGCGCTCAGGAAACACACAGTCCAGCTAAAATAAAATGCTATCGCAGGCGCCAAGGCAACCAGGGGTCCTGAAACCAAAGGGGAAGCCCTTTCAGGGTTCCAAGAAGACACCACAAGGTCCTGGGTAAAGGAAAAGGGAGCAAGTACTCCCAGCAAAGCAAGTCCCCCAGTCCATCAGTAATCCAGGGGCTGGCCAGGGCCCAGGGAGGCAAGCCTTCCCCTGGGCCCATGCAGCAGCACGCCCCTGGCAGGATTCAAGACAGAAACAAGAACATTTTGTAAGGGGACACAGCCCCTTTTTATACAGTAAAATCCTTTTTTCTAGCAGGGTGCAGGCAATGTGAGAACCAGCTACAACTGGTTATAGGGAACTCCTTTCACTGGCCAGGCTGGGGACATCGGACGCACCCCAGGGGGTGGAGCCAGCTTTGTGTGGGGAAAGCCCAGCCCTATTCAGGCCCAGGTGCACCCCTCCCCTCACATCAGCATGCTAATTACTCCATTCACCACCGGGGCAGACCCACCCAGACTCTTGGAGCCAGGCTCACCAGCCAGCTTCAGCCAATCACACACCACACAGAAATTACACAAATATGCCAACTTCTAGAAATGGCACTTCCACACTAGACACAATCATGCCGCATATATTATTGCGCAGCATTCAATCTCACTAGTTCGCACATACCAAACTCGACCCTGCACTCCCCACACATCAGGAACTACCATGGGCATATATATTCCCCATTCATTCCTATGGGAGGGCAGGTCACTCTCACCACACACACAGAGAGCTCACACACTTTACACTGTACCACAGTGAAAAAGTGTGCAGAGGCCTAAAATCACCAACACCAGGTTCCAGAAACAGGCTAGGAAAAAGCAAAAAGTTTTGGGGTGAACCTGCCAAAAAGGGCCGGGTCCAACAGTATCCATACGCCTAAATCAAGTTATTGGAAAATAACTGTCAGACCCATTTTTTCCAGGATAAATTCCACATAAAATGTTCCCATTCCATGTGGATTACTGCACCAGCTTGCCACCTGCTTCAAGGAGCTGGCAAATGGGAATTGGAAGTTGGCTCAGGGTGGGAAGGGCTCAGAGTGGGCAGGAGAACCTGTTGGCTGGCAGGGTGGAGCATTGTCATCCCCTGTGCTGCAGGAGGAGGTCAGATTGTGATTGTGCTGGTCAGCTGCATAACACAGGGTCGATTGTAATAGGAGGGAGTGATATACCACCCGAGGATATCATGCGACCAAGTGAAAGGGAAAAGGGGATTGGAAGAAGAGAGAGTCGAAAGCAAGAACTAACAGCCTGATTCACCAACGGGCCGTTTTGCGAGCCCCTAATAGCGAATCATAGCGATTCGCTATTAAGGACTCGCAAAACGGTAATCATGTAGGAATCGCATAATAAAATGCGATTCCTACTGATTCCTTATTTGCGATTAGCAAATTGCTAATCGCAAATAAGGAATAACTCGCCATTCATTCCTATGGGCCAAAAGGCCCATAGGAATGAATGGGGAGTATTCCTTATTTGCGATTAGCAATTAGCTAATCGCAAATAAGATTGCGATTTGAAGGGTGCCAGGGGTGTCCACAGGACACCCTGTAGCACCCCTCAAATGAAATTTCACACAGGTGTTGCACACACACATGTCCAAAGGACATGTGTGTGTGTAACATGCAACTCAGAAAAATGCATTTAAATGCATTTTTCTGAGTTTTCGCAATTTAAAGCGAGGTCTGACCTCGCGGTAAATTGCGGCAAGAAATTGCGAATTCGCAATTTTAAATTGGATGTTGAATTGCATTTAAGGAATCTCTAATAGAGATTCCTTAAATGTAATTCCTCGCACATTTGCGACATCGCAATTAGCGATTTTTGCATTTGGGATGCTGAATCCCAAATGCAAAAATCGCTCTCGCAAAGGGCCGGATTCTCAGAATCCGGCCCCTTGCGAGCGCAATTTCGGTTCATGAATCGGGCGGAATATTTTGAGGCATGGCAGCATAGCAAGCCTTTCTGCTGCACTGCCATGCGCCAAAAGAAAAGGGCAGGAATGTGCTGTATCTAAAAAGATACGCCGCATTCCTGTCCTTCCTCCCCTGTGACAGAGCAAAATGGGCTGCCATGTGCCAACACAGGGCGCCCGTGCGCCATGGTGCAAGGGTATCTGCTTTTAGGGGTGATTGTTTTTGTGCAGGAAGGGACACCTTCCTGCACAAAAACAATCACAAGAGATATTTTCCTCTTTCTATGTGGGCTGCAGCAAGCAGCACACATCGAAAAAGGAAAAGCGAGGGGAAACAAATGTATTTCTCCTCGCTGCACCTCGCTTACACCTCCCTTGGCGACGTGTCGGAATCTGAGGCATTCCCAAGTTTAAAAAACCTTGTAAATCTAGGAATTAATCAGGTTCCATGCATGTTACATGGGAACACCCACAGAAAGGGTGGCTTTACGTGACCTTGTAAATATGGGCAGGCGCACTGTGCCATTAGTGCATCAAATAATGTAATGCATTGGCGGCGCAATGGGCTTATAAATAAGCCCAACTATTTACAGGGGCTTTCAGTCAGCATCTTTATATATTGGTCTGTTCCATAGTCATTCACATGTTGCTTCCGCCTGCCACAGCATACAGCATAGACCACAGGGTCCACGCACTTCAGCCACTGGCTTACCTGCGGGTGACTGTCGGCATTCGTCTCTTGCACAATGTACACATGTTCAAAATAAGCAGTCCCTTTCAATGCCAGGAACCGCAGGTAGAATGTGTGCTTTTACATAAAAAATATGTAGACTGTTTTGTCCTTTAGACAGCATAGTAGTTTTTATACAATGTGTGCCTTTACAGAAAAAGAAAATTCACAAACAAAATAAGCATTGGCAAAGACAAAAGTTCAGCAGCCAACACCAAACTAATTGGCCTTGCCAATGCCAATTTTTTCTTTCATTAGGGTCTATGACACCCATGATCCAAAGTCACACGCCGCTTTCTCTATTTTCTTACCCTACTTTCACACCACCTGCTCACATTGCGGTCCAAACATCTATCCACCTCTTTTTTTTATTGAATTAAACCAATAACGTTGTACATGTTTAAAATGTTTATAAATTGTACATAATTACAATCTTTCATGCAACATTTTTTTCCCTTAGATTTGTTTTAATGGCAACACAATGTGCATGGAAATTACTCTTTATTATAATATAGCCCCAAATGTGTAATTTTGGGGTAAGGAAGAACTACAACCCATGGTACAGGAGACCCGAGGTGGGGTTTGTAGACTTGTGGCATACTTCTTCCAATCAGTATTAAGAAAGCAGTTCATCAGGCTTCTCCCCACCCGCTGTAACTATAAAAGAAAGATATTTACAACAAGCGCACATCAATATACGTGAATGAAGTGTTATGTGAGGGAATGGCAGAGCACAAAAATATACCCCTGTGGGAACGCGCAGCTGTATTTCATGAGAAGTCGCAGTCTCTTTGAAGAAGAGGACACAGGCTCTTGAAACAACGTGCCTTCACTAGGGAACAACTGTTGAAATATTTTCCAGGACAAATGTCCTTGGGGGCGACCAGTCTGCGGAATTGCTGTAACTTTCAACCATCAGTCTTCTTGGCACATCCCTCTGTATTTTGGCAGTGCTGAATCTGCCATCGCTGTACTTCAGCATTGTGACCTTGAGATAATCTCCGTCGAATATTTCATTGCCTGCTGTCGAATGTCATTGTTCTGAGAGACAGCGAGAGGGAACCTGCGTGCGCTCTGATGGCACCAAACAAGTGAAGCAAGTGAGCACCACCCACCCCAGAAGAGCTCCTTGTCTCTTCCAACCAAGCATCCATCCATTCGCCCTTTCGTCCACCCGCTGATATGCACTTCTTCACCTTTACATCACCTTTACATTCTGTCATCCATTCATGCCTTCAGCCAACATTCAGTCTTCTACCATTCCATCTATTCATCCACCTTTTCACTTGTTCTTTCACCCATCCAGCCTTTCACCAACCCTTTCTATCGCCTGTGCTTCCTTTCACCTTTCACCCATTCACTCCTTCACCCATCCTTTCACCCAACCAGGCAACCTTTCTTCCATCCTTTCATCTACCCATGCATGTTTTCAGCCATCAACCCTTTCACTCATCCTTTCATCTTCCCATGCATGTTTTCACCCATCCACCCTTTCACTCATCCTTTCATCCACCCAGGCATCCTTTCTCCCATCCTTACATCTACCCACGGATCCTTTCACCCACCCCCCTTTCACCCATTCATTCACCTACCCATGTATCATTTCACCCATACACCCTTTCACTCATCCTTTCACCCACCCAGGAATCCTTATGTCCATCCTTTCATCTACCCACGCATCGTTTCACCCACCCTCCCTTTCAGACATTCATTCACCCACCCATGCATCATTTCACTCTTCCACCCTTTCACTCACCCTTTCACCCACCAAGGCGTCCTTTTGCCCATCCTTTCATCTACCCACACATCCTTTCAACAATTCACTCCTTCACCCATCCTTTCAACCACCCAGGTATCCTTTCTCCCATTCTGTCACCTACCAACACACCCTTTCACACACCCACCCTTTGACCAATTCTTTCACCCACCCATACCTCTTTTTATCCATCCACCGTTGTACCCACCCATTCACCTTCTCACACATCCTTTCAATAAGCCACTCTAACACCCACTCATGTTGCCTATCACCAATCCTCCTTTTCACCCAACCTTTGCACTCATCCACACATCCATTCACCTCTGCACACTGACACTCTTCTATTTACCCACCAACACATCCTTCCCTTTCACCTATCCTTTCACCCATCCACACATCCTTTCACCCATCTATCCTTTTACCCAATTTTCATTTTAACCTCCGTCCTTCTTTCTCTTTTCTATCAAAGCATCTTTGCCAGTTGCAGACAGAAGAGGCCCGTAAAGAACTTTGTTTGCGCCGGTCGCTGTAGCTGCTTGTGGGTGGGGAGGGGGCGGGGATGTACACTATTAAACTCAATGACCAATCAATCTATCATTGTGAGACAATATGTATTGAAATCAACTTCAGAATCACAGATACACTACATTGCTGCTGATAAACTCTAGTTGGAATTCTAAAAAATCAGGATGGACAGGTACTGTACCCGAGGGACCAGCGAGGCCAAACTATCTGTTTGACACAGCATGACGTAACATATATACATAGTTCAGGTTGTCTCTCCCGCCAGTCTGTGCCCCGTCACGCTAAAGATCTTTCAGCTTGCTTACCTCCCTGCTCATCCCTCTGTAACAAGCTAAAAGCTGCCTTCGTACATCCTTGTTCACTTTAAACAGCCACTGAAATCTCCAAAAATGTTAAGCTATCTCACTTGAAGTGTACGTTTATATAGACTTTTGGGTCCAAAGAACCTTTCTTGCTGGAACATTCATGAAACAAATCCCATGATAAAAACTGTTAGAATCAGATGTAACGCTTGCTTTAAAATGTGTCTTGACTAGTTCCAGAGCCGTGGTTGGCTGCACAGGAGTCCCAAGGGACAGTGGAAAGGTGAGTGAGTAAAGATTGCGGCCGATGTGTACACTCAATCATGCTCGCAAGTACACGTGCTAGAAGGATTAGGCAAGCAAAGGTGCTAAATCTTGTCGAATGAAGGATATTGGTAAGGTGACACAAGACGTGCTACCTGGGAGACCACAGAGTAAACACGCAATATAAAATGCATTCGGTTTCGCATATGTGATTAATAAAAAGCTGTTTTTGTCGTAAGTTGTAGCTTGCTGAGTAGTTGTACAATACACGTTATAGAAAGTTCATTAACGTGGTATGACTTTCTAATTATACAAAAAGACAAAATATTGTGTTGTCACTAGTGGCATAGTGTGGGGAAGTAATAGCAACTTTTTGGAAAATGAAATTACTATTATGTGTTTAGATGAGTTCTGACTACTTTTCAGCCCGGTGCCACTGCACCCGCTGCACCATTCAAATCATGCCCTTAGTGACTGTACCATAACTGCATTTGTGACTACCTGTTTAGTAGAGAAATAAAGCAATATTTGGGGTTTTAGAGGGGTTCTGACAACTTTTAGCACTGTGCCACTAAAACTAATGCAACATTCCAATCATGAGCCTATTGCCTGCAATGTAGCTGCACTTGTGACTGCCTGTTAGTAGTATAATATTGCAATATTTGATGCTTAGAGGGAAAACTAGAGCTTTGGGCCCAAGTGTCACTGCAGCTGCTGCACCATTGAAATCATGACGCTAGTGCCTACAAGGTAACTGCAATTGTGACTGCCTGTTTAGTAGTAACATTTAGCAATATTCTGCATTTAGTGGGGACTCTAGGTATTTTGGCTCCAGTGTCACTGCACCTGCTGCACCATTCAAATCAAGCCCTTTTTACAGAAAGATAACTGCACTTGTGTCTGCCTGTGTATTCACCCCAGTACAGAGATATGGGCTTAAATCCATTGTTTCTTTGCTCCCGATGCGATTCCAATTTGAACCCAGCCAAATGCAAATCAGTCTTGACCCTGCACCCAATGATAACAGTCCAGCCTGAATTTCCTGGCCAGGTCCTTCCTGGACTGGAAACAAGCATCCAAGGACCAGTTTTGAAGTTTCACCCCTCATCAGCCAGGATAACTTGACTCCAGTGTCATGAAGAGCCTGGGTGATCAATATCTGGACAAATGCAAAAAGAAAAATCGATGGACAGAATGCTGAACAATGTCATACATTCACCCCAGAAGAAAGATCTGGGTCTAAATCCATCGATTTTTTGCTCCCTATGCCGCTCCAATTTGAACATAGCCATGTGCAAATAAGTGTTGACCCTGCACTCAATTGGAACAGTCCAACCCGAATTGCCAGGCCAGGTCCTCCCTGGATTGGAAACAAGCATCCTAGGAACGTTTTCTGGGTCTTACCCCTCATCAGCCAGGAGAGCTGGACTCCAGTGGCATGGAGAGCACGCAACCCACGTCTGGGCATACCCGTCCCACTCGCGGTGACAAATGTAAAAAGAACAATTGATGGACAGAATGCAGAACAATGTCATACATTCACCCCAGTACAGTTATCTGGGCCTAAATCCAGTGTTTTTTTGCACCCCATACCATTCCAATTTGAACCCAGCCATATGCAAATCCGTTTTGACCCTGCGCCCAATGGGAACAGTCGAGCACGAATTGCCAGGCCAGGTCCTCCCTGGACTGGACACAAGCATCCTAAGACAGGTTTTGGGGTTTCAACCTTCATCAGCCATGATAGCTTAAGTCCAGTGGCATGGAGAGTCGGGGCCCACGTCTGGGTATACCCGTCCCTCCCAGGGTGACAAATGCAAGTAGAACAATTGATGGACAGAATGTCGAACATTGTCACACATTCACCCCAGTACAGAGATCTGAGCCTAAATCCATTTTTTTTGCTCCCCATGCCATTCCAATTTGAACCTAGCCATATGCAAATCGGTCTTGACCCTGCACCACATGTGAACAGTCTAGCCTGAATTGCCAGGCCAGGTCCTACCTGCACTTGAAACAAGCATCTTAGGACCAGTTACTGGCTTTTAACCCTCATCAGCCAGTATAGATTGACTCCAGAGGCATGGAGAGCATGGGACTCACGCCTGGGCATACCAGTCTTACTCGGGGTGACAAATGTAAAAAGAACAATTGAAGGACAGAATACCAAACAAACAGAGATCTGGCCCTAAATCCATTGTCTTTTTGCTGCCTATGCCATTCTAATTTGAACCCAGCCATACGCAAATCAGTCTTGCTTGCCTTTGTAGTAAAATATAGCAATTTTTGTGTTTAGTGGGGTGCCTAGAGCTTTTGGTCCTGGTGTCACTGCACCTGCTGCACCATTCAAATCATGACCCTGTTGTCTGCAAGGTAACTGCACTTGTAACTGCCTGTTTAGTTTTAAATTTGAGCAATTATCTGGGTTTAGTGGGGCCCCTAAAGCTTTTTTGCCCAGGAACCACTGCACCTACTGCACCATTCAAATCAAGTCCCTTTTAACTGGAAGGTAACTGCAATTGTGCCTGCCTGTTTAGTAGTCAAATATACCAATATTATGTGTTTAGAGGAGTTCTGACAAACTTTAAGCCTGGTGCTACTGCACCTGCTGTACCATTCAAATCATGACCATATTGTCAGCAAGGTAACTTCACTTGTAGCGGCCTGTTTAGTAGTAAAATACAGCACAGCTCTTGTATATTACCGTATTTTCCGGCGTATAAGACGACCCGGCGTATAAGACAACCCCCTACTTTGCTTAATAAAATGTAGGTTTCGTGCTATACCCGCCGTATAAGACTACCCCCACTTCCAGTGCAGTCCAACGCAGTCCTGCATAGCCATTTTGAGAATGTATTTTATTTTATTTTGGCTCGTACTTTGTATGCTTTTGTAACCTGCACACTTATCACTTTTTCTCCAGGAATGTACCGATTGCTACCTCATGTATTTTGGTTGCTCGCTATTGTCACTTTTGATCCATGTAACTTAATGTTTGCTTTAGTAATTTGTCCATTTGTTATTGTTCCTCTTGTATCAATACTGTTCCTACTGTAAAGCGCGGTGCGAGGGGAGGGGGAGCTCCAGCACTGGGCACGGACGGCGGATTTGAGCCCCTGGCTGGGTCCGAAGCGTGGGCAGGAAATGGTGCAGCTTAGGGAACTCAAACACAAGACGAACACAAGATCAGCCCCTCGCCAGCCAGTGCGCCCAATACGCCTTAGTATTTTCACTGCTTGAGCAATTTATGTTACAGGAGGATTTCTGTAGAAAAACAACCACATTAGCCCATTTTTATATAATGCAGAAGCAGTCTGACACCTTCGGGTGTAGTCCGCGCTATGTAAAAACGCATGAAAACATTCCTTCAAATTTAGCATCCGGCGTATAAGACGACCCCCGACTTTCCAGAACATTTTAAGGGGTTAAAAAGTCGTCTTATACGCCGGAAAATACGGTAACTTTATTTTGAATGTGCAATTTTATTACAACATTTAGAATTTGATCATAATGATCAAATAGATTAAGTTGAAAAAATCATTCTGATAAGGCTACAAAGTGCAAAGAAAGGTACAGAGGCATTGATAGGAAATGTGATAAACTCTCTAAGGCTAAATAATCTGCTTTACACAACTACGTGATAAAAAGCAACCATTATATCATTGTGTCAGAAGCTGTCTGTCTTATCCATGGGAAGAGATCTTATCTTGACAGTGAATGGGGCTTAAACAGTGGGAACAACTTTAGTAGAAGTATCGTAAATGTCTGCAGCCAGGGGAAGGTAAAAAAAAAGTTCCACACAAAAGTGAATGAACACAGTAATTTGGCTAGTGCTGTGCAAGTGAAACCTTAAAACGAGGGAATATTAAAGCGACAGTTGGTATTTGAAAAGAAGTTGTTTCTATCTTTGAGCGATATTCCAAGCTGCTTATTCATAAGAAGGGTTGTTGATATGGAATCCTTCTGCACAGCCCTAGTCCTATCCATTGTACATTGTCTGGACTGCTGTCTGTCCCCTTGCCTCACTATCTCAATAGTCCACATAGCAATCTGCAGATCATTCCTTTAGCTCTGCATTTTTGGTGACATATGAACTGGGGGGGGTTCACTGACACAACATTGATGTAATAAATATCGATGTAAATTGAAAAATATTGAGTAAAAAATATAAACAACATACATTTTGACTCCTATACTTAAGACGTCAAGGAAGGAGTGTTGTGCTGTTCCTCAGGGGAGAATTTTCAAAGTCACACCAGAGCTGGAGACCACTGAGTAACACTGAGATCTACAGTTGGAAATCAATTTGTTGGATTTTAATGCCCTGACACACCATTTCAGGTGTCATTCTTCATCATATGCGCTGCTCCACGTTGGGTCGGCGGTGCAATACCCAACGGGCTCACCTCAAAGAGGGGCACTTTACCAGAGAACTTTTATCCAACAGCCGTTATGTGAAGTGCGGGTATGGGGCCAGAAAAGTGTAGACGTGGTGGTGAGTTTAAAATGGGGCTTGGAGTACCTGAGATTGAGTTTTTATTCTTGGGGTCTCCTGTTCTAATTAAAAGCAATATAACCGGCACTCATTGGAGTATAATGTCTCCTATTTATGTGTCGGTTAGTGAAGAATAATGGTAACGGTCAACATGTTTCTGGCGTTTGTGTCAATTAACTAGCGATTCTTCGGGACCGCAAGGAAGGGAACTATCTACGCTAAACAATTGGTTATATGTTTTTTATGTAGGTTCATCAAAAACACAATAAAAAAGGTGTCTAATGTGTCAATGTACCTGCGATGAGCTGGATCTATGCAATGGTGTCAAGATTCCAGGCATCAACCGTACCCGGCGGTCAACACATCAGGCTTGCACTCCCATGTATGTTGGGGTTTGTAGCCTTGTGTGATGCTGCGAGACCTACCTATGCCGCCGAGTCCGACTCCTATACTTAAACAGGTAAGTACAAAAATATTGACTAAAAAATATCGATGTTCAAAATATAGTTGTGTAAAATATCGACGTTTATATAAATATAAAATAAAAAAATATGTATTAAATATATTAAATATTAAATGTACTTTTAACAAAATAAAACAAATGTTATATGCATTTCTATAAAATATAGAAAATAAACTTAATAAAAAAAGATAAACAGACAAACATAATTATTTATAGATATACACTAACTTTAAAACAATGAATAAAGTATTATTTTTAATTTATGTTAAATTTTTAAAATTATATCTCTAAAACAATGATTTAAATTATAAAAAAACAATAATCTATAATAAGTTAAAACATTAAACAATTAAAAAATATTTAAACTTACATTTCACAATACAATAAGTGCAACAGTAGGGACATTTTTGGATGGCGTAGGGGTAAAAATTACTATTCCCACTCCAGTGAGTGCAACAGTAGGGAAAGTGTTGGATAGCAGAGAGGCAAATATTAAACAAACAAACATAATTATTGATAGATATACATTTACTTTAAAACAATGAATAAAGTATTATTTTTAATTTATGTTAAATGTTTAAAATTATATCTAAAAAAACAATGATTTAAAATATAAAAAAGCAATAATCTATAATAAATGAAAACATTACACAATTGAAAAATATTTAAACATAATTTCACAATACAGTCAGTGCAACAGTAGGGAAAGTTTTGGATAGTGGAGGGGTAAACATTACTATTCCCACTCCAGTGAGTGCAACAGTAGGGAAAGTGTTGGATAGCAGAGGGGCAAAAATTACTATTCACACTCCAACACTTAAGAAAAATAATAAAAGTATTAAAATTAAAAACAATTTAAAAAAAGTAAATAAATAATAATTAAAAATGGGGAAAAATATTCAATTCATAAACAAGAAAAGATATTGTAATATTAATTACGCATAACAATACCTACAAATATTATCTATAATTAAATAATACATACATTAAAAAAAATCTTTTAAACTAGAAAATATTTACAAATAAAACCGTTAATTAAAACATAAATGTATTTATTTTATTTCCTACCCTATAACGCCACACCAATAACATTTTAAATTAAATTTACTTCCATAATTAACATAACTAATATTCAATTCAAAAAATATTATTAAAAAACACTAACAAACATTAACTACACACACTTGAACACTATAAAGTTCACATCACACACCTAAATTAAAGTGTAAAATAATAAAACACAATTAAAACTTAGTTTTAAAATAAAAACTATTATTATTAACAACTAATTATAAAGTAATTAAAATCTATCGAATACCCACCCTTTGCCCCTTTAAAAGTTAAAACAACACACACAAAAATAATAATTACCCAAAATAAATATTAAATAAATAACAACTATATATTCAATAAGTAAACACAAATTAGTTCCCATCCATTACCCATAGAAAAACCACAAGGCACACCTAAAACTAATTACACAATTGCCATAATGAATCTATTATTTATTTATTTAATAGCAAGTAACAAATAATGATTAATAAAAAACTACTTAACAACCTTTACCTCTATAAACCTCAAAACACACACCTAAAATTAATTACACAATTACCATAATTAATTACCAATTATTTATAATGAATTAACAACCAACTATTAATTCATCAATTAAAAATACATTATTTACCATCCTTACACAATTACAATAATTAATTACCAATTAATTAATAAAATTGTATTAACAACCAATTATTAATGCATCAATTGAAAATAAATTACTTCCCACCCTTTACACCTATGACTAAAACACACACATACATTTAATTACACAATTACCATAATTATTTACAAATTAAATTATTATTATTAATTAACAATACATTTTGAATTCATTAATAATGAATTATTTACACATTTAATGCTATAACCTCTCAATTAGACAAATATTAATAAATAAAAAACAATCAATTAATTTAATATTTAATCACTTCCCACCATATTCGCGTATAAACCCACAACCCGCTACGGAACTAAAAAACGTGAAATTCAAAAAAAAAAAATGACTACTAAAAATGTAACACATATATTGAAAGGATAAAAAATTGTTATGCAAAGATACACACATCACGTACATTTAAAACATATACTAAAATACATACCATTAATTAAAAAATGGATATTTTTAACAACAATATTTTTACAAACGATATTAAACACCTCGATAATTTTAAAATCAATAATACTTACCTTAATTCGATATTCTTGACCACGATATTCTTGCTGTCAATATTTCTGAGACACAATATTTCTGAGGATATTTGTTCAATTTGATATTTTAAACTCAATATTCTGTCTGCACACCAAACTGGGGGATAACTAGAGGGTACCTCTAGAAAATTAATCTTTTCTACTTGATCAGCCCACATCATTTTTCACTTTCTGGCCATTATTCTTGCTTATATTATACCTTTGTGCACTGTGACCCTGTATTCAATGTAATAGTGCATATCCTCTGTCACTAAAATTGTTTTGTGAAATTGTTTGCACCCAATTTGGTTATTTAACTTCCCAGAAAGGCTATTGTAGGTTGGAACTGAAATTGCACCAATAGTGTGGAAGGTAAATGTCATGCATGAGCGGAAGTGTGTAATGCCCTGTGTTTGCTTCATGAGGCTCTACATCAGCTAGGATCTTGTTATCTTAGGACCACTTTCAATTGGTATGTTCCCACTAGATCTCTTAGATCAGCAGGACAGCATAAGATGATGATTCCTAGGTGCAGGAAAGTTAGATTTGAGGAACGTGCCTTTATGGTGGCAGCTGCTCAGTTGTGGAATTCTCTCCCGGAACACATTGGGAGCCTTAACTTGCATCTGAAAACATGGTTCTTAGGTTAATGGAAAGTCTCTCTTATGTTATTGTTTTGCCCTGGTTAGGTTATTCGCCCTTGCTGTGCCTTTACCATTTCTGCGCTTTGATGCCTTGGAATTTAAGCACGTTTTATAAATTCAAATACCACCTAAACCAATGATACAAATGTATAGCTCCAGAAAGCACCAATGTGCCGTTTAAAAGTTTTACAGTGACACTGGGAGATGAAAAGTGTTTTTGCATGCAGAAAATAACTGTTATGTGTTAGCTAAGACACTCCTAAAGTGCTTTGTAAGCACAGAACGTTGGGTGATTTATGGAAAGAAGTGGGATATGCTGAATATTAGGAAATGTATGCCAGTAACAGAGAAAAGTTACAAGTACTGGCTGCAGCACTGGCTGGAAAGAGACTTGGTGACTGAAAACATGACCTGAGGATATTAGGGCAGGAGTGACTAGGGGTGCTTTCTACGGCTCTAATAACTCATTGGGAAGTGGTAATTTTTCTACTTTTGCAGAATCCGAACAAAATTCTTGGGAATACCCAGGAAGGCTTCATTCTTGCTGGGCAAAGAAATTCCAAGGTTTTCCTTGCTTGGGGTTATTTGCAGTGAAGAAAAAGTATTCATCATAACTTGGGGGCGCTAGAGGGCGCACAAGCGGAATGGCTGCTTAGACGAGTAGCTCCCGCTCCTTAGCAAGTTATTCTTCATTTATCCTGTGCCACAGGGTGAAGAATCACTGGATTTACCCCTCATCTGCTGCAGGGGGTTGCCATCTGCATTCGACCTAAGTTTGGGGCCGCTGCAAGGCTCGGAACCAGCGTTTCCACCGTTTCAAGATTCGCCGAGAGCTCGTGCGGAGCTCGCGAGCAGAGAGGACCGGCTGAGGTGGCCTACTCGACACCAGAGACGGCCACGAGGAGATAGGCCGCGAGTGCGGGCGGCCGCCCGGACCCGGTATAGCTCCTGCGTGGGATCCTGAGGATGGGGCGAGGTGCTGTCGCCCCTTCACGTGCACTGCCCCCCCCCCCTGCTGCTGACTCTCGGCGCCCAGACTGGAGGTGAGCCGCTGTTCAAACACGTAGGGGTGCCGGGTGGCGAACCGTCCCCCTGAACAGAGAGAGAGACCCACACCAAGTCGGTGCTCTCGACGGGGCAGCGTGGACCGAGAGGCGCCCGAACCAGACGGAGGCGGCCGCATTTTCGCTCCCCGCTGAAAGGGGGGTGGCCGCGCTCGGACATACTTGTAGGACAGCAGGACTGTACCAAAAACCTCCGGTGTGCTGCTGAATGTATGCGTACTCCTTGGTCTCATTGGAGGTAGGGCCTGATCCCTCAAGCTGGGTGGACTGCGTCACCTCCCGCTACTGATCTGCGCGGCTGGGCTTCGACCTGTGCCCGGCCGCGGCGGGATCTCTGGAGTTGCCATATCCATACTGGGCACTGCCTCCTAGTGCGCCTGGTGCTGACGGCCAACACACCTGCTAACAGATTGCGGGGCTGCACCCGCGGCCTGCTATCTTCGCGAGAGGACTGCAGCTGTGCCACTGCCGACACCTAGGCCTTGTAGCCCATTATCGCTGGAGGACTTGGGGGCACGGGGGTGTCGGAAGCCTATGCCCTCCCTAAAACGGCTGTTGCCCTACCTCGACGCCATCTGCCTGTGCGTGCCGCCCTCGGGGACTGCTTCTGTGTCCACTCTCTTGGCCTCTGGTCACATAACGCTGACGGGATAGCGGCGACTGGGTGCCGCGACCTGCCGCCACCATGGTGCGGCCTGATAATCGTCAAGCAAAGCTAAGTTTTGATGGCACCAAGAGAGGTGCTAAATCAGTGCCTGCAGATCCTGGGCCCAGCGACCAGGCTTCGAAGGCCGTTGCCTCTCCCACTAAAGACCTTGACCTACACAGTCTGTTTCAGGAGATGAGGCAGGGGTTTGCAACTGTTGTTGAAAAGGTCGACGGCGTCACCGCTAGATTAGACGTCCTGGTCCATAAGGTGGATCGCCACGAGGAGCGACTAACGGCTGCGGAACAATGCGTTTCCGACAAGGCAGATGTCGCCTCGACTCACACGACGCAATTAGCTAGAAAGGACAACTTGCTCAGAGTCATCGCGGCTAAGAATGAGGACTTGGAAGCCCGCAGCCGCCGGAACAATATACGCGTCACAAATGTGCCAGAATCCACGGACACGGGCAGGATGGAGCTCTATATCGAAAAACTGCTTAAAGGTTCAATTGGAGAGGATGCTTTCTCTCCCAAACTCATTGTAGAGAGGGCGCACCGTTCCTTGGCCCCTGTGCCGAAGCCCGGACTACCTCCTAGGCCAATTATTGCTAAATTATTAAACTATCGAGACCGTGACACTGCACCGAGGGCGGCCCATTCACAACGAACATTGCAGTACAATGGCGTCACTTTCTCCATATACCCGGACTTTACACCGTTGGTACAGGAAGAACAACGCAAGTTTATCCCGGTGAAAAAGAAGCTGCGAGAAGCCCAATTGGACTATGCTTTACTTTACCCGGCGCAGCGGCGGATCACGCATCAGGGAAAACAACGCTTCTTCACGAACCCACAAAAAGTGGAGGATTTCCTGAAATCGTTCCGGAGAGCACGTCGAGAAGAGTGCGATGCTGCAGAGGAACTAGGGGACGAGGACCCATCTCCGGCAGTAAACGACCACTGATTGCTTGCACCAGCTGAACTGCCTGCTTTACCTGCACTGTTTCAATGCTGACTCTTGCTCTGAGCGTAGATACTGAGACGGCTACACGTGATGGACCTGCGCTGCCTCACCATTCCTGTGGTAACGTAAACCAAGGACCACTCTCTTGGCCCTAGTCTCCACCGAGGGCGGTACAGAATTGGAGCTATGGACCGGGAAGTGGCTGTGCGTACCTTATGCTATACCCCTACAGGGTATTCCCCTTCAGACTACTACTGTTTTTTTATGTTGTTGCAGGGGTTGGGGGGGAAGGGGTGGGGGTGGGAGGAGGGATGCTGGGTGGGGTTCAATGGCTACTGGCATGATTGGGATGCTGGGGTGGGAGGGGGGGCTGGGTTGTTTCATGAAGAGGCTTTTATCGCTTGGAATGTATATACGAACTCTACCCTGGTATATGCTCCCATGCGGGCGGAGCGAGCCTTACTTCATCACATAGGCTAGTACTGCTGCATCTGTTGTTGATTTATTTATGGCTGCTCTGAATGCTAACACACAGTTGACTTGCCTGTCGTGGAATGTTCAGGGTCTGAATAATGCTAAAAAGTGTCGAAATATCATTGCCTATCTTGATAGACATTACATTTAGGTGGCCATGTTACAGGAAACCCATTTGTCACCGCAGGGTAGGACCAATTTTGCGAGTAGATGGGCTGGGGTCCGCACCCTCTCCTCCTATTCCACCTATGCAAGAGGGGTTGCCATCCTTATAGCCCGCAGTGTACCGTTTCATAGATATGGGGAGCTGATTGATAGGGAGGGGCGCTATGCACTACTATGGGGCAGACTGGGTCAAGACACATACACATTTGTTGTCACCTATGCACCAAATGTAGATACACCCGCTTTTTTCACCAGTCTGTTGGGCAAGATCATGACCGCTGGCTCACGACACATTATCTGGGGTGGTGATTTCAACCTGGCGCTGGTACCTCCGCTGGATAGGGCAGACGGAGTGTGCTCCTATAAGCCTAGGGCATGCGAGGCACTGGAGAGGGTGATTGCAGAAGGCAAGCTAATAGATGCCTGGAGAAACTTGCATCCACATGGGAGGGAAGGCACACAGTTTACCTCACACAAGGGAACATGGGCACGCTTAGACTACTTTCTGGTCACCAGAGGGATCGCCACAGAGGTGGTAAAGGTGGCGCACCTGCCGAGAACATACTCTGATCACAGTCCCGTTCTACTCCACCTTCGCATACCTGGGTGGGATAGCCCCAGGCCACACTGAAGACTCCGCCCTGAGATTTTATTGGATAATTTGTTTCGCACTGAGCTGGGGGAAGAGATAGCTGCCTTCTTCCCCAGAAATAAAGGGTCAGTGAACTCGGTCGAACACATCTGGGAGGCTTTCAAGGTAACCATTAGGGGCTATTGCAACTCCAAGAGCTATGGTGTTCTGCGTGACATCCTACATACTATTAGCGCACTTGAGAAGGAGCTGCGAGCTTTGGAACTCCGTATGGTGGCGGAGAGTGGCCCTGAACCGCACGCTGCTTTTAGAGACACGTTGTCGAGATATGAGGAGGAGGCTGCTAGGGAGGCAAAGTTCCATGGAAAACACTGACAGGCCAGGAAATACTGCGAGGGTGATTGGCCTGGGAAGGTGCTTGCCATGCTTACACAGACTCCACGAGAGTGTAATGTCATACTTGAACTTACAGACACACACGGAGCCACGATTAGGGACTCGGATGAGATACTTACTGCATTCACGGCTCACTACCACTTGCTCTATACCTCTAAGGGTCCGATACGTCCTATGCTGATTATCTGAAAGATGTAGCGCTGTGCTGGCTCAGCGATGGGGACAGGGCGTTCCTAGCGGCACCATTCGAGCTAGATGAGATTCGTGAGGCCATCATGTCCCTCAAGAACGGCAAGGCCCCCGACCTCGATGGCATCCCTGCTGAGTTTTACAAAGCGTACATTGATATCATGGCTCCTGTCCTCCGTGAGGTCTACTCGGAATCACTTGGCGACGGTGTTCTTCCCTGCTCCATGCGTGAGGTGGTAATCACCTCTCTCTTGAAGCCTGGCAAAGATCCCAGCTCCTGTAGCTCTTACCGCCCGCTCTCCCTCCTGAATTGCGATGTTAAAATTCTCGCTAAGGTTCTGGCCACTCGTCTGTCGCTGCTGATGACTAGAATTGTATTGCCCGATCAGTCTGGGTTTGTGGCTGGCCGGTCTACTTCACACAACCTCCGCACTCTGTTCTCTCTGCTTCGCACAGTACACCCCGAAGTGCCTGTCGCAGCCGTCTTCCTTGATGCATCTAAGGCATTTGACTCAGTTGAATGGCCTTACTTATTTTCTGTGTTGGCTAGCATGGGCTTCCCGAAATTATTCTTATCCTGGGTCCGCCTACTTTATACTCGTCCCACGGAGAGAGTACTGATAAATGATCGTATCTCGCAACCTATTGACCTTACCAGAGGAACGCGCCAGGGATGCTCACTCTCTCCCCTATTGTTTGCTATAGCTGTCGAACCTCTTGCTTGTCTCCTGCATCAACTACACCGGGACGGGGCGGTGCAATGCTTACAGCGGCAAATCGATGTGTCCCTTTATGCGGATGACGTCACTTTATTTGTCAAACACCCAGAGACACACCTCAATCCCTTACTCAGGGAGTTTGTTGCGTTCGGCGGGATGTCAGGTGTGCATATTAATTGGTCCAAGTCGCAATTTTTCCCTCTAACGGACGTGATTGCCGACTTTCCCCTTGACTATCCATTGGAATGGTGCCGGACCGACCTCCGATACCTGGGGATCCGTATTTCCCGAGATAGGGATGAGACATTGCGATCCAATTATGGAGTGGCAATTACCAAGCTGACCGCTTCCGTGGATCGCTGGATCACCTTACCGCTTTCCATGGCCGAAAGGGCATCCCTCATAAAAATGGTAATCCTCCCCCGCTTCCTTTATCTCTTCCTCATCTGTGTCGGTTGTTCTGGGGGGGCAAGAACCCACGGCTCAAATGGTCCACTCTCACCCTCCCCTATGGCAAAGGAGGCTTCGATGTCCCTGACTTTGAGGCATATTATCAATGTGCGCAAGTACATTTCGCCTACCAT
This sequence comes from Lissotriton vulgaris, assembly GCF_964263255.1. Taxonomy (NCBI): domain Eukaryota; kingdom Metazoa; phylum Chordata; class Amphibia; order Caudata; family Salamandridae; genus Lissotriton; species Lissotriton vulgaris. The sequence continues at coordinate 497,946,082 of NC_141691.1, forward strand.
TGGATGGCTCCTACACCCTTCATGCTTCATATTGCGGTTGAAGACTGGATAGTGCTCCCCCTCCCGCTCAATGGGTTGCTCCACTGCCCAGAATCATCCATCACCACGCCGAACACTTCGGTCTCATGCACATTAGATGCATGGCGCCGCATAGCCAAGAGTTTGTCTTGTCACCTGCCTTACTCGCCCAGATTGCCGCTAACTTATCATCCTAATCTCACCCTACTGTGGGAACAAGGATTTTGCAGCCTTTGTGCTAGGATTCATGTCACTTGCTGGGGTGACTTATTCTCTAACGGTCAGTTTAAATCTGCGGAACTGTTCTTTGCGTCACACAGCCACACCCCCTTCGAGCTTTTTTATTACATACGCCAGCGAGCGGGGATGAGAGACATTCTACCCAACTTCCCTGATGAACCTGAAGTCCTACTTCCGCTCCATTTCCTGTTATGCTCACAGGATGTTGCCCATCTGGTCTCCGGCCTTTATCGTCAGCTAAGGGGCACAGCTCCGATGCCCGAATCTAATGCTTGGGCGCGCTGGACTACTGAACTGGCTACTGACATCACTGACGAGCAATGGCACTACTGCTGTGCTCTCACATCTCACATCTCCGCCAGCAGCAGATTGAAAATCATACATTACAAATTCCTACAACGGGTGTACAATACACCGGTGAGGAAACACCGATTTGGCTTAGCGGACGATGATCGCCACGGGCGCTGCCGTGCCGAACATGAGGACTTCCTGCACCTGGCATGGGAATGCTCTCAGATATCGCGCTACTGGCAACAGGTAACAGGCGCCCTTGCAGAGATGACGAGGGAAGCCGTGCCCATGGACCCCTTGGTGACACTCCTCGGATACACTTTGCAGATCTCTAAGTCTTGTCGGAAATTTGTCGATACCGCACTATTCTTGGCCAAGAGGCATGTGGCGTGCCGCTGGGGTCGGGGCAGGGCGCCTAAATTTAAGGACTGGCTGGTGGACTTGACCTACTGTCAGGAACAGCATACTACATTCGCTGAACTGTTACCCATCTCAAGCCGGCCTAAAGACCTTTGGGGTCCTCTAGTGTGATATCTGCTTGCGCGTTCAGATGACGCTGAAACGCCTGAGGAAAGTCCTGCTGCTGTTTAAAGATACGGCTGGAACTCAGACTCAGACCATTATTCCCACTCATACGTCCACACCTCCTTTCGGGATGCCCACAAAGGGACTTGTTATCCTCAGGCCACGACGCCCCGGCCTGCCTGACGTACCCCAGTGCCCATCACTGTGGACCTACCTTCTGGTATCGCCTACCCCCCCCCTATGTTATTCAGGGATCCCCTGAGCCACACACGACATCTACTCGCACCTTTTCTATTAAATGACATTCCATGACACCACACACATCGCTCCCTATGGCACTGATGATAAGCCGTCAGGTTCAATAGGTTGCGGCTACTGCGTCATACATGACTCTGCCTATCTGGGTTGCCATACCGGCTTGATACCTCTTTTCCGAGCGAGAATGTAATGCCTCTTGGTTTTTCACTGTTGGGAAGTTCTTTTAACTTTTACGAAAATGAACAATAATTAAAAACACTGTTCTGCTGCAGCTCATCCTTCAATGCACCACAACACCGGCTGTGTCACCTCCTTCGCTTACACACATGTTACGCTGCCGGGCCTCAGGGATGCCGGTTACAAGGCTGTGTTATTTTCACCTTAATAAGCTTCCGGCCTCCGGGTTGTAGGCGCAAAAAGCTGTGTACTATGATTCCTCTTATGCAATAAAGCAGTTTTGAACTCTAAAAAAAAAAAAAAAAGTATTCATCATAACTTAGTGGTAAAGGTATCCTGCCCTGCCCCATGAAGTCCTGACTGGCTACAACATCCAGCCTTGCCCTGCCAGTAGAATTTGAGCACCTAAAAAGTGACTAAGAGTTGGATTTTGTCTTTAGCGGATGGGTACTCCGTCACAAACTTGACAGATAACCTGGCCATTAGGATTTAATGCACCTATATTTAGGTGGGTGGTATGTCTGTGGCATTTGTGATGCATACTCATCAGGCAAACTGCAAATCATGCCATAAGTCTGAAGGTAAATCTTTGGACCAGGGCAAGATAGGAAATGTACTCATTGGAAAAAAGTGACTTTGGCAGCTACAAAGACTCTTTTGTCCAGATTTTGGTGCCAAAACTGAGAGCATCAGTAGGAGCTCGTATATTCTACGACTGACTTCAAGATGCCCTGGTCATCTTTAACTTTCTTCCTTGTCCACTGGAGTAGCTGTAACCCCTAAAACTAGACTAAGTCAGAAGGTAAAAACTTGGACGAGTGCATATCGCCGCGCTCCGACGATTTTTACCGCTGAGATACCTTGATATTATCAAGGTTTATCTCAAAAGCGGTAAAAATCGTGCGAAATGCATGAATATCACTGAAAAATCAGCGATATTCCTGCATTATCGTGACAATGCTCTTAGCCATGTTATCCACCTTCCATTGGATAACATGGCTAAGAACTGCTCTGGGCAGGCGTTAGCTTTTGGAGATATTCGCGCTTAGCGCGAATATTTCCAAAAGTAAGGCTTTGTTGATAATTGGAGACAGCGATATTAGCGACTGTTTCCAGTCGCTAACATCTTGGCACGCCTACTTTGCATGTCATTAGCGATAAATTTTGCTGACATGCAAAGTGGGCCCCAAGATGATCGCTATCTCCTACTAGCTGTCGCTAACTGGTGTTAGCGACAGCTAGGCAATAGGGCCATACAATTATCGCCGCTTTAGCTGGAAAATGTCCCGCTAAGGCGGCGATAATGGCCCTTGGTAATATGCCCCTTGGCTCGTTAGTAGACTTGAGAAGGTCTAATGGTTAATTCTGCAAAAACAGTTGTCAAACACTGTTACACTTAGGTTTGGTCCACAGTTCGTATGTGGCAGAATCGCTAGGTTTTTCCCCAACAGTTACCAAATTGTAAAAATTGTTCATAAAATATGTGGTACCCTTTTCACAAGTAACAAAGCACAAGTCTTCCCAAAATTACACCTCTATACGTTTGTGAGCAGAGAGCGATGCGCTCTACCACTGAGACTCTTCCAAACTCAAACTTGTAGCGTTCTCAGTAATTGGATTCTCGTCTTCGGGTCCATCCTAGGCTGTTTCCTCCATTCTCGTGCTGCTCTCTGGAGACGGCAGCCATCAGATCTCCAGAGCATTGTCAACGATCGAGGACCATGCCCAAAGCTGACATCGCAGGAAACCAGCTGGGACCTCTCTGTAGCCAAGCTAAGGAATAGCGAGTGAATGGTCAAGGGTAGTGCTTGTTTTATACCAAAGCCCCTCTCAATATGGCTGCAGTGCTCAAGAGTTTGGGAAAACTAGTTCCCCCGCAAATCCTGTGTGTAGGAGCGTGTCTGAAAAGGGAATATGGCCTGTGAACCAAGTCTAATGAGCTAGCATTGGAATGTGCATGAAACGCTGAACAATGTAATCTGAGGATACAGACATTGGGTAAAAATGGCACAATTTGCGAACTTGGGCACAATCGTAAAATGGGAAATTGCACATGGTCCCATGAAACAAGCACAATCTAAAGTATGTGGCACCAGTATGACACTAGTATGTGAGAAATGTAACAAGTCGAAACAGATGTCATATCTATGATGTGGCAAATGGTCCATGAATCTTGCCACACAGTACAGGAGGGCATAGTGATTTCACAGGGAGTCAGCCCCCTGGAGCCGTTGGCCATGACACAATCATCTCTCTCTGAAATTACTTGCTACTTCTGCCTTTGCTACCAGGGCATTGAGCAGTGATCCTCCTAGAACTATTTAGTGACCTGAACAGATTGTCTTTATTAGGTGATAGGGTTAACACTTCCAAAATGAATAGCCCCATTCCTGACAGTACCCTTTTGTGAGAGAGGCTTCAGTCCTCTATACCAAGATTGGTGATAGCATGTTTCTAGTGAGGCCTTTCATCTTGTGCCCATGTGAGGGGCCTACATGCTGGCTTACCCCAGTAAAAACCTTTCCTGTCTGTATTATCAAGAGGTATTGGGCTTCATCATGACTGGGATATTTATAAAGGGTGCTTGTACATGTGCATTGTGCTTGGGGCTTTCAGCGTGTGCAATTGGATTTGTGAGTGCAAGACAGGTGATGTTCTCCTTCATTTCCTCTGTTGTGGCCGTCTCCCTGGACAACACACGTGTCCAAACACAAAGTTGCAGTTTCCCATTTTAACGAGTCAAAGCTGAACTCAGTATAGTCACCAGGCACGGTGCCCATGAACAGTGACAAGCAAATGATGGAAAGATGCTCCTGCCACAAGTTGAAAACAGTGTGCCTGCGTGGTCCTTGACACTCTCTGCATATGCAGGCATCTCTCTGCATCTCCATTGATGGTCCATCAGGCACTGCCGAGATTACTACAGTGGTGTAAAGACTCATACCATGGACCAGAGGAGGTTGCCCTGATTTCCGGACAATTTGAACCATTATTCTATTCTTTGCAGTTCTTCAATTATCTCTGTCTGAAGCAACACTCATACTTATTTTCAATTGGACAAGTGGCTAGTGGTCACTAGTGTCACTGTAAGTTTCACTGGATCCCCCAGTACAAGTGGGTTCCTTGCTGAAAAGCAAATCTACCACAAACAGTTGGATTTGATATGTAGAACTATACAAAGGCACCTTTGTAGCAGATCGTTGGAAATGCCCACTCTTTGGCCAGTAGTGATCAGTTGCGCCCTTACCTATTCGCAGAACTCCAGTAACATGGATTGTGACCTATGTTCCCTATAAACTGCACGCTTGTGCGCACATACAGCCTTCCCTTTTTCAGAGCAAAGTTACTGAACGACCCCACTGCGCACTCCACACATAAAAGAGATTTCACAAATATCAGTTGCATATTTACAAAGACACAGCAGGGGTGAAAAGTCATCTCTTCTGGGTCACAGCAAGCAGCATTGCAGGAGATTCTGGACATCCAGCATAGAGAAGGAAGAGACAATGACCAGCGGCAAACCGAGGAGAAGCAATTTCTGCTTTTTCCCACCCACATAAGTTGAGGAAAATGTTGTTTGCAAACGTGGCAATGTCTACTAGTGTCGAGAATCTCATGGAAACCCCACCTTCCTTCACTGTTGCAAGTGTTGCCAATGTACAGCTAAAACACAGGGGGCGACAAGGGGAGAATGGGGAAGGGAGAGGCAGGGAACGGCCGCTCTTTCATCTCTTAAGATCTCGGCTCACTGCGTGGGGGTAAAGGAGACTTCCCTTGTGGTGAATGGCATTTAAGAGGTAAGTTTGTACTGACATTGACACAAGGATCTAAGAGGCAACAAGGGTGTTATAACACAATAACGGCAAAGTTGCCAAACAGAGCAGATGATAAGAGAGGTCTGTATTTGAATATTGTGTTCTTTATTTCATGTTCCGTGAAGAACTGTTAAAACAACAGGTTTTTTTTTACAGTTCTTCATGGAACATGAAATAAAGAACACAAGTATCAAATACGAACCTCTCGTTTCATATGCTTTGTTTGGCAACTATGCCGTTATTGTGTTGCATATCCTCCTTGTTGCCTCTCAGATCCTTGTGCCATTTGCTTATATATTTGTGGCTCCAAAAGGTGGTGAAGCATTTCTTGAGGTGGGCAACTAAAAATTTGTTAATTTTACTGCCTCTTATAGTAACACGTGATTGTGCGATAAGCGGGCCCCCTAGCCACCATTGTTTGTTTAAAAGATTCTACTGAATAGAAGCCAGAACCTTAAACCCCGGATGCAAATCCCACATAAATGACAAGTGGTATGAGGAAATAACAAAAGAGACACAATTTCACAATTGGTTATACTCTTACCAAAACTTCGGCCAACGAAGTTGTGATGATTGCTACGAAAGACCAAGAGACATTACCAAAAGCCAGGTGAAAGCAGAGGGCATGAGAAAGACAGTATCTGCAAAGCCCTAAATTCCAAACAATTCCTACCTAACCAAAGGAGAAGGAACAAGGAACTTGATAAAGGAGAAAACAAAAGAAATGTGAGGGACGGGAAGGTCGGGTGACAAACTTTAGCAATAGTAGTTGCCAGACAATGACCAACTGAATTATCTTTTATGAGCAGATAGATTAGTGCCAACCCGGAAGCAGGCCCTAAAGGGACAGGAAATCATCACGAAGGTGCTGGAACACTAGACTGTCAAGCTATCAACCTTAAAGCCATTTTCCTATTCTCCATAATCTTCCACAACTCTTTCTTGTCATAATCCCTGACCGTTAATAATCCTCATATTCCTGACCAAACTGTCCATTCAACGTTGAGCAGCACTCACGTTTTCAACCAGATCTGCTGTGTTTTGTTTTGAATTAACCAGGGATAGAGCTGCTGGCCGCCGCTGTCTCCTGAGAAACGAAACAGCATCTCTTAATCATCTCTTACAGTCTGTGGAGGGCAAAATGCCCATCTCACACTGTGCGACTGAAAAAAATATTTTCAGTAGGCAGAAGGGAAGCTTTCAGCTTTACTGCTGACCCTTAGTTTCTTTGCCTCATGCAAATCACTATGTAAGTACCAATTCGATTCGGTATATCATCTTCGTAATCGGGGCTGTAGCTAAGGGGGCTATTACGATGGCGGTCTGATCCCCCCCGCTGGGCCGGCGGTAGTCACTGCCGGCCCAGCGTGGGCGATCCGCCCGCCATCCTGACTGCAAAGACCTCCCACCCGTGGCGGAGGGAAAGACCGTCCGCCGCTTTTCAAGTCGACCAGCGGAAAACGGGTTTATTATGGTGGGGTTGTCTGGAAGACACCACCATCCATATTACGATGCAGGCTGTGATCAGCCTTTCCATGGCTGCATTGCCGCCATGGAAAGGCTGGTGGTTTCTGCTGTTGGGGGCCCATTGCGGGCCCCCAGGGTGTTGGGGGCATGGGGGGTGCACATGGGGGGTAGCTATGGTACCCCCTGCATTTTCATGTACAATGTGGCAGGTACTAAGCGGTGCCTGTCACATTGTGCATGTAAAAGGACAACATGTATTTTTTACATTGCGGTGGGTGCTTCTTGCAGCACCGTCCGTCGCAATGTAAAATATACAGGATGCGCCCACCACACTGGCGGGCGCATTATAATTTGTATGACTGGTCCGCCGCAGCTATGACGGGCGGTCCCTTTGGCAGCTGAGATGGCGTGCGGACATCATAATCGTCCCCTATGAGTTTGAAAAAGAATTCTCCATTGCACCTGCTTGGTGGCTTTACCTGGAAATTAAATCAATCCAATTTTTAAAGCTGTGAAAATAAACAAATTGCACACATATTATCCATTTGGGCTACTTCCCAGTGGAAACTATCAATGTATTTAAAGCCTTGGGCATGGTAAGCAATTAACCGTATATTGTTCCAATGCTTGCCGACATGGGATGCAATCGATCAGTGATAGGCTTATGAAGTACAAATAAATGTAGGTCCAGTTGAAGAATGACATGGAGTGTGTGGGGTGGTGACTTGCAGTTGCAAAATTGTTTGTGTATTTTTTGTGTCTGCCTTTTCCTGGATGGGATTTGTTTGCCAAAAATGTTGTTGTTGCAATTAATACAAAGCAATATATGTCCTTTCATGAAGAGGAAGGAGCCACCAGTCTACAGCATGATACCATGTATGGATGTTTCCCTACATTGGTATTGTAAATATGCCAATGTGGAAATACATTTTTATTGTATCATGCTTATTGTTTAACGATTTATTAAAGGCAATCCCTTCAGTATTGAAGAACGATGTTCATCCCATTACTTTTTAAGGTGTATGTTACCTCTCATGAAGAGCTTCACAAAATTCATGTACCTGGACACGTTACACCAATTTCAATACTGCTAGCAGTGGACAAGAGTTAGGTATTTGAATGAGGATAAGAATTGGAAATGGTCAGGATTGTGGGAGGCATGCAGATAGGAAGGGAGGGTGAAGGGAGGGTGCAGATGTGGAAAGAACAGTGGTGTGAGAATAGCAGGTAGCGGAAGGTGTGAGGAGAAGACACAATGGAGAGTAAATGCTTCAGATGTGCATAGGTAATAAAGTTAGAAGGAAGAAGTATCCATTCAAGAGAGGCCGAAAGAGTGGGAGGAGCTTCGCGGGCGACCAAGATGGCCGCGTAAGCTCGGAGCTCCGTGGACCGTCCGATCCACCTCAACTATCCTGTTCGAAATCCTGACCCACGTTGGTGGAACTGTAATGCTGGTGGCCTACTGAGGCGGGGACTGCAATCGGCTTCCAAAATCGGTGGCTCCTGAGCAAAGTTACGTCGAGCTGAACTCCGCTCCGTGACGGTGCCATTGGTCTCCGGACTTCGTCACTTCGTCACTTCGCATGATCGAACTGGATGGTGCCCGCCTGCCGCCTCCTTGGTGAAGAGACTGCGTCCCCGCTTGGCCCTTGTCAGCCTGGTCGAGGCTTTTTGATCCGTCTGCCTCTCGGCTGTGGACCCGGACCTGCTGCCGCCTTGCCTTTGTTCTCCCGTACCCATCATGGCGGGCAGAGGCGATCCGGACAGGGCATCGAATAAAGGTGGTCGGGGCAAATCGCAAACACAGAACAATCGCATGGAGCGATATGTGAACCTCAAGTCAGCACCTACATCTGGGGCCGTCTCTAAAGGGACCCCATCGACCAGCCCGCCGGACGGCTCGGATCCTACCCTCATGGACATCATGGGTGTCATTACTAGCCTCCGTGCCGATGTACAGCAGCAGCACGAGACCCTGTCCCATAAAGTGGACTCCATGGCTATTGACATTACCCTCATCAGGGCCGACTTGGGTAAGACCAACGAACGTGTGAAAACTCTCGATATCAAGACCGCCAGTCTGACCTCGGATGTTTCTGAACTGCAGATTGAGGTCCGCAACCTGCGGTCGACCGCTGACCTGTTCTCAAAGCGGCTGGAGGACTTTGAGGGGCGAGCCAGGCGGCAGAACGTCCGCATAGTAGGGGTACCGGAAGGATCCGAGAATGGTGCAGCGGACCTGTTTGTGGAGGACCTGGTTAAGACTCATTTGGCGCCCTCTGGACTGAGTAATTTCTTCTCAGTGGAACGAGCCCACCGTGTGCCAGGGGGCCCACCTAAAACGGGAGCGTCGCCGCGACCGATCGTGGCGCGCCTCCTCAACTTCAGAGACCGAGATGCGATCCTTCAAGCCTCTAGATCGCATGGGCCGCTCCACTACCAGAATGCGGAGGTGCACTTCTACCCGGACTTTACCAGGCTGGTACAGCGGCTGAGCTACGCGGGGGTGAAGAGACGCCTCAGAGACATGGGTCTCAAGTACTCCATGCAGTTCCCTGCGAAGCTCCGTGTTGAACACAAGGGACGTGCCTTCTTTTTTGACTATCCTGAGAACGTTAGCGAATGGCTGGACACTGTTTTGCCTGTGCGTGATGAGCAAGAAGATGATGTTGGAGGCGCCTCGGGCGGAGCGGAGCGGCAAGAATGAACTGGGAGTCGATGCTACCCCTGCCTCGGATGACCGCCGGAGTGGTGCTTTTGTTGCTTACTATTCTCTCCTTTATTTACATGGTGGGTGGCGGGACGATTTCACGGGGATTCCTCACTCCTCTGGGTCTTTTGTAGAGTAGTTAATGGGGCGACAGGCACACTGCTGGTTGGGGGGGCTTTTTAGTCTAATGCAGGGGTGCAGGGTGGGGGGTTTGTTGGGCACATTTATGGTTTGTGTTGTTTTTCTTTTTCTTTTTCTGTTGTGGCAATGGGACATTGGTGCTCCTGAACTGTTTCTGATGCGGGTGTCTGTGGGCTCTGGGTGGGGCGGGAAGTGGAGGGATGAGGGGTAGATTGTTAAGAATTCTCAGTTGGAATGTTAACGGGTTGGGTGATCGAATTAAGAGAGGGGTGGTGATACAACTGATTAAACGGCATATGCCAGATATTGTTCTTCTTCAGGAGACACACTTGGTGGGTAACGCTTGTAAAGCTCTGAACCGTAAGGGTTATAAAATGGTGGCACATTCAGGGTTCTCTTCCGGCTCCCGGGGGGCGGGCATACTTGTGCGCGCGTCCCTTCCCCTAGAGATAGAGACCACCTTGATTGATGATAGGGGGCGGTACGCCGCTGTAGCTGGTAGATGGGAAGGGCGTTCCCTCACGTTGTTTTCTGTGTATGTCCCCCCAGGGCTCCAATCTAGCACTTTTCAGGACCTTGGTGGTGCCATCTTGTCTATGCCGGTTGGTCGTTTGATAGTGGGGGGTGACTTTAATTCCGTTTGCTCCGGTCTGCTTGATCGCCAACCGCCCCGCGATCTACGTGGCCTGCAGATGTGGCTGCCGTCCTTCCTTGAGTCTATGGGGCTGGTGGACGGATGGCGACTCTTGCATCCCACGCTCCGCCAATTTTCCTTCTTATCGGGTGCACACGGGAGCCTTTCGCGTATCGACTATCTTCTCACATTGGCCTCGGACGCGCTTGCCGTTTCCGAGGCCCGCTTTCTGGCGCGGGGCATTTCCGATCACTCCCCGTTGTGGGTCTCCTTTGATTTTGGGGTGACTCTGTCGGATCGTCCGGCAGTGATCAACCCATGGTATTTCCGTGATTTCAGGACCCGTTCCCTCCTGGCCAAAGCCATTGATCTTTACTTCTCCGAGAACGTGGGCTCGGTGGGGTCGGCCGTTACACTCTGGGAAGCCTTTAAGACGGTGCTCCGTGGCGAGGCCCAGGCGCTCATCGCGGAGACCCGTCGAACTAGAGACTCTGATATGCTGGCTATCGAGCAGGAAGTGCTGCGCCTCGAGGCCCAATTAGGACCCGAGCCGGACCCCTCTGTCCTCCATACTCTCTCGCTTAAACAAGCGGAGTACCACGCCCTGGCCACTAATGCCGCTCTCATCCTGGCCAAGGAACAGCGAGGCCGTCTTTACGATGTGGGTGATAAGGCCGGGAAGTTGTTGGCTTGGCTTGACAGAAGGGAGATGGCCAGCCGTGTGGTGCCCGAGCTCGTCGGAGACGACGGTGTGGTCCTTACGGACCCTAGCGCTATTGTTGACTCATTCGCTGGCTACTTTCAGGGGGTCTATGAGTCTGCCTCTGACTTTTCGGAGACGGACTCGTCGGCCTTCCTTTCTGATATTGACCTGCCCAGTCTTTCCGAGGAGGAGAGAGAGGACATGGATAGAGACATCACCGCTGAAGAGATTGACCTTGCGATCCGCTCCCTAAGGACCGGGAAGGCCTCCGGGCCCAACGGTATACCGGTGGAACTATACAAAATCCGTTCGGACGCGGTCTCCCCGCACCTCCGTAAAATGTTCTTGGAGTCCTTTGAGAGAGGCTCTCTCCCCCTGGATCAGCGACTGGCTACCATCGTGGTCATCCACAAGGAGGGTAAGCCACGGGACGTCTGTCGCTCGTACCGTCCTATTTCTCTCCTTAACGTGGAACCCAAGGTTCTCGCCAAGTTGCTGGCTAATCGTTTGATTGGAGTCATCGGCGACCTCGTGCACCCCGACCAGTCTGGATTCATCCCTCACCGAAACACCACCCTTAACTTGCGCCGCCTCCATGGTGTCATGGCTAGGGCCCACACTCTCGAGGAGCCGGCTGTTCTGGCGTCACTGGATGCCACTATGGCCTTCGACTCGCTCGAATGGCCGTACCTGTGGGCAGTGTTGACCAAACTCGGGTTTGGGCCTGTCTTTGTGAGCTGGGTGAAGCTCTTGTATGCGGACCCGATGGCCAATGTCACGGTTAACGGTCGCCTTTCGGCGCCATTCCCCCTACGACGAGGTACCAGACAGGGCTGCCCCCTGTCCCCCCTTTTGTTTGCCTTGGCCCTCGAACCACTTGCAGCACTACTGCGTGCGCATCCTGACTTGCGAGGCATTACATGGGCCCCTGGCTTTGAAGACAGGGTCTCCCTGTATGCCGACGATATACTGCTTTACCTGACTTCCCCCTGCAGATCCCTCATCGTAGCCTGTGACGTCATCAGACTTTTTGGGCGGTACTCTGGCCTGATTATCAACTGGGCCAAGTCCTCCCTATATGTCCTCAAGGGAGATACTCCACGTCTCCCTAGAAGCTGCGGTATCTAGATTGCCACGCGCGGTTTCAGATACCTGGGCGTTTACATCTCTGGTAATCCAATTCCAATTCCAAAAATTCTTTATTTCGGCCACATGGGCCATAAAAGATACAATAAAATACAGTACATATATTTAAAACACAATATTTACATATAAATAGTTCTACTGGGCCCGCATGAGGTAGGGAATACATGGTAGTACCAGTTCAGGGGGACATTTTCTTCCTTATTATCCATGCTGCCATTAGGAATTTTGAGACAGCAAAGACAATATGGCCCAGGGTGTTAGTTTTCATGACCCTGTAGGCCTGTAAGTATTTCCTGAAGCCCAGGTTCCGACACAACGGTGCTATCCAACGCTTCCTGGGACTCTGGTAAGCATGGCAAACAAACATTATGTGTAGGTCATCTTCATCCTGGGTTTTGCAGCAGGGGCAAAGTTTGTTACCCCCTGTGGACCATTTATGAGTGAATACTTTGGTGGGGAGTGTACCAAACTTCCATTGCAGGAACAATTTCCTCGCCAAAAGAGGAAAAATAAAATCCATAAAAGGTTCAAAAGCATAAGAATTTTTGGATTCCATAAAACGTCCCGTCAGGGTGCCACTATTATGAGCGTTATCCATGTCGGCAAGATTTTTGTTTTTATACAGCTGGGCGAGAGTTTTGCGCGTAATCCTTTGACAGCCCTGAGCTGGATCATCCCATAAGTCTGGCAAGTTCAAACTAAACAGTTCCGACTTGATAAAAGCCAGCCAGGGAATTTTGCTGCTAGCATTCAGCCTCAATACATGAATAAGGTCCTGTCTATAATGATACAGTTCCTCGGTGGTCCATATCCGATGCCAAAACTTCACGGGTTTCGACAGGAGATCTTCAGCAATGGAGGGGAGGCCCAAGTCTAGTCTTAAGGGAAGGAGTGGCGTACCTTGCGGGAGAGCAAGTAAGCGTCTTAAAAAACTATTTTCCACAACTGCCAGAACCTTCCCAACTTTGTGACCCCACAACTCACTACCATACATGGCTGCTGCCTTCGCTTGGGATCTGTATGTTTCCAGGGCCGGGCTTACAGGCTTAAAGGTGGACTTATTAGCCACCTTCAGGAGTGCGCCCGATAGCTGGGATAGTTTCAGCCTGGATCTCGCTATCTGGCAGTCCCATGCTAAGTTTTCTTGTAGTGTTACCCCCAAATATATAAAGGTCGAGACCCTCTCAAGACTAACTTCCCCCAGTTTAGGATTGGGTCTAGTCTTGGTAGGGGGGTTGAAGATCATGAACTTAGTTTTTTCCGTGTTTACTTCCAACCCATGTTCACGACAGAAAAGGCCAAAACCATTCACAATCCTCTGAATCCCCATGGGGGATTTGGAAAGCAGGAGGGTATCGTCAGCAAACATAATTGCCGGGACCCTCCTGCCTGCCAAAAGCGGGGCATCATTGTCCTTAACAGTGTCAAGGTGTTGAATGACGCTGTTAATGAAAAGACAGAACAGGGTCGGCGCCAGGACACAGCCCTGTCTGACTCCTCGGCGGACCGGGAATTTGCCTGAGAGCTTACCATCCCTCCCACACCTCACTTGTGCATAGTTGTTCTCATGCAACCTGATGATAATACTAAGGAGGTGGGGGGGTACTCCTAGCTTTTGCAGAACCTCCCATAGTTTACCTCTAGGGACTAGATCAAAGGCTGACCTCAGATCCACGAAGACCATGTACAGTCTTCCTCCCTCTAACGTTACCGTCTTCCAATATAGAAGAAGAAGGCGGAAGATCTGGTCCATGGTCGACGTGTTCTTTCTGAAGCCAGCCTGGAGGGGGCTCATGATGTCATTGTCCTCCACCCAGTCCAGGAGATGGTTAAGAATGAGGCGCGCAAAAAGCTTTTGGGGTACATCTATTAGGCTAATAGGCCTGTAGTTGGCGGGGAGCAGAGTGGATCCCTTCTTGTGGATCGGAACAATCTGTGCCCCCAGCCACGACCCGGGGATTGCCATACCTCCTAGAATGGCATTGAACAGGATGAGAAGGTAAGGGCCCCAGATGTCCGGGTGATGCCTGAACAGATCCACGGGTAATCTATCTAGACCTGGCGCCTTCCCCAACGATAAATGCTTCAGGGCTGCCTCCACTTCCCCCAAGGATAGTTCCATGTCAGGGTCCTGTGGGCCTAAGGGCGCTAGCAGGGCTGTATCAGGGCAAGAGTTAGTGTCTTGGTAAAGTGCCCCAAAGTGGGCCTCCCAAACCTCGGGGGCAATGTTGGGTTCAGTTGCTGTTTTAAGTTCCCCTGTCCCATTATTTACAAGGGCCCAGAATTTCCGGGAGTCCCTGACTTTTAGGGCATCATGAAGATCCTGCCAGTGGTTCCAGTCCCACTCGGTCCTAGCACTCGCCATCACTGATTTGTAATGTTTCCTAAGGTCACGTACCTTGGCCTTATTTGACCCCTCTTTTATTGCAGCAATGAGCTCAGATTTTGCTGCCCTACAAGAGGAGGTATACCAGGTGGGAACATGGGTCTTTTTCTTTCGAATTGGCACCACCGGGTGAAATACCTCAGCCAAATCCCTCACTAGATCCTGGTGTATGTTACCCAGTTTCTCATTATATTCTGAGGTTCTTGGTTCATTTAGAAGTACGTCCACCTCCATGAACCTTGGGAGTGCCAACTCGTATAGCTTGTTGATGGCCTCTTCTGAACTCACAAGCTTTCCCCACTTAACCCGGCGTCTGTTAGTTGTAAGGAGCAATTCCCCCGTGTCTCCCCCTCCATTTTCTACGGATGTGCCCGCTGGAGGCAGGGGGCACTGGATGTTTAAGCAAAGGGCATTGTGGTCACTATCTGACCTATTTATTACCCTAAAGTCGAGGACTTTTGGCCAGAGTGTAATATCTAACATGATATAATCTAGCCTCGACTCATGGCCCCTTCTATTGAAAGTACACACTGAGGGGGTATCGGAAGGGGTACGACCATTACAAGCCCTCAGTGCGTAGCCCAGAGTAAGGGACATGAGTTGTATTGCTAGGGGGGACCAGGCTTTGGGGTGAGGGGAAGACGAGGGTGCCCTCACGGCCGAGGGTAGTCATCCTCGGCCGTGAGGGCACCCTCCAGTAGGCCTTCCAGAGGTTCAAAGTGACAATTGAAGTCTCCTCCAACCACCACTTTGAAATCTCCCGGGAGTTGACCCAGGAAGGAGGACAGATCATTTAGGGTCGGTGATTCATTTGGCGCAGCAACTGGTCGCGAGTAGACATTAACAATAGCCCATGGTGGTTTGCCAGGCCATGTGAGCCGAACACACTGAATGTCCTGCGAGAACGTGTGCACCGGTTCCGCCTGGCACCCAATGTGACTCGCAATCCAGATTGCTAAGCCACCTGACGGCCTCCCCCTCCCACTCCATTTGGCAGGGATTTCGAATATTTCAAACCCTCTTCTAGTTTGGGTGTCCCTCGCCCATGTTTCCTGAAGAAGGAGGATGTCACTGCTACCTACTAGGTAATCCCACTCCGGTGTACCTTCCTTATTTGCAATTCCTGCCACATTCCAGGAGACAATTCTCAACCCCGGGTCTGTCGGTAGAGTACCTTGACCTCCAGTAGGAGGTTGCACAATAACTGTGGATGGGTGAGTGTCTGACGAAGCAGTGTTGCAAACCGCGATGGCGGATGGGCCAGCCAACTCCGCCACCCCAGGTTGCAGGATGTGGTCAGCCCCGATGTTAGGTGGAGGCTCCTGTTGACCCAGACTATCATCCGTGATAAGCGTTCGATCTTTAGCGGTATCCTGCGGACCGTGTTCAGTTACAGGGGTTGTACTCACTCCCACTCGACTTTGCACCTCATCCACCATCTTCCCAGGGCTAAGAGAAGTCTCCCCGGTTTGTGGTCAGTCGACCTGATCTAAACAGGAAAATCTATTATGATGTATGAAATTGGCCTGGGCAGGTGGTAAGTAATGCCTTGGTCTGTAACGTGAGCCATCTACAGCAAAGCCTACTCTAGTACACCCCTTCTCCCTCCCTACCTCTGTGTTACTAACATTTGGGTAGAAGTGTGAAAGGGGTACTAATTCGATATTGGACTTGTCAGGCCTTACAAGCCAGTTGCAGATGTAGTTGGCAGCGTGGGGGCTTTTGAAACTTATGATGATACAGTCCCCTGCCCTATTCTTTGGAGTAAGGCCAATCCATGGGATCCTCCTAACCATCAAGACCTCGCCTTTCAGGTTAGGGGGCAGCGGCCTGTTAATACTAAGCCAGCTTATCACCTTATTGCGTAAAGAGTCTTGAGGCTCCCTCATATCACCAGTTAGCTCAGGTACTCCCACCATAATTGCCGTGTATGGGACTGCTTCTGGGGGCAGATTGACCACCCTGCGCCTATCAAGGGGGGGAGTGATACCACCAGTGGGGCCATTGGTAGAGTTCACTACTCCCCCTGGTTGTGGCGCAGGAGGTTGCTTAGATCTCCTGGGGGCCGGGACAGGGGGCCTAGACGCTGAAGGTGGCAAAGGGTGCGTCTGGGGAGCAGACGCACAGTCTGTGCTCAGCAATGCTGTATTAGAGCCCTGGGACGGTGCAGAGGACAACGGTCTATTCCCAGATGGACCCGGGGAGCTGCAGGAGCATTTGTAGCATTTGTAGCTGACCCAGGGCTTTTCCTTATGTGACTGTTTTCCAAAGCCTTCAGTCTTCTCTCTATAGCGTCCAATTTGGCTGAGATGGGAATTAGCAAATTATTCATGATGGCTGTGAGTGAATTGATTATTGTGTCAGTGCTATTAGAGGTTGACCCACCAAAAATAAATGGACCCGAGTGCAATGGTAAGGCAGCAGGAGCTGGAGAGCCCATGTGATCCGACCTAGACCCTGACAGAATGAGCTCAGGGGAGGCGGAAATGTCTGTACTATCAACCCGGTTTGGCTCAATTGTATCAACTTTGGCCCTCTTTGCCTTCTTTGGTTTCCTGGACCTTTTCCTTTTTGGAGGCTGTTCCACTCCACTGCCTGCAGGCTCTGTGTGCAGGGCGGCCTGGCCCGCTTCCTGCGAATCTATTCCCATAATTTCCGGAATGGCAGAATGGACAGAGATCCCAGATGCCCGGGAGGAGTTCCTATCCCTCTGCGTTAAGGGAGTTCTTAACTGCTGAAGGACCGACTCAATGGTCTGATCAATACTGTCCATTAATGACATGTGGGTGACGTCCAGTGGAATGGGTGTACTAGCATCTGTTGAAAAAGTATCCCCCTGATCCAGAAACACACTTTCCGGACCCATCTCGAGGTGCGCTTCTGTGACTGACTGACATTTGCTATTTTGAATACTCGCCTTAGGGAAGAATTTTTCCAAAGTACTTAGACCTTGTTGGGCGGACTTAGTCCGTGAAGTTCTAGTCGCCATTATGGAGTACGTGGAGAGGGGCTAAAGAGCAGGGGGCGTCAGAGGGGTGGCCCGGTCCGGTCTCTGCCGGCCTCTAACGGCCTAGAACGGCCCGCTCTTTGCCCGGTCTTCGCCCCGGGGATCGCCCCGCGCGCGTCCCGCGATGCGCGTACCCAAGTGCTCCTAAGTATAACAGTGGGGCGTGGCACTGGGAGGGGGCGCGGCGCGGCGGGAAGAGGAACCAGCTGGCGGTGATGTAAGGAATGCTGGTCCTCGCAGTCCCGCTCGCCGCGCCTCTCACCTCCGCTGCGGCCGAGTTCAGCTGGTAAGTTCCCCCACTAGCGCGTTGGCTCCCAGCTACTCCTGTAGCGAGCTTGGCTTCACAAGGGACAGGCTTTCTGACTCGAGCGGCTCCCGCGAAGCGGGGGCCGCGAGAGGTAATGAGCGTTTCCAGGCAGGGGGGCGTGGCACTGGGAGGGGGCGCGGCGCGGCGGGAAGAGGAACCAGCTGGCGGTGATGTAAGGAATGCTGGTCCTCGCAGTCCCGCTCGCCGCGCCTCTCACCTCCGCTGCGGCCGAGTTCAGCTGGTAAGTTCCCCCACTAGCGCGTTGGCTCCCAGCTACTCCTGTAGCGAGCTTGGCTTCACAAGGGACAGGCTTTCTGACTCGAGCGGCTCCCGCGAAGCGGGGGCCGCGAGAGGTAATGAGCGTTTCCAGGCAGGGGGGCGTGGCACTGGGAGGGGGCGCGGCGCGGCGGGAAGAGGAACCAGCTGGCGGTGATGTAAGGAATGCTGGTCCTCGCAGTCCCGCTCGCCGCGCCTCTCACCTCCGCTGCGGCCGAGTTCAGCCGGTAAGTTCCCCCACTAGCGCGTTGGCTCCCAGCTACTCCTGTAGCGAGCTTGGCTTCACAAGGGACAGGCTTTCTGACTCGAGCGGCTCCCGCGAAGCGGGGGCCGCGAGTGGTAATGAGCGTTTCCAGGCAGGGGGGCGTGGCACTGGGAGTGGGCGCGGCGCGGCGGGAAGAGGAACCAGCTGGCGGTGATGTAAGGAATGCTGGTCCTCGCAGTCCCGCTCGCTGCGCCTCTCACCTCCGCTGCGGCCGAGTTCAGCTGGTAAGTTCCCCCACTAGCGTCTTGGCTCCCAGCTACTCCTGTAGCGAGCTTGGCTTCACAAGGGACAGGCTTTCTGACTCGAGCGGCTCCCGCGAAGCGGGGGCCGCGAGAGGTAATGAGCGTTTCCAGGCAGGGGGGCGTGGCACTGGGAGGGGGCGCGGCGCGGCGGGAAGAGGAACCAGCTGGCGGTGATGTAAGGAATGCTGGTCCTCGCAGTCCCGCTCGCCGCGCCTCTCACCTCCGCTGCGGCCGAGTTCAGCTGGTAAGTTCCCCCACTAGCGCGTTGGCTCCCAGCTACTCCTGTAGCGAGCTTGGCTTCACAAGGGACAGGCTTTCTGACTCGAGCGGCTCTGGTAATCCCAAGTTGAGGCATGACAACAACCTGCTTCCTCCTCTTCAGCGGTTGCGGCGTGACGTGGACAGCTGGCGTAAACTGCCACTCTCCCTTCTAGGCCGTGCCGCCCTTTTCAAGATGATGGCCCTGCCTAGGTTCCTGTACGCACTCCAGAACGCCCAAGACCCTGTTCCGGCCCGCTACTTTCGAGATCTCGAGGGCCTTCTCCGTACCCTCCTTTGGGAAGGTCGCCCCCGCGTTGCCTTTCACAAACTCACGCTCCCCTGGTATGATGGGGGCATCGCCCTCCCGGACGTGCGCCGTTACTATTGGTCCACGCAGCTAGCTGCCCTAAACCATGGCTTCTATGGCCCAGTGGCGAGCCCCGGATATGCCATGGATAGGTGGCTGATGGGAGATGGTAATTATTATCGGGCCCTATACTCGAAGTCTTTTGACCGACGGTTGACGGGCCCCACCCGCACGGCTGTCCGCACCTGGCGAGCGGTTACCAAGGCTCAAGGGTGGCAGGGCAGACTCACGAAGTTCACTCCCCTCTTTGATTCCGACATCCTGGGTAGACTATGGCACACCAAGGGATTTGATAGGTGGGACCTTATCGGCATCAGCAGGGTTGATGATATGCTCTCCAAGGGCGTGATTAAGACCTTCCCCCAGTTACAAGCTGAATACCAGCTGGGCGCGACGGAGTTTTTTCGCTACGCCCAGCTGCGACATGCGCTGCTTTCGGCCTCTCCGCCGGACGGCGCCATTCCCGAAAGTTCCCCACTGGAAGACAGGATCCTAGATGGACACATGCCGGACAGCGCAATTTCACTCTCCTATAAAAAGCTGATCAATGTACGTACGGACCTCCTCCTTAGTTTGAGAGACCAGTGGGTAGCAGATGGCCTTGAATTGGACGATGAGGACTGGCAGAGCGCGGTTTCCTCTCCTAAGGAGGTTGCCATTTCTTCCCGTCTTCGCCTCGTACAGTTTAAGGTCCTGCACCGGGTGTATATGACAGGGCCCCGATTGATGCGCATGGGTTTCTCGCCTGACGGTCTCTGTCGCAGGGGCTGTGGGGCTCCTGCCACTTTTCTACACATCCTCTGGGAATGCCCGGTGATCGCCTCCTACTGGAGAAGGGTACACCGCGTTATGGAAGAGGTGACTGGCGTGGCTGCCCAGGCGGAGACCCGTCGATGCCTCCTGAACATATGGGAACCTTCCGACCATAACGTTGCACAGACTAGGTGGGTTACCCTTGGGAACATGGTAGCTAAGAGGGACATAGCCAGGAGATGGGGTGCGGCCGAAGCCCCCCTGTTGGTACAGTGGAAGGCCAACATGGACTGGTGCATGTTCAGGGAGAAGACAGTCTATGTGGCCAGAGGGAGACCTCGAACTTGGACTAAAATTTGGGGAGCATGGAATGAATATAGGGGGGATGTGTGCTTACCGCCTGAGCCAATCAGTCAACATGATAATGCTTCTCCCTAACCTGTGACGCCAACTGAGCTCTAATGTATTATATTCTCCTGCTACCTTCCCCCTCCCGCCTTTTTCTCCATTCTGCTATTCATCCTTTATACGTGTTTCTCTGCCTCTTCCCTACCCATCCCTGACACCCAGCGTCACATTACACACACTGCCACTTTGCGCCCGCGGGCGCTTGTTGTTGTATTTATATCATATAAAATTAACCTTCGATGATTATGTTTCAATTGTTTGACACTAATTCTCTCCTTTCTTCTTGCTGCCTCGCCTCCGGGATGTCAGGCTGAATAGCTGTGTGTTCTGGTTTCAATAAAGGTTTTCAAAAATTAAAAAAAAAAAAGAGAGAGGCCGAAAGAAAGATGTGAGGTGAGACATGGTGGAAGTAGTGTGTGGCAATGGAGAAACAACTTAAAAATGATGAATGAGTGATGAGGAAAAATATGATATGGGGGCAGAGGAAATGGGTGGGGTACGGCATTGTGGCAGTAGTAAAAATGTAATACTAAGAGACCAGATATAATAAGAGTAGAAGAGCAAAAAATTGAGGTTGATGAAGAAGAAAACATCAGAAATGAGAAGACAAGGTTGGTAGAAAAAAATAGAAAAGCTGGTGTGAGGAGCTAGAAAATAGCCCTCTCATTTTGACACCCTAGCCATGGATTTTAGTAGCACCTATGTTTGTGTGTCTTTAGTGCATGTAGACAACGCTGCAGTGCACAGAGAAATTTCATCTCTATACTCACAAAAAAAGTTGACAGAAGATTCATAGTAATCTTTAGTGGCCACTAGTGCCCAATGCACTGGATACCTGGATAAAGTAAGCAAGTGCTATTGGTTCATAAAGGGCGAGAATCCTATTGTTTAAATAGTGGGTTTTGGGGGATGCTAGTCTGAAAGGATATTTTTTGGCTTTGCCGTATTTTAAGGGTACTTCCTTTTATTTCTATATTCTTTAAGATTGGTTAAGGAGGAGCCTGTATATTACAAGACAGGTAAGTGTCCTTTGCTCAATCATTGATTCGTCTTTGTTTATTCTTGAGAAGAGGAAATAGCACATGGACTTCATTCTAGTGGTGCTTATTCATATTTTCTCCATTTAAAATATTTTCAACATAAGCATACCAACACTAACTTAATTGATCAGACATCCGTCATTGTTTTTAATTATATTATTTTAACAGTATCATTATGAACCTTACAAATCTTATACAAGTTTCGTGGTGGTACCTAAACCAGGTGTCAGAACATCATTAATATATTGAAAAAGATACCTGTTGCCAGAATGCAATTTCTGAAGTCTACAGGATCTTTTGATAACACAAAACAATATTTTGAATCTTTCAGTCTTATCCCTACATGTATTGAGTTATCTCTCCACTGAGGGTGAAGTGGCTCTCTGTGATGTAAAGATATTCTGATGCAGTCTTAGTTCTCTAATTTATTTATACACCTCTCTCAATTTTTGCAAGTCAGCACCTGATATTGGAAATTTTAACTTAGGTCTTCATCAAGCATAGGATTCCCCTATTTCATTATAGGTGTCCTTCTTAATCATTGCCATATGTACTGCAGAGTTCTATGATATGTCTCTTGGAAGACAGCCCATTTACAATCATCAGAAGGCTGGTGCGGGAATGTATTTGCAACCTTTTCTTACAAAGCCACCTAGAATGTGGAAGAAGACTAATATACAAAAGACTATCTTTGCAATTATATGTCTAAATGTTAAGATCTGCTCACACTGGCAGCTTAAAATACATAACAATGGCAGGAATGTAACAGATCCAGGCTGTAGTATGCTAACCCTTGGATACTTTATTTAGAATTATTAGTAAGAAATCTGCAGCTCACAGATCTTTGAAATTCACAGCTCCATAATTTGCAACAGTAGCTATTATGTATGTATGTATATGATATTTATACAGCGAGAACCTAGCCAAAAGGCATCAGAGTGCTCTATATGGTCAAAGACAATGAGTAATAGGATATGAAGCTCGGTTGTGGATGGTTAATGCATTGTGATGTAGCGTTCTTTAAAGAAGTGAGTCCCCAACTCTTTCCTAATAGATGTTTGTTTCCTAATGGATATGTGGATGTTGTTCCAGATCTTGGGTGTATAAACTGAAAAAGCCTGCTGACTCATGTTTCTTTAATTAACACTTTTTAGTCTGTAGTCTGATGGTGTCATGGCTGTGGATGTGGCAAGAACCACCGGAGGTGGTGAACTTGTCTGCACTATGTTGGTCATGATTGCAAAGTAAATTATGCATCAGCTTTTGAAGATGTGTGGACCGGCCAGGAGAGCCAATGGAGTTCCATGAGGATGGGGGTGATGTGATTACATTTCTTCAGGACCTGGATGAGATGTCCTGCAGCATTTATAATACCACTAAGGGGTGTCAGTACAGAGTCTTTGAAACCATGAAGTAGGGAATTACCACCTTCCAGATGCAAGAGGGCATGACACAAAACCCTTTGTGGTATTTACAAAGCAATGAAAAGGCTCATATGCTTTGCTGTGTAAAAGAATTAATGCAACATAGGTCATATAGATGCCTTGTGTTACTTTGCGTTAGTTGGGCATTCCATGGGTGGTGCATGTGCATTCCTGTGCATCCATTCATGGATTTTGCTGCAAACCCATATCCACAAAGACTTGTAGACAAGGGCTTTGTACCAAATATCTGTAGTTCTCCTTGTCATATTCCTCTTTGCATGTCTGCTGCAAATATAAAGAGGAAATAGTCTCATACTATAGTTTTTGTGCAGAAAGACACCACTTTCTGCAAACACACTATCCTGACCTTAACTCAGATACCCTTACACTGTGTCATTAGGGTGTCTGCATCTGTGCAAGGCAGACACAAGTGCACCAGCACCTGGGGAGAGCAGAACTGTACCTTATTTCAAGATATGCCGCAGGTCGGCTCTCTCCCATTCATGCTAGTGTGCAGTAACTTTACCTGCTGCATTGGGTAAGCTCTATGAAAATATACCTTTAGTATTCTGCAAACTAAACTGAATCTGTGGTCCAACATGTTTAATGTATAGTAAACTGTTAAATTGCAAGAATATCTGTGCCCTAAATATGTTTTATTAGCATATTAAAGTAATTGCAGCCACTCCATACGATCAAAACCTTTTCGTTTTTGTAATAGAGACCATAGTAAGCAGTTTCTAGCTTGGTTTCATTCATTTTTTTGTAATTACTTTAGCTAATCATGCAAATAAAAATGACTTGCTTACTTAAAATCCTGTCGATAGTCTGAGTAAGTGAGGTACTTGGTATTTATTTATTTTTGATGATTTGTTTTTGTACATATTGTTTGAAAACATTGCCAATATCCCTGCATGTTTTTGTTAGACCTATCATCCTTATGGTGGGTTTTTTCTCCAGACTTTTTGCCTTTTGCCTCCCCGCATTGCTGGTTCTTTTGTTGGCCTTAGGACACTGAACACTTTACTACTGCTGACAAGTGCTAAAGTGCATGTGCTTCTCCCCTAAACATGATGGCATTGGCGTATACCTGACTGGCATATTTGATGTATTGGTAAGTCCCTTGTAAAGTGGTATACCATATACCCAGGGCTTGTACTTCAAATGCTACTAGTGGGCCTGCATCACTAATTGTGCCACCCACATAAGTACACTTCAAACCTGTCTCAGACCTGCCACTGCAGTGCCTGTGTGTGCAGTTTACTGCCAATTCTACTTGGCATTTAAAGCCTCAATTGCCCCTTTTATTACATATAAGTCACCCCTAAGGTAGGCTCTAAGTAACTCTAAGGACAGGGTGCTAATCAAGTAAAGGGTAGGGCATGTACCTTTATGTTTTACATGTTCTGGCAGTGACAAATAGCCTATTCCATTTTTCACTACTGTGAGGCCTACTCCTCTCATAGGATAGCATTGTTAATTCCTTAATACACTTTTAAGCTGTAATGCCTTCTCAGAGAGGAGTAGCTTTTTTTGTTTCATATGTTTGGAATATTAATGATAAATCCTCCTTCCTAGTGAAGGTGGATTTAACATTACTGTTTTAGAAATGCTTTTTTGAGAAAGCAGCCCTTTCTCTGCACGTACTGTCTATAAAACACTCCTGGGGTGGGTGACAGCTATACTTTGTGCATGCCCACAATACAGGAAGGATAGGTGTTTCTGAGTACCCATCTACATACATTTGCATTCTGATGGCTTTGCCTGGGCAGGGTGGAAGGGAGCGGCTGACACTTCACTTAAATCAGCAGGGTCCTGTCTCCATACAAAGGACTGATTACCTCCCACAAGTAGCCTGGCAGACAGGACTGGGTTTAAAGGGATATTTGTGCGCTTCAGAGAGCTGCTTCAAAGTGACCTCCCACCTCAAAGGCACTTTTGGGTATAAGTATTGGGTCGCTGGCCTCCTAAAATCAGACACTAGTGAACTTGTATCTGAAGCTTTGCCAGATTAACTGGTATGCTGCTTAAAGGACTCAACTGGACTGTGATCTGGAAGGCCTGCTTTTCTGTGTGTGGCCCGGCTGCCTGCTGCTCTCTGACTTTGCTGAAGGGGAGCTGGACTATGCATTCCCGCCAAGTGATCTCCAAGGGCTTGTTGGCTTGGCTCCTGTTGCTGGAGAGACTCAGGGATATCAAAGTCTCTACCCCTGCTCCTGGACCTGACTCACTGGAAGAGGCCCAGATACTTGCAACATGGATTTCAACACATCTCCTGTCTGCGGGTAGCAGTACCAGTGCTTTAACCCGGTGTGGGAATAAAATCGCTGCATAGCATCAGAGCCAGCACTTTGACTCCAGAGATCGACACATCGGACAAAGTATAGCTGTCACTGCAGCTTGGTGAGATCAATGCATCCCCTTAACTGCGTAGTAGGATTGGGCGTATCCCTCATCGCCTCTTGACTCCAGCACCTGTTGTGGAAAAGATCAACACATTAGGCTGTTTGCGACCAGGAAAGCTACTTTGTTACCAAAGCCTGCATAGGTCCTGTAGCTGCCTGGCGCCCCAATGCAGTCGAACAACCAGGAATCCCATTTCTAACACTTTTTGTTTGCCCACCAACACAGCAAGATAATTAAAAAGATTGACTAATATATATTTAAAAAAACTTCCCAACATACCACCTCAAACATCCAATACCCACAAAAATAAATTAAAATAATACTTGAAAAATATTAACAACACTCAGTAATTTAAAAATAATATCAAGCCATATAAAATACTACAATCAATTAATTTACAAATATTTAAAATGGATTAACAAATGCAATAATCTAATTACCAATTGACCATTACAATTAATTAACATTTTGAATCAAGTTATCTATAAATAATGTACAATTAAAATAATTTACATAATTAGTAATCAAATTATTTAAAAATAATAAACATTTAAAATTAAATATATTAAAAAGTACCCACCCTTTTCCCCTACAAATCCAACAATGTGCCAATTAAAATTTTCAAATAAAATGTGAAGAATCCTTAAATAAATTAACCATTCAAAAACTCTATAGTAAAAAATTGCTTAACATTAAAATAGTATTAACTTACAAAACAAAAACGAATACAATACAACAAAATAATTTTAAAACATTATATTGAACTATATTAAATAAAAACGATCTGTATTGTATACAATTATAGATATACTTTCTATGTTCTGTTAAGTGATACTATTGGCATCACAATATTTTTTATATGATATTTGTGTCTCACAATATTTTTGAAACAATATTTTGTACGGAATGTCACATTTTACACCCTGGCTGATTTGTGAATGGGTGTGCAATTTGTGATGCAGCCTATGTACTAAATGGTCTCATCACAATTTGTCCATTCACAGGGGGGTCACAAAACAACCTATCTGCCTAATCACTTATAATTAGGTCATTTGCAATTTATGACCCAATGTGTTTAGTTGTAATGCTGGGATGGAGCCCAGCAATGAGAAGCAGCCATCTGTCTCTGTGTTTGCATTACCAATGGAAAACTTTTTTTAAATGAGCACATGCCCCTTAATATGACTTGTGCCGCATTAGAAAAATGTTTCCTATTTGTACAGACATTGAGGAAAAAAGACATTAGCCAAATGGACCACTCCTTCTAAGGCCACCTGGCAAGATCCCCAAAAGAAAATCAGTCCCACAGGGACAGCTCCCCTTTGTGAATCAATTACTACCCCAACTAGGGGTTGGTTACTGCTCAATATCCCCAATTGTGGCATAAAACCATTAATACAACCCTTTGTGACTGGCAAATAAGAGGGAAGTGTTTATTTTTTACCCTCTCCTATCTTCAATTTGAAAATGGTTGCAAAACTTTTTTTAACGTGCCCTTGCATGGTATACTTTTACAAAACCAGTTTTTCGATTGCAAAAGGGCTTTGAACATCTGGCCCTGAATTATTATCACAGAATTGGCATGAAGCAATTGTGTCATGAAAGATTAAGAGAAACATATCTCTTTATCTAACAAGAACGGCAAAATCTGCATCCTTTAAAATGTGAACAAGAAGGCTCAAAAAAGAGGAAGATTACTAAACCAAAATAAATGCCTAGGTTAATCACGTGAAACGACAAAGATATGATTGTACTAGCTGTATTATTGGCATATACGTAGATTTTCATGAAAAAAAATGTGGAATCCTCACAATAAATGCCTAGGTTAATCACGTGAAACGACAAAGATATGATTGTACTAGCTGTATTATTTGGCATATACGTAGATTTTCATGAAAAAAATGTGGAATCCTCACAGATAGCTCTTTAAAACCATTACAAAGTAGATCTGATAGCAAAAAAAATAAGCAGAGACAAAAAGGCTCGAATAACTGCAAGGCCCGGTTTCTTGCAGATCAAATCGTATGCCACTTTTCTTAGTAGGTATATAATCGACTATACTGCATAGATAATCTATATCTAGAATCCACAGACATGCCTCCTTAAATCAAAAGAAAACTAATGTGAATACCTATTGTCTAAAAAACTGTATATAACCTTTTATTCAAATAAAAATCGTATACATAACATATTAAAAATGTCACATACATAAAATACAAAAACATATACCACACATAACCATAAAAGAAAAGGAAGATTTTGTTTTAGGCAAGTCAATCTGTCTTTACATCTTCCTCTACCATTCAAATCACTGAGCAACCACAACTTTGCTTTTGTCATGTAGAAATGTCCTGGTTCTGTCACAATAATTTGTTAAGTTGCAGTAGAATTTATTTATAAATTCCACCTTCTTCAGGATTATTATACATGTAGATCTTCTATAAAATAGAAATATTAAAAAATCACATAATCTGTAAGACAAAGTAAAAACAAATAATACATGAAAACTATACAACAATTTTTACATCACAAAAATAAATATAACGAAGAAATCAAAAATACAAACAATACTTACTTGTTGGTATATAAAGCACTGTTAGCATCACAAAAGGATGCACAAACATATTAAATTTGCCAGCCCTCTGCCAAAATTCATTTTCACGATAAATTGATCATTCATTTAAAACACCAATTTAAAAACTTTTTGGGGAAAATGTTAACGAAAAATGTATCTATATGTACCAATTCCATATGGTATTCCATAACCACTCACAAATACTTCATACTCACACATGTATACTGTGTATAACACCGATATACTAAAATGTTCATCTCATTATCAGATCAGATGCACACTGTCCCAATCCATATACCCATTTCTAACTCTAAATGTTTCTACTCAGATATCTCTTACCACTCGTCATTGTTTACCTACTGTAATTCCAACCACATATTCTAAATGTTCAGCTAGAAACCCACTACTGTAACTGAAGGAGTCGGGGACCTATATGTCTCGAAAACAAATTGTCCAACAACCCACTATGAGTATATGTTCCGAGTGGTGTCATTCTAATTTACATCACTACCATATTGCTTTCTTCTCACCTTCTCAGAATTGTTCTAAAAATGTCACTTCACCCGGCCAGAATACAAGCTCTATTTTTTGTGATTATCCTATATGCCACATGTCACAGGCATAATTGCATCTAGGTTAAAACTTCCACAGTAAGGCCAAACAGTTTATTCTAAAAAAGCAGAAATTGTTTTCAGATTAAGACATTTTCCTTTATATATCCCCCTCTCTGCCTTATCATAGTGCCCCATGCTGGGCTATTTCCGGCTTGATCTGTTGTTGGAACAGTATTGTCATGAATGGGTCTCCTCCTCCACTGATGTGTTTCAATTCTTGTAAGTTGCTTCCCAGTTTTAGACATCAGTTACTGCCTATATAGAAAATAAAAAAGGAACTGTACACTCAACACACAGCTGGTAACTTGCCATTCAAAATGCATTTAATGTCCCACTATATTTTAATTGTAATTGAAAGTCCTCAGTATTGTACTAGTATCTGCTTACCACAGTCTAGTCAGGCATCTCCATCCAGTGTACTTTGTGCAAAAAAATAAAAATGGAGCTAACTTGCCTTTATTTAAAGGATTGTTGGGCTACGCCTGCATCCATTGTAGGCGGACGTTGGGTTTTACACTTGAGGCCAGAGTACGACCCTCACTGTTTGAGACCCGTAAATTGCAAGTCGCAAACATCGATGTACAACAGTGTCTGAGACACTGTTTGTGATTCCCAAATGGGTCGCAATGGACCTGCCTCATTAAATATTTATGAGGCTGGTCGCATTTGTGACCCATTGGGAATGGCTGGCACTCCCAGGGATGGTGGCCTACTGAGGGCAGCAGACCACCATGTCTGTGCCGCTTTTTTATTAAAGCACTTTAAAAAAAATGCAGTCCATATTTATTAAAGGAAATGGTGATGCATTTAAAAAATAAAAATGAAACGTTTCAGTTTCATTATTTAAGAGCAGGCAGTGTTCAGTATGATCCCTGCCTGCTCTTAAAAAACATTTTCGCTGTCAATCACAAAGGGTGAGGGGTCCCCTGGAGACGCCTTCCTGTTTGGTAACTGGTAAATGCAATTGTTTTGTGACAGCATTTGCAATCACAAAACAATCATACACCCCCCTGCAATTTGCTATTAGGAAGGGACACCCTTGGCATGCCCTTCCTAATAGCAACTAGCAAAACCTATTTTGTGAGTCAGTGACCGGTTACCAACTCATAAAATTGGTTTGGTACATACTACAACCTTTTTTAGCGGTCGCAA
This sequence comes from Lissotriton vulgaris, assembly GCF_964263255.1. Lineage (NCBI taxonomy): Eukaryota > Metazoa > Chordata > Amphibia > Caudata > Salamandridae > Lissotriton > Lissotriton vulgaris. The sequence goes on from NC_141691.1 coordinate 497,975,690, forward strand.
ACCGACCGATTTCCCATTTGCAGCCACTAAAAATGGTCATACATAAGGCCCTTAGACTCTGGCAGACATCTTAGAGAGGGTATCTTCCCTCTCAATTAATCCTTCCAAGTTTAAAAAAAATCCATGAGTTTGGATGTATACATGAGAGTCTCGATGCAGCCTCTGTTCTAATACTAAGAACTGTTCCTAAAGGCCTTCCACATGGCAACTGCATGATCGGATATGTATCTAATTGTTGTAGGGCATAGTGTCTTCCTATCCAAAGTTGGCCACTATTTTACAGAGGCTTTTCTCTAAACGAAAAATGTGTTTCCAGCATAAAAACCACTAACACTGGTATATGCATGATAACATTTTTAAAAGTTGCCATACATGAAGTGATACTAGCTTCAAACAGGCCTTTACTATTATCATGGAAATCATTCCTAAAGACCTCCTACATAATTCACATTTCCAAAGGCGCCATTTTGGAGTCAGATAAACACCAAGAATACACAGAATTGCCTATTATTGTGTTCCAGTTATGTGTGGGAAACCATACTGTTACTTCCACTTTAAGGGCAAAAAATCCATAATTACCAATAATGAGTTCCCCTTTTTGCCCACTATTAAGTCCTATTCGGCCTACCTCGACTCAATGAGCAAAATTCCCTTCTATACCTGAATCTATAACCCAATCACCAATGATACCCTCCTATTCTTCCCTACTGTTAAATCCTAGTCTATGGGTGTTAACCGTAGACACAAAAAACAATTCCTGTATTTTTCTCATAGAATTGAAATTACCCCCTCTGCGTTTTGCTTCTATCTTTTGTAGTATAAACAGCAGATATCTTTCTCATTATGTTTATTCTCAAGAAAATGTTCCAACAATGGGGCCCCTGACATCCTCGTCCTGATGGCAAAATTATGTCATTAACCCTGATCTGTATTTCAGCACTGGTTTCTCCTATTCACCCCTTTTCCCATGGGAAGATAAGCACACTATAGTTTTGCTTCTACAAATAGTGAAATATCATGTCTCATGTTTCACTGTATGATATGAAACCCTAACATCGCTTACAAACTGGTGGCAGATATTACAACCCTCACATCTATAACTACCTATTTTCCTCTCCTTATTACAATGCGGATGTTCCATGATACCTAATGGTGTAATTAAACAAAATTAATCAATTCAAAGAAACTACACAAAGAAGTAATGTCTTACTTCTAAGTAACAGTTTTTATACTGAGAAACACGAGTCCTGTTATGCCTTCATCCTATATTACCATTCTTTCAGTCATCTGAGCATTATTAATAGTAAAACAAGATCCTATAATATTGTGTGAATCTGGCTCTTTGATACTTTAATTTAAGATTGGACATTGTTAGAGTACGAGTACTCACCTTTACGATTATTGTTTTTCATGGGTGAAATACTAGTGAAACTAAAGGTAGACTACAGTAGGCCTCCAAATGCAAACAAAATATGTTTTTATTGGCTGTCATCTCTTATGGGATTCAAAAATGTTTCTCTTAGTCCATCCAGGGTAATTTTAGGTGTTAGCTTATGATTAATTAGCCAGGACAAATTACTTGAGCAAATCTTGTGAGGACTTGGTAGTGGTAAGTTCCTGGCTTTATGGTTTGAGGGAGCTACACTTATATTACGAAAAACAAGTATGGGGTAAAAAGATGGTGCGATCACTCAATTAAGTCCAAAAACCACCTGCATGCTCTGTTCTAGGATGTGACTTTTTCGAACATAAAGAATGTTTCTTCCTTAAGCGTCAATACTATTAGGAAATGTGATGTAATATGTTACAGAATTGGTTTTGGCTTATCCACTATTCAATGTAAATATGCCTGTTGGTCTAATTCGAGGACAAGTTAATAGACAAGTGTCAGGCTTGTCCGTTGTTGAGGGTTATTCCCAAATCTTTTGCCTTCTTCTTCCTATTTTTCTGACCCTCTTTTTCTTGGGATTAAACTCTGGGCCCTTTACCAATGCTAAACAGTGCCAAGGTGCATGTGCTCTCTCCTTTAATCTCCTTTAGACATGGTATGATTGGTTTACAACTGTTTGGCATATTCACTTTACTTGTATGTCCCTTGTATAGTGGTATCCTATAAACCCAGGACCTGCAAATTCAAAATTACTAGTGGGCCTGCACCGCTGAGTGCGCCACCGACAGAAGTAGCCTTTCAAACCTGTGTCAGGCCTGCCACTGCAGGGCCTGTGGGCACAGTTTACTGCCACATTGACTAGGTATTTAAAACTACTTGCCAGGCCTTAACCTCTACTTTAACTACATATAGGTCACACCTAAGGCACACCCTAGGAAGCCCCATGGGCTGGGTGCTCTGTAAATGAAAGGTGGGACATGTGCTTTTATTGTGTGGCTTGTCCTGGTAGTGACAAACAGCCTCTTTAGTTTCTCACTACTGTGTGGCCTACTCCTCTCATAGGCTAGTATTGGAAAATCCCTTAGATACGGTTAAGTGGTAGTATCTGATCTGAAAGAGTAGTGTTGCCATGTTTGGTATGTTTAAAATGGTAGTACTAAATCCTGCTTAGTGGTGTGGGTGAATGTTACATTACTTTAGAAATGCCACTTTTTGAAAATTGTTTTTTCTCTGTGCTTATAGCTCTATGTGCTTTGAGGCCTGACTCCAATCCATGTCAGGACACCTATAATTTGTGCTTACTTTCCAGATAGCCATCACACAGGAAAGGTTGGTTGTGGCAGGGTTACATCTGCATACTGATATTCTTCCTGGGCTGAGAGAGAGAGGAAGGTGCTGCACACTTACATGTGTATAGGCTGTGTCCTGCCCTCACACAAAAGGCTGATTTACACCCTACTGATGTCTGGAGGCAGGGCTGGGTTGAAAGGGGTTTGTTGTACACTTGAACGGTTTTCTCTGCAGTTACCCCTAAACAAAGTCATTTTGGAGTATAATTACGGGGGCTCTGACCCCATGAATTCAGAGCACTTTTGGAACTGGGACTGAACCTCTGTCAGAAGGACTGCTGTCTAGCTCAAAAGACTCATCTGGACTGCTCTTCTGCTGTTGTCTTGCTGCCTACTACTTATTGGGTGGCCAAAGGACTCACTGGATTCATTTTCTGTTCGTTGCCTGCAGCCAGTTGTTCTCTGACTCTGTTCTGCAAGGGCAATGTGTTGCTGCCAAGAGAGCACCATTAGGACTGCTGGACTGATTGTGCTGGTCTACCTGCCCAGTGCTGCCTGCCTTTAATTTTCCCCACTAGTGTTCTCCCAAGGGCCATCTCCCCTTAGTTCCTGCCACCTTTGATCATTTCTGTAGAGTGCGGAGCAGTTGATTGAAAGCAGCAGGTACCTTTTAATGTTCTCCTCCATAAACAGTGCATGGGGAGAACTACTCCTGTAGCATGACGGTGTGCATTGTTTTTACATTTTAGAAAAACATTTGGCTAAAATCAGCACTACCCAGTGGCAGTGTGCTACACACAATGGATACTGCTGCGGTAGAGGGTGATTGAGGATGGCAACTGTAAGGAGGGGAGCCAAGAAGAGGCTCTCCGCATCACCTAGCACCCAGGGTGGTCCAGCCTCATGAGGATCATTAACTGGCTCCGAGCCCAGACCTGCATTATACTCAAACATCTAGGCGAGGCTGTGAGTGGAGGGGGCAGTCCCCATCCCCAAGGCTCCCCATCATTCCTGTGGGCGTCTCCCCTGACAAACACTGCTTTTTGTCAAGCGAGAGAGAGAGAGCAAGGCACCGAGGAAGCCAGGACTACTCTTACTACACTAAGCTACTGGGGCCTCCTTTATGAAAAGTGACGCATCGCTGTGTGAAAACAGCGATGCGTCACTTGTTACTGTGCCCTCCTTGTGACACCAGTGATGCGCCATATTTACCGTATGACGCATCATGGCGCCAGGAGGTACAGATACGTCAGTATTTCTGACGTATCTGTATGGCGCAAAAGTGACGCATTGCTGGAGTGTGTCACAAAAATGACGCAACTCCAGCAATGTGTCCTTTCACATGTGGCAAGCCCCATGTGAAAGGGCCTGCGTCAGTCTTATGTCTGCTTTGAGCAGGGGCGGCTTTAGGCATCTGCAAGCTGTGCACCTGCACAGGGCCACCAAACCCCAGGGGCCTCCACGCCAATATATATCCTTAATATAATAATCCTCTGAGGATGGATACATATTTGGGTGGCGACCCCTGGCAGGGATTTGGTGGCCTCCTGCTCTGTTCCACTTCCAAACACCCTGACCCCTCCCCCTCTTCACTGGCCTCCGTGCTCCGCCCCGCCCGAACCCCCTCTTCGGGGCCCCCTACCTACCTTCCCTGCCCAGGACCACCATGAGCCTAGAGCCGCCCCTGCTGTGAGGCAGGCGTAAGAAATTGACAGATTTGTGTCCTAAAAGTGGCACAGTGAAATCTTATAGATTTCACTGCGTCACTTCTATGACCATTTCTTGCCCCATAACGCCCCCCCTGCATACATTATACCTGGCGTAGGTATAATGTAGCGCAGGGGTTTACAAAGTGACACATCTACCTAGATGCGTCACTTTGTAAATATGGTGCAGGAAGGCACATTTTTTACGCTGCTGGTGCGTCACAAAAAGTGACGCACCGGCGGCGTAAAAGTGACGCACGGCTTCATAAATGAGGCCCTGGGTGATTACGGCTGCCCTGCACGTTCACGGGCAGCTGGTTCTTAAGGGAGTAGTTAACCGTGTGTGCGGGAGACCGAGCCAGGTTGGCGGTGTGTGTGCCCCGTCCCCATCGACCTTGGTTCTTGGTGTTGTGGCTGATCCAGTAAGGTCGCCCCACTAAATCTACAGTTTGGGCCCCCCTGCCTGAAGGAGCTGATTGCTTTGGGGGCCATTTGAATTTCCATAGGGAATATGGGAAGAAACCCTGGGCGGGGGGCCCTGAGTGTGGCAGGTTAACGCCACAAGGGACTTTTCTGATCCAGGAAACTGTGATTCCTGAAATTACCATATTGCTGGTAGTGGGTGAACAGATATTTCTGGGCCCTACGCTTTCATGCCTAATTACCACATAAAGCTTACTAAGAGTGCTGGAGCGCAGTGCCCTCTGTATTTATGGTGACATATGATGGTCCCATGCTTCATGTATGTATTTTCTATTGGTTTAGGTTTCATGCTCGAAATCAAGTTGTGTATGTCTCTAAGAATTAATGTATTACTCTGAACAACAAGTATCATTTATTAGTAATTGCTTTATTTGCGCAATAATTAATGATTCATATTGTTTTGGTGTATGTTTTATGCACAATATACTATCAATATTTATATAATCCTGTGTGGAGTCTCTTTTATGGTGTATTCATTGTGTGAGTGTGCTGTGCAAAAGCTACGAGGGGGTGAACACAGGTTATCTTTGGTGTGTTAATGACCTGACTAAAGTGGTGTGTTCTGCCTGGATTAGGTTCATTACCTAGCCAACTAGAAACCACGAGCCATATGTATCAACATACCCTTTTGCGATTTCTTAATAGCGATTTTTAAGGAATCGCTATTTAGAAATCGCAAAATGGTATGTATGTAGAAAATCGCTATTTTTTAGCGATTTCTTAAAATTCCTTAATTGCGATTAGCAAATTGCTAATCGCAATTAAGGAATAATTTCCCATTCATTTCTATGGGCCAGGAGGCCCATAGGAATTAATGTGAAATTATTCTCAATTTGCGATTCGCAATTTGCTAATCGCAAATTGAGAATAATTTCAAGGGTGCAGGGGTGTCCAAAGGACACCCTGTTGCACCCCTGAAATATGCATGGGTGCACATGTGGCGCACACACATACCCTAAGGGCATGTATGTGCGTCACATGGCACTTTGAAAAATGCAAAAATATGCATTTTTGAAGGAATTCTCAACTTACCACCAACTAGAAGTTGGTGGTAATTTGCGATTCCTTAAGGCCAATTTGAGAATTTTTGGGGCTTCTTACATTGCATTTAAGGAATCGCAAAATTAGCGATTCCGTATATGCAATCGCAAAATAAGGAATCGCAAATTTTGCGATTCCTTATTTTTGAAGCACATTTCCTTCATACATACCATTTGTTCAGATTGCATTCGCAAACGCTAAAATTCTGCGAATTTCGGCGTTTGCGAAGTCAATTTGGCTTGATACATATGGCCCCACATTTCTAACATGGAGTCTCTAAGGTGGTTAAAATGTTGCTTCTGACTGTAGGAGCCAAGTCTAACATTATCAAATAAGCAGTCGGGCAATCCCAAATCATTGGTTTTAGAGGCAGTGTATTTAAAAAAACGTAACATTGTCTTAACTGGCCCCACGGAAGTTATTTCAACTATTTTCTACACTCGTGTCTAAATAATACACTTTTTTTTATTATCTTACGGGCACCGAAGTAAATCTCTGATAGCCCTTACCTGCAAAATATGAGACAATGTACAAGTCTGCAGCATACCGAGCCATTGTAAAGGACAGCAGATTAGGCTATTCAATAGACAATGCAGACAGCTTGTGCCATCCATCTTCTGCTCACTATCCCAATGGCTCATTATGCAGGTGACAAGGCTTCACCAGTTATTACCACAAATGATGTATCATGAGGTTCGTAAATAACCAAGGGGAGAACACTATATGGTATTAAGGATGCTGTCCTTTTACAAATGAGCATGTACCTGACTAGATGACCCCTAAATGTAAAACACGAATGTTTTGGCCGCACTTGTTCATATGAATTAGGATAAGGGTGCATCCTCATTGTCTTGTTGCTCTGGATGGCAAATGATAAATTGCTTTTCAATATGTATAAGCACAACTTTCATCTTTCCCAGCAGTGTGACACAATAGAGCCGCAAACATTGCTGCCTATGCTCGACTTCCTCTCCGCTCTTCCAGCCTCCATTTTGTACCCACGCAGGGAAAGTGCCACACATCAGGAACCAACTCAATGTTTCACATTTGTTTTTACCCAAACATTAGTTTTTAGTTCTGGCCTTTATATTTACGCAGACATTTTGCATGAAGTGGTGTAAGAGACTATATGCATCATAAATAATTTAAGAAAACATGCCCAAGCTATTTCAAAACTGAATACTGAGCAACTTAGACCTCTTAAATCACTAATATACTTCAGAGAATAGCCCAGGAAGGGATACATCTATAACAACGCAGGCATTACAATTTAGTGCCTTTACAACGCAGTCAGCACCACGACAGCGATGTTACCACAAGTTCCGATACAACGCAAGTAATTACAACGACTTGCTTTAGGCAGACCCTCCAGGATATCGCGATTTCGCGATTTGCAAAAAAATCGCGAAATCAACACTTTTGTAAAAATGCTGCGATTTTTACAAAAGTGCCCGCGAAATCGGCACTTTTGTAGAAATCGCTGCATTTTTACAAAAGCTAATGCATGCCTTTATGCCGCTATATCCTGGGGGGTCTGATTAGGCCATGATCATTAAATAGAAACTCAATCACCGGGTACCACAGGTGCATTTGTCTCATCTGAATAGGTCTTTGCATATTGCTCCTAAGAGCCCCCTTCTGATGGAAAGTCCGACATCATGGCCTGTGGTCTTGAAAACAGCCCACACTTAATAAATGCATACACGGGGCTCAGTGTTAGGCGCTATGAACACTACTGAACAGTTACATTGTCATTTTGCAGTGTTGTTCAGATGAACCTTTCAGAATGGATTTCCCTTCCTTCTGTGTTCCGTTCCTTGGGTTTTATAGTTTGCTATTGCATTAATAAGGCTATGGGCGTGGGGAGTAAATATGCATCACGTTGGGCAGGCTGTGGATACAAATCATTGCAGATTTCAACGTCATATTCGCACAAAGGGGTGCGGGCGAGGCAACACACATTTACAACCAAATTAATTGCAAGAGCCAAGCCGACTCTCTGTCTGGGTTTTAAGTGCTCCTGCACTTCAACATTCCAAAGAGTGCATTTCTTTAGCAGATAGAAGTGTTTCAACGTAGTACATCAGATGATATCACTGCATTGCGAGGGATTTATTAAACATGAACTTCAAAATGGTCATGCCCCCTGGACCCAGCCATGACTGCATTGCCATTAGTGAATTAAAATGCAAGTCAGTTTCCATGTGTACCATGTAGGTGGCCTTGATTCTTTCATGGAGCAACATTATAGTCTTTCAATCTGACACAAGATAGTACACACCTTGAACTCATGTATTTCAAAGCACTCTTAAATGCAATAAAGAAAATAGGAGGCACAGTGAAATAAAATATTTGTCTAGGATCACATCACAGTTTGGTCAAGCAGGGAAGACAGGAAAAGTTCTAGGTTTCCTGATTCCACATTGTGCCATTCAGACATTGAGTAAGTATTTCCTTTTCCTATTTTACATCAAAGGATAATGTTCTCATCTTGGAGTATTCAGTTAGAGCGTGGGTGGGAGGCAGAAAACATTTTAAAGTTCGGATCGTTGTGGGCTCGAGAACCCAAGAGGACCTCGAGCTCAGTCAGAGTGTGGCATCGGGCTCGAGCCTGAGTCCCCCTTTCAGTGGCTCGTCCACCTCTGGGTGGAGTGCAGCAAGAAGAAATGTCAAGTCAAGTCAAGTCAAGTGATTTATATAGGGCGCTTCATACCCAGGGGGTCTCAAGGCGCTTGAGGAAGGGAGGGGAATTACTTGTCGAATATCCAGGTTTTAAGTTGCTTTCTGAATGTAAGGTGGTTCTGAGTGAGGGGAAGGTGAGTTGGAAGTGAGTTCCAGGTTTTAGCTGCCAGGTAGGAGAAGGATCTTCCTCCCATGGTGGTTTTGTTGATGCGAGGTACAGTTGCAAGAGCTTGGTTGGAAGATCGTAGGAGGCGGGAGGGGGTGTAGAAGGAAAGTCGTGAGTTGAGGCATTCGGGTCCAAGTTCGTAGAGTGCTTTGTGTGCGTGGGTTAGGAGGCGGAAAGTAATACTCTTGTTGACGGGGAGCCAGTGGAGGTTTTTCAGGTGTCCAGAGATGTGGTCTTTACGCGGGATGTCTAGTATGAGTCTGGCTGAGGCGTTCTGGATGCGTTGGAGTTTTTTTTGGAGTTTTGCGGTGGTGCCGGCGTATAGGGTGTTTCCGTAGTCCAGGCGGCTTGTGACCAGTGCGTGGGTGACCGTTTTTCTGGTTTTGGTGGGGATCCAGCGAAATGTTTTTTTAAGCATGCGAAGAATATTGAAGCAAAATGATGAAACGGCGTTGACTTGTCTGTTCATAGAGAGTGAGGAGTCCAGGATGACACCTAAGTTCCGTGCGTGGTCCGTCGGGACGGGTGCTTTTCCGAGGGCCTCTGGCCACCAATAGTCGTCCCAGGCGGAGGGGGAGGTACCAAGGATGAGGACTTCAGTTTTGTCGGAGTTCAGTTTTAGACGGCTGTGCTTCATCCACTCGGCTACTTCTTTCATTCCTTCATGTAGGTTGGTTTTGGCGGTGTTAGGGTCTTTGGTGATTGAGAGGATCAGTTGAGTGTCATCAGCGTAGGAGATGATGTTGAGGTTATGTTGGCGTGCGATGGCCGCGAGGGGGCTCATGTAAACGTTGAAGAGGGTGGAACTGAGTGAGGATCCTTGTGGCACGCCGCAAATGACTTCAGTGGCCTCTGACTTGAATGGTGGGAGGCGGACTCTCTGGGTTCTTCCGGTGAGGAAAGAGGTGATCCACTCCAGTGCTTTTCCTTGGATTCCGATGTTTCTGAGGCGTTGTATTAAGGTGCTATGACAAACTGTGTCAAAGGCTGCGGAGAGGTCGAGGAGGATGAGGGCGACCGTGTCTCCGTTGTCTAGCAGAGTTCGAATGTCGTCAGTTGCTGCGATGAGTGCGGTCTCAGTGCTGTGTTTGGCTCGGTAGCCGGACTGTGAGGAGTCGAGGGATTTGTTTGTTTCGAGGAAGGCGGCGAGCTGGTTGTTGACAGCTTTCTCGATGACTTTGGCCGGGAATGGAAGGAGCGAGATGGGGCGGTAGTTTTTGAGTTCGGTGGGGTCAGCTGTGGGTTTTTTCAGAAGGGCGCTGAGTTCGGCGTGTTTCCAGCTTTCCGGGAAGGTGGTGGAGTTGAGGGAGCAGTTGATGGCGTCTCGGAGGTGCGGTGCTATGATGGAGTCTGCTTTGTTGAAGATGTGGTGAGGGCATGGGTCTGTGGGGGATCCTGAGTGGATAGAGTTCATCAGGCGGATGGTGTCCTCAGTGGAGATTGGGTTCCAGTCATTGAGGATGTTCAAGGGGGGTGGGGGTCCTGCAGAGGGTTGGGAGGGTTGGTCTTCGGGTCGGTTGTCGAAGCTGTTGTGGATGTCTGCAATCTTGTTGTGGAAGAATGAGGCTTGGGAGTCGCAGAGGGCTTGAGAGGGGGTGATGTCTTTGGAGTTGGCTGAGGGGTTGGTAAATTCCTTGACAATGTTGAATAATTCCTTGCTGTTGTGGGCGTTGCTATCTAGTCGGTCCTTGAAAGCGGCTTTCTTGGCATTCCTGATCAGTTGGTGGTGTATACGGGTGGCGTTTTTGAAGGCGTCCTTGGTGCTGGTGTTTGGGTCTTTTTTCCAGGCCTTCTCAAGGGAGCGACAGAGTTTCTTAGATTTCTTAAAATCATCGTTGAACCAGGAGGCCTTCTTGTTGCCTAGTTTGATTTGACGTTTTTTCAACGGTGCTAGGATGTCGGCGCTGTTGGATAGCCATTGGGTGAGGTTAATGGCTGCATGGTCGGGGTTTGAGGAGTGGGCAGGGGGGTTTTGAAGAAGCGATGAGGAGATCTGGTCGATGGTGATTTTGTTCCAGTTTCTTCACAGAGTGGGTTGAGGATGGTTGTTGGTTGTGGTCATGTTGTAGGTAAAGTGAACGCAGCTGTGGTCCGTCCAAAGGAGAGCTGTGGTGTGGCTGAAAGAGACATGTTTGCTGGAGGTGAAGATAGGGTCGAGTGTGTGACCTGTGACGTGGGTGGGGGTAGTGACAAGTTGTTTAAGTCCGAGGTTGGCGAGATTGTCCAGAAGGGTGGTGGCATTGCGGTCGTTGTTCTTTTCAAGGTGAAAGTTGAGGTCTCCCAAAAGAATGTAATCTTCGGAGGGGAGGGCGTGTGGGGTGATGAAGTCCGTGATGTCCTCACTGAATTGTGCACGGGGTCCTGGTGGCCTGTAGAGGAGGGTGCCTTTAAGTGTGGTCTTGGGGTCGATGTGGATCTGGAAGTGAAGGTGTTCAGTATTGGCGAGATTGCAGTCTGAGCTGGTTGAGATGCGGATGGATTTCTTATGGACGATAGCGATGCCTCCTCCTGTTTGGTCGGTACGGTCCTTACGGATGATCTTATAGCCTTCCGGGATGGCAATGGTGATGTCAGGGGCTGATGTGGAGTTCATCCATGAGGAACAACAAAGCGGTTCCCCTACTTCTTTTTTTTTGTTAAAACCAACCATTTCTGAGCCGTTACTGCCGACCTTGTGGTGCCTCTGGTTGAAAGGGAAGGGGCAAGGGGTCCTCTGTATTGTGAAGCCTAAAGAGAGACACACAGTGAAAGAAGAATCAAGATTTCTTGTCAGAGTGCCTGCTACCTGAAAGAAATGTAAATGTGCGCAACTGGTTAACAAGCAAATGTATAATCTGCTAAGGCGCCAATCAGACCCTCCATGATATCGCGATTTCGCGATTTGCAAAAAAAACGCGAAATCTGCACTTTTATTATATATCTTGTGATTCTCTCCAATTTAAAATATTCGATGGTCATTGGTGGCACCCTATTTTGGAGATTGGAAGAAGCAATCACGGTGCCAGCTGACTGTCACAGCTCCCACTCCATAACACAGCATTCTTGAGGCCCTACGTGTTCCAAAACGAGTCAGATTTGCACCAAAAAACTAATTTCTGTGTCTTTACAACTTCATTTTAAATGCAGCATCTGTTACGTTATGTGTATTTGTATAGCGCACAACTCTCCCGGAGGGTACCCTGAAGCTGAAGCAGTAGCTGTGTGGGCTGAACCAGGGTCAGTGCTAGGCGAAGAGCCAGATCTTCAGTTTCTTGCAGAATTCTGAGGAGGCGGCTCTGATGTGCAGAGCAGGTTGTTCCAAGCTTTAGGAGCGAGGTAGGAGAAGGTACGACTTCAGGATCTGGTTCTGTGTATGTGGAGTGTGATTGCAAGTACAAGTCCAGCTGAACTTAAGTGTTTGGTTGGAGTGTGAATTCCAGTATAGAGTGAGTTGCTGTAGTGCACCGTCGCTGGTCTTGAGGAAGAGCTGAGGGTGCAAATGATTGTTGAGTGATGAACCTCCAAACTCCAGCATCTCCCCCTGAAGAAACTCCATGCATTTCTATTGCTGGGCAAACCTTCCAACGTCATAAGCCGGACCAGTTTCTGCTGTCCTCCCGTGAATGATGCTGGTAGCTCCTGGTGGGACGACGGTCCTAGCCCCCCCATGCAACCCGGGACGCTTGTAACGCTGTTTTGCTGGTCTGGGCTGCTGACGTGCAGTCATTTGCTTTTAGAGGGAAACAGAGTGTCTACATTGTAAATAAACCAAAGATACATAGCTTCATGTTGTTAAATAACTAACAAAACTAAGATATCTGTGTTTGTTGTAGGAAAAATGGCCAAATATAATGCCGCAAAATTGCCGCTAAATTTCCATATTTGTGCCGCTAAATTTCCATTTTTGTGCCGCCAAATTTGCTAATCCATGCCACTATATCCTGGGGGGTCTGTTTAGGGAATGCGTTGTTGGAATGGTGACGGATTTAAAGTCCAACACCTTCCCTACTGATACACTGACTGGAGTTGGAATAGAAATGTAAACTGTTCCAAAGTCCAGTGCTTCCTTATAGCAAGTCATTGTAATGACTTGCGTTGTAATGGAACTCTTGGTGACAACATTGTTGTGGTATTGACTGTGTTGTTAAGCCACGCATTGTTTTGGCATGCGTGATAACAGATGCTATTCGCTCAGGAAACTTGCAAGAAATAGACACAACATTTAGCACTTTATCACAATAACATATGCAACAAGCACTGTCAAAGGCAATAAGATGAAATTATGCATAGTGCATGCACATATGCAAACAGGCATACAACTTCCACACACATATTCACATATATGAAACACACATGCAAATATGCAGAGAGCAAAATACCAGTCGACGTCCATGAGTATACATACCAATAGCAAAACACACAAGATGATGGACGGAATGTTGCACAAAGGCAAAAATTCACCCCCAGTCACAGATCTGGGTTTAATCCATTGTTATTTTGCTCACCAGCCACCCCAGTTTAGACACAGCAATATACAAATCAGTCTTGACCCTGTGCCTCATGGGAACAGTCCAGCCCGAACTGCCAAGCCATGTCTTCCTTGGACCGTTATCAAGCATCCTAGGACCGGTTTCTGGCTATCTGCCGTCTTCAGCCAGGATAGCTTGACTCCAGTGGCGTAGTGAGCAAGGGACCCACGTCTGGGCATACCCTTCCCACATGGGGTGAACAGCAAAACATAAGATGATGGACGGAATGTTGCACAATGGCAAAACATTCACCCCCAGTCACAGATCTGGGTTTAATCCATCGTTAATTTGCTCACCAAGCCACCCCAGTTCCGAAATGGCCATATGCAAATCAGTCTTGACCCTGTGCCTCTTGGGAACAGACCAGTCTGAACTGCCAAGCCATGTCTTCCCTGGACCGGAATCAAGCATCCTAGGACCGGTTTCTGGCTATCAGCCGTCATCAGCCAGGATAGCTTGACTCCAGTGGCGTAGTGAGCAAAGGACCCACGTCTGGGCATACCCTTCCCACATAGAGTGAACAGCAAAACACACAAGATGATGGACGGAATGTTGCACTATTGCAAAACATTCACCCCCAGTCACAGATCTTGGTTTAATCCATTATTATTTTGTTCACCAAGTCACCCCAGTTCAGACATGGCCATATGCAAATCAGTCTTGACCCTGTGCCTCATGGGAATATTCCAGCCCGAACTGCCACGCCATGTCTTCCCTGGACCGGAATCAAGCATCCTAGGACTGGTTTCTGGCTATCAGCCGTCTTCAGCCAGGATAGCTTGACTCCAGTGGCGTAGTGAACAAGGGACTCATGTCTGGGCATACCCTTCCCACATAGGGTGAACAGCAAATCACACAAGCTGATGGAAGGAATGTTGCACAATGGCAAAACATTCACCCCCAGTCACAGATCTGGATTTAATCCATCGTTATTTGGCTCACTAAGTCACTCCAGTTCAGGCATGGCCATATGCAAATCTGTCTTGACCCTGTGCCTCATGGGAACAGTCCAGCCCGAACTGCCAAGCCATGTCTTCCCTGGACCGGAATCAAGCATCCTAGGACCGGTTTCTGGCTATCAGCTGTCTTCAGCCAGGATAGCTTGACTCCACTGGTATAGTGAGCAAGGGACCCACGTCTGGGCATGCCCTTCCAACATAGGGTGATCAGCAAAACACACAAGATGATGGACGGAATGTTGCACAATGGCAAAACATTCACCCCCAGTCACAGATCTGGGTTTAATCCATCGTTATTTTGCTCACCAAGCCACCCCAGTTCAGACATGGCCATATGCAAAACAATCTTGACCCTGTGCCTCATGGGAACAGCCCAGCCCGAATCTATGTACCTATGCAATGATTTTTAAAGACTGCCTCAAATGCCTTTGTCAGGTCTAAAAGCAGAACTAGTTTACATCCATTTCACGTTTTTATGATGAAGCATGTCAACGACTAGGTCGGTGATTGAGGGTTATTTTAAACATACTGGTTGTGTCTTCAGTTTCCTTTCCTTTTCTCTTATAGTTGTTTTCAGAGCAATCGTCTTTAGTTTGCTCCATGAGCCACTCTTTTGTTGTTATATATTGATTTACAGGGGGTATAAGAGTGCTTTTCTCCCTCTCTCTCTTGTTGTTCTAAGGAAAGGTCTAAAAGCTGCTCATCATCATACTTCGTGTTTTATTTAGAAATCGACGGACTGGCATGCTGTCACAAACGTGGCAGATATGGATATAATGCACAAGTCTTAAGGAGGATGGTAAATCAGTCACAATTGTTACGGAGTATTTGTCCACTAAATTCTAAGTCAACCAAAGATAGAATGCAATTCTAAAAAGGTAATTAGCATGCAATTAAGAAGTGCAAACACATCACACATTCTCAATACAAACAGGCAGAATAGCTGGCAAAGTGCAAGGTGAACAGCTATCAAAACCATGAACGCCATTCGGAGCAGGCTAAATGGATTTGACAGGGGTATATATGGCAATGAAAAGGCTACCCATTGCTGCACCTGCAGTGCCTTGCTAATACTAGATCAGTTAATAACATGTCAGACTGTGCAAGTGTGGTCAGTGTGTGACTCCTCCCAGTGTGAAAGCCCTCAATTTTGAGATCAGGGACGTATTTCACAAACTGAATATGCAAACACTGCTATTTATTTGGTTAAGTGAATTAGTTACCAGAACAGAGAATTTCAAATTGCCTCATCCAATTCAACCATCTACTGAGCACAAATTACAAGCGTGGCTGGACTGGACACAATAGTTAGGTGAGTAGTGCTGTGTCACTCCATGAAATATATATGTAATAAATTTGAGTCACAGATGTAACTGCTAATTTCTTCTGTATGACTTATATTGACATTGATATGGAAAAATGAAAATGGAAATTGCCAAAAAGTATAGCACATGTGTATTGTCTTAAGAGGAACAGGTTTACAATAGACACATTGGAATAGCAATTGACCTGGTGTGAAGACACCTCCAAATATCGAGAATTATACTACATAGTTAGAAAGACATAGTGATCCAGTTGATCAATGGGCCAGCCGTTAACTAAATGATCACGCAGATCAAACGATGCATTAAGTCGCCTTAGTCCATGATGGGGTGCATTGCCACCATTAAAATGGTGGTATTCCCTTGTTTTCTATATGTATGAACATACAAATTATACTAACTAACTGGTTCTTCGCCAACCTGAGCAGACTTCTGACCCGACTTATTTAAGCAGGCCGCAGACCCTGGATAAAATAGGATACCTTGGCGTTCCCCTATGAGCGGGGAGGGTTTGGGTGCCAGACTTACAGTTGTGTTACTTTGCAACACAGTGTCAATTTGAATATCATTGGTACCATACACACGCCTGCTGTATGTAAGGCCTTAAAGGGACCAAGCGAAGGGTATACCGCTCCCCTAAATACTCTCAAAGGGAATACCCATGGCCCCTTCTGATATTCAGACATTGTCTACTACCAGCTGGGTGTGGAGGAACCTCTGCCGCTTTCTCGGTGGGGCAATACTCCACTCACCTGCTCTACCATTGACATATAATACCTATCTTCCCCTTACTCAAGAGAAATTGGTACAGTGCCCTCTTTTAAGCCATAATTTACACTTGATTGGGGACCTCTTACCAGACGGCCACATTATCACACACATTGATACTACTCACTTTGGAGATACCACACACATGGATCATTTTATACTCCAGCACATCGACAACATGCTACGCCCGACTGCCTTCTTACCCACTGGCCCTGGATGACTTTCCCCCACTGGCGTTGGTCATTACTGCAGCAAACCAGGGATGGCTGGTCTCCATGGTCTCCATGTACCAGACATATTTCTTCATGAAACCAAAACAGTGGGGTAGGATCAGGGTGATATGGGAGCGGGACCTGGGCATCTGAACCCAGACCTGGAACTACTACTGCATACAAATGCAACATATTTCCCGATCATAGAGATAAAGTTTACAATATAAAGGTCTTCACCGTGCATACACCACGCCACATGACCTGGCTAGAATTGATCCCACACGAACATCCAAATGCCTCAAATGCAAGGTAGATGATGCCAACTTCATGCAGCTGGCCTGAATCTGTCCTCGAGTACCGGCATACTGGATGACAATCCTATACCAGTTATCCACCATGGTTCACATTGCGCTCATGCCAAATCCTTTACTGGTTCTCCTGGGATATGTCAGGGATGTCCTGAAGAGTGTCCCCAGTTGTGCTACTTCTTTCTAAGCTAGGGTTAGCATTCATTGGGGCAAGGCACACTGCCCGCCAAATCTGGTAAGCATAGTATACACCGACATGGCTAGCGACGTTGGGGCCACATTACAACCACTATCTTCCCGGCCCACAAAAATCTTGAAGCCCCGTGTGATTATTTACTGGCATTGAAGTCCGACACACCAAATCAAATTGATCACATATCCCCTCCCACACCCCACAGAACAACTCCTATCACCCAATCCTTTTACACAATACTCTGTCTCATCATCCCTATGTCATTGGCACTACTGACCTCCGGCCCAGTCCAATAACCAGGCTGCTGCCCAACATAACCCTGAATGACGATCACCACATCGTGTGTAACCGTATGCAGCACGCCTTGTTACCTTTGCCTGGATAACTCCTATGTTGTCAGTATTAGATTTCTGTATGCTTATTGTAGAGATTTCTTTGTTGTTTATGTTATGTTTACGAAAAGACAAAATAAATTTTAAAAAATTGAGAGGAACATGCCTAACAGGACTGTGTGTTATTCATGTGTATGTTATTTGAGATTCTACCACATCTTGGAAGGTTAGGTGGAAGTTGAACAACATGAGAAGATGGCAGTCAAACAACGTGAGATGCTGTCATTCTGCCTCAGAACTATAATGACAGTGTTAGTAACCTGTAATAGTTTACCTGCACTCCTTCAGTGACAAGCGATCAATTAAATATTCTGTTCCAATCAATATTGCACAGGCAAGTGAAGTGCAATGTATAATTCCAATTGATGCAAGTGTTCTTGCATTCAGCAAGTATTCTCCTGTTCTGAGGATAAGATTCTGAAAATCTATTATGACCTTGACATGTCAGCTGGTGTCAGTGATCCATGGGAAATGGCCGACCCAGCCTTACAGCTACCTGTGACCTGTTTGTTAAACAACATTGGACATTTTTCTTTGATAGATACACAAGCAACATTATTGGAGTGTCAGTCTGGCTCACCTTTAGATCCAGTTTTCCATACCTATTTAGGCTCTTTGCATGGCAATTGCTCCAGAGCTAACTGAGGTTCTCAATCCCTCTCTGGAGGCACTATTTGTTTCTGTTTGCTGGAAAAGGGCTAAATGAATTCTACTTTTGAAAAAGTTGCTTGCTGATCCTGCTATTCTCTCTAATTATCAGCCAATTTCATTGCTACATGTGGTCACCAAAATCATTAAATAGGTGCTGGATGAAGGGAAGAGTGCCGCCCTTATTCTGCTTGATCTAGCTGCAGCTTTTTACCTGGTATCCCATCTAGTGCTCCTGCAGAGGTTGGCAGATATAAGCATTGGGGGTTTGACATGGTGCCGGCTTAAGTCTTTACTTGAAGAGAGAAAATTGGAGATCTGGCTGGCTCTCCACTCTTCAACACAGAAGAGACTTTCTTCTGGATTGCCACAGTGCTTTTCATTGAGTCCTACTGTGTTTAATATTTATAAGGGCCCACAAGCTACTCTAATTGAATTGTATAGGGTGGCTCCCATATCATACACAGACAACACTCTGTTGCTTCTGAACTTCAATCATTCGACTTATCATAAAATGTCTTCTTTTGCTGCCAACCTGAAGGATGTTTTGCACTGGATGCAGAAGAGTTATCTCCAACACAATGCAGACAAAACCAGGGGTTGGTGAAGTTGGTTCAGTAAGTATGCTAAACTGTACATGCCCTAGCACAAAATTTTTCGCCACACCACTTTCAAAATCCACCAGCCGCCCCTGGCATTGATTACATCTAGGCTTGACTACTCTATAATTATCTTTCTATCAGGGTCCCCAACTACAAGATCAGGAAACTTCGGAGAGTACAAAACATTGCAGCCCAGCTTATTTAGGGCCTATCTAGAGGATATTCTGTCTCCAGGGCCGGACTGGGCATCAAAACCGTGCCTGGCAAAGAACTCGGCTGGCCCCAAGGTGGGAGGAGGGGAGGGTGCTAGTGGAACGCTTTGTGCTGCTTTTCGCTTTTGTTACAGGTGGCCGATATTGAAAATCGGCCCCCACCCTGGCGGTCCACTGGGGAAACGCCTGGTGCCCGCTATGGCCAGTCTGGCTCTGCTTCTCATTTGCAGGAGCTACATTGGCTACCCACAAAGAAAAGAATCCTGCTTAAACATTTGTTTTCATTTATCGTGGCTTCTACAATCTGGGCTCTAGCTACCTGATCAGGAGAATTCTCCACTATATTCCCTCTAGAGCACTTGGGTCATCGACAGCCCTGCTTGTTATGATTCCTAAGGTTCGTCTGGCGAGATCCAGAGGTCGCTCCTTTTCAGGTGTTATCTGGCAAGGCATGGAATGGGCTTCCTCTCGTACTATTCAATGTGAGGCAAGTTTTAGGAAAGACTTAAAAACACATCATGTTGAACTTGCTGTGATCAAAACAGAGTAGCGCCGCCGCACTCCGTTAGAGTAGCTGTTCGCTGTATAAAGCGGTTTCATTCATTCATTCAGCCCGAGTGAATGTATTGTTGTGCTTGTCAGTGAAATCAAATGCCACAGTTAGTTTTTCAAGGCACCAATGCAAAAACTGTTAGACACCTTTGCAAAACTACTCAAACATTAGAGTAAAACTTGATGTTACACCAACCTCTGTCAGTGGCCTGTTTGATAAGTGCTTAAATTTAGATTATGTCCATTTTAAAACAGAGCAAAGAAATGAACAGAAAATGATAACAGAAAAGAAAGAGAAAGGGAAACGACAACAAAAACAACGGGCATCAGTATAACTATAGAATAAAACCTTTCTGTGTATGAAAACGAGAAGAAATAAAGATAATGAAAATAAATCTTTGCCTTAAAATCAGTAGGTAAAGACAAAAAAGGCCAGTGTGTTATTGTTTGCTGATAATGCTTTGTATCGCCAAGGACCTCCAGCTTCATGCCGAGAGGTGACTTTCACCTCCCAAGGGATCTCACCGGTACAAAATCCATCTGTGGTGACATCAGCTCTGTTTACCTGGGAGCTGTCATTGACGCTGAGTCAGGGAATGCATTTTTGCAGATGGGAGAGTTTTTGTCCAGCTCTCTTAATGTACAGTGAATGTGGAGAACAAAAATTGGTCATCAGCAACAAAATAATATTGTTAGTTTGTGTTCTTGGGATTACCTGGAATGCCTCCCTCCCCCGCTCCTCCGTCCCTCCCCCGTGGTCGCAGTCTGTTGTACACAAATTATTTTTTTAATAGAGGACAAACAGAGAGCGCATTACATTAATGGGAGCGTACTCCACAACAAATTCCAAACACAACGGCACTTTGCAGTGGTGACACATACTAACAGGTCCCACTCGCCCCCTTATCCTTCACAAATTCTACCGAATTCAATGTACAGGTCTACTTTTGTAAAAATTCATCAATTCACAAGTTAGATTGCTTAAAAATGGTACCAGTTTGCTAAATTTATCTCATACAAAACTGCTTCCTCAGAGTGAGTGTGAGAAAAGACAAAGTATTATAGCACTACAGAAGTAAAATTCACAACTCTTTAGTTAAGATTGACACTACACTTCATAGGAAAATACAATTTTTGCATTGTTGATAAGTTTCCATTCTGACAAATTTGTAGCACAGTTTGTAAACGCACAGCCGAATAGTGACTTTCATCCTCAGAGGCATTATGAAACTTGAGGGGGCCGCACTGCAAAGTACATAGAGGGCCCCCCCAAGCTCCAGACCCAGACAGAAGCTCCCAGGCCAGGGGCCCGCCACCCGTGCTAAGTGCAGGAGGGGACCCCTAGAGCTCGGGGATCCCCCGGCACTGTGGAAGGCTGCGAGAGGGTGGAGGGGAGGGTGGTTGAGGGGGCTATTATTTTGCGACTGTTCACCCTGCCATGTCTGATGAGATTGGGCAAGGACAAGGAATCCCTAAAAAAGTGGTGTTTTATTTCGACTCAAAAATTGTCATAAGCACGGATAGGGGACATTTTGATCTAGGGATTTCAGGGCATCATCCACAAAGTGAGTTAGAACAGTTTCAGTACTATGCCCTGGTCTGAAACTATATTGATAAAGGTCAAGTAGTTTAAATTTCTATATATAGTTGCAGAGCTGCTTGTGGACACATTTCTTGAGGAGTTTGGCTAGTGTCATGATGTTGGTGATCGTTTGGAAATTGTTAGGATCAGATAAATCTGAGTTGGGCTTCTGAGAGATGGGAGTTACTTGCCCAATTTTGAGACAATCAGGGATGCTCCCCTGCAGGAGAGATTCATGAATGATACTCGACCAAAGCGGTAGAATGGCCGAGTTGAGGTGTTTAAAAAATGTTGCCATCAGAGGATCATTGTTGTGGTTGGCTGGTTTTAGAGTTGTCATAGCGTGTAGTAGTTCAGTGCAATCTGGCAGGATAAAGGATTTCCAAGAGGCATCATTTTTGGGAGAACAACCCAAAGGTAGGGAGAGTGCTGAGGGAACCCTGAGCTCCCCTGATGATGTGGTGTAGATTAGAGGTGGCCCCCTGGGAATGTTAGGTTGTATCTCCTGTTCAATTTTCTTAGTTTTTTCAGAGAAGTACACTGTGAAGTCCTCCCCACTTGGAAGCGGAGTCAAGGAAGCCAGGTTGGGGTTGGAAGTGTGGTTTCCTTGCTGTTTGATGATTTCAAATAGCATCTGGGGCCTATTTTTAGCACCATCCAGCTGCTCCCTGAAATGGTCAGTTTTAGCAATGCAGATTTTTTTGTTGTAGGCACTTCTCATTTTCCTAAGCTGATAGAGGGTAGTAGTGGAAGGCTAATTTCTCCAGAGCCTCTCTGAAAGCCTACGTTTACGGCGTTCGTCATTTAGGGTGCCATTAAACCAAGGTTTGGATTGTTGTAGAGGGATCCTTTTAAGTTGTTCCGGTGCAATGGTGTCAAAGATATTAGCCACAGTGCTAATGTAGTGCTCAGAAAGATCATTAAGGTTGGTCGTGTCAGGGGGAGGCTGAAGTCTATTCATAGTGATGGAAGTAAGATCATTAATTGTGATGTCTCTCATGTTGCGAGACATTTGTTTAACTTTAAGAGGTTGTCCCTTTCTGCGAGTGGTCTTATCCAGTATGTAGAAGGCAATTTGATGATGATCGGACCAGTCACAAGGTAGGATGTCATCCAGTTGGATGATATTGTCTCTAGCAATAATGAGGTCGAGGGTTGCGCCATTGTTGTGGGTAGGTCCCTTACAAACCTGAGATAAGTTGAGATCCGAAAGGAAAGACTTAAAGGAGTTGACTAAAAGATCATTGGTGTCATTCCAATGGAGGTTGAAGTCTCAGATGGAGATATGGTATAGTTGATCCGAACACGAGCTGATAACCTCCATGATTCGCTCAATGAAGAGCAAATTGTCACCCGGTGGATGGTAAATCATGTGAAGCACACAGACAACCTTGCCCTTATTCCAAATTTCTGCTACTAGTAGTTCACAGGCAGATAGCAGTACATTCTGAGATTGTTTTATAGTTAAGCTGGAGCGATGAATGCAAGCATTGCCCCCTTCCCCCATTTTCCCCAGAAGATCCCATCGTATAACGGCACAATCAGGCGGTACTAAGATGTTAAGAATAGGGGAGGAGGCCTCGTTGAGCCAGGTTTCGGTGAGAATCATTAAGTCCAAGTCTTGCGCTAAGATGAGTGCAGAGAGGTCCGCAGCATGTTTCATGGCTGATCTGCAGTTGATTAGCATTGAATTAATGTAGGGGGCAGTGTTAATCTCTTCCTGATGAGTGGTAGTAATTTGGAGTAGGTTTTCTATATTAACCAATCTGGAGTTGACCCTGGGTTCCTTGTCAGGGTCCAGGGAAATAGCGGGGATGTTAATAGCGGAATTAGAGCAGGAGCCTGGCCCTGCGCCATTGTATGAAACTAGAAGCGCAAAGGTGTACTCATTAGAGACCTGAGGCTGAAAGCTACGAGGTCTGGATTGATGGTTAGGAAGAGGCCTAGAATTCCAGCCGGAACTAGGTGGGAATCGGGTAAAGGAATTGGAAGGGACAGTAGGTCCCTTACCACAGTTACAAGGGGAGATGGAGTTCCGCTTGAGCCTGGTTTTGTCGTCAGCCAAGGGTAGATTATCCGCATGAGCTGGAGTCACATACGATGCAGGAGGGAGTTGCACCGCACCAAGGGAGGGCTTGGTAGCAGGCAAATTGGTTTCAAAACCGGCAATAGGAGAAGTGCAGGAGGCAGAGGAAGGTGAGAAAGGGTTACGTGCAGAAGGACTGGGGTCAGTAGCAGGGTCCAGCGCCGTTGAGGAAGGAGTGCCTTCCCCTGGGGTTAGATTAACAGGGTAGTTAAGGTTAGTAGTGTGGGGGTGATGCACAATCCTCGTATTGTTGGAGATGACAGATCGGCCAGTGGGTAAGGGAAATGATGGGCAAGTAGACATCAAGAGGGGGAGAGGAGGGGGGAGGAGCTACGCCACGATCCAAGATGGCCGCATAAGCTCCCGGCCCCACCGACCTCCACCGGCAGCTCGTATATCCTGCCTTTTATCCTTCACACACGCCGGACTCCCACACGTATGAAGTGCTCCTGACTCCTGCGGTGCAAACCCGGACTTTCCAACTTACCGGGTGACGAAGTTACGTCGAATTTACTTCTCGGCCTATTCCAGGGCTTCCGCCGGGACCTCGATTTCTGGTCCATCCGGGCTGGAAGTGATCAACATCGGCTGTGGGACCAGGGTTGCTTCCGGTCTCCCGACCTCGGTCCACTAATTCTAATTCCAGCTGGCAACTGAGTGACCGGCTTAATCCAAGGACATGGCACAGTGACGCATATGATATCGGTGACCGCGATCCGGGGTCCTATGCCCGGTGACCCCCTGGGGTTGACGGGCTGGCCCCCGTGAATGGCGAAATACCGACTCTGCCTGTTGTGTAAGCGCTCGCTGTTGTCATCAGCTCCGTGTGTGCCTGACTCCTGGACGGTGTTTCAGGGGTCCAAATCCTGCCTCGTCTCATGCCGGAGGAGATGGGGGGGACTGATGGCACACCATCGCTGAGGTCCGTAATGGCCACCATTGGGGCGCTCCGCTCTCACTTCGCCGCCCTGTGCCAACGGATGTCTGTAATGCTGGATACCGTACACTTGGAACCGGACGTGGATATTCCGACAAGCTGTCAGCATGCCTTGGACCCCGTGGATTATTCTCCGTACCATTTAGAGATCCCCGGGCGGAAGCCTGCTTTAGCCTATTTTGATGACTCTGGCCTCATGGATGGTGCACCTGCGATCGTCGTTGGCTTTCCCTGCTCCACTCCTGTTCGACGGAATATTGTTGCTAAAGGTTTTTACCGCCACGGACAGTTCTTCAGTGACTTTCGGAGCGGTTCGTCTTCCTTCTTCATCCTCTATTGTCGAATTTTCGGATGCCGCCATCTTGTCTCCTCTCCTCGAACCGTCGCCATTGTCTTGAACTGTCTTGGATGCTTCGCTTTCTTCGTGATTGCTGTGGCTTGGGCAACATGGGCCTTCGTGAAGAACGGAACTGGTCAGGGTTGACTTTGACATTCGGAGTTAGCTCTTCTATGTGCTTTATGCCGGATATGCACTGTTTATATTACTGGGAGACAGGAGGTTTTTGTTGGAGCTCTCCCCATGTATGTGTTCAGTACTCGCTTTAATAGTTGACATTGAATTTTGGGGAGGTTGCTGCTGGTGGGGGGTAATGGGGGCCGGGAGTGTGTCTATTGCTCTCCTCCTCCTCTTTCTTTCCTTTCTTTAGGGCAGGTCTGGGGCGACAGGCACGCTGTTAGTGGGGTTGGCCGTAGCCATTACAGGGGTGCAGGGTGGCGGGTGCTGGGGGGGGTTTATTGTTTTAGTTTGTTTTGTTCTATGGTCTCTTTCTTCACCTCTTTTTCTCTTTCGGTGAGGCTTTCCTTCCTCTTCAGTAGGTTGGCTGTCTTTCTCTATCTCATTTCTTTTTCTATCTGGCGTCTATACTTACCTATGCCTCACTGTCTTCGGAGGGTGGGTTTTCGGGATGATGCTCTAGCTAAATCGCTCGCTATTATACTGTTTTTATTCCTTGTCTGCCTCGGCGGGCGTAGTGTGTCTTAGGCTGTACTGTTCATCACCTGGTCCTGATTGCAATGCGGGGTACGTCCCCCCCCATCTCTTCTTAATTTTATTCCATGGTGTGACGCCATTGATAGTGCAGCCACTACTGCTTCTTCATATTAAAAAAAATTAAACCTTTGATATCCTTCGCTTAATGGCACATACAATCACATGCTATGCTTGTCTCGTTGATATTACGCGGTCGTATATATGTGCCTGCTACCTGAATCTACTCCCTAAGTTTGCGGCCGGCCCCTGTGGTTGTAGGCCTGCGCCTGTAATGCTTTGAATAATTCAATAAAGGTTTAAAAAAAAAAAAGAGGGGGAGAGGAGGAGAATTTCTGAGTGCAGCCCCTAGGTGGAAGGTTATCAGATCAGTACTACCAGGTCCAAAGGGAGGAATAACCAGTATGTCTCTCTTGTTGTCGGAGAGAACAGAGCAGTAAACAGGTAAAGAAACAGGCTTGGAAGTGGGGGAGGAATATGCGTAAGGAATCGAAGATGCCAATGTAGTGGATAGGCCCATAGGTAGGGCTTGGGATACAGAATTGAAGAAAGTAGAGGTGTAAGTTGCAGCTTGGGAAGATATAGAGGAGAAACTGTTATGATGGATATAAGGCAATGTCAGGTTATTAAGTGTGGTGTTGATCCCCATAAAGATATTGTCAAACCGTTTGAGTTTCCTGTCAGAGGCCCATTATTATATAGAGAGATGGTCAAATCTGCCTTGAGGGCAGGGGATGGTAGCGTGGTCAAGCGGAAACCGTGCAGAGTTTTGGTCAGTAGCTTGGTTCTCAGCATAGCGGTAAGAGTCTTTCTCCACTGGGCTCTTCTTTTAGTGTAGAATAAGAGGTCAGTCACCACAGTGCCCTTAGAGAAAGTATATGTGTCCGAGATAAGTGTTTCCGGCCATCGTTTGAGAAGATTGTGTTTGAAAGCCTTTGGGGGGTAGATGATCTTACAAGCTTTCAAACCTAGCTGAACAAGGAGGTCAGCGGTGCTAGAAGTGTATTGTGACATGATGATGTAGGGCACAGATAAGGTACACAACAAAGTTCAAATAGAGAGAGTTCAGGTAGAGAGGGGTTGAAGTAGTCCGAAGGTGAGCGATTATTGGTAGAGTGTATTGCTAATTGCAGAAGAGAGCACTCTGGTGTGTGTAGAGGGGCGGACTCAAAGTTCCCAAATAATTGTCTGTATGATAACAGTTGAGTTAGGAATTAGTAGTAGCCCCGGAGCGGAATAATCAAAACCATGGAGGCATCACTGAAACAACCTAGGGCGCGCAAGTGTGCAACCAGTGACCAAGAGAAGGGGAAAAAAATCGAAAACAATATGAGGTGTTCTCAAATACTGCGATATAGCACCCTGTGCTTGTAACATAAAAGAGGCATTTGATGAGAATATATAAGCAAATTATGCCACACAACAGTAGAGAGATAACCAAATGTACCATAATTTATGTTGTAATGACTATAACAAAATGCTCATTGTATGTTATTGATAAATAACAAAGCACTTTTGTTTATAATTGATGCATTAAAACACCAATAAAAAGATATTTTATTAAAAAAGTATCGCTAAAACAATCCAAGCATCACATGGCACAGAGGGTGAAGGGCATTTTTCTTGCAGTTCGACAAATGATTCAATTCCTTTAAAGTGTATAATATTTACGTTAAATAAACCGGCAGTAAGATGGACCTGTAAAGGTTTATCATTTATTAGGTGAATAAAAGATTATAGCAGACATTAGTGCCTTCCTTCCCCAGCTGTGCAGAGATCCTGACTCTGGAGATTCTTGTGCTGATGAACAGTTTCCTGAATCTGGGGCCACCATCCCCAGACAAGTGACTGAATCTTGACCCATGTGACAACTGATTATATCAGAGCCCCTTTCCCTCAAACGCTTTGAATCGAAAGCCATTCTCCGTCATTTTTTGAATCTGAGATTTATATAGTTTTGAGAGAGCGCAAACTGAACAAAATGTATGAGTGTACCAGAGTTGCAAGTAGTATGCACAAATCATAAAGAGAAATGCTATGAGTGCTGAAAATATATTCACCTATACCTTGAAATGTGTAGCCAGTCTAGAGATTTTATATAGAAGTAGAACTAATGCAGAAATGTGTGAAAATGTATAACCTTATTAGACGTGATTAATCAGGATCCATGTTATGTAGTTGCGAATGGAAAAAAGTTTCGTAAAGGAAAAATTATTCTCTAATGGAAGAACAACTTTCCATACTTCTGTATGGTTCTTTTGACGCATGGCTATGCAATAGATCGTAGGCATTTTATATATGTAACTGTTCAAAGGAGTTTATATTCATGATGTGTGTGAAGCTCACCTATGTGCAGTAGAATATCGTGTAGGGCGTATGCTACTTGTGACTGTGGCCATGCAGAAATCTATTTTGATTACCTGCCCAAGAGTGGTACTCAATATGGAGGTTGATAAGGGCCCAGACAGCAATGAGAAAAGCAGGATTTCTCCAGAACATTTCTGATGTCCTTTGTAGTGCCTCTCGAGGCTTGACAATAGACACTGACCATTAACCAGAACAAGAACTGACTTAGGCCTTTAAGTGGGTCACTACTGTGATCCACAGTTGGCCTTCACCTTGTTTTGTTGGTGGATTTTTGATTTGGCCTGAGGAAGATCACCCAGCAAGGATTTTTCCAATGGCAAACAGATGCAGTGAAGCACCGCCCCCTCTTTTACTGGCACATCCCACCACCTACCTGCACCGCCTCCTTAATAGGGACTGGGCGCGGGCCCATCACAGACAGCAGCCATCAGCTAGGCTGGAGCAGGAGCACTGCAGCCCCAACCCCAAGCCAGCAACCACAAGCCTCGCCTGCAAAGGGCTGATAAGACAAACAAAAGGGTACACAGCAAGGCTAAAAAGAGTGCAGGGAGATCTTTTGTACACAGCACTTTTCTATCTCACTACAAACACTGGAGAGAGATTGATGTGGAACCCAATAGGAGTCACCAGAACATCATCCACTATTCTGCCCCTCTCCTTTCAGGAGAGGGCAATATCTCACAAATTGCACTACGTCTAAGTAAAGCAGTATTTCACATAAAGGACGAGCATAAATCAGCATCAGCTGTATCCTACCATAGTACTTGGAGTATTACTAACTGTAAGCCAAATCGATGCCCTCTGAAATAAATCTACAGCATTGTGTTGTAACTTAGAAGTAAACCACTGACTGGACAATGGTTATTGGCTGATATTATATGTCTCATTGAGTTCTAAGTCTCTTCTCCACACCACCTTGCTTTGTTACCATGAGGGTCAAGTGCTAAAGTGGTGCATTCGGTGCACACATTTTGGGCTGTCCCCTGGTGTAAAGCCCCAGAACACCAGTGGTAAAGGCTGGTATTGTCACAATTTGAGCAGAGTAACCCACATCTGTCCTGGTACTGTGGAAAATATTCTCACACAAGTGAACAGCTAATCTTGGAAAATAGATGCAAATGACAAGATTTGTGAGCAAAATAGATAGCTTTCTTCAGACTAAGTCACAGTTCTCCCAGCATCAGTGAGTTTGCTGTGCCATACTATCCTATTAGACACACCAAACACCACACACCAAAAGCAACCTATGTCTGTTTTACTTCTGCCCTCAAATCAATCTCTCTCCTTTACTTTCTTTTGGTCCTTTCTCTCCCAGTGTTCATTTATATGCATTGGCAATACAGGCAGTCACCCATGGTGTACCCTGGTGCCGAGCGTCACTAATTAACCCTTTGAATAAAGGGACAAACACCTTTATACTATAAATAAGAGAAAGAGCAAAGGATGAACCTTGGATAGTGTGCGAAAATACATTAAGACTTATTTTCCCTACTCTCTTCCCAAGGCCTTCTTCCTATTTTATTTACTTTATTCCCCATCTGCATATATTCCATATTCATTCTCCTCCAAGCAGCCCTTCTTTATCATTAACTTGCTTTCAGCCATTGCTTCTCAATTTTGACATCTAAGGGCATATTAGCAAGGACCTTGTTAAAATGATCGCCGCTTTAGAGGCAGGAAAATGCCGCTAAAACGGTGATAATGCGCTTGCTAATATGCGTTATAGAATTCCAATAGAAGCCCAGGATAGATGTCCTGCACATCTTGCAAGGTTCTTGCTAATATGCTCCCTAGGTCTTAAAATTAAGACCCAGTTGATCTCTCCACAGTTTTGTAGCTCGGCATGTGCTATATATTTCAGCATATACGAATAAATGACCTCCTGGTTCTACGTTTGCTTCCAGATATTGCTGAGTTGGACGCTCATCCTCTAATGTTGAGCACAGTTTTAATGGCAGAAGTAATATGTATTATTTACTGTGTTTGAACTATTACAACGGTATTCACAAACACAAAATGAAAATCAAAAAGTTCTCATTCTCAGGCTTTTCTCTCCCCACAATCTTCCTCGCCCCTTCAATCTTTCTTCCCCAGCCTTAGAGCCTCTTCAATCAGCTCTTCTCAATCTTTCTCAGTGTTTTCACTTCTTTTCATACCTTCTTCTGTCCATCATTCTTTTCCTACGTCCTTTCAGTCCCCTGAGTTTTCTAGCCATTTTCCCTATTATCCTTTATTTTTTTCTCTATTGACTTCTTCTGACTCCTTCCACAAAACCTGTGTTCCTCTTTTTCTCCACTCTGCTCTTGTCCCTTCCTCTCCTCCCCTTGCGTCCCTTCATTCTTTTTATCCACTCAGGTTTAAATCTCCTTTTCTTCCCCTTAGTTTTCCTGCCTTCTTTTCTTGGCCCCTGGACTACACCCTCCATTTTCATCACAGCCCTTCTCCCTCTGTTTTCTCTCTTTTTTGTTTTTTTCATCTTCTTGCTCCCTCTGCTCATACAGACAAGGAGGTTAAACTGCCTGAGTTAGAATCTACATCCTGATCGTACCGTCCTGCTCTCACTAACCCCTCAAGGAATCCCGAATATATGACATTACAATGAAAAAAATTAAAACACATGCTTTTACAATGCAGTTTTTACATGGCAACTACCATTACATTGCATGATTTTACAACGCATGCCAATACAATGCATTTTTTAAAACTACCATTACAACGCATTCCATTACAATGCATAATACTTTTAGAGCAACAGTAGGTTCAGTGTTGGATAGTGAAGGGGTAGAAATTACTATTCCCACTCCAGTGAGTGCAACAGTAGGGTAAGTGTTGGATAATGTAGGGATTAAAATTACTATTCCCACTCCAGTGAGTGCAACAGTAGGGATAGTGTTGGATAGTGTAGGGGTAAACATTACAATTCCCATGTACCCCAAAACCCATAGCCACCCTAAAACTAAAAAATCTCCATTACTTACCTTATAATGCATTGTAATGGCATGCGTTGTAATGGCATGTGATGTAAAACCAGTTGTGTTTTAATGACTGCGTTGTAAAGGTAGTGTGTTGTAATGACTATGTTGTAATGGATGTTTCCCACCTATCCCTCACAGTGCAGGGAGGTGTAAGGGGACTGACATGGATCAGCCAATTCTACAGGCAACCCAACCCAGGTCCTTGTATAGTAAAAGAGAGTCCTTATTGGGGTACTATGTATTGGGCCTCTCACACCCCTGGGTATAGTGCCACTGTATGAGCTGCACTAATGAAAGCCAACCCCGGATCTCTGGTTTTCCTATCTTTAGAATTCCAAGCCACTCTGCTGCAGTGTTGCAGCTTTAAGAAGCAGTGGCTTAGCAAAGATGCCAAAGGGCCCGAATTTAAAAAAAGCTAAGTGGGCTCTGTATCTCCTATGTAGTTACTGAAACACAGCCAGGCTTGGGGTGGAAAGGGCCACTTGTCTGCACTTTACAGCGTTTAAAAGGCCGATTTGTGGATCAGGGCTATGTGTGAGCCTATTACAGAGGAGAATCCTACAATTAACATAAGAATTACCCAGAAACAAATAAAATCCACTCAGGTAAATGCGCACAAGACAGGATTCAAAATACAAACTATTAAGGTTTATTAACAATTCATTTTCAATACAGAAGGCAAAAGGCAATGGTTAGTGAAATCATATCAAAATGCTCAAAATGCGAATAAATGTAAAATATCTTTGGCAGCAGAAACTAAGCCCTAATCTAATTAAATGGGCAGCACCGACTACAGTCTAGCATAATGCAAATCAGAACTCAAGGAGCAATTGTCATCAGGACTGCCCAGAAAAGCAGGAGAGAAAATGAAAATCATTCTAAATACAGAATGGTAGACTAGTATGGAGACTGTCTCTGTGGGAATCAGGAAAGAGTCCTGGCTTGTCCTCAAATAGGTGCAACTTTGCACATCTTTAGACATTGAAACTGTGCAGTCACTGACAGAGAAAGTTAAATACCCCAACCAATACAGAAAACACATCACATGGTAATATTGACATATGCCCCAAATCTAATGAATGTGCTGTACTATGCCTTATACAGACAGCAATACTACATTCAGACTATAAACAGCATCTCTGTTCCGCAGAGGACGTAAGGAAATGGCTTTTCAAGTTGTATACAGTGGTAAACTCTGTCCTTTTCAGGAACATCAGCAGGGCAGATTATCAAGAAGGGCTTTAAAATTATCGCTGCTTTTGGCAGAAAACTGCTGTTAAAGCAGCGAAAATGGGCTTGAAAAGTATGCCCATGAGAATTCCAATAGAAGCCCATGAATGGGCTTCTATGGGAATTAACAAGGGCGTATTATCAAGCCCATAATCGGCGCTTTAGCGCCAGTTTCCTGCCGCTAAAGCGGCAATAATTTTAACACCGTTTCTTGATAATATGCCCCTTCATTTCATAAATGTTACAGTGCAAGCAAGGCAATCCTATTATTAAATAAACAGTGAAGGTCAAAACTGAAGCTCCGCGGTGCATAGGCAGGGAAGGGAAAGATGAGTCTGTCAAGTGCTAGAAACCACGCACATTTAAAATGCTTAAAGCCTCCCTCTTGTCAAACTAAACGTCCTCGTTTTTTAAAAGGCTGTCGAAACGTATTTGCGACTTTTTTGTGTTCATTAATATGCAGAAGGATTAACTGTGGAATCTGCACCCACACCCTCAAACCCCGGGCCCCTGCTGCCACCCCATTTGTTTTACTATAAGTGGGCTTTACACCAGGAGCTGCAGAAAAATCTGAGACTGTAATATATGCACCCAACAGACTTGATCGAGGCTCTGCATGCTCAGCAGGTCGCTGTTGCTGTCGTGAGCACCGGTGCGCGTCTGTTTTCCCAGTAGAGAATTTTCATGAAGCACAGTAAAAGTTAAACTAGGCTCGGGAGGCCTGGCTTCCCTCTCTTTGCAGCACTGCCATTGCACCGCCTTCTGAGACTGAGTCGCAAGGGCAGGGCCAGCAACAGAAAGCTCTACCTCTAAATGACATCCATGGATGCTGGGTTCTAGGACACCCACCCTTGTCCAAGGCTAGGCAGAGTTCTGTGTGCACCACACAGATCTCTCCCCGTCCAACCTTAAAGGCTGGAAGAGATAGAAAAAACAAGAGGCCTTTCACCACCAGCCACCCTGAAATGACGAGGACCTGGGGGATACAAAAGGATTCTTTATGCCCCACATTGCCCAGAAGCAGGAAGGAGTGGAAACCACATTCGTTCACATTTATATTCACAGGGACTCTTAACAGCTGCCACAGTGTTAAGTTCCCTTCCCAGGTTTGGACAATGGGCAAGAGAATTATTTGTGCTACAGTCTGCACCTTTTGCCAGGAGTGGGAGGTGAGGGGCCGTGAATCTTCCCTGTTACCTTTTGTTTTCAATCATCTGGACCTTGTTCTTTACAGATGTGTTTGGTCCAGCCCCCAAGGGTGGAAGGAGGGTTATTTATCTGAAACGTTTTTAAAACACAGCTAACAGCAGCTCGGCATCCTGTTTGTAATTTCAAACAGGGCTCTCACACATCTGTCTCGGTTTTCCTTGACTCATAAAAATTGAGCGCAAGGGAGGACCGGGGAAGCTAGCAGCTGCCCTGGTGTCCTGGTTACAACATTGAAAGGACAACCACGGGATGTCAGCTACCTTAGTCTGCCTCTGCCCCAAAAAAATGATGGTGAAAGAGGACCGGGACATGTGACACCTACCTGATACCCTGTTCTCAGTTACAAACAGGGCACTTGGAAAGCACTGTAGGCTACAACAGGACCGTTTTTAAGGCACACCTCCCCCCTCACCCTTTGCAAGACATCAGGATTTACTAGTGACCCTCTCAACCCTTTTGCAAGACTGAGAAGAAGCTGGAAATATCTGCAATGGGGGATTGACATTTCCAGTAGACATTTTGAAGAATATATGCCATTACAACACAAACAATTACAATGCATGCCTTTACAACACGGCTTTTACATCGCAGCTACCTTAACAACGCATGATTTTACAACGCATGCCATTACAATGCATTATTAGAAACTTCCTTCACAACATATTCAATTACAACGCATACCATTGCAACGCATACCATTACAACACATAACATTACAACGCATAATACTTTTAGGGTAACAGTGGGGTAAGTTTTGGATAGTGTAGGGGTAAAATTCCAATTCCCACTCTAGTAAGTGAAACAGTACGGTAAGTGTTGGATAGTGTAGGGGTGCAAATTACTATTCTCATGCACCCACAAACCCATACCCACCCTAAAACAAAAAAAACTCCATTACTTAACCTTATAATGTGTTGTAGTTGCATGTGTTGCAATGGTATGCATTGTAATGGCATGAGTTGTAGTGACATGCGTTGTAATGCCTGCATTGTAATGCCATACGATGTACGTGCAGTCGCGTTGTAATGACTGCGTTGTAAAGGTAGTGCATTGTAATGACTGTGTTGTAATGGTTGTTTCCCCATTTTGAAATTTAGAGGGTACATTTATTCATTGCTCTCTGGGGCTTTTCCTCCGTACAGAGCAATTAAACAGTACTTTAAAATTAGGCAAAATGGTAGACATTTTGAAATACATCCTAATGTTTGCAAACATATGAGTTGGAAATGGCCCTTTTTGCAGGGTTATCCCCAAACTTTTTGCTTCTTCCTCCTATTTTTTCCTTACCTGTGTTTGTTGGCTATAGAACCCTGGACACTTTACCACTGCTGATCAGTGCTAAAATGCATATGCTCCAAGTGTAAATTGTTATTGTGATTGGTTCTCCCTGATTGGCATATTTGTTTTACCAGTAGGTCCCTAGTAAAGTGCACTGAGTGTGCCAGGACTGGTAAATCAAATGCAACTAGTGGGCTTGCAGCGCTGATTGTGCCACTGTAAAATTTTAAAAGATGCAGGCTCCAGGCGAAGGAAAAGTTTGCTAGAAGATTTATTCTCTTCTTAGGGCCTAAGCTTTGGAACTCCATGCCACTTTCATCATGTAATGAGACCAATTACACAAGCTTTAGAAAAGCCTTAAAGACCTGGCTTTTTAACATCTAAACATTTCTTTCTGACTGGAGCATCATAGGAACATCTCATAAATGCGCCGGGAAACCCTTTGTGGGTAGCTGTTGCGCACTATATATGCAAAGAATAATAATAATAATAATAATAAATCCCATCCAGCCAGGTTCCCAGTTCAACCGCTTCCCTCAGATCAAGACCCAATACCACTATGACCTATTTGCATTCTAACATATGATGCATAAGAACCATAGAAGTGTTTACAGAAAGAAAAACTATAACTATAACCATAGAAATGAGGATATCACACATCTCCCTTCCTCAACAAAACAAAATATAACCCAAAATACAAGCACAACAGAAATATACCTACAACTATTAATAAACACACAAAATTGATGGCTAAAATAAAATGTTAAACATATTCCTTTAGATAAGATGGACGTTTAGTTGCTGTTGATTACCGCCGAGGAGCCAACGCCGCTGGAGAAGCTAAGTTCTTTGTTTTGGAATCCCTGAGTACTCCTGAGGGATGAGCACGATTAACTTCATCCAAACCATCATGTCCACTTCTCAGTACTACAACTCTATTGAGATTCCAAACACGATGGTCTTGTGTCTTTACAGCATTCCAGAAAACCTTAATGACCATGGGTTCAAGATATTTTGAGAATGTGTTTCCCATCAATCCAGGTGGTTTGATCGCCACTAAATCTCCAACATTCACTTTTAATGATTTACAGATTTTCTCTTATCAAAATAACCTTTTCTTTGTAGAGCCTTTTGATTTTCCTTCTCTTGAAGATAATCATCATCACACATACATTCTTTATCCAAGTCTAAACTATAATTGTTGACCCAAAAAGGTTCCAAATGTGTGTTAGGTATTCTTCCACGAAAAAGTAAAAACTGAGTTTTCCCTGTTTTGGAATGAGGTGTCAATCTATATTCTTCATCTTTCTTGAGTGTCTTACATCTCCAGTCTAATGCTAAAGACTTTGCCAGAGTAATAGTCTCTTTCAAAACCATATTATACCTCTCCACCATACAGTAAGCCTCAGGATAATAGAGAGAAAAGTTTTTGATTCTAAAGATTCTTCCATTTCCTTAGATATAAACTGGACACCATTGTCAGATAACATATACTTGGGCATTCCTTCCCTTGAGAAAATGTTTCTTAAACATTTGATTATGCATGCAAAATCAATATAGGACAAGAAAATACTTCAGGCCAACAGGACTACATGTCTATTACTACTAACAAAAAAACCTGAGAACCAGAGTTATTAATAGGTCCTAAAATATCTAATGCAATATCATCCCAAGGACGTTTGGGCTGACTCCTCACAATCATCGGTTGCACCCTAGGTGTTTTAGATTTATCACTTATACTACAGGGAACACAATCACGAATCTCTCTCTCAACGAGTTTGTCCATTCCTGGCCACCAGTAAGATAAGCGTAACCTTTCTTTAGTTTTGGTGATACCAGGATGGATAACATGTGCTAATTTTATCAACTCTTTCCTGATACTTACAGGAGGAACTAATCTAGCACCACGAAACAAGATGTTTTTATCAACTGATAATTCATCTCTCACACACCAAAAAGGTTTGGTCACCTCCGATCCAATTTTTACATTTGACCAATTACCCTGAATCGAAGTCATAACTTCTTTAAGAGTAGAATCTTGAGCTACCTCTTCAGACCATTTCTCTGCCGAAACATGGCTGAGCTCAACAGCACACACCCATTCACTACTCTCGTCAACTTCATCATCCTCAGAACATTCACCTGATACCAAACGTGAAAAAACATCAGTGATATTATTATCAATACCTGGAATGTACCTTATAGAAAAAGAATAGTCTTGGAGAGCAATAATCCATTTAGTTATGCGACTAGATATCAGATCCAAACCCTTACTTTCAAACATTTCCACCAAAGGTTTGTGGTCCGTTCTTATCTCAAAATCAACACCCCACAAACATCTCTTAAGTTTTATCACAGCCCAAAAATGGCAAGAGATTGATGCTCCACCACTGAGTATCTTGTTTCAGGATCACACAAAGTGTATGAAAGAAACATGATAGTTCTCATACCATGTGGACCAATCTTTTGCAATACAGCCGCTAACCCACTTGCATCTGTTGTTAAAATTGATTTGAGTTTAATATGAAAGCTCTGTAAGAAAGAGGCGTTGCATAATTTTTCCTTGATAAGAGAAAATTCCTTTTGGCACACATCAGACCACAGGAAAATAACTCCTTTTCTCAAAAGAGATCTCATGTTAGAGTTCAACTCTGCAAAACCCTTAATAAATTTGTCATAGTATTCAATCATCCAGAGAAAACTCATAAGCTCTTCTTTAGTAGAAGAAGAAGACACATTTTGGATTGTGTTTACCAAATCTTCTTTAGGCCCAACACCTCTTCCAGTAATATTATGACCTAAGTAGTTTAAAGAATCTGTTCTAAACTCGCATTTTTCTATTTTAATGGTTAAGATACCATCACTCAATCTCGCAAGAACAGATTTCAGGAGGGGGGGCGCTAGAGGGCGCACTGCAGCATGGCCGCACTGCCGTGAGGCTCCTGCAGCCCGGAGCTTTCATCCGGCTATTTATCCTCCTGAACATCGCCATTCACTGCTCTGACCCTAGTTTTTCTATCGGTAGGCTGTGGACTGCACTCCGTCCAATTCCCGGCCTGATCGGAGGTTCCTGGCCGGAGCTGGAGGGTCCGGAAGATTCCCCGCTGGACGCCCTGGAAGTCAGGCGCTCTGCGGCCCGGCGTCTCGGTCCACTTTAGACCGCTGCCTCACACGTGGGGTGGAGGCCTGATCCCCTCCCCCCCTCAGGGACTCTTCGAGACTACCCGCCTGGACGTGGCCGGCAGCTGTGTATGGGGCCCGTGTCCGGTGGCGAAAGGTGTACGGCGCTGACGTGGGTATCACACTGGACTACAGTGGAGGAGCTGCTCTGGGGGTGCCGATTCACTCCTGGCTTTGGGAAACGGCCATTACACGGACGGGAGTGGCGGGGCATGCATGCCTGCTCATGCCCCCGTCTGTGGTGATCTCTTGGACGCCCGGACTCTCCAGGGCACGGGCGGAGGTGGACAGTAGCTGATGACACAGCTTATGGTAGTGCTGGCTGGTCGCGCGGCTGGGGGGCCGCTTTTTCTCTCATCTGGCGCCATTATCGTCACAGCAGTTGCTGTATAGCGGAGCTTGCCATGCTGGATTTAACAACGGAGTGCTATACTGGCTGCACGAGTGCCAGCCCCATCCGCCTGCACTGACTACTGGTGCCCCCTGCTGTGTTTTCCTGTGCCACACTGCCTTGGATTGGACTGCTCTACTCCTTGGGGGACGGCATAGGTGCTGGGGCCTGCGCCTTATCCCTGTCGCATTCTGTAAGTGGCGCTACCCTCTCTGATCTGTGTTGTGCTGTGGTGGGCCACTGCTGGGTCCTTTCAGACTCCCTTCGCCTGCTGTCGCTGTGACTGCCCCCTGCCTCCCCGGAGGCAGCAGTGTGCTGTGAATGTTGGAGGGTGCTGGCGATACTGCGTGGATGTAGGACTGCTACGCCCCAGTCTTGGATTTTGCTCTGCTGCGTGTTCTATAGGGCGCATGACATTGGCTGTTGTCCGTGGACCTGTACCCGGGGATTCCCTCGCATCTCCTTCCTGTGGGAACTGCTACGGGCTGTGTGTGTTTGATCATGGGGAAGCCAGACAATAAGCAGCCTAAGCTTTCATTTGACTCTGCGGCTTCTAGGAGGGGCGCTCGCTTGGTACAAGAGGCTGGAAACTCACGTTCCCCCCCCCCTGTCGCTGATGCTAGTCCGCAGTCAACTACCCCGGATTTCCAGCGAATGATGCAAGAGATGCGGCAAGGTTTCGCTACTATTGTGGACAAAGTGGACAAACTATCCTCGCGCATGGACGCTGTGGTGCAAAAACTTGATGTCCATGAGGAGCGCCTGACCACGGCGGAGCAGCGCATCTCGGATCACGACGACACAGCGGCCACTCATACCACTCAGCTGGCGAGGATGGACAATATCCTTAGGGTAATAGCCGCTAAGAATGAGGAGTTGGAGGCGAGGAGTCGGCGCAACAACATACGCGTCGTAGGTGTGCCGGAGACGACAAATGTGGGGAAAATGGAGACGTATGTGGAAAGACTGCTGGTTGGTGCGGTTGGAGCGGAAGCGCTTTCCACGCAGTTTATTGTGGAGCGGGCACACAGATCCCTTGGGCCACGTCGGGCCACGGGCGCGGCACCGCGCCCTATTATTGCGCGCCTCCTGAATTATCGGGATCGAGATGCGGCTCTTCGTGCGGCTCGCACTACCCGCTCACTTTCCTTTGAGGGGGTCAATTTCACCATATATCCGGACTTCACCCCGATGGTGCAGGAGCAACGACGCAAATTCCTGGCGGTCAAGAAAAAGCTTAGGGACCTGCAGGTGGACTACGCCTTGCTATACCCTGCGAAGCTGAGGGTGACTCATCAGGCGAAGCAGACTTTCTTCACGAACCCACAGCAGGCGGAAGACTTTGTGAAGCGTCTCAAGAGGGAGCGTGCTGCTGCTGGCCGGCAAGACGAGGAGGGGCAGGATGGCCGCCGCTCGGCGGGAGAGGAGGAGGACGCCTGACCAGGTTTCTAGCGACATACAGGCTGGGCTACACACTTTGCACTGACGCTTCTATGGCTGCCCTTGGATTCTAGGGCTTCGCAGGCATAACTGTTGGATGCGGGTGTGTGGGTCGCCGGTCTGATCCGGGATTCCGCTTTTTGAGATTGTTGTTGTGGCGATGGTTGATGGTAATACTTTGCTCCGGGCACCCACTCCCACACTGTGCCTGAGTCGTATCTTCACCTTGCGGCTGAGGGAACGGCGTAGTGTGAGAGGGTGGTAATGTGCACCTCTGGTGGACACCCCAACGGGAATACCCCACCATTGTTCAGTTGTGCGACTGACTTTTTGGATGGTTGGATGGATGAATGGAGTGTGGGGAGGGGGGTGGCATGGGGTCCTGACAGGTCGGGGTTGGTCAGGTGGGTGGGGGGAGGAGGGGATGCACTGATGGGTTCTCTTTCACCTGATGATGGTACTAGATGCGCGTTGTTATTTGATTGTACCGCGTGCCTGTTACACGGTTGTTCTTTTTTGTGTTGGGGAGGGGGTGGTTTGTTTCTGCAGATGGAAGACGGCATGGATGAATGTGGTATGCGGCGCGCGGGGTGTACGGTGTATACAGCAGTGAAGGCTCACCACCTCGAGTCGGGAACTGTGTCTGGTGCAGTGTATCAGCATTTTTTGTCGCACTTTCCTTATGGGTGATGTTGGTCGAGATGTTAGATAGGATTTCGATTTTGTCTTGGAATGTGCGTGGACTTAATGATGCCAGGAAATGTCATAATGTACTGCAATATCTTGATCGGCATGCTATACAGGTGGCATTACTGCAGGAAACGCATTTGCGCTAAGCACCTGCACATGCGTTCGGTGGGAGGTGGGCTTCAGTGAGGACATTTTCATCATACTCCTCTTATGCACGTGGGGTTGTTATACTGATCAAGAAATCACTTACGTTCCAGGAGCTGGGATCACGAGTTGACTCAGACGGGAGATATGTGTTGTTGTGGGGGAGGATTGGGCAGATTACTGTGCTTTTTGTGAATTGTTATGCACCGAATGTTGATACACCTGCTTTTTTTCTTACACTATGGGGCCATATTCTAGCGGTAGACGCCTCACATATCGTATGGGGGGGGACTTCAATTTGGCATTGCGTGCTCTTGAGGACAGGTCGGAGGGGAGCTCTCAGTACAATGTACAAGCCAGGGATGTCTTGCGGGGCATTGTGGAGGAGGCAGGCTTGATCGATAGTTGGCGATATCTGCACCCCGCGGGGAGGGAGGGCACACATTTCACAGCGCAGGCCCGTACCTGGGCGAGATTAGACTATGTCTTCCTCTCCAGGAGACTTGTAACAGGTTTACAGGGTGTGGCGCACCTCCCCAGGACGTACTCGGACCACTGTCCAGTTAGGGTTGTGTTATCGGTGCCTGGACTGCACAGGCCGCGGCCGCCTTGGAGGCTTTTTCCTTCTGCCCTGTTGGATCCCATCTTTAAGGCAGAGCTAGGAGAGGAAATGGAAGCCTTTTTCCCGAGGAATAAGGGATCTGTAGACAGTGTGGAAGTGATATGGGAGGCATTTAAAGTTACAATCCGGGGGGTCACGATCTCCAAGAGCTGTGGGGTACTCAGAACTATTGTTCGTACGCTTGCGAGCTTGGAGGCTGACTTACGGCAGCTAGAGCGTGGGTTGCTGGATGGCCCTGATCCTGACGTCATGCATCAGTTTTGGAGTACACTCTCAGAGTACGAGGAGGAGGCAGCAAGGGAGGCAAAACATAGGGGGAAATACTCGACGGCGAGAAGGTACTGTGAGGGTGAGAGGCCAGGGAAGGTGCTTGCCGCACTTATGAGACATCAGCGGCATAGTTCGGATGTGTTGGAATTGGTCTTACCTGATGGCACACGCTGTAGCGACACAAAGGAAATTCAAGACACGTTTATACATCATTACACACACCTATACACTTCGCAGCAATCAGGGGACGTGAGGTATGGGGGGTTTCTGGACGATTTGGCGCTCTGTTGGCTATCCGACGATCACAGGGCGTTTCTGGGTAGACCTCTTGAGGTAGATGAAATCAGAAGTGCTATCATGTCCCTTAATAATGGAAAGGCTACAGGTTTGGAGGGTCTACCCGCTGAATTTTATAAATGCTACTCGGATGTTATGGCTCCGGTGCTCCGGGAGGTGTTCGAGGAATCACTTGAGGTGGGGAGGCTGCCGGGGTCTATGAGGGAAGTTGCTATCACCTCGTTGCTCAAACCTGGGAAGGATCCCCTAGATGTGGGGTCCTATAGGCCTCTTTCATTGCTCAACTGCGATGTTAAAATACTGGCAAAAGTGTTGGCGGCGCGGCTCACTGAGCTTATGCCCGTTATAGTCTTACCTGACCAGTCGGGATTTGTGCCTGGCCGGGCAACGTGTCATAATCTACGAGCATTATTCTCCTTGATTCCGATAATTGCACCTGAGCTCCCGGTGGCTGCTGTTTTTTTAGATGCTTCAAAGGCGTTTGACTCAGTTGAATGGGGTTACTTGGTGGATGTTCTATGCAGAATGGGATTTCCACGGATTTTTATCTCATGGGTCAAATTGCTGTATACCGATCCGGTGGCGAGGGTGGTTGTGAATGGTGTGTTGTCCTCCCCTTTTCCTATCACGAAGGGGACGAGGCAGGGGTGCCCCCTTTCACCCCTCCTGTTTGCCATTGCAATAGAGCCTCTTGCATGTAGGGTTCGCCAATTACACCAACAGAGTGCGTTTAATTGTTTCCAGCGTCAAATTGGGATATCCCTGTATGCGGATGATGTTACTCTTTATGTGAACCTTAACGCGATCCTGCGTGAGTTTATTGTCTTTGGCGGTATTTCTGGTGTGCATATCAACTGGCAGAAAATCCCAACTCTTTCCGCTCACTGCAGCGGTTCATCACTTCCCACTTGACTACCCCCTGGAATGGTGTGATTCGGAAACTACGATATCTTGGTGTTGTGGTGTCTTTGCACAAAGAAGAGACGATCAGGCTTAATTATGGCGTCACTATAACTAAACTAGCTGATAACATCACGAGATGGATGTCTTTGCCTCTTTCCATGGCGGGTAGGGCGTCTCTGATAAAATGGTGGTATTGCCCCGCTTCCTATACCTGTTTCAAAATATTCCATACCACCCTGGGGCGTTTTTTTCCACGCGTCTCCGTTCGGAGCTACTTCGGTTGTTTTGGGGGGGCAAACAGCCTAGAGTGGCGTGGGCTACATTGACGCTGCCTTATGTCAATGGGGGTTCGATATCCCTGATTTTGAACTTTATTATGTTAGCGCCCAGGCGCACTATGCGTATCACTGGATGCGCCCCACGCCGTTTATGCCTCAGGTAGCTGCTGAACAGTGGGTTGCTCACCCTCTCCCATTGGAGGGCATGGTGCTGGGGAATGCTGGGGAAATAGACACTCACCAGACGACGGTGACGTGTACGATAGATGCCTGGAAGCGAGTTGCGAGGGCGCTGGATCTTGCGTTTCTCTACTCACCTGCATTACCTCTGGTGTATCACCCTGCCTTGTCCTTGTTGCAGGAGACGGGATTCCAGCGCCTGTGCAAACGCCTTGTGATACTTACCTGGGGGG
Organism: Lissotriton vulgaris; assembly: GCF_964263255.1. Taxonomy (NCBI): domain Eukaryota; kingdom Metazoa; phylum Chordata; class Amphibia; order Caudata; family Salamandridae; genus Lissotriton; species Lissotriton vulgaris. Next base: position 498,018,463 of record NC_141691.1, read on the forward strand.
ACCTTTTTCGTGAGGGCACCTTCCGTACCCTTGAGCAATTTTTTGGGGGTGGAGAATACTCCCCGCTAGAAATGTTCTATCATGTACGACTGCGGCAAGGCCTGAGGTCGCTGCTGCCTGAGTTCCCCAGGGAGCCGGGCGTGGCTTTACCACTTCACGTGATGTTACTCTCTGATGGGCGACATTTGGTGTCTAAGTTGTATGGTGCCATCCGGAAACAACGTGTTGCGTCACCTAGTCGGGTACGTGAACAGTGGAATGTTGAGCTCGGAATTTCTATTACTGATGATCAATGGGCATACTGTTGTGGTGTGACTGCCAATATCTCCTCTAGTTGTCGTTTAAAAATCGTACACTATAAATTCATACAACGATTCTATTACACTCCAGCTAGGAAACTCAGGTTCCGTTTAGCGGAAGACGATCGCTGTGCTCGCTGTCATGCTGCGGGAGCCGACTTCCTGCACTTGGCATGGGAGTGTGGGGCCATTTCAGAGTACTGGGTGCAGGTTCATGACGCCCTTCGGGTCATGACTGAGGATGGGGTGCTGTTCGACCCTATGGTCCTATTGCTAGGTTATACCAAAGAGGTGCCGGCGCTCTATCGTAGATTTGTGGATGTGGCTTTACTGTTGGCGAAGCGGCGAGTGGCCTGTTGTTGGGGGCGGGGCAGGGTACCGCGGTTCGGGGACTGGCTGAAGGATGTCCTCTATTGTCAAGACCAATTTAATGTATACGCAGAAATGATGCCGGTTCGCTGTAGGCCTAGAGACTTTTGGAGCCCACTGCAGGTATACCTACTTACCAGGGCTGTGCAGGATTCTGATTCGGACAGTGAGGATCGGGTTGGGGTGGGTTGACGGGGTTTCGCCTGAACGAACTACACTTCTGTCTACTACTCGCCATGTGACACGGTAACCGGGAAGGTCTCTCTATGCTACTGCTTCTTTACGTGCATGGGTTATACTGTAAAATCATTGTGAGGGAGGCGGGGCCTCATTGCCTGCTCTTCTGAAGTGATGATTGGACTGCCTCAACTCAGGGACTGATGACCTATGGGTTTGCACCCACTGTACTGCTGCTGTTATTCCTGTAGGGGTGTATGATTGATACCTGCATTACTGATATACTTATATGTTCTGTACAGCTGTATTGCACCTCGTGTATTTGCTGATATCGTGACCCCACTCCTGCCTACCTTGTTCCCCATCTGGACTTGGCATCTGTATTTCCCATGTACGCTACTGCATTGCACTGTTCTCTGACTCTTCATATGCTTTCTGTATGTGCCACTGTTATCTCTTGCATGTCTTCCAATAAAAAGTTTTTTAAAAAAAAGAACAGATTTCAGACGAGCATCATGCTGCTCCACATCATCTCCATAGCCAAGAATGTCGTCTTGATAAATACACACACCTCCAAGACCCTTACGAATACCTTCCATGGCATGCTGGAAAACTGACGAAGCCGAAACAAGCCCAAAAGGCATCCTTATAAATCAAAAAGAGCCAAAAGGTGTGATAAATGCAGTGAGGTCCCTGCAAGATGGCTCCAGCTCAATCTGGTGGTACGCTGATATTAAATCAATCGTACTAAAAATCTTCGCTCCTCCCAACAAAACAAGTAATTCTCCTATATTAGGAAGTGGATATTTGTCCACCACTACATTTTTGTTCAATTGGTGCAAGTCTATACATAGACGCAAATCACTATTGGGTTTGCAAGCAGAAACTACCGAAGATAGCCATTTGTTGCCTTCCACCTCTTCAATAATTCCACCATCCTTCTGTTTATTTAATTCTTCTTTCATTTCATCCTTAATAGACAATGGTACACCTCTAACCTTACAAGTTACTGGAAAAGAATTCTTTTTAAGTTTTATTTTATGTTGATAGCCCTTAAACAACCAAGACCTTTTCTGAACACCTTTGGAAATTCCTTTACCAACTCATTAGTAAACTCACAATCAGACTTCTTTATAGTGCATACCATTACCTTCAATAAAATTTGGGGATTAGAATTGGGATCCAAATATACACCAGGTCACCCTGATGTATCCAGATGATAATGTTGTCACCTTTTTTTGAAACGTAAATCTTTCCTGAAATCATTCTCCCACTGTATTTAATTAAGCCGATAAAATAACCATGTACTTTTATTGGCTCACCACCATAAGCCAGAGGAGTAATGTCTGGTTTAAACACCTTGATTTTGTGCTTAAGCTTGTTAACATAGAAGTCATTTGAGACAATGGTAATTTTACCCCCAGAGTCAAATAATACACGTGTACATGCACCGTCAACCAATATCTCATCAAATGGACACAACTTCTTTACTGAAACGCTTTCAGTTTCAGAAACAATCTGACCACATTCAAAATCATCTGAACCAGTGCTGACCCCTTCATCTTCATAAATTTCTATCTTCTTAACTCTCGGAACAGGCTTACTCTTACATACGGATGGAAAGTGTCCTTTTTTTTAACATTTATTACAAGTATGACCCAGAGCAGGACACCTTTTATCTTTGGCTAGATGCCCAATCGAATCACACCTATAAAATGTAAACGTTATTGATGTGCTGCTGGATTTTCCTTTGCTTATTACATATTTCTCTTTTATCTTGACCTTCGTACCTGTGTTTTTTCATTAACATTCTGTATTCTAACATCTTTTACATAGTCTTTCTTAATGATAGCAACACACTTCAACGAATGTTCCATCCTTTTAGCTACTGCTACTACTTCATTGAGAGTGGGTTTGTTCCTTAGCCATAGTTCCTTTCTAACCTTGTCCATGTTACAGCCCAACATGAATTAATCACGTTTATTTTCATCTGTTAAACTCTCAAATTTACACAATGAAGCTAATTTTCTAAGATCAGTTAAATAACCCTCAACAGTTTCCTCTTCTTGTTGCATTCTTTTAACAAAATGGTATCTTTCTAAAATTTTACTAATTTTAGGCAGATAGTGTTTATCCAGTTTACAGATACATACTTCATAATCGTTTAAACCATCCGCTTCGGAAGTAGTTAACTCCAGTAAATGATCAAATACATCCTGCCCTTCTGAGCCTAAACAGTGTAGCAACAAAGAAGTCTTCCGTTCAGCACTTAATGATGCTCCACATACTCTCGCATATCTCTCAAAAACTTATTTCCATTTTTTCCACTTGATCGGAGGCTCGCCGGGAGAAGCCAGAAAAAATGGAGCAGCTGTAACATTCTGCATTGCGCCAAACATGTACAGTAAAATAAAGTAAAGTAATACGATTTACCACAGATGTGTTCAATGTAAGATAAGACTTAAAAGAAAGATGTAATAAAATAAGGAAAGTGATGCTCTTTAACTTATAAACTTCCACCAATTATTTAAAAAAATAATAATAATGGTTGTTAAAATCCTTAATGTTATAAGTTATACACTATAAGATTATGCCACAGTACCCAACATGGACCAGAAATAAATTTTAGCAAGCCCCAAATAAAATATATGCAGTGGAAAAGGTACAAGATACAATGCTATATTTCACTTGATAAAATTGTGCATATTGCTGAGAATTGTAACTATATAAATAGACAAATAGCATGTGTATCGCTGCAGAAAAAAAGTAATCTGTCAACATAACTGACTTAAAATTCAAGCGTGCGCATCGCTGAAGAAGATAACAAAGTGTGCGTATCACTGTAAATGAATTACAAAATGGCAACAAATAGCGTGCGTATTGCTGCAGAAGGAATGTAAATGTGCCAACGTAACTAACTCAAAATTAAAGCGTGCACATCGCTGAAGATGAAAATGATAAGCGAAATGCACAAGATTCAAAATGTATTAAGCGTGCGCATCGCTGAAGATGAATAACAAAGCGTGCGTATCGCTGTAAATAAATTATGAAATGCCAAGTGAAACGCACAAAAAGGATCAAGCGTCGGGGTGCTTTAGAGGGAAAACGTGGCGGCCGGCTAGCCAGCGGGTCGCGGATGTCTGGAGAGATAGCGGTGCCGAGTCAGGGTGATTGTTAGCAACTGACCGGATTACGTAGATGCAAGGAGGCGTTTACCTGCTCGAGGTACGGGCTTTGCCCGTAAGAGATTTGCAACGAGTTTTCGGGCAATTTTGGAGGCCGTCTGCCGGCCAACTGTTGGCGTTTCTTGGCGCATGGCGGGGACCTCAGTGCAGCTGAGAACGGAGAGTGAGGAGGTGGAGTCGCATCTTCCAGCGGAGCCGCGGACCGGGAGCTGGGGAAGGGCGGCTCAGGAAATCGGCAGAGGACGCCGAACAATAGCCAGGATCGGAACTCTAACTAGCGGAGGTCGGGGGAGAGGAGAAGAAAACCTGGCTAGGTCTGCCTCTGTCTCTTCGGAGGTGAAAGGTGCTGAGGGCTCGTTGGAGTCCACACAGACAGTACATCCAGCGATTACTGATTCGGAGCAAGTAAGGAATGGGGTGAACACTAAGAAACTGGTGTTGGGGCGTCCCAGGTACCTATTAAGGAGTACCAAACCTGACAATACCGAACCTGTTCTGGGTAAGCCCAAAGTATTACAAAAAAATGTCAAAAGGTGTTCTGTAAAAGAAGCTAAGACTATTAAATTAGGAGAGTGTTCTTCAAGAAAAGGTAAATAAAAGGGAAGCAAAAGGGGACTGAACATAAGCTAGCAGCGACCCCATTGCTAAATTCGTACTTTAAACCAGTTCCTAAGGTATTGGTTTTGAAACCACACCCCGTACTCCCAGTTCAAGACCCTATCCCCGCCTCTGCCAAGGGTGGTGAGCTAGTGCAGCCTCTGCTCGAACTCACAGAAGAGCAGGACTGGTCTGTGCATTTAACTCCAAATCCCTTTCAGTCATTGGCAATTGAGATGGAAGCAGAGGAAGGAGAAATCACGCTAATGACCACAGAAATGACTAATGTGGAGAGATCTCAGCAGCCGAATATACTACTAGCCACTGACGGAGTAGCAGGAGCAATAGGAGGAGAAAGTGAAGAAGAGACAGAGGAAGAGGCAGTGGCAGAAAAAAAAATGGGTGATGTGACACCCTTGGTGATAACAGACAGTATAAGCATTGAGAGAGCGCTGATATCTCAGGAAGGATAGGAGAAAGTGCAGATAGCTCTTCAGCAAAATAACTCTGACACATCAGATATGTCGGTATTGGCGCTGCTAAGGAAGCTGGAAAAAGATATCCATATGGGTTTTGAAGCCTCCAAAAGAAATTAGGAGCGTATAAGTGCTACATGCAGTTTACTAGAGGACAAACTTAATAAATTGAGTACTCGCACAGAAGTGATTGAGACAGAGGTGAAAGTTATGCAGGGGAGAATTTTGGATAACCGTAAGGAAATTGAGAATATAAAACTTAAAGATAGAGAGTCTGATGAGAGATTTGAGAGATTGGAGAATATGCAAAGGCGTAATAATTTGAAGATCTTAAAATTACCAGAAGGAAAGGAGGGGTCAGATATAAAAAGTTACGTAGTTTAATTGTTGGAAAAGGAGCTACAGTTAGTAGAGACAGAAGAAATGTTGCTACGCGACATTCAGAGAGTCCATCGAGACCCCTTCCGGTTTAATCCAAACCGTTCTAAACCTATAAAAATATTCATTAACTTTTTAACATATAATATAAAAGAGAAGATTCTAACAGCAGCCCTCAAGAAAAAGAATATATTGGTGGATGGAATCACAGTGGATATTAGGTCAGATCTATTGCCAGCTACAGCAAGTAGACAGTGGGAACTAGGAAAGCAATTGGCACCACTTAGAGCAATGAGGGCAACTGCTCAGTTGAAATTCCCTGCCTTTCTAAAAGTAATGTGGCAAAATAAAATGTATACGTTTCGTACAGTTGAAGAGGTAGATGTATTTCTCGATCAATCCCAACAAGAATCGTATTAAAGGGTCTGATTGATGATTACACCCTTAAAAGAAATTAATAAATTACATAGAAAAATAGAGGCACCGCTACTACGACATCCACTGGCCTAGGCCATGGGAGTTTTGGTTGGGTTTTCCAGGGAGGGAAGAGGGGGGGTGAGGGAGTAGGGGGGTTTTGGGGTAGGGGTAGGGGTAGGGGTATGGGGGGGTGGCGTAGGGAAGTGGGAATAAAAAAGAAAAAAAGATCCTCAGGAGCTTTTTCGCCACCAAAGGAAAAAATGGGAGCTATGGGCCAGCTTCTATGAGTGGGGCTAGGACTAGGGAGCTAAGGTTCCTTACATGGAATGTTAATGGTCTTAGGGTTAAGTCAACTGTTTAATCAAGTGTTTAGACTATCGATATTGAAATATCTAGAAAACTCCCTTGCTCATGTGATTATCTTACAAGAGACCCATTTAACTGAGAAAGAAAGTAAGGAGATTTTTTGTGCTCAAAAATGGATTGCTAATGCTTTTTTTACACCTCAAGAGATAGTAACGAAAGGGGTGGCAATTTTGATCAGGAAAGGGGTTGATATTGTTATGGAAGATAAGTTAGCAGATAAAAGAGGTAGATGGGCGATTGTTAAGTTAAGAATGGCAGGGGAAGTTTTGGTATTAGTTGAGTATTATGGACCGAATGTCGACGATCCAACAATATTGGATAGCTTAGAGACAGAATTAATGGATTTCTCAGGAAAAATAATTATGGCCGGAGACTTTAACACAGTTTTAAACTGTAAATTAGATACGACAAGAAACAGCAGGGCGGTAGTAAATGGTAAAATAGCGGCTAGGCTAAGGTTGATCATGGCACAGCAAGGGTTATGTGATATTTGGAGACTGAAAGCAGGTCAGCAGTCAGGATTCACCTTTCATAATAAAAAATCTAATCACAGTTCACGAATAGATTTCTTTTTAGTAGACATCAGGTTCTATCTGGAGGCTGGATCATACCATCCTAGCTGATGAAGATTATTTAGAATCCTTAAAGGTTGAGTTACAAGTCTTCTTGGATATAAACGAAGGATCAGCCAAAGAAGATATAGTATGGGAAACATGTAAGGCATTCTTGAGAGGGAGATTGGGAGCTCAGGGTGCAAAAAAGAGGAGGCTATATTATAGTAAGATTTCAAATTTGGAGAAAGAAATACGAGTCTGGGAAGCTAGTCGAACTAGACAAGGGGGAAATGTAACTGAAGAGGAAGTTAAAAATAAGCTTTTGGATTTAAAAATAGAACTCACAGCCGTACTCTCACAAAGAGTTAAAGAAAGATGGGAAGCTAGCCAATTGACCCACTTCTCATATGGAGAAGGGTGTGGCAAACTGCTAGCGTGGAAAGCAAAGAAAGATCTTGTACGTAACCAAATAAAAGAAATTAAAAAGATGGATTCAGGAGAAGTTATCACAGAAAGTAAAAGAATTGCAGAAGCTTTTCACGATTATTTTGCAAATATCTATACAGAAAACCTCTGTCCAAGAAAAATTGAAATGGAAAGCTGGTTACATCTGCTGAAACGACTCTCTGTTGACTGGGTGGGGGAGTTAAATAGGGAAATTTCGCAAGACGAAGTGGTCAAAGTCATCAAGGAAAGCAAAAGAGGGAAAGCACCTGGCCCGGACGGTCTCCCGGCTGAGGTATATAAAGTCCTAGTGGATACAATTGCTCCCACACTATGTCAACTGTTTAATCAAGTGTTTAGAGGGGTGGTAATAATACCTAGCTCTTGGAATGAGGCAACAATCACCCTAATACTTAAACCAGGAAAATCATCTAGTAGTTTGGACGCATATAGACCTATATCACTTTTGAACTGTGATTATAAATTTTTTTCAAAAATGTTAGCCGATAGACTCAGCAAGGTTATTCATAAACTGATTCATGAAGACCAAAAAGGTTTTATTAAGGGGAGATACATACAAGAATTAACATATACTTTGATTGGAATAATAGATATGGCTTCCAGACATGAGTATCCCTTGGCGGTGATCGCTTTAGACGCCGCCAAGGCTTTTGATCGAGTCAATTTTACATATTTTAAAACGTTATTGCAATATCTCAACTTAGGAGAGAACTTTATACAATCGCTTTTTTCTTTGTATTGTTCACCGATATCGCGAATTCTAGTTAATGAAATTCTTACCCACCCCATTAAAGTAATGCGTGGCACTAGACAAGGGTGTCCTTCATCACCCTTGCTCTTCAACCTATATATAGAGCCACTGGCTTGCAGAATTAGAGCCTCAGAAGAGATACCCCCTTTTATAGTTGAGGATTGGTCAAAAAAACTGGGTTTATATGCAGATGACATTATTATTTATTCTTCTAATTTGCTTCATTCCTTGGAGAATTTGGTTAAAATAACGAAGGAATTTGGAAATGTCTCAGGTTATCAGATAAACCAGGATAAGACTGAGATAATGGCCTGGAATCTAAATACGGAGGGGGTAAACAATAAATCGGGAATGAGATATTTGGGAGTTAGGATAACTCAAAATATTGAAGATCTTGCTAAAACGAACTTTGTTAAGATTAAAAAAGAAGCTGTGGCCACTTTAAAAGGATTTATGAACCTCCCCCTGTCATTATATGGCCGGACTAATCTTGTGAAGATGGTGATTGTGCCAAAAATTACGTTTTTGTTTGGGACTATCCCACTTGGATTTAGAAAAGAATGGTTGGCTAAACTACAGAGCGAGATAATAAAATTTATTTGGGCATCAAAGGGCTCACGGATATTGTGGAAAAAGTTAAGGAGGAGAATCAATAAAGGTGGTCTGGCTGCTCCAGACTTACAAATTTATGCATGGGCTTTTTGTTTCAAAAATTGCAGGATGCTGTTGGGTACCCTATTTAAATCTACGATTGGAGAAATATTTGGTGTGCTGCTGAAAAGTTCTGGATATGATGATTTTGGTTTTTTATATAAGTTCACAGATCCTAAATTTTTCAAAAAGGCGAGACTTAAGATTTTACGGGACTTGGCAGAGGTATGGTACAAAATAAGAAGACTACTCAAATTGCCTTATTTTAGTTATATGGCCCCAATATGGGACTCTCCTGGTGCTCCACTCTGGACAAAAGATGCTTTGGCTTTGCATTTGAAAAAAGAAGATGCTCTGCAGAGATGGAAAGATTTGTTTCAGGATGGTAAACTGCTGCCTTGGGGCTTTTGCCAACAACTGTGGGGTCAGGTTTTCTCGAGATATAAGTAATTACAGATTCAGAGTTGGGCAAATGATCCGGAAAATGTAATTGGGACTCAGAATGATTTTGAGTTGAAGCTTGGAATAGGGATCTTTAAGAAGGAAGTGGCCACATGGTATTGGACGATACTGGAAATGGAAGATGGACCATTTGTGCTTCCGGAGGCCCTGTGGATGGAAAGCTTGCCAAAGATCGCGACAGAGAACCAATGGCAAGTAACAATGTCTATGCTTTACAGTATTGTTAAACCCACAAATTTAAGGCGAAATCTTTTGTTTACTATCCATAGGGCATATTGGTCCCCTCGCAGATTATCCAAATTTAAAGCTGACGGAGTTGTGGGGTGTCCGAAATGTAAGGCCCCAAATGTGGATGATCTTCATATGTTCGTCTTTTGCCCAAATAGAAGGCAATTCTGGCTGGATGTAAATAATTGTATATCCAAATCTCTGAATCTGCGCATTGAGGTAAGCCCCGAATTAATCATAACAGGAAGAAATGATTTAGAAAATAAATGCATGAATAATAATGTAAGACTTACTTTTTATGCTATGTTGATAGCTCGTAGAGAGATATGCAAGTTATGGGTCTCACCATTTAGCCCTAACTTAATGGATTGGATTTTAGCCATGAGGTATATGGCTAAGCTTGATACTTCAGATCATACCAAGAGAAATCAAGGATTTTGGGTACCCTTCCTTACATGTTTTGGTTGAATAATATCGACTATGATTTCCGATGATTAAGCCTGCGCCTATCTCGCTGGTATATATTATATGGGATTCTAGCTCGAAAAAAGAGTAAGAGGAAGACACACTTGATGAGTCAGATGGCCAAGAAGGATCGCTCAAAGAATGGTCAGACTCAAAATAGGTGGAGTTGATGCCTCACTACTCTAACCAGCTTATGAGATAAAAAAGCCCAGTGGTGGATTAAGTTAGAAGATATGGGTGGCGAGACGGCAAATGAGGATAAAAAAAAAAAAAAAGGATCAAGGGTCTCTTGGTTACTAGGATTCAAGAAAGTCTCCACGTATTTTCTTCAAGCGCGTTTACGTAGCACTATTCAGTTGCTAAGGAACTTAATAAACAGATGAAACATCAAAAATGGCTTCCATGTTTTTTTTGTAAGTGCAATAGCGTCACACGATACAGTTGCCTGGAAACACCACAATGGTCACTAAGACAGCATGATGACATCATGCGTAAATTGCATGCTGACACACCCTCGTGCAGATGAAGATGAAGAAGACGCATGAAAAGAATCTTGGGACCAAGCTAACAGTGAGCCAAGATTCTTCAGAATGATTGCCTGTCTGTTTTTGAAAATTTACCTCGCGCAAACCATAACGCGGTATAACTCCACTAGATCAATATAAAAGTGTCAAAGTTGAATTTTACAAATTACTTCACAACTATCCAAAAGAGTGAGCCACATTGATTACTCCCAGCCCATTACAACAATCAGATGGAAGGCGAGAATGTGCCGAAATGCTCCCAACTCTTTATGTTTAGTCAAATAGGTGAGGGTAAAAGTGGAGAATTTTTTTTGTTAGCGCTTAAGGTGTTTTCTTAAACACGTGTGGCTCGAGTGTAGTCCTTTAAAATATAAATTGGAAAAGTCTCACCACATATGCTATTAAAATGCTGCAGTAGATAAAGATTTCATAGGTGTTGGGATCTTGTTGGAGTAGATAGATAGAGCTGCCAACTATGCCAGTGTGGAATTTTAAAAGATGCAGGCTCCAGGCAAAGGTAAAGTTTGTTAGAAGATTTATTCTCAACAGAAAATCCCATCCAGCCAGGTTCCCAGTTCACCCGCTTCTCTCAGATCTAGACCCACAACCACTATGATCTATTTGCATTCTAACATATGATGCATAAGAACCATAGAAGTGTTTACAGAAAGAAAGACTATAATTATAACCATAGAGATGAGGATATCACAGCCACCCACATGAGTAGCCTGGAAAAGAGGTCTCAGGCCTGCCACCGCAGTGCCTGTGCGCAATTTGTTAACTGCCATGTCGACCTGGCAAATGCACCCAGCTTTTCCAGGCCCTACCCTTCTCTTTCCTTGCAGACAGGACTTCCCTAAAGTAGGCCCAAGGTACCACACTGGGCAAGGTGCAGTGTATGTGAAAGGTAGGACATGTACTGATATGTGTAACATGTCCTGATAGTGAAATACTGGCAATTTCGTTTTTCACTATTGAAAGGCTATCTTGCCCATAGGACAGAATGGGGAATGCTTTGTAACATTTTACAAGCATATCTTCCCAAAGGGATGAGATAGAAAATTGGAGTCTGGTATCCCTGAACTCAGAATTTAATAACATCCTTTAGTAAGGATGGTTTTTAAATTGTGTTAAAAATGGCACTTTCAGAAAGTGGCTATATTCTTGTTCACCCTTTCCGTGTGGTTGTGGATTGCCTGTCTGGATTGCCTGTCTGGCTTTGGAAGTGACAGGGGCTGTGGAGGTGCCGTGGCTCCAGGAGTCTGGGCGAGTCAGCACTAGACTGAATAGGCCGATCTGCATTGCGATTGGTGGGACCTGTACATGCATAGGGCTGTGCCTGCTGGTTCCACCCCCCTGTGGTGTGTCTGGGACCCTGGCCAACACTAACAAATGATGATGTTGTGCACTGGCAAAGTGGCCCCAGAACTGGTTTGAACTGGTTTAAAGGGATCAAGGGCATTTTGGGGTATATGTATCAGACCTAAAACCCCTCAACTTTAGACTATTACTGGAATCAAGAGGAAGCTTTGCTGAGGAGAAGAGCTGGATAAACTGAGGAGAAGTACTGCCCTTGCTGTGTGTCTTGGGTTGGCCTGCAGTTGCTGTTTCTGCCAAAGAAAGAAGAAGCACTTTGCTGTGTGCTGTGTCCCCTGCTTGAAGAAGGACTTTGCTGTGTGATGTGTCCCCCGCCTAAAAAAGGACTTTGCTGTGTGCTGTGTCCCTGGCTTAAAGAAAGTCTCCAAGGGCTTGAAGAAGAGCTTGCCTCCTGTTTTGAAATTCCAGGAACAAAAGGACTTCACCCCCAGCTCCCCTGAACGCCCTTGCTGGGAGTAGTTCTGCATGGAGGTGCCTATAACTGTATTGGGCCTCTGGAGGTTGTTCTTGCAGTTGGGAGCTGGAAGAAACTCAAGAGAAGGAAGAAATCCTGTTTCTGACGCCGTTTATGCCAACGCTGTGACGTTGTGACCTGCATCGAGGCCCGGGGAGCTGCTCATGAATTGAATGACCCAGCGCCCAGCCTGCTCTGGAGCTCGGACGCCAGCAGTGATCACCAGTGCCCGACGTCAGTGCTCGCATCGACTCCGTCTTCGCCAGCCCCTGCATCTTGTTATCGCGGCGCCGATAACCACTGAGAGTGACTCGAGAAACTTGCTGACATCACATCATCACCAGAACCAACAACAGCCATCTTCAACGCCGTGCATCGTCACCGACATTGTTTTTAAGGTACTGTTTGTTTGGGTCTATGTGTGACTCCGCACCAGAATCTGCAATCCTTGCGGGCAGCACCGTACTTTGGATTTTCTACTGTCCTGACGTCATGATAGCCTCAGTTGGTGCTATTTGATTTCTACAAGTTTTTTTTTGCAAAATCCTTTTTAAAGACATTATACTGAGTATCTGTATGTTGGATTTTTGTTGTTTTAGTCTTGTCAAGTTTAGATAAAGATACTTTATTTTTCTAAACTGGTGTGGTGTCCATTTGTGGTGTTTTACTGTATTACTGTGAGTGTTGGTACAAATACTTTGCACATTGCCTTTCAGATAAGCCTGTCCGCTCGTGCCAAGCTACCAAGGGGGTGAGCAGGGGTTATCTAGAGTGTGTATCCCCCTTATCATGACTAGAAGCAAGGGTCCCTATTTGGACAGAGGTACCTACCACTGCCAACTAGAGACTTCCATTTCTAACAATATGTTTGCCCCCTTACTTTGTAATAATAAAGTTCTGCGAGGACGAGATGCCCCACAGAGCAACAGCAGCGTATTACTGGCTGTGGGAGTTTGCACTTATTGCTGCCTAATGGCATTGAAGAATAATATGGCAAGGGGGCATTAATGCTGCATTCTGCATGGTGCAATTGAAGCTCATTAAAGCCTGGGTCAGTTTATGCTTCTAACTGACAATGGGCTCAAACCTTCATTCCTCCTTGGGGATGATGAGGCTTACTAAATGAGTGACAATGATGCACATTAGTTCTGAGTCTCATTATTGATTGGTCTCACTGATATTTGTTACTGCTTGGATACATTGATCATTATTAATGCTTGAAACTTTTGATGCTTTTTAAATTGTTGTATCTATAATACTTTATTAATGCCAGAGGACATTTGCATTGATTACGTACTTGGTAAATAATAATGTACCTCATTCCTGGATCGGAGAGTTGAGAGACATTTGTTGATGAGGATATTAATTCAGTGTTATTGCCTGTGCTTGCAGGCAATAATGGCTGCTATCATCCTCTCTTTATTTTTGAGTCTGAGCCGCAGATGAAGGCACTTACACATAACGAGGGGAGAGTAGTCAACAGTGGGTTTTGTCCTGCAGGTGAGGGGAATAAGGCTGTTGGCGCTACTCCACACACAACCAAAATGGGAGACGCCGTGGGACCATGAGCTACCTCTCTCCTAAATGGGATTTAGCCTTCTGCAGTGCTCCTTGCACTGCCGTTACACCGATGGCTAACTAGGCTCCCTCCCTTGTTTTTGGTGATAGGAAGCCTAAAAAAAGTATAAAATTTACTTTTACCTTTTTCGACTTTTCTTTGGCAGATTGATCTTCCCTTCGCTAAGGGAGGATGGGACAGTTGTTACCACTCAAACATTCAGGTGAGAGGCTCCTCATACTTGTGCAATGCTCTCTATTTGCCCACAGTGTGGACGATTAGGAGCTGACTAGCCACCTGACATTTTCAATAAAACCAGCAAAGGAAGCATTCTGATTGGCTGGCTAGCTCCCAACATTCTACACCGAGTGCCAATGCTCATTAGTGCACGGACAGTTACGAAAAATAAATAAAATGATGACGTGGAAAAACTGCAGCTTGGACTCAAATACATCTTATGTTTTCTACCCATGCTGAAATTATTATTATCCTTTCAAGCCTTTTTCTTTGTCTTTCAGTTTTGTTCTTCTAAGCTTCAATTTTTCCAGATTCATTAAGTGATATTTCTGTGATTTTTTTAACGCATCTCCCTGTAATGGAAAACGTAATGTTTGTTGCATTTTTCTGAACTTTCATTATACTTTTTGTTTTATTGGTCAAGCCTACCAAACAATTTGACCACCTGTGACGGAAAGACATATTCGGCCACATGCATCAATGTTGCCGTTTGCGAATCCTTAATTGCGAAAATTAAGGAATCACAATTAAGAATTCGCAAACGGCAATGCATCAAAATTTCGCAAATATGTTTGCGATTTCTTATTTTTCCTTAATTGCGATTCTCAATTTGCGAATAGCAATTAAGGAATCCATTCCCATTGATTCATATGGGCCAAGAGGCCCATAGGAATCAATGGGAAGGCATTCACAATTTGCGATTTTCAATTTGCGAATCGCAAATTGAAAATGCAATTTCAAGGGTGCAGGGGGGTCCAAAGAACCCCTCCCTGCACCCCTGAAATTAAACTTAAGTGCAATTTACACACACAAATGTCCCAAGGACATGTGTGTGTGTAAAATGCAACTTTCAAAAATGCAATTTTGTGCATGTTTGTAAGTTTTCTTTAAATTAGCATGAAGTCCACCTTCATGCTAATTTACCTCTTCCAAATTGCGAATTCTCAATTCTGAAATGATCATGCATTGCATTTAGGAAATGTCAAATTGCGATTTCTTAAATGCAATCGCAATTTTAGAAATCGCAAAATAATTGCGATTTCTAAAATTGCGAAAATAGCAAAAAAGCTTCAAGCATCCGAAATCAATGATTTGCATTCGCAAACGGCTGAATTTTGCGATTCGTACCGTTTGCGAATGCAATTCAGTTTGATGCATGTGGGCAATTGTGCGCTTACCAAGCACATAGAGGGATTTGCAGCCTAAGCATTGCTTACCACTTGTTGTCTTTATTGTCTCTCTCATTTGCCTGAATCTTATTTGATGGCTTGCCTATTTCTCTTGAGTCTGTTCCTCCACTGCTCACTTTTAGGGAGCTACTTAAATCCTTTTTCAAAAAGCACTCTACGAGAGTGCATGTGTTTTCCAGCTGTCCCCCTAGTGTGCTTATCTTCCTTTCCACGCTCAGCGTTGCTCTCTCTTGCCAGTGTACTCCCCTCTGTGATGCACTTGTGTGCTTCTCATCCCGGATTGCTTTTTTGCCTGTGTGCTTCTCTCCCCAGCTCCATGTTGCTCTCTCTTTCTCTCATTTGTTTTCCCCCCATGCTCAATGTTGCTGTCTTTCTCGCCTGTTTGCCGTTCTGTCACCCACTTAATCTGTTTTAAAAAAATGTTTTTGCCATTTTTTTTCTTTTTCTTTACCTATCCATCCCACTCCAGTTAAAGAAAAGACAAAAAAGCACTGGCGTCATTTTATAGGTGCTTGTATTTGCAGTGCCACCAAAAGGACACAGGTAGCCATGTCATAGACTTTTTATTATTCTTTCTTAGCCATGCTGCACAGCATGCTGTATTCATCATTAAAAGCCATAGGTTAAGGTAAGACATGTTGGCTTTGCCAATGCTTATTTATTCCGGGACACCTAACTTAACTGCATGTTTTCGTAATCACACTTCCGAATAATATATTGATTTTATATCATAATTTACAATCACATAATAACTCTGAGGAGCAAGCGATAAATAATGGAGCTGCAAAAATGTATTATGAAAATTACCCTCATAAAACTAAGAACTAATCTTCAACTGAGCGCCTAGTCCTGATTTGTCTGGTCTTCACTACTGCTTTGCAGTCAATCCTAGAGGACTGAAAAACTGCAACATATCCCAAAATAAAAGTTTATTTTTTCGCGATGTCCCCAGCACAGTGATGCTTAACACACCAGCAAAAAACACAGGTATTCAGGACAAATTAAAATGTTCATATCCTTTAGAAGTGAATTATAGATGATGAGCCTGCCGGACACAAACTAAGCTATAAACAGTCCAAAGCAATTTCGTGCGGTGCACTCAGGGAAGGAACATGAAGTAGGAAAGATTGAGCAAATACCTTGAGGTATGAAGCTTTAATATCAGAGACCCTGGGAACCATAAAATATATTCATTACTTTTCTTATTTACAGAGTTATAGTGTTCCTCCCCTGTGGGGGATCCGAACCTGTTGGGTAAACAAATTAGAACAATTTTAGAGAAAGGGGAAGCGATTGGGAAACCACTACAAACGACCACAGTGAAAGAATTAAGGAGGGAGAGGCATCCAGGCTGACTTTGGCACTGGTGGTGCCCAGTGCGACAATGTTTTTTTGCCCCCCTCTTCCCCATGACCTCCTCCTCAGATTCCCTCACTGCCATCCAGCACAAAGGCCCCTCATCTACTCATAGCCCCTCTCACACATATATTTAATTTGTTTTAAAGTTCAGGTGCAGGCTGGCTTTACTGATCCACTCAGCTTTCCACTTTAAATACAGATCTGTTCTTTGCAGCAGGCATATTAAGCCTCTGTGTTACTTAATGGCGAGTCTAAACAACCATAGACTGAACTCCGATCTCTCTCTGGGGCAGGAAAATTTCTCACAAGAGTTATCTTGACATTTTTATTGCTGCCTGAAATCTGGACGCATAAGGAACTATGCATCATTTGCTTTTAAATCGTAAGTTATTGCTAAACACAGCGTCTTCACCTGAGGTCAGCCGTGAGCATGTTTCTTTAGTTATTGAAGGCTTTTTTAAGGACTTTAGCAAGTGCTACAAGCAACCTTTGTTTGCTTCTGAACTCTATAGCTGGGGAGTATAAAGGTGAAAAGTGTCATTTTGGATGGAAGTTCAGAGATGCAGAGGGAGAAGTTGACCTGACAATCATGTCAGCCAGCATGATGTAGGACCACCCACCCCCTTCAGATTCTGAAGGGGGTGGGCAGTCCGGCGTCATGTTGACTGACAGGCATTGTCAGACCAGGAGCAGGCAGCACCACAAGTGCGCATGACTGGTGTAGGTCGGTGAATTTTTCCGCCACGCCCAGTCATGCGCACTAGTGTCTGCTCTGGCTGGCGCAGGCCCATTTGGAGAGCGAGGGTTGATCAAAGGCTTAACCCTCAGTCTCCAAATGGGCAGGCAGGCGGCAAGTAACCCTGCTTTGAGCCAATCCTTCCTGGCACTGCTGGAGCAGCGCCAGTATTGGCTGAGGGGTGGCCACTCCACTGAAGGCGCCAAGGGCCCAGCAGAGGTGGCACGGACCAGCGGTCAGGTAAGTTTCTTTCTTCTTTTTTTAAAATTTTAATTCCCCGGTCTCCACCCCCGTGCGCCCCTCCAGCCCGCGATTATTGTGATGTGATCCGCGACTGGATAAATGCAAATACAGTTGAGGAAGCTGTGTGGGTTAGGGGTTGAGAGTAAGATTTGGTCCTCAGTGTGGTAAAGAGACGTAAATAAAACAAAACCTTTTATGTAGTGCGGAGTGTGTAATAGAGTCATGCGTGGGAAAATCAATAGTGAATAGTGTATTAAATAGATGTAAAAGGCAGTGGGTATGCCTAGGAGTGCAATAGAAAACCTTGCTTGTGGTGCCAGAGTCCTGCGTGTGGTAAAGTAGGAAGGAGGGGTCAAGTGTGATAAGGAGACGTAAAAAGTTGGGCATGTGGCGAATAGTACTATATAAATATATTACGTCTGGTGCAAAGTGTGTAAGAGAGGTCTGCGTCTGAAAAAGAGTAGTGAAGAATGTATTAGGAGACGTAAAGTGCGGTGCGTGTGGCGACGAACACTAAAGTAATACTCCCAAGGGGTGCACGATGTGAAAGAGAGCACTGCGTCTGTCAGGGAGTACTGAAGAGCACGCCAAGTGTGGTGCAGAGTTATAAAGAGCCTTCAGTGACAGTGTGACAAAGAGTCCTGAAGAAAGTCTTAAGAGCGGAAGGAGACCGTAATCCTCAGTGTGTTAAAGAGCTCGTGAGAGGGTGTAAGCGGTATCGTTACCCATGCGTGATGTGGGCGCTCTGGTAAAATAATCCTGTCTGTGGTAATATCATGAATACGATAACGAGTACCAAAGAGAGCCCTGCAAATAGTGAAGGTGAGGGGTGTCGTGTTTGTGCAAAGAGAGCACTGGGGCGGTAAGGATGTGGTTGTGGTAAAACACTACTGAGCTAAACGGGTCCTCTCTGCGGTGTTGCAGGATACACAAAGGATGGAATGTGATAAAGTGAGGTACTGATCCCTTCTCATGGTAAAGAGCCCTGCATGTGTGGTAAAATGAGCCAGGCCTGCTGTAATGAAAGGGAGACTAGAGAGCCCTGACTGTGGTAAGATGAGGGGGGCCTGAGTCTGGTGAAGCGAGACATGTGCTTGCAAATATTCTCTATTTGTAGCAACAAAGTAAGATGCATCAGACACTACTTAGCAGGTGTCTTGTGATGCTTGAGTTCCACAGAGGGCTCTTACGCATTATAAAGAAGAGCGCGCGAAGTGCAACCTGAAAACTGTGATGTAATCATTGGAGCCTTATACAGAATATGCCTGTGCGCTATTTCAATAGGAATATTAAATGATTCTGATTTTCCAGTTGATTTAAACTAGTGTTCTATATGTGTGAATATACCAACCATGTGATCTTGCTGTTTCAGAAGCGGATTTGTCTTCAGCAAGTGGGTCCATCAAAGCTACCGCCTACATTTTTATCTAGGAAGTGCTTCTGATTGAACAGAACTCCTGATATGTGTTCACTTTGCATGGGTGGTATATTATTTGCACAAAGGTAATTGGTTACGGCTGCTGGTGTATTTTGACCGTTAAATGGGGGCACTATTGGCAGCAGCTAGTTAAGTCTTTTGTGAACTATCATGTGAGAACAGTCACTCATGCAGCAAAGCATTTGATGAGGAGAAAATGACGCTAGCGAGTGACATTCCTATGTTGATCCTGGGTTATGATCGGCAATTCACTGTCCTATCATAAACTGTGAGCCATAAATGAATCACTGGTGTGACAGCATTTCTTGAGTTATTGTTGTTAGCTGTGCTGCTGTATGAGCAATAACAACAGACTGTGCGATGCAACTTGCCAAGTAAAAGCCATTCCATGTAAGAAGTCTGCTGACCCCGGTGACACCTCAATGGCTGTCGGCGGTGCACTCCTGTGTTCACTGGTCTGCATTGTCAGAACAAAGCCAGGGCCAGGAGCCATTACTACCTCAGATGCATTGTGGTGCAGACCCACCACTATGTGTGTCACTGCGAACTTTGTTCATTTTAATGCATCTCTGGCCCATCACGCCAGAGGCATGGTGTCCAATGCAGGCCTCCGTTGCTGTTTTGGACACTGTGTGCAATGAAGGGTACCGCCGGTTCATGCCATGCAATCATCCATTACAGCAGTTTATCTGTGCACATTTGGCGACTAACACATGGGTTCCGGTCTGAAGTACTGTGCTACTGTGTTTGCAAGCTACTGATGTGTTCTGTATATTGTGCCGAGACCCCTCATCATGCTTACCTCCCCCACTGACACGCCATGCCCTCGCTGAGTATTGAGCGCTCTTTTAGAAGTGGAGCTGCTGCATTTGCTTCCTTGTGAAATGGATCCAAACATCCGAGTCAGGCCCAAAGCGAGAGATATGGGCTTACTGTGTAACGGTTGCTTACAGTGGCCAGTCCTATGATGTATGGCATTAAAACTGGCCCTATGTACATGCTCCTAAGTTAACACTGATGCCAAAAACATGGATTGACTTGCAAACAATGAATGTTAAAAAAGAGGGAATGCATTTCAGCGATTTAGTTCCTCTCTTATTTTACATGTTTACTTAATCTTGCATTCCCCACCAGTTAGCTATTTTATAATGTCGTTATTTATCTGTATTTATTTCTGTGCATACTTTGAGGCAAGAGCCATGCCACGTGTTTATGAGGGGCTTTGATTGAGGACGCAGGTGCTAAGGCTAAAGCCAAACAAAGTGCCTGTCAGTGGGATGGCCTCTCTGCAGAGCACACAGAACAATGTTTTTGTATTCCATTTGCAACTGAAATTCTGCTGAAATATGAATGAAGGGGGTATACTGATGTCAAAATATTTGCAAGGTAAGAGTAAGAGAAGTTAAGGTGTTTATATTCGAGGGATTGCAGTGCATGTTGGGGGCGGTGAAGTGACAGATGTGAGGAAGGGCATTTGGGGAAGAGTGAAAAGAGGATGCTGAAGAGTAAAGAAAGGGAGTTAAAGATGTGCAGATGGACAAGATATGCAGAGATAAAGAAGATACAAATCTAACATAATTCACACTTAATTGAAGGCCAAAACTCCTTCCAAAGGCCTCAATGCTATTTGTTTCACAGACTCACTATTTCAGAAGTTCAGAATGTAAACATTTTCAATGTTAATTATTTATAAGAAATCATTGTTGTTACTTATTTATTGTAAACAGCTAACACCCAGTGACAAAGCCTATCAAACTGACAGGCTTTAGGCGTATGTCAGTTGCTGTGCCATTTATCTGGATAAAATTACATCTCAGAGAGAAACCAAAATAGCGGTCTGATGGCACACTATGGGAATCACAGAAATGTATGTGGCATGTTCTTTATAGGGAGCACCCACTTTTTTTTATCTCACTTAAAGGCCTGACTGCACATATTTCTATATGAATGGTTATAGCCAGCAGCTGTGGATGCTTCCCGAAGTCTGGTTAGAGCATATTTTTCAAAAGTTAATGCTGAATTTAGTGCAAGACACTGGGCAAGCATACATTTTAAAGGGCTAAAGTTGTCATGCAGAACAATTTGCATATTACAGTAACTGTTGGACAAATTAATACAAGAAGATACAGGGCAGTTTTTAATGTGTTTGATATTTCAAGACTATACGTTCCCACTGCTTAATAAACCTTGCTTTACCACTGCATTCATTTGCTTTAAAATGCACCATTTTCCAATCTTTTTAAAATTTCTTTCTCAGGAGAGGGACTCTCCCTAGACCCCAGGTTTCTCCATTAAACTTGTTCACATCACTAACTAGTGTTTTCTGTTGGAAAGGGTAGAGCTAAAGCAGTCTTGCTTAGTCCCCTAGCCCTCATTATAAGTCAGACTTGCTTGGCAACTCTGAAATATTGTATGAGTTTCTTTTATGAATGCCTAGAAGAACAGAATTTTTAGTCCCTTTATCACAGAAATATTGCTGAAAATCGCACCAAAAAGATGGCAATTTTTAAAAAATGTCTTCATGGGTGGAGAACCTCCCCCGAACCCCTCTTATTGCGGTCGGGCTCGCTCGCTTTGCTCGCACACGTTGATTTGTTCTGCATACGTCCCACCAGTTTCAAATTCCACCAGCCACCACTGGCTTCATTTGCTGCAAACAGTGTTCTTTTGCCTCAAGATTTATCCCAATGTTTTTCAACATATTTTGGAGTGTTTCACTCTTTCTGGTGATTGCGTTATAAGCACTACTGCGCAAAGACTTAGGCCACTTGTGATGTCATATCCGCTAGTGGTAATTTCGAGAATGCCTGCGGGAACCGGTGATGCGCTAATTGATTTACTGTGATGGTAAATAGCATGTCCGGCTTCTCTCTTTACAAACAATAGCATGTTTGCTGCCGTGCTGGTCGGGCAAGAGAGGAGTGAATGTTACAATTTAAAAGTTCTTCAACTATAAGTGACAGTCTGTCCTCCTGCCAAGGGTCCTCCATGTTCGAATTATTGATGTTCCAGGCCTATGAGTGTGATGCAAAGCCAGTCCTGTTTTCCCTAGTCTTTCTGGCACCGGTATTTCTTTCATCCATTATAAATTCAATACAAATCACTAGAGTTAAAACCTGGTGTTAATTATTTAACCATGTCCGAAATAGGGACATTTGAGCATCCTGTGTGCAGTGGCATACTCTATGGTTATTTTAGATTGTAAAATATTCCAACACGGTCATAATATTATGTGAAAGGAGAAACTACCTACCCTCATATGCAGTCTGTAGTAGCTAAAAGGGTAGGAGCGGCCTACATTGTTACAAAAGGTTCACTATAAAAGCGTCTCTTGATGGTTATCAAAACTCTGTGTGGAGCTGACAAAATTTCACCTAATTGTTGTCACCTTGGAGCACCATTTTAAGCGCCCCGGCTTTCCTCCACAAATTAGTTGCACCCTCCACAACCCACCCTATGCAGCCTCAAGTCTCTGCTCATTCCGCTCTTAGCAGGCTTTAATTGTTTAATTATCGCCAGGTGTGGCCTCTCTGTGACTGGCAGCGGCCAGATGCGATGCCTTCACACCACCTATGCTGCATAAATCACTCACACTCGGTAAACAAGAATGGCAGATGTGTGTGCTTTTTATTACACAACTCTTGAAACTCAATGCTATGTTTCGTTCTTAGCCCACCCACTGCTTTATTTTCAAAATTAGAGTTTGACAAATGTAATTCATAAAAAAAAATTCCTTTAATGACATTCGTCTTCCGTTTGTGAGAGGAGTAAGTCAATTTGTAGCAAAAACAATTCGCCTCAGAGACTAACTGATTTGAAGCATAAATTATTTAGTTTCAGACAAAAATATTATTGTGTGTGTGAAACTGTTCCTGTTTAAAATACCATCGCTTGTGTGTTTCAGTAGTTCTTTTTTCTTTTCTCAATGTCTATTTTCACTGCACATTTCAATGTATTTGCTTTATATGTCTTAGTTATTGCAGTGTATTTTTTTACTTTTATCTTTTGTTGACATGTAAGCCGCAAGACGCTCCTCGAAGTGGGTATTTCTCGCTCAAAAACTAAATATATAATAAAAACACGTTAATCAGCAAAATGCCCAACTGCTTCTGGGAAGCATAAAAAACTAGGCTGAAGCGAGAAGGGAAAACATGAGAGGAGCCCTCTGCTCTGCACTGTAAACTCCCCTGGTCGTGGTCTCTGGGGCGAGGCTGAAGCGAGAAGGACCGTCACACAGTAATTTCAAAACCACAGCTCTTCTTCCAGGGCCAACACTCATCCCCATGTCGCCTGCCGCTGGATCCAGTGGCAGACAGTGCCAGCTCTGTGTTAAAGTTCGGCCTGGAAATGGAGACGGCAAAGGGCCGTGCCGGCCCGGCTGAGTAGCAATAAAAAAAACAATATTAGCAATGCCATAGGTCTCACATTTAAATGCGAGACCTATGGCATTGCAAACACACGGCCGCCATTGT
This sequence comes from Lissotriton vulgaris, assembly GCF_964263255.1. Classification (NCBI taxonomy): domain Eukaryota; kingdom Metazoa; phylum Chordata; class Amphibia; order Caudata; family Salamandridae; genus Lissotriton; species Lissotriton vulgaris. The sequence continues at coordinate 498,041,891 of NC_141691.1, forward strand.
CCTGGTAGCATGTCGTCGTGCCTGAAGTAGGAGAAACTTAAAAAAGAAAATAGTGCTTACAAGACTAAATAACACGTTCCATGTAACAACCGAAGAAAAGGGGCCAGAAGTCATGGGAGGTTACAAATAAAGACAAGGCGGTACTAAGGAGGGACTGACAAGCCTATTAAGGAATCATAAACCAGCATTTACGAAGAACAAAGACACAAGTCAATGAAAAATATGGGCGGAGAGTGGGCGGGGCTTCTCTTCCATACTCCAGTACAGCAGTCACACAGAGCAGCGCATGTGTGCTGACTCAGGCTCTATCTAATAAAGGCACTTATCCCCTGAGTGAAGAACGTGCTCTAGTATAATTCTATTTAGAATGGTTTTGTTGCACTGGAGAATGGAGTCATTTTTACTGTTATTTGACACACCCCTTTTCCACCTCCCATTAATGGATTTGCATGTCATTTTGACATGCCAAAACTACGTAACTTATGCTTTCGGGATTATTCTCCTTCAGTATGATCCCCGCCAATTATGTCTTTCAGTTTTCCTTCAAGGAGAAAACAGCTTTGCTTCCTTATTTCACTATTCCAATATTCCACCATATCCTACTGATGTGTTTTATCTAGGAACCCGATCAATATTGTGACCTCATGCCCCTATACTGCTATAATCAATACATATCCCTATAATGGCATAATAATCAGAGCCATATTTCAGTAACTCGCCTCTGCAGTCCATGACACAGCAGAAGCCACTTCCTTATATTCCTAGAGAGCACACCGAGTTCTTTCGACATGCCAAACCCCCAGCAACCTGGGAAAGCCCTGCTTGCTTTGTTTTCATTAGTAATAGAACTCCTGCGAGCACTGTAAGAACGACCAGTTCTTAGTGACATCTTTATTGACGTCTTATGTTCAAAAACTTACGTCAAAATATACCAACGTTGCCTTAAGCAAACACACGGTGGTGGTGAATACTGGAGCAGAACAGCTGTCCCCTTGCAGAGAGCCCAGCAGATGCGAGAAGCCCACGGACGCTGCCCCTCCTCTTTGACGCGCTGAGAAATACGCTGTCTTTTCTCCTGCCGAGAAAATCCAGCTCCGGTGTTTCCAGCCTACCCTTGCGGGTGACTGGGATATCGGGTCCTGAGAGGGAGATACCAGACCTCCTACATTCTATTCCAGAGGTACGGTGCTGACTAAACCCTTAAAGAGAATTCTTAAATCAAACTCTTGGCAAAATCAACTTAACTTAAACTGCTACTTACTTACTCCCTCCCATGTATTAGGCTTAGGTCAGGTACACCTGGATAGGCGCAGTTAGAAGCACCAGTTGAGGTCGTTAGCCAATGTATATATGAATGTATATATTTTATTCATTTTAACTATCTTATGGCTAAGAAACCATATCAATGCTTTTACAGTATTATTTCGTAATACTCCTTTTACAGTACGCACTTTTCATAATAACAAGTCTTGCAATTGTGGCAATTCATTTCTCTTGCATGAGAAAGAAGACTGCTCAATAAATAATATATTTTTATTGAAAACGCCCGTCTCTCTATTCTCTGCACCCTGGTGAAACTAAGAACGCACGTCTGGCTGAGTGAAATAGCTGTCTATTGTTTCACATGACTCTAGAGATTGACTCTTATTCTGGGGAGCAAAGTTGTCATGTTTATGTGGTTGTCGGAAGCTGAATACCTTCTTGTCTGAGCCAGGGAAGCTGATCAATTCCTATTCAGTCAAGAAAGTTTCCAGTGACCTCTGAGCTAGCTGGCGCAAACCTAAATTAAGTCTAACATAGTCAGTAGAGACCTAGAAGACCTCAGTCCTACGTCTACACTGCTGTTTATGTTATTCCAATGCGCAGGGCCTATAGGGAAAATAGGAACTACACTACACTACTACTTGTAGGAGCAGTGGGATGTTTGAAAGAAGTTTAAGCTAGCATTTTCTTTCAGGTGGAAAAGGACTCATCCTGTTCCTCTGCTGCCTTCTCCACACTACTCCTACACAGTATATAGTCCTCGAAATGACTGTACTGCATGTTTTGTGTCCATGTGCAGAGAACGAAGAGCTGACCGTTCGTGTCACTGCTAGATGAGCTATGTAATTTCTTTACTCAGGCTCCTACATCTTTTCAGTGGTCGAATCTTTTGTTTTCTTTTCATTGCAACCATACCCTATACAAAATAAAGGTATGTGCCATTATGCTCTTTTTTTTTATATGTCACTGGTTGTATCTGCCTGGGACGTCCATCGCCCATGTCACTGGTTGCATTTCACATTGTGGTTCTTTTTAAAAATAGTGCATTTAAAGAAACCATGAATCCAGCCTCTGTAATATAAGTATGGCCTCATTCATTAAATACTTTGCAAATTATATCACAGTTACTTTGCAGTGCCCTTGTTTTAAATTACAATAGCTGATATTTGATGTCATGAAGCTTAGTAATAGCCCATGGCACTGCAGTCTTGTGATGCACACTCTCAGAACACCTAGTAGCTGCCTGTGGTACTGCTAGCTTGTATTGCTTACCCTCGGGATATATCTGGAAACATCCTATATTTATGCAGGCTTGTGCTGCTGAATGTTGGGACACTTAGTAACAGCAAGTGCTAGAACAGATGTATGCTGCTCACTGTCAGTATGTCTAACAGAATACGGCACTGCATGTTTGTGCTGTTCACTCTTGGGATGCCTGAGAGAAACTCGTAGTGCTGAGGGCCTTGGCTGCCCACTCTTTGGGTCTCACTTGGCAATGCATATATCTGCCCGGAAGAGTGGATTCAGACTTACAAACATTTCTCAATTCATACAATTGGCTGTTTGGTGTTAGGATGTGCTTTGATTGTCATGCATCAGGTGCATTGTTTTCGGGAATTGAAGGGAGCGGTTCAATAAATGGCAAGTCATCTTGAGAAGAAGATTCTCCATCTAAAAGCGATAGGTTCTCCATTGTAAGTAATTTAGGGGCATTATATCAAGGGGGTTTATCTCCGCTTTTTTGGCTTTAAAAGCCAAGAAAGCGGAGAAAAAATTATCTCCCTATTACCTACCTGTCGCTAACACCAGTTAGCGACAGCTAGTAGGAGATAGCGACTATCTTGGGCCCCACTTTGCATGTCAGCGATATTTATCACTAATGACATGCAAAGTGGGCGTGCCAAGATGTTAGCGACTGGAAACAGTCGCTAACATCGCTATCTCCTATTACCAACTTATGGAGATATTTGCGCTAAGCGCGAATATCTCCAAAAGCTAACACCTGCCCTGAGCAGTTCTTAGCCATGTTATCCAATGGGAGGTGGATAACATGGCTAAGAGCATTAGCTCGGTAATGCATGAATATCGCTGCCTTTTCAGCGATAGTCATGCATTGCGGCCGATTTTTATCGCATTTGCGATAAACCTTGGTAATACCAAGGTTTATCTGCGATAAAAATCGCCGCAGCTCAGCGGTAAATTTTTGTCTCTAACCAAGCAATAGCGATAATTATCGCTATTGCTTGGAAATATGCCCCATGATTCTTAAAAGGTAGACACAGTTCTGTTCCAAGAAAATGTTAGATGCAACGCTTTTGCATAAAGCACCTTGGATGCATCAAAAAATGCAAGCAAAAAAGGTTGCAGGGAAGGTTATGCGTCAGTTCCTTACACTCAGGGAAAGTGATGCGTCGGTTCCTTACACTCAGGGGAGGTCATGAGTCGGATCCTTACTGGAGAGGAGGTGATGCATCGGTTTCTTACTGCGTGGGGAGGTGATGCGTCATTTTCTTACTGCGTCCCCCAACGATGCGACAGACTTGACGCTTTGATACGATTAATGACAATCCGGTACGAAACGATGCTTGAGGACCTGAGATGCACTGCAATTGAGATAAACCCCCTTGGTAATATGCCCCCATATTTTTAGTACTGTTTTATGGATTTTTGTCATTTGGTCTTGTTTTGGTTTAGATAAAGATTACCTATTTTTCTAATCTAGTATGACCATTTGTAGTGTTTTCAGTGTATTACTTTATGTGTTCACAAATGCTTTACACAAAGCCTCTGAGATAAGCCTGTCTGTTCTTGCCAAGCTACCATGGGGGTGAGCGGGTGTTATTTTAGAAGTGTATCCCCCTTACCCTGACTAGGAAGAAGGGTCTCTACTTGGACAAAGTACATACCTCTGCCAACTAAAGACCCCCATTTCTAACATTGGTGGTCAGCGGTGAGAATCTGTACTTGCATTTGTATCTTGCATACAGTGATTGGTGTACAACACTTGTAGAGTGCAGAAAATCACGCAACCACATTCAATTGGTGGACCTTTGTCTTTGGGACTATTTTTTTTTCTTACAACTGAGAACTGCCAATCTTCATCATGTCAAAGTCGGCATCACTTGCATCTGTGGATACTGAGTTTGAAGTGGATAGGGCTGAAACCTACACTGTGCCACTATTGAAAGCTTTCTGCAGAAAGTTTAAAATCTCTGTAAGAGGCCTCTCCAGAAAGGAAGAATTCCAAAAGGCGCTGAAGAACTGGTTGGAGTCAAGAAACCCCAGCGAACATGACGATCAACCTGTGGAGGATGTGGAGGATTCACATGAAAAGCAGACTAGGCTATTGGGTCTGCCTGGGGGGAGGTTACCGTCCCAAGGGGCAGCAGTGTCTCTTCAAAGGGGCTGTGTCCAGCAGAAGAGCTGGAGGACAGGGAGAAAACCAGGATGTATGAATTGGAGCTCACGAAGCTCATGCCGGGGAAAAAAGATAAGGAGTTGGCATTTCAGAGGAAGAAATTAGCCCTAGAAGGGAAAAAAATTTCTTAGAGCATGAAAGAGGTTTTAGGGAACTAGATCTAAAAGCAAAAAATATAGAGTACAATCCCAGTGGTGGCAGCGCACCATCAGTACCTGGAGAAGGGAGGGTATACATACCCAAGTAGGTTATTATTTTGTGATGCAGGAATACGTTGGTCAGTGGTTTAAGGCCTATGAGGTAGCGATGAGGTCCTACAGTGTCCCTGAGAAAGACTGGGAAGCGGTGTTGTCGAGCCACTTTATCTCTGAAGGGAGGAACATGTTGCTAGCATTACCAACTGAAGACCAGGGGGCAAATTACCAAGCAATAGCGATAATTATCGCTATTGCTTGGTTAGAGACAAAAATCTATCGCCGACCTGTGGCGATTTTTATCGCAGATAAAGCTTGGTATTACCAAGGTTTATCGCAAATGTGATAAAAATCGGCCGCAAGGCATGAATATCGCTGAAAAGTCCACGATATTCATGCATTACCGAGCTAATGCTCTTAGCCATGTTATCCACCTCCCATTGGATAACATAGCTAAGAACTGCTCAGGGCAGGTGTTAGCTTATGGAGATATTCCAACACTGGGTTAACTCAAATTAAAGAGTCACGATTAGAGTTTTGAATTGCAACATGAGAAATCTCACTTGACACTTTTTGGTTATCGTGTGTTGTTGTAAGTGGGTTATCTATTTATAACAGCTAGTTTGCACATTTGTGGTGCACTGGGATTTGGTTCAATGTGGGCAAACGATCACATGTGCACTTTAGGTAGGCTGATGACTGTAATATTTGGTGTATATGTTTATATAGATGTATATATGTGTGTTTTTTAATAGATTGTGTGCAACCTTCTCGTTCTGAGGATGGTCTCGTTGAACTAAGCTGGTGGAGACCGAAACGTCGACGCCCTATCACCTTTTGTTGGTTGTAATGAATTGGTTTCTATATATGAACCAGATAGATATTGTTTTGAATTGGTATTAGTGTATGGCAAAACGATTAAAGTGTCCATTCATTTGTACAAAGGTGATATGTTTATGCTGTAGGGAGAGAATAATACAACAGCATGTTCTTCGGTTGCCATTAATGAATTGTATGTAAACCAATGTGTATGTATAAATGAATGATGTACACTTTGGATTCCAAATGAAGTTCCTGATAAAATGAAATAATTCAAATATCAGTTCGCCTTTTATAGTGCTTTTTGATTAAGTAAGCGATCAGTTACCTGACGATATTACAATTTGAAATGTCTGTGAATAAATCCTCAAGGATTCTTGTTCTATGATTATATATACCCATTTCCTTGGGGAAGATTGGGTTGCCCTGTCCAGTATTATTCCCAGAGCTATACAGGCAGAAGTTGAGCGCTTGTAGTCAGGCACGTGGGTGGAGTTTGTCTCCTGTTTTTACAGAACACTGGATGGATGGGTGAAGGGTAGCCAGGTACATGATTTTCATGGGCTCTATGATTTGGTTGCATCGGAGCTCTTGTCAGAGCATTGTTTTCCAGAGCTTTACCAGCACTTAAATGGCAGTAAGCTGACTGATCCCAGGATGTTTGCTGTGGAGGCGGACCGCTGGGTCAGTACCAGGGTCCAAAAAGGTTGTGTGGTAGGCTCTGCCAAAGGTCAGCATGGTCCCCAGCAGAAGAGTGGGAGGGACAAGGGTAAACCAAAGGAGTTCCAAAAAGGGCCCCAAAGTAATTTACAAGGGAACCAATGGAAAGGTTCCCAGCCTCCCACTGAGAAGAAGCCATGGGTCACTCCAGGTAAGCCTGTTCAAAAGGGCCACAGGGCATGTTATGGTTGGGGTCAGGTGGGTCACTGCCAGGGGGAACCTAGGTGCCCCAAAAAGATTACAACAGTACCTACCCGGGAGATGGCGAGTGTAGCCTCGGGGGAGGAGTCAGTTGCCCAAGAGGGGTGGGTGTCCACAGAAATTACCTTGGTGTCTTTAGGTGCTAGTGAGATAGTCCCAAGAGCTCATCTGCTTGATAACACTAAGACGTACAGGCAGTGGGTGACCATCAATAACCATAGTGTGGAAGCTCTGAGAGACACTGGAGTCAGTCTGACAGCTGTCAGTTGTCGGATAGTGTTTGAGGAGCAGGTTGTCCCCCACACATTCTAACCAGTAGTTGCATTTGACAACTCGGAGTCCCTCTGCAAAGTGGCACAGGTACCCTTTGAGTGGGGGGGGGTGTTCTCAGGTACATTGAAAGTAGCTGTGAGGCCAGCCATGCCTGTTGACTGTCTGCTAGGCAACGATTTGGAGAGTTCCCCTTGGGAGAAGGTGGAGCGTAAGTCTCGTTTGAAAATGTTGTGTCTGCCTGAGTGGGTGTGTGTGACCACTCAGTCTATGGCAGCCGGTAAGGGTGATCAAAAGCACCTGGAGCCTGAAACCATGGCCCAGGTGCCTGCTAGAAAGAAAAGGGGTGTGGGAAACCAGCACCTGACGTTCCCATGGTCCAAGAGGGAGCACACCTTGAGGGGGATGCCGTGGAGCCTACAGAGGAGCAAGTGGCCGAACTGGGAGACCTGCCTGGGCTGACCCATTTTCAGCAGAAAGAGGACCCCTTCAGGAAGGAATTCTGCGAGGAGCAGCAGAAATCTCCTTCTCATGTTGGTTTGCGGCAGCAGGCTGGAAATCAGGCAGCAGGTGATCAGTCTGGATTACATTGGATTTACTAGGAGAACAGTCTCCTGTATAGTGAGCCTAAGGTTGCTGAGCCTCATTCAGTCTGTGGAGAAGTGTGGCTCAACGATTAGAGTGGCAGACCCTGATGCAGAGGTCTAGCCCGGGACCAGGGTTCAATTCCCCTCCTCGGTGGGTCTTGGGCTCAAAAAATTCCACGGATTTGATAATTTTCGCCTCGGTGCCTATTCCGATCATGGAGTCCCACTCTGCAACTCTGGGCAATAGCTTGCTTAACCTTCACAACGGCCCCCACAACGCTGAGGATGCCTGGCCTCCACCTTGGGGGTGCCCAGGAGTGGACGCCTCACAGGGAAAGCCAGGATAGGTTCCACAGTGGTATTCGTACAAGCGCCTTGAGACCCTTGCGGGTGAGTAGTGCGCTATACAAGTATCAATTTACATTTTGCCTGTGTGCTGGTGGTACCCCAGAGCTTTAGAGCCTTCCTACTGGGGCTGGTTCATGATGTGCCTTTGGCAGGGCATTTGGGGCAAGACATGTCCTTTGAAAGGCTTTTCACCCACTTTTACTGGCCCCAAATGTGTAAGAACTCTGACACTCATTGTAGGTCTTGTCAGACTTGCGAGGCAAGTAGTAAGAGTGGGAGGAAGTGCAAGGCTCCTCTCCACCCTTTCCCTGTAGTCAGCACTGCCTTTGAGAGGGTGGGTTTTGACATTGTGGGGCCTCTGGATCCCAAGACAGTGATGGGCAACAGGTTCATTCTGGTCTTGGTGGACCATGCCACCCGGTAGCCGGAAGCGATCCTTTTATGGACAGTGATGGCCCCTGTGGTGTGTCATGCTTTGATGGGGATTTTCTCCCATGTGGTGTTCCCCAGAGAGGTGGTGTCTGAATGGGTTACCAGCTTCATATCCAAGTCTATGAAGTCTAGGGAGATACAAAAGAAGTCCTTAGGGTTCAGACCCTTTGAGCTCCTGTATGGGCATCCTGTAAGAGGACTTCTAAGTCTGGTCAAAGAAGGATGGGAAAAAGCTTTCAGTAAACCTCCCCAGGATGTATATAGCTACGTGCTGGCCTTCAGGAACCAGACTAAGAGTTTCAGGCAACTCGCTCAGGCAAATCTGGAAGCCAGCAAGGAAGAGATGAAACAGTGTTATGATCAGAATGCCACTCTGATCGAGTTTCAGCCTGGTCAGAAAGTGTGGGTCAAGGCCTCAGTGGAGCCTTGTGTGCTCCAAGATAGGTGGGCTGGGCCATTTAAGGTGGCAGACCACAAGAGTAAAGTCAGCTACCTGGTGGAATTGCAGTTTCCAAGGAACCCTTTGTGGGTCCTGCACATGAACAGCCTTAAGCCCCACTTGGAGAGGTCCAAAGTGGGCATGCTCCTGGCGACAGATGCTGGAATGGAAGAGAAGACTGAGCCTCTTCCTGGCCTCCCGTATTCTAAGGAACATGATGGGTCAGTGGACGATGTAACCCTCTCCCCTACCCTGACCCTTGAATAGCAGAGTGACTGCCGCCAACTGTTGGGACAGTTTGTTGCTCTGTTTTCTCTGACCCCTGGTGTCACGTAGTGGTGTGTCCATTATGTAGACACTGGGGACAGTCCTCTGAAGCACAACATTTACAGAGTGACTGACTGGGTCAAGGCTTGCATCAAGGAGGAAGGTCTCCAAGATGTTAGCGCTAGGGGTGATTGAGCCCTCAAACAGCCCTTGGGCCAGCTCAGTGGTCTTGGTCCCAAAGGTTGCTGCATCTGGTGCCACACCAGAAGTCTTGTTCTGTGTGGACTACCGAGGGCTCAATTCATTCACCAGGACTGATGCACACCCCATCCTCAGAGCTTATGAGCTCATCGATCGTTTGGGGCTTCTAAGTACCTCAGTGCATTTGGCTTAAAATCTGGGTTCAACCGATGGGCCCAAGGAGAGGTCTGCATTTTGAACCCCAGAGGGGCACTTCCAATTCCAGGTGATGCCCTTTGGGTTGAAGAATGCCCCTGCCTCCTTTCAGAGACTGCTCAACCATGTTTTTGATGGGCTGGAGAATTTCAGTGCTGCCTGCCTGGATGACATTGCAGTGTTCAGTGCCACTTGGGAGGAGCACCTGCATCACCTGCATCACCTCTGGGAAGTGTTGAAGGCTCTGCAGAGGGCAGGTCTCACGATCAAGGCCAGCAAGTGCCAGATCAGGCAGGGTTCAGTGGTGTACTTGGTACACCAGGTAGGGAGCGGCCAGGTGGCACCCCTACAGCCCAAGAATGCCTGTTTTGATGTCTAAAGAACAAATTTAATAGGAGTGACCATCAGAACGGCATATTTAAAAGCATAGTGAATATAGTTTTTAAGAAATATAACTATTTATCAAAGATGAAAAGTGGTCGACATGTTTCAGCCCATCCGGGCTTTCATCAGGACCTACGATGTTCACTACTGCAACAGTTATCACAGACAGTGATAAGAACAAAAGATTAGTGTAGACCTACCAATTGTGTGGTCTTTTAATCCAGGAACGCTCCCATCACTGTAGGGAGGAAAGGCCTCACCTTGCCTGGCACTCGCTCAGGTCAAAGAGGCCACGCACTGTCCGTCGTTACCTCGGTCTGGAACTGAATTAAATTTGTTCTTTAGACATCAAAACAGGCATTTTTAACATTTTGTCACCACTTCTGTTTCACAAAAAACTTTTTTGAGCACTGCACCTTAACCAATCAGCCTGTATAACACTCGTCTTCTCTTTGAAAGGTTTTTTCAATATGATGATCCAACTCTAGCCATCCTCACCAGATACACTGAGGGAATGATTAGTGGACATAATTTCTCAAAAAAACCCAGATGATGAGGCTCCGCCGACCGGTGGGCTGATGGGTTTTCTTTTCTTGAACTAAGAATCTCTCCTATGTCGCTAAAATAACCAATAGGTATTCATGAATCCACATACCATAATTAGGTAGTGATTCTTTTCTTTCAAGACCCTTGGTATCTTCCGTGTTGTTTCAAGTAGTTTAGTTGGGGGACAAGATACGAGTAGGTCTAAAAACTTTAACTCCCCTAGAACCCTCTTTCTTACATTTTTTTTTTTTTAAGTCCTGGTTCTCACCAAAGATTTCAAGTAGCCTATCATAAAAAATATACAGTCTGGTTGCAACAGCTGCAAATACAAAAGTGCTGGGCGAACCTGGTTAAAGTTAAGTCTCTTTAAAAGGGGGAGTAAAAAATGTCTCCCAGGTACTTCGTAAAATTTGCAGAGGAACATGAAGTGTAGCAGATCCTGTGGAGACACGTTGTGGCAACCACAGGGTGCTAGCACCTATCCTCTGCTACACCCTTCCGGAAAGATAATTAATAAATGGAAAAAATCAAGGCAAAACCTAGACAATAAGAACCGCTCGTGGGTGGTCAATGTTCCCAGAAGGTATGGCTCAGTCGATGGATGAGTTTTTAGGGTCAGAAATTTACGGAAGCTTAGTTTGCATAATTCCTGTTCGTCTCTTTCTAGCGTCCTAGTACAAATACAAGCTTCCTTAACCGATTCCACATCATTTTTTGGCATAGTAGAAGGTTTTAAAAAGAGTTCTGTGCAACCTAACTCTGTAAAGCGACCTCTAACATACTTCAACCATGGAATTCTAGACATATATTCAAGGTTCATACAGTCCATTATGATCTGCTTGGTAAGCTTTAGCTCCTTGTTTGACCAGCACTTAAGCCAAAACACTAGAGGGCGCAAAGCAAGAGTATCACATAAAAATGGGGCCCCCAATTAATCATGAGCTACCAGGTTCGATACACCGGTAGGCATTCCCAGCAGGCGCTTTAAAAAGTTGTTCTCTGCCACCTGCAGCGCATCTGCTGTAGTATACCCCCAGACTTCACTACTGTAGCATGCAGTTGATACACCTTTGGCCTGATAAATTTTCAACATGGCTGCAATTGGGCGCTTGCCCATCTCAGCAGCAAAGTTGAAAATGGCAGCAGTAATTTGGATGAGCTCCCCTTTTTCTTCTGGATAAGGGGCCACCACTTCAGGCGATCATCCAACAGGACCCCCAGATATGAAAACACTGACGTTGAGGGGACCTTCACAGAACCTACAGAAAAAGGATACTTTTTCGAAGGACAAGCCCCTACCTGCAAGACATAGGATTTTTCATTGTTGGTGGCTAAGTCAGGGGACCCCATAAAATTCAGGAATGCATCTAATAGGGATTGGAGTCCTCTGGCGGATCTTGCTATGAAGATGGGGCATCCGCATATAGGAGGACGGGGAGACCCCGGTGCCCCACATGCAGAAAGTCGGCCCCCGTAGCTACCAGAGCTCCTTCGAGGTCATTGATGTAAAGGTTAAACAGGAAGGGGGCCAAAATACACCCCTGCCTTACCCCTCTTTCAATATTGAATTCCCTGAAAAGCCAAAGATCCTGTGGATATCTGATGTTCACTTTAGTATCCTTATGCAGATTCATTAGAAAGTCCACGATGGAGGCCTCCACCCCATGGCCCTCATGGACTGCCACAGTTTGACCCGGTTGACACAGTCAAACGCGGAGGAAAGGTCCATGAAGGCCAAGTAGATCGTACCTGGGCGGGCCATCGTGTGCTTGCCAAGGATCAGGTAGCGATTTAAGCATTGGGCCACCATCGACCTCCCCGCACAAAACCCATATTGGGTGTCAGCAAGGATTTTATGCTCCTCTGCCCATGAAGATAGTCGTTGCAATAGTACTTCTCCCATCACCTTTGCTACTGAGTCGATGAGAAAAATAGGTTGTTAGCAGTGCGTACTATTTTGATCCCTCTTTTTAAACACTGGCACGATGGTAGAAGTGGCCCATGATTCAGGGCTGACGTCCCTGGCTGCTGCATTCAGTACGGCTGCCAGGATCGGGACCCAAAAGGTTGGATCCGATTTGTAAAGGTCCGGGGGAATTCCGTCCGGTCCAGGAGCCTTGTTGCAGGTTAGGCCAGCAATTCCCACCTCTACCTCAGTTAGCTCAATGTTTGTTGCCCAGGGTAACTGGTCATAATGACCCATAGAGCCCTTGAACATGGATTCAAAATGGGCCACCCATTCGTCTTCCGTGATATGGAAGCCTAGAACATTGCCTGTATCTTCGGTGAACAATGGTCTATTGACAATGCCCCAAAACCGTGTGCCATTACTTAGAGTATTGGACTCTAGCAGCTCCCTCCATGCCTCCTCCTAGAGAGCTCCCTTGCGGGTAGCTAGGGCCTTTTTTTATTCTGTGCAACATACGCGTATATGTAGGGGGTTTCCCTAAACAACTTTCAAGGCCTCCTTTAATGTACGTGCTGCCTTGGAGTAGGAAGAATCAAACCATCTTGGATTTGAGTTGGATACCTTACGAGCAGGAGCCCTCAAAAGTTTACCTGCTTTATGAGAAATGATGCTAAAAGCACTAAGAACATCCCTTGGTAGACTCTCCGGTTGAACACAAAGAGCAAGTTCAGCTACACATGAGTCTCTCACCTCCTTGTGGAAATCATCGGGTCAATTTGGGACCATTTAAGGAGGCAGTCCACTGTCATGGAAATATAAATAACCAGACCTCCTTTGGCTCTGCCACTAGTTCACGGTGAGGCAGGAACAAAATAAGCTTTAAAACCCTCCTAAAACAGATTACAGTCCAACAAGCAGGTCTCTTGAAGGCAGATTACTAAGAATTGCCTAGCAAACTGATGCCATATGGAATCCTGGAACTTATCTGCCAGGCCTGCTATTGTCCATGATAGAACATTACTGTCCGATATGTGGGGTGTCACCTCTCTTTGTGTTGATGGAAGTTGAACCATCTGTATTGTCTCTATCTGGTTTGTCGGGGTTGAGTGAACCCTCTGTTGGTGCATTGGCTCTGCTACGATCTCGGTAGGGATATCCAGTCAATCACATTCCTCCAACCCCAATAGCATAGAAAATCTGTTAGCTAATTCTAGGGTAGGAGGCACGACTGAAGTAAAGTGAGGCCACCATGAGTGACTTGTACTATGAGGGGGTGTGGGAGCCCTTTGGTTCCTGGCTACAGAGTTTTTATAAGACCATCTGGCTCAGGAAAATACCCTGCCATTATTCCCTGTTATATACCCTTGAGAATCAGCTCTATAGAAGAAACCCAGTGGAAGTGCCTGTACTATGGACCCATGATGTGATGGACCGGCATGAATATCCCCTGACAGGATTCATTCGGCAATTCTGGCCCTGTTGAAGTTTTCTATGACACAGTCACCCCCTCCTGGCTTTCTAGAACTGCCTATCCAATCCACTCGGCGTACCATAATAATGCTACGTTCCACACCAGGACCTACGGGGGTATTGGTTGATAACCAATGGAGTACCTTGTTCTTTAACTTATTATAATTCTCATTTATATCTGGAGGAAGAGGCGGGACGTTCCCCAAGACCACTACATAAGGTGTGGATTCTGGGGGAAGATGAATGGTAGGAGGGCGCTGACATCCCTCTCCTGGCAGCGCTGCAGGACCATCCGGCTAGCCTGCAGAAAATTGGAGGTCCCACCTGTGCAGAGAAAATGCCGGTGGCCTACTGTGAGTCTGACCACCCCTTGGGCCGTCTACCTCCCCTTGAGCTAACTGTGCCACATGGGGCTGTGCAGGCTGCTGGTCTTCATTCCGAATTGGTAGGGTTGTTAGGTAAGCCCCGGTCAGATTTGGCTGCTGATTCTGATACTGGGATCTCGCTTGTAGCCCCGCAAATTGCGAGGGCATCGATTTGGGTCCCCCCTGCAAGACTTTTCTCAATTGCTGTCAATCCCTCCAAAATAGGACTCAGTTTGGTATCCAACAGGGTAGTCATTATGTATTTAAAAGCCTTAGTAACCATTGTGTCTAGGTTTGTAACTACCGACTTGGGCACCAAAGATGTGGTGGAAGGCATAGTGGCCGGGGAAAGTTTTGGTCTTTTTGCCTTACCCCCTGTGGTTTGAAGTTTCTGTTTTGTACTCGCCTCGATGGTAGACCCCCTCTGGGTGGATGGTTGACTAGTCTGGAAGAGCGAAAGGGTGGTCATAGGATTCAGTGTGTTAGTGCTATCCTTCCCTTGTAGTGGAGCAATAATTTCTCTTCTTTCAATTATTACAACTGGGGAGAGGGATCTATGGGGGTTCGGGGAAGGGGCCGGAGAGGGAGCTTCATGTACAAGTGGTAACCCTTCGGTGGTAAGGGAAGCTACAGACGACCCTTGGCAGCTGGTGGAGCAGGCCGCTAGAGATTCAACCAGGGGCACACTAGATCTAAGTGTAGGTGGATGCAAACAGTTAGAGGGTGATTTGGAAAGACGCCTATTCACTAGTTCAATCTCTTTGTCAATCACGGCAGCTGCTCTCTGCAGAAAGGAGTCCATTGTGGTAACAGTGGAGGATGAACTAACCACAGATTTAGCCCTAGCATACCCCATCTCAACCTTTCGTCTCCCCATAGCTTTAAAGGGCTTTAATGATACCAATACTATGCTGAAACAAATACAAACATAGAATCATTAAAACAATTGAAATAAATATAAACGGTGTATATACATATACAGTAGGAACAGGGGAGTACCTCTTGCTCGTGGTATATGTCCAGCATTTAGTCCAGGGAAGCTTCCTCCCTATCAAGGGCTTCAAGTATCAGTGCTTGTATTGTACGTCCGTTCAATGTCTATAAAATAGGTGTTAGTACAAGCCTACCTCCTTCCACAGGTACAAGGACTTGATGGCTAGCTATCCGGGTATCGGCAGGCAGACGGGTTGACCAACAGTTCAAAAAACGGAGAACGTCAACCAAGAGAAATGTCCCAGCCCAGCCTCTGCCGGTCTCGGATGGGCGCGGATGGGCGCAGACGGCCCCCCCTTGGCCCGGGCACTCCTACGCACGTCCCGTGCTGCGGTAGGGCTGTTGTGATCTTATTGCACCCTCCCGCATGGTGACATAATTGCAGGAGAACAAGGGCCTCTGGGCGATGTAGTGTCATTGGGCCATTCCCCTCACGGTCAGAAAAGAATAAGTCAAGCCATTCCCCTCACAGCCGGAAAGAAGGCTGTGCAGCAATGAACCCAATCAGCTAGGTTTTGGAAAAGCGTCCCTTCTCCAACTCTTTCCCAGCTCTTCCCCTGCTCCAACTCAGCCCGCACTAACAGTTTTTCTTTTTTGTCCCAGAAGCTTGTTTCAAGATTTAATAGCCCTTTGTTGCCTGTTGCGGTTTAAAGGTTGCTGTAGGTTTATAGGTGGTGGTTTGTACGTCGAAGCAGGTCGGAGCAGAGCTGTACAACCTCAGATCCGTCGCGGGAGCCCAAGCCCCGCGGTTCCGACAATAGCCTCCGCACCCACAGTACCGCAGCAGCCACCACACCCTCGGGCGTCGCGGGAGTCCAGAAAACCCCGTCGCAGGATCAATGCAGGATTGCCGGCAGAAAAAAGCCAGGTGAGAACGGGAGCGGGTGCGGAAACGGGAACCAGTGCACAATAGCAACCTGGCAACCAAAGCCATTACTCCTCTCCTCTCTTCGGCTCCGCTCCTCCGCTCCTCTCCCCCGATTTACTAATCAGTCCCTAGTACAGTGCACTGTGTGTGCCCAGGGCCTGTAAATCTAATGCTGCTATTAGGCCTGCAGCACTGATTGTGTCACCCACATAAGCAGCCTGCAGCCGCGGTCAGCAGTAGGAGTTCCTGCAGGGCGGTGACGTGGGGAGGGGGGTAGTAATTTATGGATTGGGGAGTTTAACAGGTAAATAAACATATAAATAAATAAAACTAAGGGGCATATTACCAACAACTAGCGATAATTTTTGTCTCTAACTTGTTTAGAGACAAAAATTATCGCCGCACATCGGCGATTTGTATCGCAGATAAACCTTGCTATTAACAAGGTTTATCGCAAATGCAATAAAAAACGGCCGAAATGCATGAATATCGCTGAAAAGTCTGCGATATTCATGCATTATCGAGCAAATGCTCTTAGCCATGTTATCCACCTCCCATTGGATAACATGGCTAAGAACTGCTCAGGGCAGGTGTTAGCTTTTGGAGATATTCCCGTTTAGCGCGAATATCTCCAAAAGTTGATAATAGGAGATAGCGATGTTAGCGACTGTTTTCAGTCTCTAACATCTTGGCACGCCCACTTTGCATCTCATTAGTGATAAATATCACTGACATGCAAAGTGGGGCCCAAGATGGTCGCTATCTCCTACTAGCTGTCGCTAACTGGTGTTAGCGACAGCTTGGTAATAGGGAGATAATTTTATCTCCGCTTTCTTGGCTTTTAAAGCCAAAAAAGCGGAGATAAACCCTCTTGATAATATGCCCCTAATTTTGTTACGTGCACTGCATCACCAAATGCGATGCAGTGCGCGCACCAAAATTCTTTTTATTTATATATATGCTTACTTACCTGTTAAAGTCTGTAATCCATAAATTACTACCCCCCCCCCCCTGCACCTCCACCTCCCCACGTCACCGCCCTGCAGGAACTCCTACTGCCGACCGCGGCTGGCAGCCTGTAAACATAACTAAGGCCTGCCACAGCGGAGTCTGTGTGCAATTTGGTACTGCCATGTCGACCTGGCAAGTGCACCCACTTGCCAGACCCTAACCTTCCCTTTTCCTACATGTGAGTGACCCCTAAGGTAGGTCCAAGGTACCCCAGTGGGAAGGGTGCAGTGTTTGTGAAAGGTAGGACATGCCCTGATGTGTATGGCATGTCCTGATAGTGAAATACTGCCAATTTCATGTTTCACTATTGTAAGTTATCCGCCCCCATAAGATAGAATAGCGAGTTTGCCCATAACATCCTTTGAGCATTACTGCAGATGGGAACAAGATGGGAAAGTAAAGTTTGGTATGCCTGAACTCAGAATGTTAAGATGCAACTTTAAGTGAGGGTTATTTTTACATTCTGGATTTGAAAATACCACTTTTAGAAAGAAGTTCTTTTTTCCCTAACCATCCAGTGTGCCTCTTCTAGGTTGTGTATTGATTGTCTGGCATTGGAGTGACCAGGGCTGGATATGTGCATTCTGTTCAGACAGCCACTTGGGGGGTTGAGGTGTGTCCTGCCTTTCAAGGTTGAGTCAGGGCTGAGCTGAATAGACCTGGGTTGCATTCAGAGTGGGGGGAGGAGATTTCTTTCACTCCTGAATGGGCCTGGTCTGCCTTAGTCAATGCTGTCTCCACCTCCTGCCAGGAAGCTGCACCAGAGAGGACAGAACAGGATTTGGCTGGGCAAAGAGCTTCTCTAACACAGACAAGAAAGAGATTTACTGTATAAAAAGAGGGGCCCAGACTCCAGACTTTAAGATCACTTCTGGGAAATCAAGAGGAACCTTTGCCAAGGAAAAGAGTTGGAGAAACTGAGGAGGAATTCTGCCCCTGTGCTGTTTGATGTCTGGGGTTGTTTGCTGTGTCCCCTGCATGAGGAAGATCTCCTAGGGATTGTAATTGAGCTTGCCTCCTATTCTGAAGTCTCAGAGACACAAAGACCTCACCCCCAGTTCCCCCTGAACTCCTTTGCTGGGAGTTCTGACCTGCTGAGATGCGCCTGCTAGTGTTCTGGACATCTGAAGGTTGTTATTGGAACTGTAAACTGCAAGAACTGTGGAAAGTAAACACATCGCCTGTTTCTGACGCATTGCAGTAGTGCAAAAAAATTTCCAACGCATCACCACAGACGAAGAATTGACGCAGCGCCTGCTCGCGGCTGAAGTGCCTGCCATGCGACGAATCCGGGGCACCTCATCCTCAGACTCCCTCGCTCGCCTCAGCCACATCACCACCCACCTGAAAGACCTGCATTGGCTCCCGGTCAACAAGAGGATCACCTTCAAGCTCCTCACCCACGCTCACAAAGCACTCCACAAGCCAGATCAGCATACCTCAACGAACAACTGTCCTTCTACACCCTGAACCGCCAGCATCGCATGACAACCACCAGCAGCAGATCATTCTCCCACCTCACCGCCAGGACACAGAACACCCTCCCCGCCCACCTGCATCAGACACAGGACCTGCTGACCTTCAGGAGACTTCTCAAGACCTGGCTGTATGACCAGTAGCTGCTTTCCCCACCCCATTAGCGCCTTGAGCCCCTCATGGGTGAGTAGCCCGCTCAACAAATGTTTGATTGATTGAATGACACCTGTCAGAAGGCTTTTGATGCCCTGAAGACTGCCATGTGCATGATGCCTGTGCTTCAGACCTCCAACTTCTCCAAAGAATTCATTGTGCAGGCATACGCTTCAGAGCATGGAGTAGGGGTTGTGCTTTCACAGATAAATAATGAAAGCCTAGACCAACCTGTAGCCTACATCAGTAGGAGGTTACTTACACAGGAGGTGGAGTGAAAATGAGCGTGAGTTATTTGATGTGGTCTGAGCCCTGAAGAAGTTCAGACCATACTTGTTTGTGACTCACTTCCGGGTTCAGACCGACTACAAGCCCCTCAGATAGTTGATGCAGATGAGGGATGAGAATCCATAGCTGTTGAAGTGGTCAATTTCCCTACAGGGGATGGACTTCACTGTGGAACACCGCCCTGGTACAGAACACGCCAATGCTGATGGTCTTTCCAGATTTTACCACCTCAGTGAAGAGAATTCCCAAGGGGTCGTTAGTATTCCCCACATTTCAGATGGAGGGGACATGTTTTAGACCTGGCACCATTGGCAAGGGTCTCCCGTCCATTTTTTGCTGTTGCTTCCTGTGTTTTTGCTATATTTTGTTGGTCTAGATGCTTTGGGCACTTTGCCACTACTATTCAGTGCCAAAGTGAAAGTGTTCCCTATTGAAAATTGTTGTAATGGATTAGTGACTCCATGATTGGCTATTTGATTTACTTGTCAGACCCTAGTACAGTGCACCATGTGTGCCCAGGGCCTGTAAATCAAATGCTGCTGGTGGGCTTGCTGCACTGGTTGTGCCACCCACAGAAGCAGCTTGAAAATTATGGCTCAGGCCTGCCATTGCAGAGCCTGTGTGCAGTCTGGGACTGCCACGTGGATTTGGCAAGTACACACACTTTGTCATGCTTTGCATCGAAGCGCCAAGTCTCTTGCATCGTTGGGGCATGCAGTAAGAAACCGACGCATCACCTCCCCACGCAGTAAGAAACCGACGCATCACCTCCTCTCTAGTAAGGAACCCACACATCATCTCCCATGTGTAACATTAGGGACTTAAGCATCACCTCCCCCGGAGCAAGGAACCAACGCATCACCTTCCCGCAGTGTAATGAACTGATGCATCACCTTCCCTGCGAACCTTTTTGCTTGATTTTTTCGACGCATCCAAAGTACCTTGTGTAAAAGTATTGCATCCAACATTTTCTTGGAAAAGAACTGTTTCTACCTTTTAAAAATCATATTTCTTTTAATGTATTGCAGATTTTTGTTGTTTAGTCTTGTTTTGGTTTAGATAAAGATTACCTATTTTTCTAAACTGGTGTGCTGTCCATTTGTAGTGTTTTTTTCTGCATTACTGTATATGTTCACGATGCTTTACACACTGCCTCTGAGATAAGCCTGTCTGCTCATGCCAAGTTACGAAGGGGGTGAGCAGGGGTTATTTTAGAAGTGTATCCCCCTTACCCTGACTATGAAGTAGGGTCCTGTTAGACCTGGCATCATTAGCGTGGGTCTCCCTTCTATTTTTTCCTTTTGCCTCCTGTGTTTTTGCTATGTTTTTGCTGGTCTAAATGCTTTGGGCACTTTGCCACTGCTATTCAGTGCCAAAGTGCAAGTGCTCCCTATTGTAAATTGTTGTAATAGATTAGTGACTCCATGATTGGCTATGTGATTTACTTGTCAGACCCTAGTACAGTGCACCATGTGTGCCCAGGGCCTGTAAATCAAATGCTGCTGGTGGGCTTGCAGCACTGGTTGTGCCATCCACAGAAGCTGCTTTCAAAATGTCTCTGGCCTGCCATTGCAGAGCCTGTGTGCAGTCTGGGACTGCCATGTTGACTTGGCAAGTACACACACTTTCCAGTCCCTAACATCTTCCCTTTTCTACATGTTAGTCACCCCTAAGGTAGGCCGTAGGTACGCCCAAGGGCAGGGTGCATTGTATGTAAAAGGTAGGACATGCCCTGATGTGTGTGGCATGTCCTGATAGTGAACCTCAGCTAATTTCGTTTTTCACTATTGCAAGGCTACCTGTTCCCATAGACCGGAATGAGCAGTTTGATTATAACTTCTTATAATCCTAACTGACCTAGGGAACAAGGTAGAAATTTGAGTTTAGTATGCCTGAACTCAGAATGTTAAAATACATCTTTTAGTGAAGGCGATTTTTACATTCTGTGTTTGGAAATATCACTTTTAGAAAGTAGGTATTTTCTTGCCAAACCATCCAGTATGTCTCTGCTGGGTGTGTGTATTCCATGTCTAGTTTGGGAGTGACAGGGGGCAAGAGAGGGTTGACTTTAGCAGTTTGATGGCTCAGGGCTGGGCTGAATAGGACCTGCATTGAATAGAGAGTAGGGGAGGGGATTTCCTTTCACTGTCCTGAGCTCTCAAAGAATAGAGAGTCGGGGGCAGAGATTTCCTTTCACTGACCTGAGCCCTCATAGAATAGAGAGTATGGGGAGGAGATTTCCTTTCAGCTACCTAAGCCAGGTCTGCTCTCAAACAATGCTGTCTCCACCTCCTGCAAGGAAGCTGCACCCAGAAGGACAGAACTGGTTTTGACTAGGTACAGACACTCTCTGCCTTCAGAGAACAAAGGAATTTGCAGTGTAAATATTGGGACCCAAGCCCCAGTACTTTTGATCATTTCTGGGAATCAAGACGAATCTTTGCTGAGGAAAGAAACCAAGGAAGCTGAAGGACGAGACTGCCCCTGCGCTAGTGACTGTTTGGGGTTGGCCCTCAGTTGTTACTTATTGCCAAATAAAGGAGAAAAGGAACTTTGAGTTTACTTGAGGAAGATCTCCAAGGGCTTGAAGCTGAGCTTGCCTCCTGTTCTGAAGTCTCAGGGACACAAGGAATTCACCACCACCTACCCCTGAATTCCCTTGCTGGGGATTCCACCTGCAGTGAGGTGCCTGCTGTTGTTTAGGTCCTCTGACAGATTATGTGTCGCTGGGATCTGGAAGTGCAACACAATGAGGAGAAGCGTGTCACTGCCGCAGCAGTTGCCGTCCCATTGCTGAAGAAGTATGCTGCTGCAGCTGTTTTCCTTCATATTGCAGACAAAGCGTGTCGCTTCCCCGGAGAAGCGTGCTGCCATCGTAGAGGTTGCTGTTGCATCACCGGAGAAGCGTGTCGCAGGGCCTGTCACGGCTCCAAAGTTAATTGATTTTGCTGCACGGCCGTCGGGCGTGCACACATCGCAACCACATTGTCGCATTGCATCCAAGATGCCATTTTGTCACATTGCACCGGATCATCGCATTGTGAGGCGGCATCTTGTCGCATCACACCGAGTCACAGTAAGAAACCGACGCTTCACCTCCTCTCCGGTAAGGAACTGATGCATCACCTCCCCGGGGCTGCAGTAAGGAACAGGTGCGCTGCCTCCCCAAAGTAAGGAACGGATGCATCGCCTTCCCTGCAGTCCTTTTGGTTGGATTGCATGACGCATCCAAGGTACTTTGAGAGTAAAGTGTGGCATTTACCATCTACATTGAATTAAGCTATTTCTACCATTTTAAAGTCTTATTTTTGATTAATGCAGCGTTCTTCAATCTGTGGGGCGGCCACCATTCCAGTTGGGGCACGCTCCCCAGCCGAAAAGCTTACCTTTGTTTTCTTTGTTGTTCCGGCTTTCCTCTGCTTTGTCCCCACGTCGCAAGTAATCACACATTAAGAAAAGGAATGTGTGATTGGCCAGCTGCTCCTGCGTTCTCCAATCAGCACCTGGGACATCACCGGTGACGTTCCACCAATGGAAGTGGCAGCAGTTCTGATTTCAGGAAGTGCCGCAAAATTTGCGGCCATAAAGCCCCTGGATTCAGCTTTCCATGCCTTTTCTTACTGTTTCCTGCTTTTATTTTGAAAAGTTTTCCCGTCGTCTCGCATAGCCTCTCCTCACTCGTGTGCCTCTCCTCGTTGGACTCTGCCCCTCGTCGCCTCTCTTTGCTGTAAGGACTCTGCCCCTCGTCGCCTCTCTTTGCTGAAGGACTCTGCCCCTCGTCGCCTCTCTTTGCTGAAGGACTCTGCCCATTGTCGCCGCTCTTTGCTGGAAGGACTCTGTGCCCCTCATTGCCTCTCATCGTTGGAAGGACTGCTGGTAAGAGGGTTTTCTCAAAGTCGGGGGGGGGCTGTTGTTCGGCCGTATTTAATACTGTTTTGTGCGTTTTTTTGCTAGTGGCGACTTTACAGGCAACCTCCACATCTGCACATCGGGGGGGGGTGTTGTACTGCTGTTTGGCCTTATTTAAGTATGTATTCGTCTTTTGTGCGTTTTTTGCTAGCACCGACTTTACAGGCTTTCTCCACATCAGAGGGGGGGGATCTTGTACTGCTGTGTGGCCGTATTTATGTACTTATAAGTGTTTTGTGCGTTTTTTTTCTAGCGCCGACTTCACAGGCTTTCTCCACATCAGCTCACCGGGGGGGGGGGGCTTGTACTGCTGTTTGGCCGTATTTATGTATTTATTACTGTTTTGTGCGTTTTTTTCCTAATGCCGACTTTACAGGCTTCGACTTTACAGGCTTTCTCCACATAAGCACATCAGAGGGGGGGGGGGGTGGAACTGCTGTTTGCCATTATTTAAGTATTTATTAGTGTTTTGTTCTTTTTTTTAATAGTGCTGACTTTACAGACTTTCTCCATATCAGAGGGGGCGGGGGTGTTGTACTACTGTTTGGCAGTATTTAAGTATTCATTTGTTTTTTATGCGTTTTTATATAGCGCCGACTTTACCCGATGTAAGAACGCTTCACAATAGGAACAGTAATAATGCATGAGTAAAAATTACAAGTGAACAAATCACTATGTGTACATGGCGACTGGCCATTGCGTCACTGGGGGCCTCTGGGCATGTCAGCCACTGGCGGGTTGCACCACTGCCAGACCAAGTAATGTGGCACTTGTGCAAGTATCAAAAGTAAACAAAATGCAAGAGGTAGCAAACCGTACATTACAGGAGGAAAAAGTGACATGTGTGCAAGTAACAAAAGCGTACAAAGTACAATATTATTGAATCTCTGAGATTTTTCCGCTTAGAAAAATACCTGCTATCTATCACCTATAAAACCATTGTTTTCTTCTCTTTTCTGCGAGGCCATTTGCATGATCTGCGGTACACTGATCCCAACAGTGCCAGCATCACCCTTGCACTGAATGTTTTAGTTGAAAGTCTTATCTGCTAGGTCCACTGGTGTTCCATTGGTTATTTGTATGCACATAACTTTCTATTTATGCATTTTCAGCATTTCTAGTGTGACAACAGCGCCAGCATGTTTTAGAGCACTTTACCCGTGTATCTGTCGCAACATTGGAAGGTTTTGCACTCGTTTCCTTTCTCTGAGCACTCTGTCATGACATTGAGTTTACACCTGTCTTTTCCCCACCAGCCAATCAGTATTCATGCAGCCGCACAGGGTCTTTGGGTTGACTCAATGAAAGCTTTGGTTTATTGCTCTCTTTTTTTGCACAGCCTCACAGCCGGTTTAAACGCCTGTTACTCATGTATTTCACTGCTCTTCACACTGGGTTTCAACCCTGATTGTTCAAGATTTTGGTTCTTCATTTAGCCAGGTACCCAAACAGGTCTATGGGAAAAAGAAAGTTCCTTTTGCAGCATATGCTTCGCAAACGGGCTTGTAAAAATATATAGTGGGAGAGCACACATATCCGTGAAACTCATTAAGTGCAGGCTGTTCCAGGGTAAAACAAAAAAATTGAAGTGTTTTTTGTTTTTAGGACCACATCTAAGTCTACATGACATATGTACCAAGTGCTTTACCTAGTCATGAAGTATTGAGTCCTGTCACACACTTTAGGTCAGTGACTTTTTAAGAGTTTCATGTTGCTCAACTGGATGTGATTTCTGATATTTATGTTTCCCTCACCTTCTTTGCTTAATTTGCTTGCGAGAAAGTGTCGCTCGCTCATATAATCATTGAAATGTCACTCATAAGACACTAAAATTATGAGAATGTCACACATAGCAATCTGAAACCTTGGCAGCTCTCTACTTCTCAGGAGACCTGTTGACTTTAAGAATCCCACACATGGAAATCCCAAAAGATTTGGGGACAATTGGAATGTTTACAATGTGGAATGAGGTGTTAGGGTACACTAAGTCATGTCAGTATGTCTTCATTTGTAATGTGACTTTTCTGTCATTGTTCCCTTTCATTCACTGATCTTTCAGGCAGCCCTAGAACCCAATGTAAAGTGCTTTCTATTTATATTTGCTGTTCAAAGTATGCACAGATAAGTGCTGAATATACAGCTTTAGGTGGCTGCTTTTTTTTTAACCGCGTGGAATTTTTCCTAAAATATCAAGGTGGTATCTTAACCAATGGAGTCATAGCTGTGGCATAGAAAAGATTTATATTTTGGATACAAATTTCAAAAATGTACAGAGAGGCGGTACGGAGTATCCCAGGAGCCCTCCTTGTTCTGTTCCAGATGCCTTTTTCATATAAACATGGCACAAGTAAAATCAAAATGTGTGCTTACAGGAGAGTGGGTGTATTGTGTATGGGGGATATTGAAGTGAAGGAGCCTCAAGGAAGTACATGCAATCAATTTAACGAATTAAAAGAATGGAAGGCTAATGTGGTCCTGCCAGAAATCAAATTTTTAACTTGCAGATCATGGCCAGCTTACCAGCCATCAGGACTTCAACTAATAACTTGAGAACATGCAAGTAATATTTCGTAAATATTTTCTCCTCATTGCAAGGGAAAAAGCTACTTGGTCGCTAGGCTGAGGACTACTATTCAAGCAGAAGAAACATCTGAGGAAGTGAATAAGAAGGTACGCATTTGTTTTTGAGTGATGGGTGAAGGGGCAGTGCTGACGTTTTCCCCTCACTAACCTTTGAACAAGTAACTTGCAGAGCCTCATCAGTGGGATACAGCATATACATACTGCAGCAATTTTGGGAGCACCTACTTAAAGCATGGATAAGCTGGAATTACTTTTTAGCCACTTACCACAGAATTATTCTTCTACCCAAATTTATTTTATTTAAAACATAAGAAGATTTTTTTTAAAAGATTTTTTTGCAATTGCAACTACAACTTTTAAAACCTCCTGTACCTCATGCAGCTGTACAATTGCAGCCATTTACTATTCATTAACATGCAGCTTCAAATGTTGTATCTTAGGTTAAGCAAGCATTTTTTATGGATTGTTTTCTGCTCCCAAAAACGGTGATAGAGTGCTCAAGCGAAAGGCTGAAACAGAAAGCGACGGAGAGAGAAAAGCTGCAAAAACAAGGAAATGTGATTCCTCCTACTTGGATATTGGTTTCACCTGCATTGTTGTTAGTGGAGAAAGTAGACCGCAGTGTGTGATTTGTGGCGTGATCTTAGCTAACGACAGCTTGAAGCCAACCAAACTAAGGCATCACTTTGAAACGAAACATGGGTCTCCAGCAGGAATAAGCAGAGATTTTTTTGCCCGGAAGCTGACAGAGATAACCCAGCAGAAAGAAGCGATGAAACATGTGGCAAATACTCCTGCAACTGCATTAAAATCATCATACCAAGTAGCATACCACATTGCCAAAAACAAAAGGCCCTTTGTAGATGGAGAAAAGGTGATTCTCCCAGCATTGCTCGACGTAGCTAGGACAATGCTTGGTGAAAAAGCAGCAGAGAAGTTCAAAAGTATACCAATCTCAGATACAACAGTTTGCCGCTGCATCGCTGACATGTCGGAAGATATCCAGGGACAGCTCATAGCCAGGTTGAAATCAAGTTTGTTTGCTTTACAGCTGGATGAAGCAACTGATGTGACAAAGGATGCCCATTTAACTGTATATGTTCGTTACTGTTATGAAACACTACTATTAGAAGATTTTTTATTTTGCAAGCCAATCAAGGGGGGGCAACAGGATCCGATTTGTTTTCCATGATCAATGACTTCCTGAATGTCCATGGCTTGAAATGGGATAACTGTGTTGGAATCTGCACAGATGGTGCTCCTTCAATGTGTGGTGCTATGGCTGGCCTAAAAGCAAATGTATTGAAAGTGGCTCCACATATTCTTTGGACCCACTGCATGATACACCATGAAGCCCTTGCTGTTAGAAACATGGAAAGCGAACTAGAGGATGTGCTGAATTCTGCTGTAAAAATAGTACATTTTATAAAGACCCATCCCACAAGGGCTCGTCTATTTGCAATTTTATGTGCAGAAATGGGAGCTGAGCATGATGGCTTGCTGTTTCATACAGAAGTGCTGTGGTTATCCCGTGGGAAAGTGCTGTCTCACATCTTTGAATTAAGGAATGAAGTACGGCAGTTTCTTCTGTGTTTGGACCCCTGCAAAGCAGAACAACTATGCAATCCCCGCTGGCTTGTACTTCTAGCATACCTTGCTGACATTTTTGAGAAATTAAATTCTCTGAATCTGTCTCTGCAAGGAGCTGACATGACTTATTTTATCATGAATAAAAGAATAACTGCATTCAAGAAGAAGCTTGAATTATGGAGAAGACTAGTTGAAGATGGCCTGTTTGAGCAGTTTCCATGTTTAGTAGATGCACTTGCGGAGACTGAATATGAACTTCCAAGGGTTGCTGAGGTAATAAAAAATTATTTGACTTCTCTCAGGGACAGTTTGCAAAAGTATTTTCCTGAGGAAAATGATCACTTAAATGACTGGGTCTTTCAACCATTTCTGGCAGAGGTGGCAAGCCATCTCCCAATCCGTATGCAGGAAGAACTAATTGATCTCCAAAGTGACCCCACTCTGCAGATGCATTTCAGCAAAGTCTCGCTGGGAGAGTTTTGGCTGAAAATGTCTGCAGAATATTCAGCTTTGCAAGAACCTGCAATCAAAACTCTCTTGCCTTTCAGCTTGTCCTATTTATGTGAGGTTGGGTTCTCAGCACTTGCGGTACTAAAGACTAAGTACCGTTCAAGACTGGATGTGGAGCACAACCTGAGGATGGCAGTGGCAAAAATCCATCCACAGATTGACCGTCTCTGTGGGGAAAAACAGGCCCTCCCGTCACATTAATGTTGGTAATGTTATTATCAATCTGTCATGTGTAAAACAAAGCATTCTAGTAAAAACAATTTGCGCACATTTTATCTTGGGAAATTTTGTTTTGAGCTGTGTAATAAACTTCTGTGATTATAAATGATGTGATGAGAAATAAATATACTTTTAACCACACCCACTCACAAACCTACAGTTAACTAAACTCTTATTGCGTTGAACATTATTTGCTGAATATGGCCCGGGATACGCAGGTGGCGGTCAATTAGGTAGCGTACCACATTCCAGAAATTTCTGCCAGGTGGTGGGGGGGCCCGACATTTTCAAAAATTCAGCAGGGGGGGCTCAACCTACAAAAGTTTGAAGACCTCTGGATTAATGTATTGTGGATTTTTGTTGTTTGGTCTTGTGTTAAGTCTAGTAAAGATTACTTATTTTCCTAAACTGGTGTGGTGTCCATTTGTAGTGTTTTCACTGTATTACTCTATGTGTTCACAAATACTTTACACACTGCCTCTGAGATAAGCCTGTCTGCTCATGCCAAGCTACCAAGGGGGTGAGCAGTGGTTATCCATGAGTGAATCCGTCTTTCCCTGACTAGAAGCAAGGGTCCCTATTTGGACAAAGGTGCATACCATTGCCAACTAGAGACCCACATTTCTAATAGGTCCCTACTTGGACAAAGGAACCTACCTCTGCTAACTCGAGACACCCATTTCTAACACATACCATATTCACCAACCAGTGTTTTGGTGCTTCTCTGTGCGCTTAATAAGGTTTCCCCTGCACAACGCTTGCACTGTGCTTGAGAAATCTATTATTTTTAATATAAACTTAAAAGGGAGTTACATCCCTCCTCCTCTCTTTCCTGGCTTCGTATTTGTTGCTGTGAATGCCACTTACCTTTCCTCCAATTATTTTGCCTGTAGCATATTTTCCTGCATCTACCAATGCTTGTTCCTCGTCTGCTTTTCTCATCAGTTTCCCGCCACCGAAATACTGTCAAAATCCATTTTGGTGGAACTATATTTTTGTACAGTTTTGCCTTTTACTCTTGTAGCATATTTATATAACAATTGTTGCGCAGCGCCGTTAAGACTTAAACCTGGATCCACAGCTCTCAAGTCAGCAGCTCTGGGCGCTGCGCTACGTCCTCTCTACTTACTTGTTATGTCAGGGAGCTCTTTCCTACTCCTGGACGATGGTTGATGAAAACAGCTCTTTATCCAACATAAAGAGCAATCGGTGCATCAACACATCAATACAATAGCAATTATAAAGTCTATGTCCAACATTTTTCTTCAAGTCCTCTTTTTATTAATAAAAAATATCAAGCAACATGTAGGGTAGACCAGCCAACGCGTTTCGTCCAATACAATGGACTTCTTCTGGGCATAAGTGGGTTCCACTCAGAGCGAGGGGCCATTGTATCTGTGGCAAATGCAATGACTGGAAACCAGATAGAACAATCACTCTGATTTGTAATCACATGAGGTGCCGGGACTAAATACATGGAGTAGTCTGCAACTTCCCGGAATTCAAAGCCCAAAATGTTGAGTATGACAGCAACAAGTAAATCACTGTGTCTGTATTCAGCAAAAACGGTCCTTGATGGACATTGTAGTTAGACCAGCACCTTATTAAGCAGCAACATCAATAGAAGTTTGATCTCCCCTCCTTATTACAGGAGCTCTTTCCTACTCCCGGATGATGGTTGATGAAAACAGCTCTTTATTAATTACATATGTGAAACAGAAGCATTACTAATGCTCGTTGTTATTGCATACAGAGATATCACACATTCCTGCTCATCCCTTCACAACACTCTTCACTTCAGTCTCTCTGTTGGACACCTACACCCTTTTTCTCACCACATCTTTCTGAGATCCTCCACTTGCATACCTCAGACCTCTTTCCTCTTCAGCACCCTCTCCTGGAGTGGAGTTATGGACACCTTTGTGAACCTTCTTAAACTTACCTAAGCCAACAAGGAACTGATGTATCAGCATAAACAGTTTTCTGCTATGAATTGAGTGTTTTTATTCGGCTCAGTATTTTAACCCCTTCGCTGCGGCGGCTATTCCGCCGCAGCGCTAAGGTGGTAGGGCGGCCGCGCGGTGGTCAGGTGCTTGTGACGGAACCGCTCCGTCACGGCTCGCGGGCGAGCTGTGCTTGTGACGGAAAGGTTCCGTAACAAACGCGCCCGCTCGATGGAACGCGCCGCGCAGGCGCGAAATCAGCGCCGCGCAGGCGCGCCGAGCGGGCCTGACGGAACTGTTCCGCCACAAGCACAGCTCACCCGTGGCTTGTGACGGAGCGGTTCCGTCACAAGCATACAAGGGGTTAACAGGGGCACAACAAGCATGTATTTCCTGCTGGGGAAAGATAATGCTTGTAGGTACTGTGCCAGGGTTACTTAATTTATTCCCCTTTACATCAGTTTCTGAAATTAAAGAGGATTTTTTGCACAGATATGTGTTTTTTAAAGTATGCTCTAATGGAAGGCTGGTCATATTCTCCCAAATTCGACTGGCAGTATGAGAAGGCTGCTCACAGTCTCCCTTGGAACAGTGTGTTTGTCTGTGAAGGCAGGATTTGCAAAGACCATGGGTAGGTCAGACATTTGCTTTTACGTTTAATTACATGTTTGGAGATAATTGATATTTTTCAAACCTCTCTGGCACGTCTGTTGACCCATTTTGGCAACGTTTCCTGCTGCCACGAAGCAGACTGGAAGATCTGGGAGAGCGTTGGTCCATTTCTAATGCTTTTACAGTGCCTTCAGGAAGCAACCCGAGAGAATTAACAACCGTCATTTAATAATAATGCTTTCTTTAATTAAAAAAGCTTAAGAAACGCTAATGTACAGGTCCTGATTTCCAATTAGGCAAAGGATGGGCCCCACTCTTTTTAGGGGCCCGGCAAAAACAAATCAAAATAATACTGATTTGATCGTGAAAGAAAATTACAAAAGCTTTGCAATTAGTTTTGTTTAAAAGACATTAATAAGTGTTAATGTTTTGTTTTGTGTGATTAAATAGATTTATAAAAAACTGTTGGTTAATAAAAATTAAACTTATTAGGAGATAATTTGCGAGGGGTCCCCCGAAATTTCCTAGGGGCCTCCACTGGGTTTAATCCGGTACTGCTACTCTACATTAAATACAGTGCTATAAAAACGCGAAAACGTGAACAGAATTGTTACTGGTCATTTTCCTCTTTCCACTCATGGTACCACGAGGCCTTGCAGATCCTGCGGTCGACCTTGCACAAAACAAAGCAAACCCAACATAAGAAATGCAATTAGCTGCTTGCAACGAGATGCTGGGAAGAGCTGGGTCTCGGCGTGGTTGGTACACACGAGGAGCGCGCAGTGTGACGGGAGCCATGAATAAACAGGCCCAGATTAGCTCGCCCTTTGGCCTCGAGTCACCTGTCAAGAATCAGGCAAAGATGATGCATGAACCACCGTCCAGGCCGTGCTGGAATTCATCCCAGTGTTCACCCATCCTTCCGATTCTTTGCATATTATATTTTAAAAGCATGGAGGGAAGAGGCATGCATTTCCGCTGTAGTGACTCATTGTCAGAAATGCTTGATTGCTTTCACTCCGTTCCTGAGTGCATGCCAAACGGCGCTGCTGATCCTGAATAGAGGCAATCTATGCTCTCTGTGGGAAATTGGGCTCCCTGTAGATTTCACGCGCTGGCAGCAAATCCCTGTAAATGTTACTTTTTGTAAATGAACATTGCACTTTGAGCTACCTAACGTAGGACTGTAATACATGTTGAAGTGCGCTTTTTGTAAAACAATTCAAGTTTTGAAAACTCTCAGAGCACAACACCCCTTTGTGTCCGTGCGCCTCGTCCCAGTCCTGACATTTTGAGATGACCCGCCCCGTCCACAAGCATGGCTTTAGACTACTTTACTGCAGTGCTGTTCCTATTTCCATTCGTCACACGGTATTAACCCCTCTTCCTCTCCACGGGCGGACCTGTTGGTTTTGCTGTCGTGCTTGGCGCTTCCCACAGGGAAGTTAAGCATTCTTGTATAATCGTTTTACCATGAAGTTTTTGTCCGTGGAGTCAAACCTTGAGACGTTTAGGTACAGTGCATGTTGACATGCTGCCCACTGTCGTGTTCATGCTGTTTGCTGGGCGGCACACCAACACACAGGACACAGGTTAGTCGGGTATTCCCTTTATTCTCATATCGTACAGCGTCCCGTCAGCACGTCCTTACTCGTCCCTGTCCTGGTCATTGTCTGTCCCCTTTCCTGTGTCGTCACCGGATCTGGTGTCCGGTGGCCTGGTCACTCTGCCTGAGGACCCACAGGGTCCTAACGCCCTACTGTCCGTCGCCCACACTGTCGGGTCACGACATCTCCCCCCTTGTTGAAAACAAATGTTCGTGACACATTTACCATAGTCCTCATTCACAGTTATATTGATGGAGGTGAACGAACGAGAGAGAGAGAGAGAGAGAGAGTATTTGTCATTCTACATTTCTTCATTTACACCTCTTCAATTAGTCTCTTTGGTTCCATCTTTTTCCTTCTTAATTTGATCGCTGTTTTCTGACATCCGCTTGATTTTCTTCCTTTTGTGTGTCTTTCTACAGTTCTTGCTTTGACCTTTCCGCTTCTCTTGCTTCTGCCTTGCTGACATGCGAAAGGTGCCCTGTGACGTGACACTGGCCAAACTGCCGCCTTTGCCATTCGTTCTTTTGCTTTTGTCCTCCTCAACTTGCCTCCAGGGATCTCGTTGCCACATTTCCTCGCTTGTCCTTCTTTGACCATCGCAATTCCTCCTTTCTTTCTTTTTCTGTTTTGTCGCCTGTCTTCCTTTCTTTTCATGGGCCTTTGTTGTTGTGTTTGCTGTTTGATCTCTTGCAGTAGTGTCTTCTTGTTCCACTCTTTTTTTTTCTTCTTGTGTGTGATAGTCTCATTCTTCTTGATTCCTTCATCGCCGTTCCATGTCTGCTTTCTTCTGTCACCACCTTTCTTCGGTGATCTTTTCCTTGTTGGTGTTGTGTCACCTTTGCTACGAGTTCCATTTCGTTGCCATCTGATTTTGGCTCTCTGTGCAGCCTCCGGACAGCATGTGCTAGGTCGTCCTTGGTCGTCATAGCAAATCTGATCTCTTTCAATTCTTTGTGGTGTTCTTCAGTCCATGTGAAACGTTTTCTTTTACTTGTTAGCCCCCTCAGTGGGGTGCTTGTGGCAGCATCATCTTCTTCCAGCGTCACTTGTTAGGTCCTCAATGTCATCGCCTGCAAAATGTATTAATAGACCCAGTTTCTTTGCTTCTGTCACATCAGTCGCTTCCATGTATCTCTCCAGATGTTTGATCCAATTCTCCCACCTTGTTCCTACTTGTAGCTCCGACAAGTTGAATGGTGGTGGTTTTCTGTGTTGTGCAATTTCCCTTTCTTGCTTGGGGTCTGTCATTTCTTCTTTTCTGTGCTCTTCTTGACACTCTTTTGTTATTTCTTCCATTATCTTTTCCTTTTGTCCTCTTTTCTTTATTGCTTCTGCTTTATTAGTGCTCATTAGTGCTCACCTCGGCACTTTCTGCTCCTTTACTTCTTTCTGTGCTCTTCTGGCACTCTTTTGTTATTTCTTCTGTTATCTTTTTCCTTTGACTCGGCACTTTCTGCTCCTTTTCTTCTTTTCTGTGCTCTTCTTGACACTCTTTTGTTATTTCCCGTGCTCTTTCTGGCACTCTTCTGTTTTCTGTGCTCTTCCTGGCACTCTTCTATTTTCCGTGCTCTTCCGGCACTCTTCTATTCTCTGTGCTCCTCCTGGCACTCTTTTGTTATTTCTTCTGTTATCTTTTTCTTTTGTCCTCTTCTCTTTATCGCCTGTGCTTGTTTCTTTTCCTGGTGCTCAGCTCGGCACTCTTTCTTTTTTAGTCAGCACTTTATCGTCTTTATTTTCTCTTATGTGTCTTTATTTTCCTTTCCTTTCTTTCTTTTTATTTGTTGTCTTTTTCTCTTATTTACCGTTTTTGTCTTTTATTTAGCCTTCTTTCTCTTTCTCGATTTGTCCTTTTGTTATTCTCTGGTTTTCTCTTTTCTTATTGCACCATCCTCTTCCTTTGCCTTATTGCTCTTTTTCACTTGTGCGCTCTTTTGCGCTTTATTTATCCTTTATTTTTCAGTCAAAACATTTATTTTCCTTTGTTTCTCTTTTCAGACGATTTCCGTGCTTATCTTCATTTTCTTCTTTATCTTCGTTTTCTTCCTGCCTTTCCTCTTTATTCCTTTTTTTTTTTTTTTTTTTGCTCTTGTTCTCCTTAATTCACCTTGTCTTATGTTATTCTTCTTCTTTGCCCTTGCCTGGCTTTGAAATGGCTGCTCTTCTTTTTCCTATGACCTTTCCTTGAATGTCCCCTTCAAAATGTCCTTTAATTGTCTCTTTTTAGTGTTCTTTCAATTGATTTCCTCTTCGCTGGCCTTGAAATGGTTGCCTCTATTGTTTCTTATGGACTCTTTTGTCAATGTCTCATTTAAAATGTCCGCCGCCGTCGTTCTCGCGAGATTTCGCGATCAAAGTTTCGCCTGCCTGTCCCCAAAATGGCCACCACTCCAGTTCTCTCTTCTGATTGGCCCAGCCGCCTGACTCTGTAATGGCCGCTGAGGCTCTCGCGAGAACTCGCGCCACTAGTTTCTAATCGCGCTCTTGTTCTCAGCGCTTACCGTGGTCGGCTGGATCTGCTCTTGGAGGCTGTCGAGGTGGACTCCCATGTTGCTTCTTCTTTTCCATCTAAATCCCACTATTTGCGCATCCAGGGGTGCTCCTTTATTTCCGATGGCGCCTTGGTGGACACGCGTCGATCCGTCTCTTGACCTCGTCGCCAGTTGTCGTGTTCATGCTGTTTGCTGGGCGGCACACCAAAACACAGGACACAGGTTAGTCGGGTATTCCCTTTATTCTCATATCGTACAGCGTCCCGTCAGCACGTCCTTACTCATCCCTGTCCTGGTCATTGTCTGTCCCCTTTCCTGTGTCGTCACTGGATCTGGTGTCCGGTGGCCTGGTCACTCTGCCTGAGGACCCACAGGGTCCTAACGCCCTACTGTCCGTCGCCCACACTGTCGGGTCACGACACCCACTAATGTGCTGAGCTGGAGGGGGTGTTGACAGGTTTCACGGTGACTCTCTGTGTGAATCCCTATGCTTAGAGCAGTCCTGGCTTCATGCAGCGCACACACCGGGGATAAGACATATTTTGCGAGTCTGTAATAGCGATTATTAAGGAATCGCTATTACAGACTCGTAAAACGGGATTCATGTACAAATCGCAATATATTTTGCGATTCCTACAGCTTCCTTATTTGCGATTAGCTAATTGCTAATCGCAAATAAGGAATAACTCCCCATTCATTCCTATGGGCCTAAAGGCCCATAGGAATGAATGGGAAGACATATCAATGTGCGAATCGCTATTAGCGATTTGCATTTTGAGTTTGCGATTTCAAGGGTGCAGGGGTGTCCAAAGGACACCCTGTTGCACCCCTGAAATGAAATTGGAGGCTGGTGTTACGCACACACATGTCACAAGGACATGTGTGTGTGTAACATAGAACTTAGAAAAATGCACTTAAGTGCATTTTTCTAAGTTTCCGCTATTTACCACGAGGTTTGACTTCGCGGTAAATAGCGGCCCAAAATTGCGAATTCGCAATTTTTAAATGTTTCATGAATTGCATTTAAGGAATCTCAAATAGAGATTCCTTAAATGCAATTCCTCGCAAAATTGCGAATTCTATAATAGCGATTTTTGCATTTGGGGTGATGAATCCCAAATGCAAAAATTGCGCTCGCTAAGGGCCAGATTCTCAGAATCTGGCCCTTTGCGAGCCGATTTTCCGTTGATGAATCTGGCCATTTGTGCTTTGCAAAGAGGCACCACACCACCTCAGAGTTTGATATAGAAAAGGTGGTGTCCATGATAAAAGTGTATTTGGAAACCTTATTTAAAAAAGCTGTAAATGCTGCTTTTGCTGAATCCCAAGACAAAAGGCCCAAACTTTGCACTGATGCTAATGAGCACCAAAAATAAGGGCCCAAAGGAAAGTATGTGCAGATGAAGCAGTTGGTGGAACTCTTTAAATACATATAGGGGTTTTTTAAACATGAAGACAAACCTCCAAAACAAGAGTAGAATTCTTGTGTCCAAGCACACTACATCAAGGATGGCGGATTCAGCTTTCCATGATGTAATAATTCATTTATTGCTCCAAGAGTGGAAAGATGTTGGAAAAGTTTCATCCCTGAAACGTTTATCATAAAGATACCCATTAAAACACTTTCATGAAACCTTTTAACAGGTTTCTAAAGTCAACTCAGTAAGAGCTAGCATACCTTCATAATCCTCTCTGGCATCTGAAGAAGCATCGATTCCATACGTTGTTGAATTAAAGATTGAATTGTTATTTAAAGGTCATATTTGGTAGCACATTTCTCTATTGGGGCTGGAATGCATGCATCTTATGCTTCTCAAGACCTATTGAAAGATGTCCAGTCTCTGATTGTGTACAGGAGGCAGCTTTTTTGATAATATGGAACTTTTGGCTAAGTTTTTATCAGACACAACCTTAGATTCATTATGGTCTTCAGCTAGGGCAACCGTGGCGGCTGTCACTATGTGGTGCTCTTGTCATTCTAACAACCAGGTCATGAGCTCTTTCCTGGATTCCCGAAGCAATGAGGTGGTCCTAAGGCGCAGGGGACGGGTTTTCCTCTACTGTTGGCTCTGCGGATCTAGAGATATCTGCAAGGAAGAGGGAGGTGGATCTCAGGCGTGTGGTCCGTAGGTGGAAGGTCAATCATTTATTAATGTTTGCTGGTCCTTTGTTATACAGGGGTTTGTAGGCGTGGGTCAACATCTTAAACTAGCATCTCCTCTGTATTGGGAGCCAGTGTAGCTTCTTGAGGTGCGGAGTGATGGGAGGCTGTCTGGGGAGGTTGAGAATGAGTCTTGCCACTGAGTTTTGTAATGTCTGTAGTCCCTACAGTTTTTTTTGTTTTTTTTAGAGTTTTATATAGCGCAAACTAGACCCGAGACATTGGGTATCAGAGTGATTCCTGTGTAGAGAGTGTTCCATAGTCCAGCCTGCTGGTGACGAGGACCTGAGTGACAGTCCTTCTGAAGTTGATTGGGAACCACTTAAAAATCTTATGGAGCATGGGTAGGGTGTTGAAACAGGCAGACTAGACTGCATTTACCTGTTTCTGCATAGATAACTTGCTGTCCAAGATGATGCAGAGATTGCGAGCTTGGTCTGTCGGGGCAGGGGAATAGCCAAGTTCAGCAGGCCACCATGCGTCGTTCCATGGCAAGGTGCTGTTCTCAAAGATGAGGACTTCGATCTTGTCCGTTGTGAGCTTCAGACAGTTGCCCTTCATCCAGTCAGATGTCTCTGGTGGTGGGGGGTCTTCTGACAACGAGAGGATGAGCTAGGTGTCATCAGCAGAGGAAATTATGCTGTGTCCGTGCGATCTGACAGTGTTGGCCAGGGGGGTCACGTACATATTGAAGAGAGTAAGGCTGAGGGACGATCCTTGTGTGACCCTGCAGATGATCTTCTTGGGTTCCGTGGAGAATGGTGGGAGACTGATTCTCTGGGTTCTTCCAGTGAGGTATAGGGTGATTCATTTGAGCGTGTTTCCCTGGTTTCTGATTTGGCGGAATCTGTTGATCAGGATTTAGTGGGTGACGGTGATGAAAGCAGCTGACAGGTCCATGGATTAGGGCTGCTGTTTCACAACGGTCCAGGAGGGCCCTGAGGTAATTGATGGCTGTGGATGCACCATTTTTCTTTTTTAGGATCAAAGGTGTTGGTCCCTGAGCTTACTGACTTTGTGAGGAAGAGAAAAAATGTTGCAGATATTTAGAACACCTTCGAGCACAAAATCATTCCTTCAAAATAAGACACCTCAAGTTCTGTAAGACAACTATCAACCCTTTCCAGGCCAGGCCTGAGATCAGTGGCCTGCGATGGCAGAAACATCCCGACCACAGCCAAACACTCATTAACATGCACTGACGATGTGATGGAGGCGGTAGTATGAAGAATCAACAGTTTCTATCCTCAATGGTAATCCTGGTTTCAGATGGCTCGATGGGTTTTATCAGTCATGAGGAACAGTTATGGGATAGAATTTGCTGCTTCTCCACCAGTTCCTCTTTTCAGAACAGCTCAGTTGCCATGGCTAGGGAAAAGGTGACAAACCATGAAACAAGTGATACAATCCTCCTTACATAAAAGAGCAATTGCACCAGTTCGAAAACAGTAGAAAGAACTTGGGGTATGTTCCAGACTTTTTTTTGCGTGAAAGCCAGACTAGAGCGTCAGACCAGCCAGTGTTGAATGGAAAGACACTGAACACGTTTGTCCTTTGCACATCCTTATAATAATAACTCTGCAAAGCATAATTCATCTGATTTTGCATGATTTGTTGCTGATGCTGGAATAGTGTGATGCATATTTGCAAGAACCAGTGCATCAAGACAGCCAACAGTATTTTAGTATTCACAAAGGTTTTGAACTCCTGTTGTGGCTGCTTTAGAATTACAAGAGGCTCAGATCTTTTCTTTATCTTGATGACTGGCTAAAATTACTGATTCTTCTTTCTTTAAGGCTGAATCCAGTGTGAACTAAGAGTGCAACTCCCTGTGCTCCGTGGTTTAATCATCAATCCCCAGAAATCCAGTTTGATTGCAGAACAGAAGAAAACATTTATCAGGGCTAAGTTTGACACTCAAAAGAGGCATATTTCTCCGACTGACACAAGAAGAGGAATTCTGCAAGTGCAATTGGAGAAGTTATTATTGCTTCCCCAGCATCAGTCAAGAATTGGTTTAAAGTTCAAGGCCTGATAACATCTAGAACTGTGGTGGTCAAATGGGTTCACCACCACTTAAAGCCATAGGTTACACATCTTCTCAGAGACTTTGATCTTATGAATCTGATACCGAGCAAAGTAAAACAAGACTTACAGTGGTGGTTGATCCCCCAAAATCTATAGAAGTCAGTTTGCTTCAGCTACTCAGTCCCAGTAGTAGTGACCACAGATGCAAGTTATTTGGGTTAGAGGGCAGCTCTACGGAAGATACACATAAAACAGAGCTGGTCTCAGAAAAAGAGATTACAATCCTCCTCACTTTGGATGCACAGCACGTCCTATTTGCCTTGCTGCAAATGATCCCACTTTGCACAATTCTAAGGAAAATTCAAGATGGCACTGAATTACCTGCCTTTGGATGGAGCTTGTTTGCCAGTCAGGGAAACGTTATTTCTATCACAACAATGTAAATGTATATATCTCAACCTCTATTTTCTCTTTGCTTACCTCTACCCCTGACTCTCTCTCTCTTTGCCCCGTATCATCTAAAGTATTTCTGGGGATCACAAAAATACATATTTAAAATGTTTTTTGTGTGGCCCTGTTTCTGAAACTTTGTTTAGCATGATGAAGGCTTGAATTAGCAGAAATGTGGACCAAAATGAAAAGTTGTTCGGAACAGGGGTCCTCAAAATATATCTTGCCAGGGACCCTAAACATCCTCACAACAACACTGAGTGCTGGTGTGAATTTACCAAGTTAAGAATCAGAAATTTTCTGTCTCAGACCTCATGAATTATTCGTTGTCAGTCATCGCTTGTCGATTTAAAGACCTGAATCTATTGCTCACATAAAAGGTCTTGATGATATGCACCATTTTTCACACCTTTGCTTCTTTCATGAGCACCAGAAATCTGCCAGCCTAAACCATCATTCTGTTATTAAACCACCCTGTGCCACATCCAGGTTTTTGTCCTGCAGTCTACTTGGATTCATAATATGTAATGGTGAGGAGTTGGTCGGTAATAGTCCCTAGCTAACTACTATCCACTTCTTGTATTCCATGTTTTATACATGCCTTAAAAGCTCGCTGCTAAGCCTTAAACACACTTCCAGTGGACCAATGCCCTTCTTCGTGTATATTGGCAATGCATAACTCTTCTACATCATCAAGACTTCTGGGATCCAAAGTACGAACAGGCATGCAGCTCAGGAAGTCAGCAACCACATTTTTGACACCAGGTGCATACTAGACCACATAATTGAAATCAAATAGGCAAACAGACAGTCGTGCAAGCCTAGGACTCGCTGCATATAAGCCTCTCGTAGTGAACACTTTAGTCAGCTGTTTGTGGTCACTACGTAGGGTAACCATATTTCCCCAGACAAACTGGCAGAAATGTTCA
The DNA here is from genome assembly GCF_964263255.1 of Lissotriton vulgaris. Taxonomy (NCBI): domain Eukaryota; kingdom Metazoa; phylum Chordata; class Amphibia; order Caudata; family Salamandridae; genus Lissotriton; species Lissotriton vulgaris. Next base: position 498,081,741 of record NC_141691.1, read on the forward strand.
AGCCCCAAAACGCATGCTAGTGACTCCCGCTACATGACATGGTATTTTAAATCTGTTGGGGTCAAAGAACGGGAAGAAAAAGCAATAGTACACTCTGCACCTTTGGTGTCCGTTTGGGTAAGGATAGCACCCAGCCACTTGCAACTGGCATCAGTTTTGATGATGTTTTCAAAAATGGGGTCAAAGCCTTACAATGGTAAAGCGGAACACATTTCTTCCTTTAAGGTACAAAATGAGTCTTGACACTTATCAGTCCACACAAACGTATTCTTTAGCTTGAGCAATTTCCTTAGTTCATACGTTTTACATGAGAAAATCTTAATAAATTTTGCATAAAATTCGACAAAGCCTAGAAAAGAACGTAACTCTTCCTTGTTACAAGGTACATGTGCATCAAGAATGGCATCCAGCAGTTCTTTCTTGGGCCTGATGCCATCACCAGTAATCTCATGTCCAAGGTAGTTTACTTTTGTGCATGCAAATTTACATTTATTAAGCTCAGCCGTTAAACCTTTGGGATCAAGGCTACAGAGGACCTGGTTCACTTTCATGTCATGCTCCTCCCTTGTTCCTTCCGTCACAAGATTGTCATCCTGAAACATTAAAATGTCTGTCACCCCCTTGAAAACATGGTGCGTCAACCTCTGGAACATAGCAGCTGCAGAGGCCAATCCAAAAGGTACTCTTGTGAACCGATAGCATCCAAATAGGGTTATGAATGTGGTACAGTTCATGCTATCGTGGTGCAGGGGAACCTGGTGGTGAGCGGATTTAAGGTCTATAGTAGAAAAACATTTTATTCCTTTGGAACGTGCCAACAATGTGTTTTTTCTTGGGAGAGGGAATTGCTCAATCACAATGTTATCATTGAGGTCGCTTAAGTCTACGCATAGTCTCAGGTTGCCGTTGGGCCGCTTGGCCACGACCAATGTAGCCACCCACTAGCATAAACTGGCGCTGGGAGCATGGATAGAGAAGAAAAAAAAACAATTGTGTGGTAGTATCAACGTTGTGCACAGTTATGAGGCAAGTGTCAAAGGCAGATATGCTGTGCCCATCAGCGTGATCGAGCACGAGAGAAAAGGAATTGCTGAAAGTGAAGAAGGTAGGGTATGCAAGGCAGCAGAAGGACTGGAGAAGCAGAAACATAGCGCTCATCAAAGTGAGCGAGCACTTGGGAAAATTACCTCTTTGTCGTGTAGAATGCAGGGGTACACTTCTTCCGAGGTAATTTTTGATTTGGAAGAGCTGATAAGTGTGAGGAAATCCTGAGGAGGGAGTAGCCGTGTCACAAGATGGTGTCTTGCAAGCTGCGTAACGTGTGGTAGAAAACAACTGGAGCTCCAACCTAGTAGTAACTCAAGATTGCGGCTGAAGACATGCAGGAGTTTACATTGTCCCCTGGCAATGTGAAGACAATGCCTCAACTGTTCGATGAAGTAGGGGGGGTCACGCGAGCAGCCGACAGTTGGAAACCTTTGTTGGTGATCGGTTGAACTATCACTGCGTTATTGACAGGAATACTTGTGTTGACGCTGCCACTGTGAAAAGATAACCCCCACAAGCAGCAATCGAAGAAAAGCAAAGCTGGTGACGCACAATAAAACAACCTCTCCACTTTTCCTTGTATTACATTTTTTTTTTTTTACAGAATGTGGGAAATCCTGTGGGTAGAACGAGAGGTGTCCAAGGGTCAAGGAACGGATAGTGATAGCGCTGACGCTGCTGCCTAGATGCAAGTTTGCTGTTTGCTGATGTAGGGGCTTAGGATATGCAATACATTTTTCTGGTATGAAGGAAAGGGTAGTAGCGTGATAGCGTGCTGACTGACATGTTGCCGAAGTAGGCGTAGAGACAGGGCCGGAGTGGAAACTGAAAGCAGCCCTGGCAAATTTTGCCAGACCAGCCCCCGTCCGGTACATAGCGAGCGAGCGCAGCAAGCGAGCATGACCACTACTAGGGGATTTGGGGGGGTTCTCCCCCCAAGAAAATTTTGGAAAAAGACAGCCCAAAATGGTGAATTTTACAGCACATTTTTCATTACATATTCAACTGTATCACCTTTCAAACCACAGTAAATAGTATATGATGACCTTAAAGAGCACCAGGTTACCCACCCACTCATATCCACCCATAGACATTCTTACAGAGAGCACAAAACATAGACATGAGTAGTGAATCAGAGAGAAGTACTATCCCCTTTCTTTACTAAATAGGTCTGTGTCCCTGTCCTATGTCCTGATGAAGACCCCAATGCAAGGGATCAATTTCAGCCTGCCTTCATACTAGGGGTCGAAACGTCGAATGTTTTTTCTTGTTCCTCAGCTTCATTCACATAATTATATTATTAATTATATTCATGAAGCATGGCATTTTGCAGTAGCAATAATGAACTTTCTTCTTTGTTAATTGAAATCAGTACAAGAATATTTGATTAATTGTAGCCATTTTGGCCTGTGTTTTTATGTCACTTTACCCCTTCCTACACTCACTCCGCACTTCCCCTTTCCCCTTGTCTTCAGGGCACTGTACGTATCATTGTAAATGCTTTGTCTACAATAGTTGCCTGAATAAGTGGCTTAGCTACATTGTAAATAATAAACAATGTCAGCAGAATGACCTGGTTGTCTTCATAATTAACTTTATTTTTTTGTAAACTAATTTTCCTTTGTTTTACTGGGACCCCTTTCTCTCAGCAATCTGCATACCCAGGTCCCAGTGACATTATTGGGTCAACCCCCCTCTCTGTAACTTACTTTGAGCAGGTACTGCCTGCAAGGTTTTTCTTCCTTTTCTCGATTGTTTTCATTTTTGATAAGTATAGCACATCATGGTGGAGAGTGAGTTTCTCTCCTATTCTGAAGCATATATTGACCAACTACTAGCCAACCCTGAGAATAACTTTCTCTCATCCGATGTCCCCACCATTGACTACACTCTAAAAGATAAGATTTCCCATCTAGAGCGTCTTCAAAAGAAACTTATAAGAACCCGTTGTCATGGCCACTTATTAACCAAATATTTGAAAGAGAACATTATCCCCGTTGGTCTCCAAATTAAGATTGAACCCGCGATCTTCACCGAAGTTCCCAAATTTAGGGAAGGTTTCAGCCACGTCTCCAATAACTGTTCGCTCCATTGGATGGTGCTTGGCGTGGAGACGGCGGCTGAACAGATCAAAATAATTACAGCTGAGATTGATCAACTAAAGGCTGAGATATCTGCCCATGCGAGTTTTGCCTCTGCCAAGGAGACTCTCACTAATCTGGACACTTCACTCAAAGATTTTGAATTGACCACTCAAAACAAAAAACTTGAAAAATTGGCACGCGATCTACGGCTGTACAATAAGAAAAAGACCTATCCGTACCTTGCGGACGATTATTATCGTCAGGACAATCAAGGTAGATTTGCGTACAGAGGACGGGGCTCATTCCGTGGTCGACGGAATAATTTGACTTTTTCTGACTCTTCATACAGTTCGGAGGGTGAGCAGGACCAATCAGGCCCTAGCCACACTTATCCTGGTCCAAGCAACACTTATCAATTTCAGGATTTTGGGAACTATCCACAACAATTCAGTCCTTTTTTAGCTCAAGGCCCTGGATCGTGGCGTCCTCCTCGCAACTACTGGCCCAGAGGGCAAGCCCGTGGCCAAACCCAGAACACACATAAATGGGGTACGGGCCAAGTTCAGCCATCCAAGCAGGTGCAATTCCAATCAGAACAGCACGGCAAACGGACAACACGCCGGAAGACCTACCGGTGGTAAAGTCGACCCCTGTCACCAATCCAGTGGTGAATATATCCTCTTATACCTTGACTGACGATGAGCACAAAGGGCTCACAAAAGGATTATCCTATGTTCATACGAATCTACCTGACAATTTCTCGGTAAAAACGGAACTTTGTACATTTTTCAGGAAGATCCGCCTTAAATATTTCTTTAGGAACACTACGCTGTCTGAACAACAATCCCAAACAGGCCTCAGGATACCATCCTCTTTCGTTCCACCAGCGTATGCTATGTCTCACAAAATTTTAGCATACGAAGAAGTAGTATGGAAAGACATTTGTCAGATCCTTGACAAAAGGACTTTTGTCAGATTTAACACCAGTAGGTCTGAAAAATTGGCTTTACAATCCCTCGCGTCGAACAGCAAAGTAGTCATCAAACCCGCCGACAAAGGCGGGGCCATTGTCATTCAAGATGTGGATAAGTATGAAAGCAAAATTCTCCGCAAACTTGATGACGGTATCAGTTACCAACGTCTTCGTGCAGATCCGTCTGCAGCTTTGGCAGTAGAAATCCTAGAAATAACAAAGGAAGGAGTAGAACTGGGCTTTCTCTCCGAACATGAATTCAATTATCTTAATCAGAAGAACCCTAGACTCCCCACCATATATACACTACCCAAAATTCATAAGAACATGTCTGACCCCCCTGGTAGGCCCATCGTCTCGGGTTGTGGGTCCATGTTGGAACCATTGGGTAGGTATGTAGATCACTTTCTCAAACCCATTGCGGAGACCACAATCACTTATCTAAGAGATACAATGTATACCATCGGCATTGTAGAAGATCTTCCCTTTGATGTTAATAAACAGATCTTGGTAACGTACGATGTGGTCTCACTTTATACCTGTATTCCACAGGATGAAGCATTGGCGGTGATGACTAGAGCTTTAAACCAATGTACCGCCCCCTCGGCAGTGCCCACAGAGTTCATTATAGCTCTATTGAGAATTGCCATGACAAAATTTTTTTTATTTTCAAGGATCAATTCTTTTTGCAAACCAAGGGGGTCGCGATGGGGGCTCCTTTTGCCCCAGATGTGGCCATTATTTATATGGCGACCTTTGAAGCAAATGTTGTCCTACACCATCTCAATCCATTCAGAGACCATTTAGGTCTCTGGATGAGATATATCAACGATATTCTCTGCTTATGGAATGGTCCTCCTGATTTACTAACATCCTTCCATAACTGGCTCAATGGACAGTCTCCCCATCTTCAGTTTACTATGCATTCAGATCCACGGAAAATAGACTTTTTGGATATCACGATTTTTGAAGATGACTGTGCATTGAAAACCACTTTGTATCGCAAACCCGCTGAACGTAACTCATTGTTACAATATACAAGCCATCACCCGCGGGCCCTCCGGGATAACCTACCCTTTGGGCAATTTCTTCGGGTCCGAAGGAATTGCTCGTTGAAAGATCACTATATGGTTCAATCTGCAGATTTGGCAACTCGCCTTCTTGAACGCGATTATCCTAAAAGGCTTGTTCGTCAAGCCAGAAAACGCACATGGCTTAATCCGAGGGAAGATTTAATTGCTCCCAAGAGTTAATCCAACACTCCTGATGATTGCATTGTATGCGTCACGACCTTTTCCACAAAGAGTAATGATATAAAACGTACCATCAATCATCACTGGGCACTTGTTGCCGATGACATACATCAGACAAACCCCCCCTTCATGCTTTTAAGAAGGGTAAGAGTGTGCACGATTTTGTTGTCCGTTCCTTCCTACAGAGTCCCAAAGATCCGACTCTGTCCTCAATGTGGAACTTACCACCCATTGTGGGCCATTACCGATGTGGGCATTGTAAGGCGTGTGACAGCACTATACAGACTAAAGAATTTGAATATCAGCGTATCAAAACGTCCTTGAGAATACATACCAACTGTAACTCTACTAATATCATATACGCTATTCTATGTCCATGTGGTTTGATCTATGTCGGACAGACCCAACAAAAAGCCAAAGTCCGCATCCTTCAGCACATGAGTAAGATTCGCTGTGAAACTCAGGGTGCACCACTTGTGCAACATTTCAAGTCTGCAACACACTCCCCAGAAAGTCTTAGATGGGTCATTTTGGAACAGGTCACACTCGGCCCAAGGGGTGGAAGTATTGCTGAGATCCTAAATGTAAGGGAGCTTAAGTGGATGTTCCGTTTCAATTCCATTAGTAATGGTCTTAACGAATACGACAGCTCCTTCTCCCAGCTAGCGCTACCTCGTTAGGGAGGTCCTTAGAATGCTTTACGCAAACTCTGGATTTTCATCTGACAATGGTGGTAACCCAAGACAATAATTGCAGAAATTACAGATGGGCCTTTTCCATCTTGAGATAGGTACGCCCCTTTTCAGAGGTACTATCAAATTATCAAATGCAAATTTAGATTGTAATAAACACTGCACTCTATGTTTATTGATTGTACACCTGATCATCCGAACTGTTGGGCCTTTACTGTCGTGTGACAGGTACGCCCTCCCTGTTAATAATCAGATTGTCTTATTTGTTTTTCATTGTATATGGAATATAGCATTCTTTGGTTGATGATGGCACATGTTTTACAACCACACCAAATTGGCTTTTACCGTCATGTGACAGGTACGCCATACGCTGGTGCTTGTATATATAAGGCTAAAGGGCTACCATTACAGTGATTAGGTTACGGTTTATTTTCACCTCTTAACTGTTAATTCTAGGGTATAATCACTGGTTGGTTCCCCAATGTGAATTCCTCTCAACCACATCCATATTGCGACTTCGGTTTATAATGATACTGGCCATCCTGTATGGGCCATTTTAATAAGTATCTCTATTCGCCAAACATGTTGACCAGTGTGTATGATGTAAGACTTTCCCTAGTGACATACATTGTGTTATGCAGCCATTAGCGTAATAAGCCACCGGCGTCCCATTTATAATGAGCATGTTCATTCCCTCTTATATACACACCTACAGTGTGATATATGCATCGATTTTCTACCCGTGGTACAATAATAATAACCACTCGAACATGTCCGCTCCGATGAGCCTCCACACTTTTTTACAATAGCCCCTCTATAATTGTTGCCATATGATTGGAACGCAATCAACATTGTAATTACCCGTCTTGTTGCTAATAATACAGATGTATACTGGGTTGCTCCTTTGATTTCTAAGTCGTTTTTAAACACTATTTACTCTTCTAATATGGCAGTGCCGCAGAGCCCTCCCCAGCCCTACATTCGGCACCCTCATCTATTTCTGATACGACCGACTACCACGTGATCGGGACTCTGGTTTGCAAGACTGAGCCCGTTTCACGTACGAACTCTCCAGCGGTCGGCATTGCAGCGATTCATTCCAAATACCCAGGTACATTTCTGCGCACCATCTCCGATCGCATTTTCTGACTCCTCTGAGTATGCCTAGTTTTTAATGGATAGTTTTATATATCCTCTTTGTGTTAGATGCTACATGAGATCTTCCTACATTAGACCCTATCCAGGCTTGGCGTGTTCAACCGGTATGTGGCATTAACTGTGGTACCCTAAATCCTGTTAAAGAGTCTCCTTTCAGTAATATATGGAGTGACGACCTCCTCACTTTCTTTTTCTTAGAAATTACCGATTGATTGACCCTCAATCAGCCCTGCGGATGGCCATATTTAACAATTGAAGACCACTGTCCGGGTCTTACTATATCAGCTGGTTGGTACTAATAGGTATGTTGTAAATGGGCAACAGGCAATTCCTTTAGGGCATTCATTATTACTCAGTTAGAATGATTCTCACTGGCTCCTGTGTTACTCAGTAATATTCAGTGTCATATTCCTCATTTTTCTAGACATCCCTTTTTTAAGCTGGTTAGTATTAACAGGCATGTTGTAAATGGGCACAGACAATCTATTGAAGGCATCCATTATTACTAGGTTTGATTGATTCTCAGTGGCTCTTGTGTTACTTAGTAATATTCAGTGTCATATTCGTCATTTCTCTAGACATCCCTGTTGATACCAACCCATGAATTCCGCATAGTCGTCAAAGTGCAACTGTATTACAAAAAAAGCCTGCCCAAAATGGCAAGTTTTGAGCTGACCACAGAACAAAGGTTGTTAGAAAGTGGATTATCATTTGGGATGGGTGGCCGCCGATCTCAAAGAATAATGATACTAACTTGTCAGAGTGAACTTCAAAGTCACTAAATTAACCTGAGCACAACCCTCAGTAGTTAGAGCACAGAGCAAATAGTAGGCTTAACTTAGGGCAAAATGTAAAGTATTTATGCAGTACCAAAACCGGAAAGAAAAGTCAAAACACCAAACAATAAAAATCCCAAAAGAAATTTGAAAAAATAGGGTTCAATTTAATAAACAAAATGACTGCAAAATGATGAAAATCAAATAAGAGGAACTGAAGATACAACTTTTTCAATCTTTAAGTAAAAAGAGCACCAAAAAGCCCTAAGGGGACAATGATGGCCTATGGAAGTAGTAGAACGGACCGAGATATGAGTCCAGGCAGACCAAATACACAAAGCAAGTTTGTTTTCATCAAAGATTTTTGCTGCAAGGCCCCACACCAGAGGTCTTGGAAGTCCAAATGCTTTCCTAGTACCAACTTTTCAGGATTTCTGGAGTTGGTCCTCTGGGTCATTTTTAGGGCTCTGACAACCCCAGGGACAACATTTCTAGATCAGGACTCACTCCAGTAGGACCAGCAAGATCCAGTTTGTACTGGTCACTTCAAGAAAAAGACCTCTTACAGGTCATCCAAATGACCCTTAGAGTCCACTTCTTTAGGTTGAGTACACGAGGGTGCAAGACCAGTGGTTCATGGCTCCTTTCAGGTCACAGACAGCAAGTCCTGACCTTCTCTGATCTTCTGCATGTCCAGAAGGTGTTCTGAAGGTGGTTTTAAGTGATGCCACATTCATAGATTGTAAGAGCCAGTGTGTCCGAGTGGCTCCTGGACTCTCCCTAATCAATAGAAAAAAAGTTCCCCATGGGCAACCCTTCCTACTTTTGCAGCACATCCTTTTTGCCATACTGCAAACTAACCCACTGCTGGACCTGTTAGTCTTAGGGTGGTCTTCTCACCAACAGTTTGCCTGTTTCCCTCTATTTTTGCTGAACTTAGTTTAGTTTTTATTGGCCTTAGACTATGTGCACTTTACAACTGCTAACCAGTGCTAAAGTGCTATTGCTTACTCCATAAACATGGTAAAACTGACTTATACCTAATTAGCACATTTAATTTACTTAAACGTCCCTTGTAGAGTAGTAAACCACATACCGAAGGCCTGTAAAATAAATGCTAATGGTGGGCCTGCAGCACTCATTGTGCCACCCACATAAGTAGCCCCTTAAAACATGTTCCAGGTCTGCCATTGCAGCCTCAATGCAGTTATAAACTTCCAAGTTGACTTGACAGTATAACCCTCTAGCCATGGCTTAAGATCCCCTTTTATTGCATATGCATGGTGAACCCTAAGGTAGGTTCTAGGTAGCCCAGACGGCTGAGTGCATTGTAATTAAAAGGTTGGCCATGTACTTTTAAGTAGTTCATGTCCTGGTAGTGAAACACTCCTAATGTGTTTCTCACTGTGAGTGTTAACCTTTGTTTCACCGGGCACAGATAAGCAATTCGTGTTGGTAGCTATGAAATTATAATTAAAATCATCCTTAAAGGTAAAGTCAGATTCCAAATTACAATTTTGAAAAGGCCCCTTTCAGAAAGTTTGCCTTTTTTGTGCCCATAGCTATTTAGTGCCTGCAGCCTGCCCCAAGTGATATGACTGGGTGTACTTGGCAGTTAGACTTTCTCCCTCTCGAACAGACAGGCTTTAGAAAAAACCATGGGACTATGGACAACTTAACAGCCCTCCAGGCAATAATTGACAAATATATTAGAGCAAGAAAGGGGAGAGTCTATGCGGCATTCATAGATTTCTCCACGGCCTTTGATAAGGTCGACCGTCAAGTATTGTGGAGAAAGCTGCACTCCCTAGGAATGCCGCATAGACTTTTATGTTTGGTCCAGGATCTGCATGACAACACATGGTGCAAAGTGCTGCTAGGGGGAGAAAGGGGTCTCTCTCGGCTCATTCCATCAGCAAATGGCCTCAAACAGGGCTGCCTATTAGCTCCCTTATTATTTTCCCTTTATGTTAGTGACCTTCCCTTTATTTTATCGACATGTGAAGGAATTGCACCACGCCTGGGTGAAAGACACATCTCTTGTCTAATGTATGCAGACGATATTATAATTTTAGATCTTACCCCTAAGGGTCTTAATAATCGTCTACATACACTACACACCTTTTCCGAGGCGCACTTCCTGAAAATAAACGTCTCCAAAAGTAAGATAATGTGCTTGGAAGGACGAAACAAACTAAAGTTGGAGCACATAAGCTGGGAACTGGGAGGCCAAAAATTAGAAAAAGTAAAAACGTATGTTTTCCTAGGTATGGTTGTCAACAGCAGCTTGGGTAACAAATTACACATAGAAAATAGCTCCCGTAAAGCAAAGTCTCAGGGAAATGGCCTAAGAACATTGTATAAATCAACAGGCAAAAGACACTTTGTCCAGTTGCTGGAGGCTTTCCGGGCAAAAGTCCCCCCGACTCTGCTCTATGGTATAGAATTAATCGACCTAGCGGAATGGGGCTTCTTGGACACAGTTGAGGGCTGCCTCTTGAGAAACTTAACCATGGTTAACAACAGTTGCAGTGCAGCAACCCTGCGTTTAGAACTTGGTCTAAGGAGCAGCTGGGCACAAGGCCTTGCAGGAGTTATCCGTTGGGTCATTTGTTTGATTAAAGGGAAGCCAACTACTCTCAGATCCCTTATTACAAAAGAGTTGATGGGCCCATTAAATGAATATTCGACCCTTATAAAGAATTATAGGAGAGCCATCACTCTCTTGGACTTGGAGGAAGCATCTCTCCTAGAGCTTTCCATGGACCAATTAAAATTACAACTAAAACAAGCTACATGGAAGCTAAGTTTTGAGAGGGATCGGAACCTTATAATACAAAAGAAGGGGGTTATACAAGCTGTCGATTCCTGTATAATTAGACAAGTACAACCCTACCTGTCATGGAACATACCCCATGGTTTACGCCGCTTTTGGCTACTCCTCAGGCAGGATTCGCTCCCCTTGAATAAGTTGTTGGCCAAATGGCACGGCATATCCAACGTGTGCAATTACTGTAACCTTGCAATTCAAGATTCTAAACATGTCTTGCTAGTTTGTCCAGCATTACTGACTTATCGTCGCCTTTGGGTAAAACCGGCATGTGTCCAATTTGGGATTACTTCTTCAACAGCCTTGTTGGACGCTATCTTTAATCCCCCAAATGGAATCTTTTGTAACAAAATTTTTAATTTTTTTAAATGTTTCTTAAAACTATATTAGCTGAACGGTATACTGGTTTTGTATAATTTCTGACTGCATGAGTTGTTTATATACGGTTCTTATCTTCATATTTTGTATGTTATTGTATAATATGTGGATCTCCACGGAGTTCCAAAATCATATTTAATAAAATTGAATTGAATTGAATTAGACTTTGTGAAGTCCTCCCAGATAATCACACAATAGAGAGCTTATGTTTGTCTGATTGGGGCATCTGCTGGCATGATGGGATGAGCTGGATACAGCCCCACTTCCAACTGAAGAGGCTTTACCCTACGTTCACACAAAGGGCTTGTCACCACTGCATGTTCCTCCAGCCAGCTTTGAGCCAGGTCAGGTGAGTCATGAAATCCAAAGCACTTCAAAGAGAAACCTCTAGAAACTTTTCCTATTTCATAGAAGGCATCAAGTATAAAAAGAGAGTTCTCAGACCCACTCGTCAGTTCACTTTCTGGACTTATGGAAGTCTCAGCGCCTTGATGCCTTAGGGTAATTGCTGCACTTTATAAATTGCAAACTCAAAACAAAAATTCACTGCCTGCTGCTGTGGCCTGCTGTTGTGTATTCCACAAAACTTCTTTGCTTCACCTGGAAGGACTGCTTTGCTGTCTGGAGTCTGCCTTGAACACTCAGAGGCCTGCCATGTTGCTTGAGCCCTACTTCTTCACCTAAACCCAGGGCTACCAGAGTCACTTTAAAGGCTAGTGTGCTGGCCTCCTTGTCAGACCCAATCAATCAATCAATCAATTTGTATAGCGCGCTACTCACCCGTTAGGGTCTCAAGGCGCTGGTGGGGGTGTCACTACTGCTCGAACAGCCAGGTCTTGAGTTGCTTCTTGAAGGAGAGATGGTCCTGGGTCAGCCGTAGGTGGGTGGGGAGGGAGTTCCATGTCTTGGCTTCCAGATAAGAGAAGGATCTTCCTCCGGTGGTGGTTTTGTGGATTCGCGGGACGGTGGCGAGGGCGAGGCTGGTGGAGCGGAGCTGGCGGGTGGGTGTATAAAATGTGAGGCCACAAGGACATAGCAGGCTCCCACCATCTTGAACCCACACCTGGACCCAATCCAAGTCCTGGACCCTTGGTGGTGATGCTAAAGGTGTCCAGCTAGCCAAAACCAATACTCAGGACTTAAATTTTTTTAGGCTAAAACCTGCTCTGAGAACCGAGGGAAGCCTGAGACTAACCTGCTTGTCTATCCACTCAAGGTGCATCGACAGTCGGCTTGGCTTTGCGGTTGCACCTGCTAATTTTTCTTCGCAGCAGCAAATCCTGTTCATTGGTCCTTCACCAAAGGGGTATCCAGCTTCCTGGAACTCTTGTCAGATGCAGCCTCCTGCTTCGTCCCGCTGGAGATTTTCATATTCCAAAAAAGTGATTCCCTCCTCGGGCACCACCTGCATCATTTCCCCACTGAATCCAACCGGGCCCAATCCACTGTATCCAACCCATGTTCAATCGTGGCCAGGCATGTTTTTTTTACTTTGAGACGTCTTATGTGACTAGATGTCCACAGTTGGCATTTTGATCTTTTAGGAACTCGTTTTTACTAAAAACTTTAGAAAATGTATAACTTCAGCTCTACGGATTGGATTTTTACAACCGTTTGCTATCAAAAGTTTCAGATGAAAGTTTACATTCTGTACATGACTTTTTCTAGGATCCAGCTACAGTGCTGCCATTGAAAACAGTGTTTGGGGTTAATCATGGAAGGTGGATGGCCACTTTAATTTCACACGTTTCACTTTTAAATATCAGGTACTCTACCTTTTGTTCTTTTAAGATACAGAAAAAAATTATTTCCAAAGTTTTCCATAATGTCAATTTTGCCTTAAGGCTTTGAAGTGAATTTTCAATTGTGTGCTTTAATGTTAAAAATATGCATCATGTTATTCTTTTTTTTACTTTCAATGGTCTTGCGGTAGTCCTGCTATACTCCTGTGGAACCCATACAACCAATGGAAATCCCTTGTAGGAGTTCTGACTGGGTTTTACTTCCTGTTTTAGGCCCCCAGTGAGTACTACAAAACCAGCAAGAAAAAGTTAAAAAGCTGTGCCTGTCATGAAAAAGTGATTTTGTATAAGTTTGAGCTTAGAGTTGTTTTAATTGGACAATTAATGAGGACCCCGTTCGTTTTTTTCTAAAAGTGCTCCATTGTTAGGTTTTGTGGTCCCATGGGATTACCTTGGTGCTATTTACAAAGACTTTGTTTCAGGTTTGTATTACTTCTTACCACTGAACTGATGCAAAATTCAAGTTGGTATTTATAAACCAACACAAATCACATTTTGTGCTGGATTGTAAACAAAAGTAATGCAAACCAGTGTAATGCACTGCCATGTGTTACTTTTCCTCAGGCGGGTGCTCCATGGGTGGGTTATGGGCCGTCCTGTGAACCCATACATGGATTTGGATGCAAATCCTTATCTAAAAAGACTTGTAGACATGGGCCCTATTTATGAACACCTTGCGCCACCGGTGCGTCACTTTTTCCCATGTTAAAAGTGACGCACCGGCGGCGCAAGGCCTTCATAAATAAGGCCCATGGATTTGTCCCAAAATCCTACGTCTCTCCGAGGCTAGTGTCATGAGGAGGTATTTTTTTTTAAATGTTTTTTAAGTATTCTATTGCGCCTGCGGTACCATGCTGGGTACATGATCATTTTTTAGGGATATTTAACTAGTACTGCAGCAGTATTGGTGGATCAATTTATTATTTTCTTTTTAAAATACCTGTTACCCCAACCACCAAAAGGACATGTGAGAAATGTTCAGTGCAATACATACTGGAGGTTCAGTCAGCTTAAATGTCTAAAGAAAATGGCTTGTACGTGAGGGGTTGTATACAGAGTAAATATCAAGCACAGCAGCAGCTTTCAACCCAATGTCTGGTTGATTGCCACAAAAATGTCAGCTAGCAGCAAAGGGTCCAATTCAAGGCAAAGGCTGTACGTAGGTGGAAATTGGGAACCTAATCTGGTGGGCATGCCTTGAGAGAGTGGGTTCTCCATAAACAATTCTGTACAAGGAGAAAGTTGTATGTAGTATGGCCTTGACCACCTAATGTGGACTTAAAGCCTGAAGGGAGTTGTGTGGAAAGCAAGGGATGGGCATAGTAGGGTCTTGGGTACCTAATTAACTTGGGTGTCTTTATGGACTGTGCTTTCCATGAACAACTGTGCATAGTAAAACTTGATCACCTCAAGGGTCTTTGGTGTCCGGAGGGAGCAAGCTCTCTGAAAAAGGTGTTTACAGAGCAAACACTCTGCATGGTAGGGGCTTTACCACCTATGGGGGCATGGGTTTTGTACAAGGTGAAGGGTTTGCTTAGAAGCAGCTTGGCCACTCAATGGGGTTAGGCTGTCTGAAAGGAGTGGGTCCTCCATGAAGACTTCTGCACAAGGCAAAGGCTGTACCTAGTAGCTGCTTGGTCACCTAATAAGTCTTCGGTGTCTGGAGGGTGTGGGCTCTCTGTGAAGACTTCTACACAAGGTGAAAGGTGTGTCTAGGAGGGGTTTCACCATCCATGTTTCATTGATTTGCATGAGGGTTGGCTACCCAAAAATTATCCAGGACAGGGCGAAAGGAGTGCATGTAATGATTTGGACACCTGATGGGACTTGGGTGTCTATGGAGAGTGAGCTTTCCATGAAGACTTCTGTACAGGCTTGGCCATCTGCATTTCATTATGCACAAGAGGCTGCCTGACAACAAAGGGTCTAGTAAAGGGTGAAGGATGAGTGTAGTAGTAATGGTCTTGGGTATCAGGTAGTAGTGTACAAGGTTGCATTGGTAAAATGCATTGTGAGACCCCTCTTTTTTCTTGGTTCTCACTTTACAGATCACTACAAAACTTTCCAGGAAGGAGATGAGGTGGAGGAACTTTTTTCTTTTCTTTTGGAAAGATTTATCAAAAAACGCTTTTCCTTTTTAAACTGTGACCCTGCTATAACTAAACAGTAGCAACCATAACTAAGTAACTAATATTGATAGATAGATAGATAGATAGATAGATAGATAGATAGATAGATAGATAGATAGATAGATAGATAGATAGATAGATAGATAGATAGATAGATAGATAGATAGATAGATAGATAGATAGATAGATAGATAGATAGATATTCAATCTAAAATTGCTTACTTTCACAAAAGAACTCCATGGCACTCTGGTGCAAGTATCAATCACCAAATTTATTCACCAACACTTTTCAGAGCTGACGAGCACCTAGGTTACAACGCTGACCTTTACACCAATCACTGCATTTAATCATCTTAGTGCATAAACACACTAAAAGGACCAGTACTATGCATTTGAAACATCTCACTATTTTGTAGTGGCTTTCTATACAGTATACATCATTCAACAGCAACATTATTTTTCTCATTATTTAATATTTACGTTTTTCTTTTTATAGCACTACATTATTTCCTTTAGCGTAAATATTTCCTTTATATTTTTCATTTAACACATGCAAGGTAAATGTGTTCCCTGATTAAATGTTTTTTGGTCACCATATTTAAGCGTGCAATTTACACATTATACAGCCCCAGTGGGACTTAGCAGTATTCATGTTGCTATTTTCATGTTTCGATCCTTCTTACACAAAAGATACAAGAGTTTTTGCAAAAGAACCTTTGATGTTACATGGGAGGAAGATATCCTCATAATGTCACTAGACATAAAATCACTTTACACAAGCATTTGAAACAGAGATGGTCAAAAAGCTAAGCGACACTTTCTAAGAGCAAGGGCAATAAAATACTACAAACACAATGAGATGATACAACAGGTAATGCAATGGTGCCTAAGCAAGTGCCTAAAAAAATGAAAAAAAATAAAAGGGACCCCAGCAGGGGAAAAAAGCATTAATAGAATGTGGTGAATCTAAAGCAAAAATTAAACAAAATAACAACTGCTTTGTTTTGTAAAGGGTCCCCGGGTGGTCAGGACCCGGGACATAGTTTAAAAGAAAGAGAAGAGAGAATAGGGACCCCATCCTTAGGCTCATAAAGCCCCAGGGACCACCACTTTCCCAAAGCTTTATTTATAAAAATAAGGAGGGGGTGCACAGGGCGCCCCCCCTCCATGGGCTCTATAGGTCCCGGGAACCACCACCTGCCCAGGGCTAATAAACACATTGATGGGGCCACGTGGATCTCCAAACTCTGGGGACCATCTCCTCCTCTGGGCAAAACAACACCTAATCAGGGGCCCAGGCTCTAGGGACCACCAACTCCCAGGGGCCTTTCTCTGCCTTGTGGACCCCCGCCTCCGCAGGGCAGGACCTTAAAATTCAATGAGGCACCCCTCCTGGAGCTAATAATGGCCCTGGGAACCACCACCCTGAGGGCCATCTTCTGCTATGTCCCGGGTACCCACTCCTGTGACATACCTGTTTGCTTAAGTTTGATTGAAGCTCACAGCTCCCGCCAAGGTCCGCTTCCAGCGGGTAGGAGCTGTCAAAGTGCTCCCACTCGCGATCAGTGGAGGTTTCATCTCCTTCCGTGCTCGACAGAATAAAGGTCAAAAACTAATCGAACAGGCAGAATAGAGCGCAGCAATGAGCAGAAAGAGCCAAAATAAAGGTGAGAAACAAGCAGAAAGAGGAAGTATGGATGTCAGAAGAGCAGAAAGAGGCATAAAAGAGGTCAGAAATGAGCAGTAGGAGACAAAATAAAGTTGAGAAACGAGCAGAATGAGGCAAAATAAAGGTCAGCAACGAATAGAAAAGGGAAAAAGAAATATCTGAAAGTGGCAGAAAAAAGTTCAGAAAAGAGCATAAAGAGGAAAAATAGAGGTCAGCAATGAGCAGAAAGAAACAAAATAAAGGTGAGAAACAGGCAGAAAGTGGCAAAATAAGGGGAAAAATGAGTAGAAAGAGGCAGAATAAATGACAATAACAAACATAAAGAGGTAAAATAAAGGTCAGAAATGAGCAGAAAGAGGCAAGATAAAGGTCAGAAATGAGTATAAAGAGGCAGAATAAAGGTTAGCAATGAGCAGAAAGAGGCTTGATAAAGGTGAGTAACAGGCAGAAAGAGGCAGAATAAAGGTCAGCAATGAGCGGAAAGAGCAAGAATAAAGGTCTGCAATGTGCTGAAAGAGGCCAAATAAAGGAGAGAAACAAGCAGAAAGAGGCAGAATAAAGTTAAAAACTAGCAGAAAGAGGCAGAATTAAGGTTAGAAACAAGCAGAAAGAGGCAAGATAAAGTTGAGAAACTAGAATAAAAATGCAAAATAGAGGTAAAAAAAAGAGCCGAAAAAGGCAGAATGAAGATGAGAAATGAGCAGAAAGAAGCAAAATAGAGGTCAGATACCAGTAAGAAGAGGCAAAATAAAGGTGAGAATCAAAGGAGAAAAGGCAAAATAAAGGTCAGCCACGAGCGGCAAGAGGCAAAATAAAGGTGAGAGACAAGCAGAAAGAGGCAAAATTATGGTCAACAATGAGCAGAAAGAGCCAAAATAAAGGTGAAAAATGAGCAGAAAGAGCCAAAATAAAGGACAGAATGGACCAGCAAGAGGCAGATTAAAAGTCAGAAAAGAGCAGAAAGAGGCATTTAACCCCTTAATGCTCCCGTCGGCCGTCGCGAGCACTACCTGGCTGGTGCTGCGAGCGTCCAACGGCCGACGCGGCCCCTCCTGTTTCTTCGAACGTTCCGCACTGGCGTGGACCGTTCGAAGCAGCTATGAGGCTAGAGGCCAGGAGAAAGCAGAAAGTGGCAAAATAAAGGGCAGAATGAGTAGAAAGAGGCCACAAAGAGGGCAGGAGTGAGCAGAGATGAAGCAGAAAATGAGAAAAAAATGTGCAGAGGAGGCACAAACCGAAGGCAGCAGAGACTAGTGGACTGCAGGCAAGCTGGACATGAGGACCATCACAGGCGGAGTTGGCAAGAGGACCTGTTCCCATGTGCCCACTAATTTTTTTATTTTTTTATTTATTGTTATTGCGTACGCACTGACAGACCCACTCATACACTCACACACCCAGTCACAGACCCACTTGTGTACTCATTCACAGATCCACTCAGAGACTCACGCACAGATCCATTAAAGCACTCAGTCACTCATTCACAGTCCCACTGAGAGACTCACATACACACACATGCCCACTCAAACACTCACACACCAACTCACAGTACCACTCAGAGACTCATGCACCTATTCACAGATCCACTCAGAGACTCATGCATCCACTCACAGACCCACTCAAAAACTCATGCATCCACTCCCAGACCCACTCAGAAAATCTTGCATGCCCTCACAGACCTACTCAGACACTCTTTTTCCCAATCACAGACCTACTCAGACACTCATGCACCCACTCACAGATCCACTCAGAGACTCCCATGCCCACTCTCAGACTGACTCAGACACTCACATACCCACTCTGATACTCATGCAACAACTCACAGACACACTTAGAAAATCACGCACCCACTCTACTGCCAACTCAGAGACTTACACACTTACTCACCTATTTATACAGCCACTCACACATCCACTCTCAAAGGTTACAGTCAGGAAATAAAAACTGTCGAAATTTACTGGAAAAACCCAAAGGTTACAGGGATGTTATAGTTAGGAAATAGACTTTAAAAAACATAGAAAGTCACTGAAAAAACAAAGGTTATGGGGACGTTATAATTAGGCTTAGATATCACTCAAACAAAACCATTGAAATCCGGCAGTTATAGTTACCTGAACTAACTATAACTTATGCCCAGCAATTTACTACTTATGACATCACATATTACATCACTCATGACATGGTAAGTGGAATCACTGATAACATCATTGAAGACATCATCCACAGACCACACACACACTCACACCCCATAGAAACTCTTATACCCCCACTCACATACCCATATAACTACTGACACACACACAAAACCCATAGAGCGACTAGCAGACCAATACAGCTACTCACACACCCACAAAACCACCCCCACTCATAGACAAATACATCCACTCATACTCACTCACTCACATACCCATTCTAACACCCACACAGCCATTCACACAACCACTCCCTGACCAATACAGCCTCTCACACAGCCACTCACTCAGCCATACAGCTAATAACAGACCTACTCACTCACCCATACAGCCACTCACAAATCTATTCACTCATCTACAAAACCACTTACATGCCCATTCACACATCAATACACTCATGCGCCCCTCACTCATCCATATAGCCATTCACACTACCTACTGTGCAAAACAGCTACTCACATACCTACTCCCTTACCCATATACCCAGTCAAATAGTCACTCACTTACCCGTACATCAACTTATACAACCAGCCACTCACCAATAGAGCCACTCACAAAGCCACCAGTCAGTCACCAATAAAGTCACTCACACACACACTCGCCCATCCATACAGCCACTCACTCACCCATAGAGCTACTCACACACCCAGTTACTATATATATATATTACCTACTGGCTATCGCCAGTAGGTATATATAGTTAGGATTTTTTCTCTATGGAACTTTTGAAAAATCTATGTCTAATAACTTTGGCGTTTGTGGACGGAATCGGCTGAAATTTTCAGGAAAATGGCACATTTTGTTTCTGAGCATCCCCTGAAAATTTGGGGGGGTTCGTCAAGGGGGGGCCGAGAAAAAACGGGGGTCCCAAAACGCGTTTTTCCCATGTTAATTTCCATAGGGCGTTTGGCCTCACTTTTAGCTCGAACGGCTGAATGGATTTGCACGAAACTTGGCAAAATTGTAGGGACTGGTAGCCCGATGTGCCTTTGCTGGGTCTCAATATATGTGCTCCAGTGGATTTTGAGAAATTAACGTTTTAAAAAATTTATATATCTGTGACAGCGTCCCAGATAGCGCTCCAGATCGCGTACTTTTCGCGTCACGGAGCTTTGCGAAGCAAGGCTGATTGGCTCTCCGGTGTCTGTCAACATTCTAAACAGTCCGGAGCGGCCGCCATCTTGTCTCTCGATAGGATCGAGAGACAAGAAGAGGTGAAAAACGAAGGGGGAATTTAATGAAAGGGGGCAAGGTAGACCCCTCTTGACCCCTAGGAATGATGTTGGGGTTATTAAAGGGTCCCGTGGGGAAAATTAAAAAAAATTGATTTTTCACGGTAGAAGCGCTTCTCGGTTCGCAAATTAACGGCTGAATGGATTTGCACGAAACTTGGCAAAATTATAGGGACTGTTAGCCCGATGTGCCTTTGCTGGGTCTCAATATATGTGCTCCAGTGGATTTTGAGAAATTAACGTTTAAAAAAGAGGTATATCTGTGACAGCGCCCCAGATAGCGCTCCAGATCGCGTACTTTTCGCGTAACGGAGCTTTGCGTAGCGAAGCTGATTGGCTCTCCGGTGTCTGTCAACATTCTAAACAGTCCGGTACGGCCGCCATCTTGTCTGTCGGTAGGATCGATAGACAAGAGGAGGAGAAAAACGAAGGGGGAATTTAATGAAAGGGGGCTAGGTAGACCTCTCTTGACCCCCTAGGAATGATGTTGGGGTTATTAAAGGGTCCCGTGGGGCAAATAATAAAAATTTGATTTTTCGCGGTAGAAGCGCTTCTCGGTTCGCAAACTGGTAGCGAAACGTGAATTCGCCATTTTGTGTTTCGATTTCATTAAATTACTAGGTATAAGGGGGTACGGGAGACGTATCCTGACCCCTTTTGTTTTCTGAGGGTGGCTGAGGAGGCTCATATATGTTGATACATGTCTTCCAGCGGCTGTGCGTGAGCGTTTTTTTTTTTGTTGCGTGACGTCTGTTAACGTTCGATTCGATGGAAATCAGGAACTGTTGACCGCCATGTTGTCACTGCGAGTAATTATTTTGTTTTAAATAATTGTTATAAATTAATCCTTATTGATAAACATTGTCTGCGCCATCTTGTCTTTTTTGCAATGCCACACTTTTGTTGAGCACGGCAGCCATTTTAGATGCCTTGACCAGACCCACTGTCTGCACCCTCGCAAGCATCTCCCCCACGCACTGGTCACTCCCACTCTCTTTCTCATGTATGGGCTAGAAACCTCCTCCCATCTGCACTGTTCTTCTCTGAGAATCACACCCTGTGCCCGCCCGACACCTGCCTTTCACCCTATTCACTACCGCACCCTCTGACACTCCTCTTCCTCTGTGTCCGATTGTCCAGGCCCATCCCAGGCTATCACCTAGCCCTGCAGATGTAGTTTATGGCCTCAACTGTAAAGAATCACCCCTCTTCAAAGAAGTTACAGTAGATCAAGGCACCCACCCGATGAGATCCGTCACACTACACGTGTTCCTGCAATCTGATAACCATCCTGTATTGTGATTGGAGAGGGGATTCTCACTGTGAGGGTGTGTGGGACCGAGCCTGAAGCGGAAGATTCCAGGGATGCCTTTTTGTACATCAAAGTCTTCACAATTATGTGTCACATTAAAAATATATAGCACTCACAAAAAAGTAGAAGGAAAATAACACTTTAATAATTTATAAATATATACATCGCAACAAAAACAGTAAACACCTTAAAACATTTTTTATTAAAACAGAAGCAACAATGGTCAGTAGCAGTCTGTTGTGCGAATAGTCCCAAGGCAGCATATTTACCTAGAGTGGTGCTGTGTAGGACATTCTGAATGGAAATTAACCAGAACTACAACCATCTACTTCCAATAATATAACTTTTATGCCCAAATTACGCAAAGATTTAGCTAATCTGCTAAAGGGGGGAGTCGCCATTTCTTTACAATAATCAATAATGAAAAATCAACATCAATAGGGTTGTCCGTATTCCCGATGCAGCACTATAGTACAACATACACAGCACCTGGGGTGTCAAGAGTGAACAGGTCCTAGCTGCTTAACCAATGACTGACAAATGCTATATTAAACACTTACTATGTATAATACTTGCGTTCACAATAGTTTTACTTTACAAAACAGAACAAAAGATGTCCCCTGTAAGTAAACCCATATTAGCTGTTTCAGTTTTTGAACATCCTAAGGTTTTATGACATGGGGAACAGTAGTGATATCCTGGGCGGGTGATGGAACTGGGTTTGTTAATGGAAAAACATCTACAGAGAAAACTATTGGTAAATTATACTTCTCCGGAAATTTAAAACTCACAAATGTTTCATTTGTGTAATCGTTTTATGAACATGTACATTAAAAAACTAAAAGAAATGCCAAGAACGTCCCATGTGAAAGTGAATTTTATCTGGCAATTGTTTTCTTTTCCTTCTCATGAAAAGAAAGTTAAAGCCAGGTTTGTTACCTGCCTCATCTGCAAAAAAAAAACTCTCGAGAGGGACCGAAAAAAAATATTGCTATGGTAATCATACCATGCATCGGCACATGGAGAGGTGGCACCCTTTTAATTATTCTAAAGCACAACTTCGAGATTTGGGGGATAACCCCCGACTGGCAAAAACATCCACCAATGACTAAGCAATAAGTGAGTCAGAGGCAAGGGAAACGGTCCCAAATCTGCAAAAGAACTTTGGGCAGATGAGATTGACTTGTGTAGCATGTGGAAAATTAATTTCATGCGGAGAGATCAGTATTACTTCAATAAATACAGTAATCAATGATGTATTAGAACTTAATATCAATTCATTTTCCGAACGTGTAATCAGTACCTGTCCCATGTCAATTCATTGTTCGAAGCTATAATCAATACCCATCCCGGATCAAGTCATTGTCCGAATATATAATCAGTAAAAAGTACGACAAGTGCAACAAAATCATATCGATAATTCATTGTGAGCAAGTACCAAAAGTGTCGACAATTCTAACCTTCAATAAATACAGTAATCAATGATGCATTAGAACTTAATATCAATTCATTGTCCGAATGTGTAATCAGTGCAAGTCCCATGTCAATTTATTGTTCGAACGTATAATCAATACCCATCCCGGATCAATTAATTGTCCGAACATATAATCAGTCTTATCCCATATCAATTCATGTGCTAAAAACTGCATACATATCTCATGATATCAAGGCTGAGCAATCAGGGCACAATAGTTTCATTTGTACCGGCGCCATTTTGGGTGAGGTCAGGAAGGTCCAAGTATAGTCAAAATGTCTGCACCAACTTGTGGTTGGACCGGGACCTCTTTCGGCAGTCTAAAAGTTTTCATTGAAGGGTAGTAGAGGGGACTGGCGACATGAACCTTCAGTCAAAGAGGGGTGGGAGGTAAAAATCTCTCCTACCGGGTCATACTGGTGTCCCACCGGAACTGATCAAGTTGGTAGTCTTGCAGGATTTTGGTGATTTCAAGACTGAGGCCGGCGCCGGCATGAGCGCGCCGACGTCCCGCGGCTACGTCGTGGTCGTTCCGTGGGTGATCATGGCAGTCATTCCCCATCAGGGGTCGGGGCCCCCGTGGCTCTTATAGAATCTTCAAAGTTGAGGAGAACGTTTCTGGATGCAGGACTCATTTTCTAGTTGAACTCAAAAGCGCCGTTGCACCGCAACAGTGGACGAGACCCCCGCTGGGTGAGCGGAGCATCATTGCCTCACAATAGTGGACGAGACCTTTTGTCGGGTGAGTGCAGCGTCGCTGCATCGCAAGAGTGGAGAAACCCTTTTGTTGGGTGAGTGCAGCGTCGCTGCATCGCAAGAGTGGAGAAACCCTTTTGTTTGGTGAGTGGAGCGTCGCTGCATCGCAAGAGTGGAGGAACCCTTTTGTCGGGTGAATGCAGCGTCGCTGTATCGCAAGAGTGGAGGAACCCTATTGTTGGGTGAGTGGAGCGTTGGGGGTGCAGCCGAGGGGCCCTCACCTGTGGGGGTGGGAGAGGCTTGTTCGCGCCGCCTCTCCCTCCCAGCGCACCCCACGCCGACACCTGGCGTTGATATCCGTGATGTCTGGACCAGGCGATAAGAGGGGGGGGGTCGGAGGCAAAGGCAAGACATCCCCCCCCCGTGGCCTGCAGGGCGCCGCTTCAGGCCCGAACGGGGAGCTCATATCAAGCCGGGGCCAGACCAGGAGATACGAGGGGGGGGGTCGGTGGCATGTGCAAGACATCCCCCCCGTTGTCGGAGACATTATCTAAGAAAGAAGAAGAATCCCGTCGGCCTCGGCTCCTCTCCTGGCCCACCTTACGGGATGACCTCCCTGGCCGACGGCTGCCAGCAGGACTCGCCCTACACGTGCCGAAGGCCTCGTCTTCCGGATGGGCGTAGCCGCGAACCTGTTGCACTTCGGGAGTTTCCGGAATGGGGGTAGGTATCTGCTGATTTGTATTTATTTCATGTTACCGTTATTGGGCGTGGCGGGCGGTGGGACAGACATGCTTGGAGCAGTGGGGGGGTGGCGGAGCCTAGCTACCTTGTGGCTGCCGTAACGTCAAGCTTGGCTTCTTTCACCACTTTCATGTTTCTTATTTCTAGCGAAGTCAAAAACTCATCAGAGGCCTACTGATTTTGTTCGATTTCTTTCCCTTCCTTTTCAAGTGTGTTTCATGCTAAAGTTTCTGTTTAACAGGATACAGGGATTACTTCGTATTTTACATATGTCTTCTTTATTAGGGGTTCTCTCCGGTTGAGTCAGATGATGTACCTCTAATAAATGGTCCGGGTGGAACTAGTTTCTCAATCAGTGGGGAGTAGATGGGCATGACAGATTACAACGGGGGACAAAGGACCGCATTACCCTTCCTTCACTACTTGCAAAGACTAGATAGAATATTTCTATTCCACGTTATTTGCAAACAGAGAGTACCTCGAAAGAACTATTCCTTGAACAATAAATGTCCAGCCAATCAATCAATCAGGCATGACGGATTACAACGGGGGACAAAAGTCTGCCTTACCTATCCTTCACTATCTGCAAAGGGAGACAGAATATTTCTATTCTTCTCTGTTTGTAGACAGGGAATATCTCAAACAGCAATAATCGATAAAAAAATTAGTAGGATTATAACACTTTAATAACTTATAAATATATACATCGCAACAAAAACAGTAAACACCTTAAAACATTTTTTATTAAAACAGAAGCAACAATGACAACTAACAGTAGTGATATCCTGGGCGGGTGATGGAACTGGGATTGTTAATGGAAAAAGATCTACAGAGAAAACCATTGGTGATTATACTTCTCCGGAAATTTAAAACTCACAAATGTTTTATTTGTTTAATCATTTCAGGTCAAATGGATTGTGGGACAATGTTCACAATGGAAGAGTCACCAAAAGGCATTTGGATCGATGTTGCAGCAGGCTGCCATGTATATAGTTATTTAATAAAACGTTTTACCCTGTTACTTTGCTGGTGTGTTATATATATTTATAATATTTGCATAGGGTTTGTCGTTATTTTGGGCAGGGTGGGTGGCGGAGCCGAGCTGTCTTGCAGCCATCATGGTGTGGAGCTAAGTTCATCTCACTAGTTTCGTATTTCTCATGAGGGGTTGTTCTTAATGTTTCTATTTTAGCGAGGTCAAAAAGAGATCCCATTAGTGGCCTACTGATTTTGCTTGATTCCTTTTGTTTTTTTAAACGATTTTTCACTATCTGCAAAGACTAAACAGAGTATTGCGACTCTGTGCTTGTTTGTAAATACAGAATGAACCAAAGAGAACCAATTCTAAAACAGTAAATGCTTGGATAGCAATCAATCAAATAGAGAGAGAAGCAGGCACGACGGATTACAACGGGGGCAAAGGCCTGCGTTAACTACCCTTCACTATCTGCAAAGAGAGAGTACTGCTAAGAGAAAAGAGGGGGGGGTGGACGGGGGGGCAGCGTTCAAAGCACATCAGCGTGCATAAACACGAAAATGTTTTTACCTATCATGTACTTGACATTTGACAGCTTTTGATATTTGCTATTA
Source organism: Lissotriton vulgaris (assembly GCF_964263255.1). Taxonomy (NCBI): domain Eukaryota; kingdom Metazoa; phylum Chordata; class Amphibia; order Caudata; family Salamandridae; genus Lissotriton; species Lissotriton vulgaris. The sequence continues at coordinate 498,107,772 of NC_141691.1, forward strand.
AAAAACCATTGAAATTCAATGAAAAAACCATAGGTTTTAGCCCATATATAGTTAGGAATTAGCATTTACAAAACCTTATTTTACTCGCATAAAACCATTGAAATTCGCATATATAGTTAGATGCGCTAACTATATATCGCGCACCCGCAATCCATTGCTGATGATGTCACATATTACATCATTCATGACATGCTCAGTGACATCACTGATGACATCTCAAATGACTATATATATATATATATATATATATATATATATATATATATATATATATATATATATATATATATATATATATATATATATATATATATATATATATATATATATATATATATATATATATATATATATATATATTCAATGAAAAAACCATTGGTTTTAGGCCATATATAGTTAGGGATTTGCATTTACAAAACCTTATTTTACTCGCATAAAACCATTGAAATTCCATATATAGTTAGATGCGCTAACTATATATCGCGCACCCGCAATCCACTGCTGATGATGTCACATATTACATCATTCATGACATGGTCAGTGACATCACTGATGACATCACTGATGACAACATCCAGTGACTATGTTTCTGTAAAGTTTAAATATGTTTTACATATTGAAGAATGAGTGGATGTATAAGTGTCTGGATGAAGAATTTAGTAGGTGCATGACTGACTGTATGAAAGAGTGATTAAATGTGTCTCACTGAGTGCATGGGTTAGTGACTAAACTGTCTTAATTTGTGCATCAGTATGTCTGTTGTTGTGTAAGCTACAGCATGTGTTGATCAGTAGCTATATGAATAACTATATGGGTTATTGATTGGTTGCTCAAGTATTTGTATGGGAGACTGAGTATGTGTGTGGGTGGCTGGGAGGTGTGTCAGTCTGTGCATAGATGTGTAAGCAGTTGATTCACTAGGTGTATGAGTTCAAGAGTGCATGTGGAAACAGCTATATGGGTGGTTGACTGTGCATGGGTGTCTTGGTGAGTGAATGGATATCTCAGTGCTACATGTGCAAGTAAATACGTATGTAAAACACAATACATCTGAGAGTTGACATATATAAATAACTGTGGATAAGAGCCAGTGAATGTGTGAGTGGCTGTATGGATCACTGTGAGCTTGTATCAGGGATTGTATAAGAGAGTAAATATGTGTTAGAATATGTTTGAATAAGTAAGGTGTGTATAACTGTATAGTTGAGGAAATGGAGGTGTGATTGATTCTTTCCATGACTGACTAGGTGTGTGAGTAACTCCATGGATGAGTGACAGTCTGTGAGTGTCTGTTTATACTGAGTGTATGTAAGATTATATTAGAGTCTGAAGAGGTTCATTGTATTATCACATGACTGATGTCATCAGTGATGTGATCAGTGATGTCAAATGAGATGTCATCAGTGATGTCATTTGAGTTGTCATCAGTGATGTCATCAGTGATGTCACTGACCATGTCATGAATGATGTAATATGTGACATCATCAGCAGTGGATTGCGGGTGCGCGATATATAGTTAGCGCATCTAACTATATATGGAATTTCAATGGTTTTATGCGAGTAAAATACGGTGTTGTAAATGCAAATCCCTAACTATATATGGCCTAAAACCAATGGTTTTTTCATTGAATTTTCAAGGTTTTGTAAATGCAAATTCCTAACTATATATCGACTATAACCTATGGTTTTTTCAGTGAATTTCAATGGTTTTTTAATAGCAAATATGAAAAGCTTTAAAATGTCAAGTACGTGATAGATAAAAACTTTTTCGTGTTTATGCACGCTGATGTGCTTTGAACGCTGCCCCCCTCCCCTCTTTTCTCTTAGTAGTACTCTCTCTTTGCAGATACTGAAGAGTAGTTAACGCAGGCCTTTACCCCCGTTGTAATCCGTCCTGCCTGCTTGTCTCTCCATTTGATTGATTATTATCCAAGCATTTACTGTTTTACAATTGATTCTCTTTGGTTCATTCTCTATTTACAAACAAGCACAAAGTCGCAATACTCTGTTTAGTCTTTGCAGATCGGGAAAAATCGTGTACAAAAATAAAAGTAATCGAGCAAAATCAGTACGCGACTAATTGGATCTTTTTTTGACCTCGCTAAAATAGAAATATTATAAACAACCCTTCATGAGAAATACGAAAATAGTGAGATGAACTGAGCTCCACACCATGAGGGCTGCAAGACAGCTCGGCTCCATCACCCATCCCGCCCAAAATAACGACAAACCCTATGCAAATATTAAAAATATAGACAACACACCAGCAAAGAAACAGGGTAAAACATTTTATTAAATAACTATTTACATAACGTTGGTTTATAAGATGATGTCAGTAGTGGACCGATGTGTGAATAGGTCGGAAGCAGCACAAGGCGCCAAGATCCGGATGGCAAGTCCTGGATGTTGGGTGCCATAGTTCAGAGTTCTGAGTTTGAGCCTTTTTCAATGCCTGTGCTTTGTTGTTTCCCCTCCATCAAAAACAAAAAAAATATATAAAACTGTGCAAAAATACCAAAAAAACAAAAAATGTTTACAAAAGCAGTGCTTGTAAGACTGTCTGAAGCTTATTTCCACCTACTGCAGCTTCACTATTCTCAAAGTAAGTGAGGGTCGTTTGTGGACCTGACTGCATTTGAAAACAATGTTATATGGTACCTCCCTAAACCGCTTGACGGAGGCCCCCGAGGGACGGTGTGATGGCACGGACTCGGAGAAGACGCTTGGCTCCGACCCCCTCCCCAAGTCTTATAGCACTGGTGTAGCCTGAGATCACCCCCGACATAGGCGGCCGGCTCCCGGGGTCCGGCGGAACTTTTTGCCTTTTGATGACTCTTCTATTCTGGACTTTGTCCCACAATCCGTTTCACCTGAAGACACGCTGTAGTGGGGCGCCCCTTTACCGTTTTAGTTGCCATTCCGCCCGCTTTTGCTACACTGTGCATCTTCCGCCATTCAGCTGTTTACCGCCCGCTCTTGCTACTACAGCGTCTCGCTCACCATGTAGTTAAGTTGCTCCCGCTCTTGCGGTGCAGCGATAGGCGGCTGCCACAGTACTCTCAAAATGGCGGCCGGCTCTTCGGTTTTGGGCCTGGTCCACTAAAATGGCCCTGGGACACCTTGGACCTCGGACGCTTCCCTGATAGGGCTTGGGTCCCATTCTCGAAAGCGTCCCCTCAGCCGTGAAGATTCTACAAAAGTCTTGGGGGCCCCCGACTCCCGCAGGCTTCTGGTGGGGAGCGGCTGCCATGTCTGCTCGTGGAATGGCCACGACGGAGCTACGAGATGGTAGTGCTCTCATGCTGACGCCAGCTTTAGTCTGAAACATCCAGAAACACTGTAGACTACCAATTCGATCAGTTCCGGTAGCGCCCCAACATGACCCGGAAGAGAAGAACTTGCCCTCCCCTCTTTGACTGATGGTTCTTGTTGCCTGTCCCCTCTGTTGTCATTTAACAGAACTTTTTGGACTGCTGAAAGGGGTTGTGTTCCGAACGCTGGTTGGTGGAGACATTTTGACTATATTCTTGACGTACGTTGTCGCGTAATGCGTTATATGACACGCCGCGTTAGCGCACCCGGAAGTGATCCGGGGCGCGGCGCGCAGCGCGCAACGTAAGCATAACAGGTCATGTGACTTGTTAATAAAACTTTTCATTGGTTCATTTTACTTTTGTTATGTTATGTTATGTTATCAGGCATTTTTATAGCGCTCGGCTACTCTAAAAGAGTGTCCTGGCGCTTTTCACAGGCAACTTACAGTGTAAGATCAACATAACAGGTAAAAACAGACCCCGAAAGAAAAGGAAAAAGAAAACCGTCTAAGCAGAGAGATTAAAAAGCCACGTCTTCAAATTCTTCCTAAATTGAAGCAGGTTGGGGGTGCTACGCAGTGCCAATGGAAGCGAATTCCACAACTGGGAGGCCTTGAGGCTGAAAGAGCGCCCCCCCGTGCGTGCCTTCCTCACGCGTGGAACCACGGCAGTAAAAAGGGATTCTGAACGCAGTGAGCGAGCCGGGCGATAGAAAACTAATCTTTTTTTCAGATATCCAGCACCTGAGCCAAAAAGAGCCTTGTGCATCAGGGTCATAGATTTGAAGACAATCCGCTTCCGAATTGGAAGCCAGTGGAGCGTCTGCAGCAACACAGAAGCCCGTGCTCGTCTGTGCAGACCGAAAATTGCCCGGGCTGCCGAGTTCTGTGCCACCTGCAGACGCTGGACTAAGTAATCCGGAAGGCCTAGAAAAAGGGCATTGGCGTAATCAAGCCTAGACCCGATAAGCGCCTGCACTGTAATCCGTCTGTGCTCCGCAGACAGTAGGGGAAGAAACTTGCGGAGCATTCTGAGGATACCGAAGCAGGTGCCGGACAGGCCAAGGATGTGCGCTCTCAGAGAAAGTTTGTTGTCGAGCTTAACACCCAGGTTCTTGGCAACCGAGGATGATTGTGCCGGGGGACACATGGCGGCCGGCCACCACTGCCACCACTCGGGATCGGAGGCACAGCCAAAGAATAGAACCTCCGACTTGCTGGAGTTGGCCTTCAGACTTTTGTTATTTTAATGATGAAAAGCTTGGTCATATGACCTAAAAATTACGCTTTTTATTGTTTTCGAACATTATTTTTTTTAAACATATAGGTTATAATATTCCAGGCTAATGTACTTTCCCGGAAAATTTACAACTGTCCTGCAAGTAAAATATATTCCTTTTTCAAGAAAAAGGGCGTTTCTTCGTCCCATGACGGAGCCGTTGAGCAAAAGAGGCTCGGCCTGCTGTCTTAGTCGCTGATACGCCTGAATATCAGATTCTTATCGATCACTTTATGTTGCAGGAGTGAAAAACACAACTGCCCTTGACCATTTATCTTTACTGCGTTCCTACATATTATACCTTTTATCCGTCATGTAATTGGACTACTTTATTTCACTTGCCTTTTACTGATTCGAAAACAGTGACTAAAAGTAAAAACTTTACCAATGTAAATACTACTACCATGTTTTGTTTTAAAAACCTTTATTGTGAAAATGTCAGTATACAAATACGGGCCTATAACCACGTGGGCCGGCCACGGAGCAAACTGGAATCGTATATGATGAGGAGACATTTACATTGTAGAGGAACGTAACGAGCGGGCCATTAGGTTGCAAGAACTAAGGTGTCTAACAGTTGCGGAATCGGTGGACGTACATTTTGTAATTAAAATACGACAGGGCCACTTACAAAAAAGTTATCTAGATATACATTTGCGTGCAAGTACCATGGGGGACGTTAATTCGAACTTTCAATAGTACAGTAATCAATAACACATCAGAACTTAATATCAATAGGGATGTCGAAATATTCAATCAATTCTCGTCCCCGCCCGCCATGAGCATCAAAACTGCATTCATATCTCATGATATCAAGGTTGTTCAACTAGTACACAACAATGAGTTACGAGTCCCATTTATACCGGCGCCATTTTGGGCGAGTCCGGGCAGGTCCAAGATATAGTCAAAATGTCTCCACCAACCATCGGCCAGACCAGAACCCCTTTCGGCCCTTTATGCTACAAGATGGTGTCTTCCATTCAGAAAATATTGTTGGCAGCATTTTGAAAGGAAACAGAAACAGCCGTTCTCCTAGTGAGTTTCACATTGTTACATTTAGGAAGAATGTTGAAGAGTAGTATGTGGAAAATCTGAAGCCATTTTTCTACAAACTCTCAATCAGACTTGGATGGAAAAAAAATCCTGAAGAATGTACAAACTGAAAACCAATTTTTGTCTGTATAGCATCAACAGCAACGCTTGAGTCAGCTTTGTGTCAAGCCGCCATTTTCATTCAATCAATAGCGTCCCCCTGCACACATTCAGGGACCTGGTCGTGTCTTCAGATGAAACGGATTGTAGGAAAAGAAGCAGAAAGGAAAAGGAAAAAAGTTCCGCCGGACCTCGGGAGCCGGCCGCCTATGTCATGTGCGACCTTTGGCCACACCAGGGCAATAGTGAAGCTGCTGCAGGTGCAAATAAGCTTCAGACAGTCTTACAAGCACTGCTCAGAACTCTCAACTATGGCACTCAACATCCAGGACTTGCCATTCGGATCTTGGCGCCTTGTGCTGGTTCCGACCTATTCACACATCGGTCCACTACTGACATCACCTCATAAGCCAACGGGGCACCCCACGCCGACTTTCGGCGCAGCATTGTAGGATGGCCACACCAGTGCGGCAACTTGCTGGACACCACCTCGGTGCCATCCGGATCTCGGCGCGTTCGAGTCACTGTACCGCAAAACTGACCGGAACTCAGCTGGACACGCCGTCTTTCGGCGCAGCATTGTAGGATGGCCATACCAGTGCGGCAACTTGCTGGACACCACCTCGGTGCCATCCGGATCTCGGCGCGTTCGAGTCACTGTACCGCAAGAGTGACCGCAACTCAGCTGGACACGCCGTCTTTCGGCGCAGCATTGTAGGATGGCCACACCAGTGCGGCAATTTGCTGGACACCACCTCGGTGCCATCCGGATCTCGACGCGTTGTGCTGCCTTCGGCCTATTCGCACATCGGTCCGCTACTGACGCCGCCTCACGTGCCAACGGATTTTCTACGCTTTTTGTAGCCCTATGCCGCATAACAGGTCATGTGACTTGTTTATAAAACTTTTCATTGGTTCATTTTACTTTTCGTTTCCTAAAGATGGAAGGCTTGGTCATATGACCTAAAAATAACACTTTTCATTGGTTTAGAAATTTTTTTTTTCCCAAACGATGAAAGCCCCACCTTGTTTCTGGATCATTCAGACTGAAGCTGGCGTCAGCATGAGAGCACCACCATCTCGTGGCTCCGTCGTGGTCATTCCGCGAGCAATCATGGCAGCCGCTCCCCACCAGAAGCCTGCGGGAGTCGGGGGCCCCCAAGACTTTTGTAGAATCTTCACGGCTGAGGGGACGCTTTTCGAGAATGGAGCCCAAGCCCTAGCAGGCAAGCGTCCGAGTTCCAAGGTGTCCCAGGGCCATTTCAGTGGACCAGGCCCAAAACCGAAGAGCCGTCCGCCATTTTAAGAGTCATGTGGCAGCCGCCTATCGCTGCACTGCAAGAGTGGGAGCAACTCAACAACATGGTGAGCGAGACGCTGTAGCCGCAAGAGCGGGCGCAACTCAGCTGGATGGCCGCCACCTGGGGAGGCCCGTTCACGCCGCCTCCCCCACGCCCCCCCCCCTGTGCCGCCCCACGCCAATTTTCGGAGCAGCATTGTAGGATACCAAAACCAGTGCGGCAGTTTACTGGACATCACCTGGGTGCCATCAACATCTCAGCGCGTTCTGCTGCCTTGGGACTATTCGCACAACAGACCGCTACTGACGAGGCCTCCCCCCACACCACCCGGGACGCCCCACGCCAATTTTCGGAGCAGCATTGTAGGATCCCAAAACCAGTGCGGCACCCAGGCGACATCACCTGGGTGCCGTCCAGAACTCTGCACGTTGTGCTGCCTTGGGACTATTCGCACAAAAGACAGCTTCTGACCATTGTTGCTTTTTTGGGTGAAAAATGTTTAAATGTTTTTACAGTTTTTGTTCCGTTCATTATATTTAAAAATTAATAAAGTTTTATAATCTTACTTTGTTGGAGTGTTATATATTTTTTTTTAAAACGGGTGAATGGGGCCTTGAATCGGGTTATTGTCATGTGTGGGCTTTGGAAGTGTACTGCTGCAGGATCGGACATTTCAAACTCAAATGCACGTTCTTTTTCTTACCTTTCCGAAGCATGGAGCGCAATAGCAGGCAGAGAAAGGGTGATGCACATGTTGAACACTACCTGACCTGGCAAGTTGCTGGCAGTGCCCCCCCGCCCGCTCCTGAAAGAGAGCACACACACACCGCCGCCCCGAGTACTTCACAAATCTTTAAAAGACCATGCGCTTGTTCATGAGGCTTAAATGGTTTATCACCTCTTCTAGAACCCCTGCATCGACCCTCTGACGTTTCCTGGAAAAATTACCACGTAACACAATACCAAGCCCTGTCAGCTGAAACCCCCGAGGAATCGTGGGGCATATTATCAAGGGGGTTTATCTCCGCTTTTTTGGCTTTAAAAGCCATGAAAGCGGAGATAAAATGATCTCCCTATTACCAAGCTGTCGCTAACACCAGTTAGTGACAGCTAAAAGGAGATAGCGACCATCTTGGGCCCCACTTTGCATGTCAGCGATACTTATCACTAATGACATGCAAAGTGGGCGTGCCAAGATGTTAGCGACTGGAAACAGTCCCTAACATCGCTATCTCCTATTACCAACTTTTGGAGATATTCGCGCTAAGCGCGAATATCTCCAAAAGCTAACACCTGCCCTGAGCAGTTCTTAGCCATGTTATCCAATGGGAGGTGGATAACATGGCTAAGAGCATTTGCTCGATAATACATGAATATCGCTGACTTTTCTGCGATAATAGCAAGGTTTATCTGCGATAAAAATCGCCGATGTGCGGCGATAATTTTTGTCTCTAAACAAGTTAGAGACAAAAATTATCGCTAGTTGTTCGTAATATGCCCCCGGGTTTTTGCTTGCAGAAATCGGGAGGCGGGAGACTAGCACTAAAATCAGTAGTCTCACGCCTGAATCGGGAGGGTTGGCATGTCTGGATTCTCTACAGCTGGGGCCATAAACTACATCCGCAGGGGTAGGTGATAGCCTGGGACCAGCCTGGCATCTAAAATGGCTGCCGTGCACGACAAAATTGTGGCATTGGAAAAAAGGCAAGATGGCGCAGCCGCTGGAAGAGATGTATCAACATATGTGAGCCTCCTCAGCCACCCTCAGGAAACATAGGGGATTAGGATACGTCTCCCACACCCCCTTATACCTAGTAATTTAATTAACGAAGCACAAAATGGCGAATTCCCGTTTCGCTACCAGTTTGCGGCCCAGTTCGCGGCCCGTGAAGCGCTTCTACCGTGAAAAATCATTTTTTTTTTATTTTCCCCACGGGACCCTTTAATAACCCCAACAACATTCCTAGGGGGTCAAGAGGGGTATACCTTGCCCCCTTTCATTAAATTCCCCCCTCGTTTTTCACCTCTTCTTCTCTCTCGATCCTACCGAGAGATAAGATGGCGGCCGCTCCGGACTGTCACGCAGCAAAAAAAAAAGCTCACGCACAGCCGCTGGAAGAGATGTATCAACATATATGAGCCTCCTCAGCCACCCTCAGGAAACATAGGGGATTAGGATACGTCTCCCGCACCCCCTTATACCTAGTAATTTAATTAACGAAGCACAAAATGGCGAATTCCCGTTTCGCTACCAGTTTGCGGCCCAGTTCGCGGCCCGTGAAGCGCTTCTACCGTGAAAAATCATTTTTTTTTTTATTTTCCCCACGGGACCCTTTAATAACTCCAACAACATTCCTAGGGGGTCAAGAGGGGTATACCTTGCCCCCTTTCATTAAATTCCCCCTTCGTTTTTCACCTCTTCTTCTCTCTCGATCCTACCGAGAGATAAGATGGCGGCCGCTCCGGACTGTTTAGAATGTTGACAGACACCGGAGAGCCAATCAGCTTTCTGCACGCAAAGTTCCGTTTCGCGAAAAGTAAGCGAACCGGAGCGCAGCCTGGAGCGCTGTTACAGATATATATCTTGTTTTGAACGTTAATTTCTCAAAAACTACTGGAGCACATATATTGAGACCTAGCAAAGGCACATCGGGCTAACAGTCCCTACAATTTTGCCAAGTTTCGTGCAAATCCATTCAGCCGTTCGAGCTAAAAGTGAGTCCAACCGCCCTATGGAAATTAACATGGGAAAAACGCGTTTTGGGACCCCCCTTTTTTCTCGGCCCCCCCTTGATGAAACCCCCCCAAATTTTCAAGGGCTGCTCAGAAACAAAATGTGCCATTTTCCTGAAAATTTCAGCCGATTCCGTCCACAAACGCCAAAGTTATTAGACATAGAATTTTCAAAAATCCCATAGGGAATACATCCTAACTATATATACCTACTGGCGATAGCCAGTAGGTAATATATATATATATAGGACATTGAAATTTTAAACACGTGTGCAACAAACAGGGCTTTCATTCCTTGCTACAAGCCACTGATGAAAGGATGTTTTATCCAGAAACGCGTCTGGCTGTTCACTTGTAACTTTGAAGACAATTTCTCTTGTACCGTCTGCTGGCATGCGGTGGAATAAATTAACAGTGCAACTCTGCCTTCCTGTGGCGTCATTCCGAAGGGCTTTCCTGGTGTGTTTATAATGAATATACGGCTGTTGCCCAGCCGTGGAAGATGGCCCAACGCTGAAGGCGTGCCTGTGCAGGCTGATTCGAATACCTGCAACTTTTGGGAGGAAGGTGAGTGCGGCGCCATACAGGGTGGCGCTGCGCTGCAACGCGCGATTTTACCGCAGCAAAGCGGGGCAGATGGAAGAAAGAAATTGCCTCTCTCCACTTGGAAGTCACCCCGAGCCTATCCAGAGGGATTTCAAGCCACCCCACATGGGGAAAACTACTGTCGCACTACAATGTCCAGATAGCTTTGCAATAAGCCACGCCCACTTGGACAGGACATTGAAATTTTAAACACGTGTGCAACAAACAGGGCTTTCATTCCTTGCTACAAGCCACTGATGAAAGGATGTTTTATCCAGAAACGCGTCTGGCTGTTCACTTGTAACTTTGAAGACAATTTCTCTTGTACCGTCTGCTGGCATGCGGTGGAATAAATTAACAGTGCAACTCTGCCAGCCTGTGGCGTCATTCCGAAGGGCTTTCCTGGTGTGTTTATAATGAATATACGGCTGTTGCCCAGCCGTGGAAGATGGCCCAACGCTGAAGGCGTGCCTGTGCAGGCTGATTCGAATACCTGCAACTTTTGGGAGGAAGGTGAGTGCGGCGCCATACAGGGTGGCGCTGCGCTGCAACACGCGATTTTACCGCAGCAAAGCGGGGCAGATGGAAGAAAGAAATTGCCTCTCTCCACTTGGAAGTCACCCCGAGCCTATCCAGAGGGATTTCAAGCCACCCCACATGGGGAAAACTACTGTCGCACTACAATGTCCAGATGGCTTTGCAATAAGCCACGCCCACTTGGACAGGACATTGAACTTTTAAACACGTGTGCAACAAACAGGGCTTTCATTCCTTGCTACAAGCCACTGATGAAAGGATGTTTTATCCAGAAACGCGTCTGGCTGTTCACTTGTAACTTTGAAGACAATTTCTCTTGTACCGTCTGCTGGCATGCGGTGGAATAAATTAACAGTGCAACTCTGCCTTCCTGTGGCGTCATTCCGAAGGGCTTTCCTGGTGTGTTCATAATGAATATACGGCTGTTGCCCAGCCGTGGAAGATGGCCCAACGCTGAAGGCGTGCCTGTGCAGGCTGATTCGAATACCTGCAACTTTTGGGAGGAAGGTGAGTGCGGCGCCATACAGGGTGGCGCTGCGCTGCAACACGCGATTTTACCGCAGCAAAGCGGGGCAGATGGAAGAAAGAAATTGCCTCTCTCCACTTGGAAGTCACCCCGAGCCTATCCAGAGGGATTTCAAGCCACCCCACATGGGGAAAACTACTGTCGCACTACAATGTCCAGATGGCTTTGCAATAAGCCACGCCCACTTGGACAGGACATTGAAATTTTAAACACGTGTGCAACAAACAGGGCTTTCATTCCTTGCTACAAGCCACTGATGAAAGGATGTTTTATCCAGAAACGCGTCTGGCTGTTCACTTGTAACTTTGAAGACAATTTCTCTTGTACCGTCTGCTGGCATGCGGTGGAATAAATTAACAGTGCAACTCTGCCTTCCTGTGGCGTCATTCCGAAGGGCTTTCCTGGTGTGTTTATAATGAATATACGGCTGTTGCCCAGCCGTGGAAGATGGCCCAACGCTGAAGGCGTGCCTGTGCAGGCTGATTCGAATACCTGCAACTTTTGGGAGGAAGGTGAGTGCGGCGCCATACAGGGTGGCGCTGCGCTGCAACACACGATTTTACCGCAGCAAAGCGGGGCAGATGGAAGAAAGAAATTGCCTCTCTCCACTTGGAAGTCACCCCGAGCCTATCCAGAGGGATTTCAAGCCACCCCACATGGGGAAAACTACTGTCGCACTACAATGTCCAGATGGCTTTGCAATAAGCCACGCCCACTTGGACAGGACATTGAAATTTTAAACACGTGTGCAACAAACAGGGCTTTCATTCCTTGCTACAAGCCACTGATGAAAGGATGTTTTATCCAGAAACGCGTCTGGCTTTTCACTTGTAACTTTGAAGACAATTTCTCTTGTACCGTCTGCTGGCATGCGGTGGAATAAATTAACAGTGCAACTCTGCCTTCCTGTGGCGTCATTCCGAAGGGCCTTCCTGGTGTGTTTATATATATATATATATATATATATATATATATATATATATATATATATATATATATATATATATATATATATATATATATATATATATATAAGCAAATCTTCAAACATCACACTCCTGCCAGAAATGAAGACACGGACCACGAAGGCTGCAGTAAGGGAGATTTTAATTCAAACCTCTCAGGTTACGCGTTTCGAGCAACTTGTGCTCTTGTTATATATATATACGAACACACAGTTGTGGCTATTCCCCGAGCCTCTGATTCGGCGGGCACACGGCAGGGGTAGCCACCCCGTCAATATTAGCACAGTTTCGCCGGCAGGTTCCCCCCTCCAGTCACGGGAAGAAACCACACAGGAGCTGTGGCCTCAATTCAAGATGCAGTTTATTGCGAGCACAACGACCTACGCGTATCGGAGTAAGATTACTCCTTCCTCACGGGCAAGAATGTGCGTTTCAGTAGTGTTAATAAAGTAAAATAATGTGTCACGTGACAATGAAAATAAACAATATACTTTGACTTTGTATACCTCATCCATCTGTTTTACATACAATTAATATACCAGTTCATAAATGTTATTCATCATTTTAAGGTTGCTACTGATATTCAGCTTAAGGTCCGTTTTATAATCAAATAATACCAAAATTCGATTTTCGGTTTTACATATTCATGCATGAATAAGTTTGTAAATCATACAGGATAGTTTATAGTCAATTTAAATTAAAGATTCAAAATTGTTGATCACAAATTGGCACTTCATACCCCAAATTTATAAATAATGAAATATACGGGCTTGGGGCTCGAACCTGCCATCCCAAAAGATAGTTATACCAGATTAATACATTGTGCTATTTGGGTGGCAATGTTAGATTCCGCAAAATGAAGATACTTGATGTTTAATACCAGCATGTTTGCATAAACAAAGAGCATAAATTAACTGTGTCAAACTCAATTGCAGTTTAGGGAACAAAACGACATTATTGTCCTAGTGGACATATATCTACACAATGAATGCTGTCATTTATCAGTGTCCAAGGCCTTGCAGTGTATATAAGGCAATATCTGCTACACAGTAAGGGTACACAATAGATACCTGCACACTACATATTGGCTAGGCATATGAAGCTTGTGATTTAATTGTACCCAACGTGAATACTAAATAAGAAAACATAACTGTATTGCCCCAGTGGGCATAGTCAACTCAAAGTGCAATTCATCGTCACAGATTGGAACCAAATCATATCATGCCCTAGTGGGCTATAGCATTCTTGATCATAGATGAAGTCCAAGGTAAATTATTCTTGTAATTGCATCTGTAACAGATAAGATAATAAAGACAAAGTTCTATTAAAATCTCTACAGCCTAAATACAGTGGTTGTAAAGTTTAAAACACACAAATTCTAAAAAACAGCAATCAGAAATAGTAAGCAGCAAGGAGTATGAATGGTTAACTTATTCTTTAGTCAGCATGTAAATGCACAGACAATTCTTCGTCCATATTTAACCCATGGGGCACAATGGTATTAAATCTCACAATGAACTTGGACTCTAGTTTCCTAAGCTCCAACAATCTATTCCCTCCTCTCACATTAGGGGGAAGCAGTCGATAACAGCAAATTTCACTAAATTAGCATTGCTTTTGTGGTACTCTTGGAAGTGGCGAGCCACTGGGTAAGATTTATCATTTTTGTTTATGGCCCTAAAATGTTCTAGCACCCGTTTTTTACCTTTGTGGATGGCGCTGCCAATATAATATTTTGAACATGGACATTTCAGGGTGTAAATGGCAAATTCAGTATTACAACTGAGGTGTTTTTGTATGACCCATGGATCCTCATTGTTGTTAAACTTAAGGGATTTGATACTAGTGTTAAACTTGCAGGCCTTGCATTGATTGCAAGTAAAGAAGCCTTTCACTGCATTACTTTTTTTGGGAGTTTGGATCATATTATTGCAAAGATAATCACAAAGTGATTTCGGTTTGCGAAATGTCAGAGAGGGGTAATCTCCAATGTGTTCATTAAGATCATCGTCAGTTTTAAGGACCTCCCAAAATTGCTTGAGGCTCTTTCTTACTTCCCATGCTTGTGTACTGTAAGTCGTTATAAATTTTATAGTCTCTTTTGGTTTGCTTTGAGGGTCAACGACTTTGGGAAATATAAGATCTCTACGATCGAGGGCATCAACTTTCGTGATAGCCTTCTTGATATTTTTAGAGCTATAGCCTCGTGTTAGGAACCTTGCACTCATGATTGCTTTTTCTTTTTCAAATTTGTCACTTGTGCTACAGTTCCTTCGGGCACGTAATAATTCCCGGAATGGTATGCTGTGTATCAAATTACGTGGGTGGCAACTGCCTGCGTGTAATAAGCTGTTACCAGCCGTGGTCTTTCTGTACAATGAACTTTCAATGGTATTATCTCTAACCTCAAGTTTGAGATCGAGAAATTCCATGGATTCAGGGCTGATCTGGTGTGTGAATTGGAGATTAAGTTGATTTTCATTCAGTATCTCTACAAATTGGTTGGCTTGTATGTCTGTGCCACTCCATACACAGAAAATGTCATCTATATAGCGCAGCCAGAGGTCGGCGTGGTCTTGAAATAGTCCGATGTTTTGGACAACCTGCTCCTCCCACCAGCCGAGGTAGAGGCCTGTAAAGCTGGGGGCGAAGCAGGTTCCCATCGCCGTCCCCTGTATTTGCCTATAGATGTTGTTGTCAAAAAGAAAAAAGTTGTTGCTCAAACATAGATCAATCATTGTGAGCAACATTTCAGTGTGGTGAAGGTAGCACAATGATCTGGTCTGGAAAAAATGTTTACACGCTTCAAGACCCAATTTTTGAGGAATGCTGGTATATAGACTGTTAACATTAAGCCTAGCATGAGGTAAGTAGGGGACCACTCAATGTCATTTATCTGTCTCAAAAAGTCACTCTTATCTAGGACAAAGGACGGAAGAGACTGTACCATGGGCTGTAGAAAAAAAAATACATATTTTGAAGTCTTTTCTAAGGCACTTCCACAGGAAGAAACAATAGGCCTTCCCGAGGGTCTCAGAGCATTTTTGTGTAATTTGGGAAGCAAATATATATATATATGTATATATACATATATGAGCAAGGGCTGATGCCCGAAACGCGTCAGATTTTGTTGAACTCTACCTTTTAATAAACTCTGTGCCTTCATCTACGCTGGATTCGTGTGGTATTCCTTGGTCGTTGGTTTCACGGAGCTTTGGAAACTGCTGTTGATATATATATATATATATATAAGTCTCCAACTTGAAAAACGGCAGCGCCTCCGCCCGTTTTCCCAGCGCGCAAACAGCAATTATCGTCTGGAGTCAGGCTTATGAAATAGCTTGTTTTATTTTGCCATTAAAGTGCAGGGTGCAGAAATCATCATACAGACGCGTTTCGGGCGCGGACGCCCTTGCTCACTGTATATATATATCAACAGCAGTTTCCAAAGCTCCGTGAAACCAACGACCAAGGAATACCACACGAATCCAGCGTAGATGAAGGCACAGAGTTTATTAAAAGGTAGAGTCCAACAAAATCTGACGCGTTTCGGGCATCCGCCCTTGCTTATATACGTATATATACATATATATATATATTTGCTTCCCAAATTACACAAAAATATATATATATAATAGGATTTCAGTTCCAATTAACTTCTGGCTGAAAACATCCAGGCACTCACGAGCATAGTTTCATAGGCTTCTTTATTTAGGCAATTTCATCAACGCGTTTCAGGAGTCAAGCTCCCTTGATCACGATGTTTTTGCGTTGTCAGAGCCCTCCCTTTAATGCATGCATAAGATGGTGGAAACAATAGAGGGACTCATAGCAAGACAGACTGTTATATGCAAATACAGCGGCCATTTTAACATATTGACAATGCATTTAACAGAGAAGTAACATGAATGCAAATATTCATTTCCCCGCTTCACAATTCATTCCTTCATTCATATGTGAATAATCATAACTGTCCCACATTAAAAGAGGCAAAACATAACGGTATCGCTCTTAAGGACAATTTGGATGTTTAAAGTGCATGTACATTTTTCGTGTTGAAAATGCTAACACAATCTTTCACAATTCAGTAAGGGCAAGTGCCTATTTCAGTAAATGGGACCCTATTTGTAAACGGGAATCATTCATTATTTACACCTCATATTATTTGAATATATCGCCACAATGTGTGCAACTTAGCACAGTGAAGTCTTATATGGATTTTCCTCTGGCTCTATTGATCATGTTAGTTCACAAGACCTAATGGGACTATTGCCAATGAGGATGCTGATAAATCAAAACTACCTTATTATTCAATCATAAAGTGCAAGTGCTTTAGTAAACTAGTATTTCTATACTGTAAACAATTTGACCGGATGTTGCACTATAGAAATAAAAAGTGCCAGTGCTAAACAGTGCTTTTCAGTTTAGATAAAGTGCTAATGCTTCCATGCCTATCACAGTACTTCATAAATGTAAACATTCCACTCATATTATATTTCTATAAATAAATAGAAAATATCTTAAATTTCAAAAAAGTGCTAATGCTTCAATTTCAAATACAGTACTACATAGATGTAAACATTTCACTCATATTGCACCTCAGCAAGTATTATTCTAAAGTGTCAGTGCATATCACAACAAAGGCAGCATTACTCATTGCAATATAGCCGTCCCTGAGCCAATTTCATTACAAAACAATCCACCTCTATACATGCAATTTTAAAAGGAAGGAACTCAGAATAAGACCAATAAAATCGAAAAAAAAATGTCCATCAATTAAAATCATTAACGAAAAAAATCTTCAAATGCAGTTCAGGTGTACTCGAGGGTTAGAAAAACAATTCATTATATTCATGGTCAATCAGCTCAAACAAGTATAAAGGTCTTCATCCACATTCAATCCCTGTGGCTCTTTGCAGTTGAATTCTAATATAAAGTAAGTCTCCAATCTCCTCAACTCACTCTTTCTATCCCCTCCTCTTTTCTTTTTGGGAACGTATGCAATACATGAGTATCGCAGGCCTTCGGGGTTACTTTGATGATGGAGTTCAAAGTGTCGGGCCCCAGGGTAGGACCTATCCTGATTGACTATTGCCCTTCTGTGCTGTAATATCCGTTGGTGTACAGGTAAAATCGTGCTACCGATAGAAGTCTTCGGGCATGGACACTGTAATAGATATACAACATATTCACTTTTACATGTAATGGTGCTTTTTACTTTAACAGTTTTATTAAAAGTTGTTTTAAAATCCGTGCGATTCATTCCATGCTGGCACGCTTTACATTTAAAACACTTTTTAAAACCGGGTTTTGGCTTCAACCAGTCAGCATTACTTTTTCTCTTATCTACAAAATCACTACGTACAATCAGATCTTTCAATGACTTAGATTTTCTATAGGTGATTTCAGGGTTCCTATTCACCTTGGAGCCCAATACTGGATCATTTTTGATTAGGTACCAGTGCTTTCTAAGTATAGATCTTACATCCTTGTGCTTGGTATTATACGTAGTGATGAATCTTGAGCTTCCTCGATCTAGCTGAGCTCTATTCAATTTTCGAGATCTAGAGGGCTCAAAGAGTAAAGAATGTCTGGTTAATTTCCTAGCTTTACTAGAAGCACCTTTAAGGATCGTCTTACTATATACCCTTTCTAGGAATCTCTGAGTCATTTCTGTTTCAATGGTGTCAATAAATATATTCACTGAAAAACCCATAGGTTTCACACATGTTATAGTTAGGAATTAGCATTTAAAAAACCTTGCAAATTCACTGAAAAAAACAATAGGTTTCACACATGTTGTAGTTAGCTGGACATTTCACTCATACAAAACCATTGAAATTCCCCCGTTATAGTTAGTTCAGCTAACTATACCTTGCGCGCCCGCAATGCACTGCTGATGAGATCACATACTCCATCACTCATGGCATGGTCAATTACATCACTCATGATATCACTGATGACATCTCAAAAGACATCACTGATGACAGCATCCAGTGAATGTGTGTCTTTCTGAAAAATAAATATTTTTTATATATGTATATCTAAAAGTTGATGGAAGAATAAATGGGTAAATAAGTGTATAAATGTTTTTTTTTGTAAAATTGATTGTATAACTGATTTATTAAGTATATCTTAGTGAATACATGTATTAGCGAGTAATGTTTAAATATGTAAATATCTGTATCATTGTCTCACCTTGTGTATAAGTGGCTGCATAGGTTAGTGAGTAGCTACATGAGTGTCTATATGGGTTATTAGATGGTTTTTGAGTATCAGAATGAGTGTCTGTATGGTTGGTGGGGGTATTACTTAGCGCACAGATGCATGAATGACTGACTCACTGATTGTATGTGTTTTGAAGACAGCATGTGTGCAGGGCTGTATGGGTGGATGATTGAGTGTATGGGTGTGTTAGTGAGTGAATGACTGCCTCAACAGTGTCTTTATGAGTAAGTACATATGTTTTAAACTAGTATATGTGAGTATTGATGTATAGAAGTAAGGATATATGACAGTGACAGATTGGAAGAGTTCCTGTATAAATAAGTATGAATTTCTATAACTGATTGTTTAAGAGAGTAAGTATTTGTACGTTTCTGTAGAAATAAGTGTAGTGGTGTGTGTATGGCAGTAAGTGGATGTTTGATAGTTTATTTGCATATGTGAGTATATGTGTGAATAACTCTATGTATAAATGTAGGTGTGAAACAGGTTGTATAGGTGTATGAGTACATATGATGAGTGAGTACAGGCATGAGTGACTATATAAAACTATTGGTGAATAAGTGGATGTGTATGTAGATTTTGGAATTACTGAATAGGTTGTTCTAAGTAGTATTGGTATCTCCATTGTTTTGAAAATGTTAGTTTCTATTTTTGAATGTGTGTATCAAAGGTTATATTAGGGTAAGAGGAGGTCTGCCACTCTTTCACAAGGATAATTTCATCAGTGATGTCATCAGTGATGTCATTTGAGATGTCATCAGTGATAATACAAAAGAGAGGGGGAAGGGCCCAAGGGGAAATTTAAAGACCCCACACTACTATAGCCCCTTAATACAAACTTTCACAACAAAGAATAGTAGTGGGTCTATCAAACAGTTGGCTCGAGTATGTGTCTGAAAGGTAGGCTTTGAACTACGTCAAAAGTTGAGCATCTTTCCTGTGTGGAAAAATACCCATCAGCTGTCGATCCTGGACGCCCTGTTCATCATATGGGTTTCCTTCACACCGGGAAGGTAGGTTTTAAGCCAATAGTGATGATAGAAATGAAAACCTATTATTTGTTTTCGTGTGTCAGGGTAAGGATGGACAACTCAAGAGCAGTGCATGTGTAAAGTGAAAAGGGTGTGAACTGTGATGTGAACAGATACAATTGGGTAATAGAATGGAAAACTAACTTTAATAAACACCTTTCTATTCCCAATATAAAAAAGCGTGCGATTCTAGAGGTTTTAACAAATAGTCCCTAGGCTTAATATGTGGTCAACATGTTTCAGAAGACTAAATTATGGATCATCTCAGGTATCCTGCTGCTTTCTTCAGGACCTTGTTCGCGACTGCTCAATAAAAAGTGAATAAATGAGGAAAATATCACCTGGGTATTTCAGTAGTAAAACATTCTCCTACCTTTAGTGAAAATCCAAAGGATCCCAGTAGAGATGTAATATCCATGCAGACACATACAGGAAGACAACAACCAACAGATCAATCAGTCAGTTAGGTTACAATAGACCAAAGTTATATGCATTAAGTGAATCGTTGCAAAATCGAAAATTAGTGGCTCACAGAGTACACCACACTTTCCAAGTTTAAAGTGATTGCTCTCACTCACCAAAGTTGTGGGAGAGAAACGCTCCACCTCACCTGGCCACAGCTCAGGTACATGGAGCCCCGCACTGATGAGCATAAGAAAGGAAAACATATTAAATGACGGGTTAGTATGACATGTCAGAGCACTGACTTCATTTTACCAACTAGGAATTAGCAAAAACATTCTGTCACTTCACCTAAGTGAGTTCGTGATGCACTGAACATCAACATGCCCTAATGTGCTCTAAACAGTTACATAGAGCTTTTGCTTTGTATGTTTGACAGTAAATAACATCATGCTGCGAGAATCCTGTCTCATCGATGTGGATAGCACATCTTTAACATGAACCCACAGCGTCCTGAGCTAGGACAGCCCGCTATCAAAATCGGCTCTGTTCACTTCCTCAAGTTGGTTCAATAAACCTGCACACGGGGTCACAATATTGTAGGTAGCAGATCTTTATCTTTTGTTTAGCATGAGACCTCCGTTGCTAAGAATCGGCTCTGTTTGTCGCGTTCATTACATTAACCGGGCACTCTCTCATGCCTGTTAAAATGCACTTATTATCTTATCTATCAGCCGAAAAGCTTTTTGAAGGACACTAAAGATGTTCTGAAGATCTTACCAGAGATTGAGTTTGACAGGGATCTGGACCTACTCGTCTCTTTTGACGTAGAATCCCTGTATACGGCTGTTGACAAATAGGGAACTCAATTCCATCACACCAGTGCATCTTATTATGACTTTTTCTACAATAGCAATGACTGAATTTTTTTTTCAGTTTGAAGATGCATTCTATTTACAGGTTAGCGGGACTAGCATGGGCAGCGTTTTTGCCCCTAGTCTCGCTAACCTGTATGTACATCAGTTTGAGCAGGAGCATGTCCTCAGTCAAGTGAACCCATACCGCAGTAAGTTGCAGTTATGGAAACGTTATATTGATGATATCCTGGTGGTGTGGTGGGGCTCAGGAGATGATCTGAATAACTTTCATCTTTGGTTAAACAACAGAAACCGCTTTCTACGTTTCACAGTGGAATCCAGCAAACATCAGCTCCCCTTTCTGCATTTACTTATCATTACTACGGACTCTGGCCTACAATCAGAACTGTATCAAAAGCCAATGGCTAGAAACTCTCTGATCAGCTACCAAAGCTGCCATCCGAAAGCCCCACGGGACAATCTCCCGTTTGGACAATTTCTGAGGATCCAGCGGAATTGTTCAACTAAACCTTCCTTTGAAAAGCATGCTAAGAACTTGGAGGCCAACTTGGTCGCAAAAAGCTATCCTAAAAGCCTAGTACGCAGGTCTAAAAAAAGAGCGCGTAACAACAACCGTGAAAGCCTCTTAGAAACAACTACCACCAAAGAGAAACAAGACCGGATGACGTGTGTCAGTACTTTCTCTACACAATCCAACAAAATCCAACAGATTGTGAAAAAACACTGGGCAATTCTAAATACAGGGTCTGACAAATTATCACCACCTCTTTTCGCCTGGAAAAGGCGTCAGAATTTAAAGGACCAACTAGTACATCCGAGACCGAAAGTGACAATGCCACGATCTGTGGGTAAATTGTGGGACCTGCCAGCAGTAAGAGGTCATCATCCATGTGGAAATTGTGCTGCATGTCCCCAAACCTCTAAGATAACAAGTATAGATATTGGAACAGCAAAGCCATGGTTACAATTACGCTTCACAAATTGTAACAGTGCAAACCTCATATATCTTATCACATGTCCTTGTGATTTCAGGTATGTGGGGATGACCACCAGGAAAGTAAAGGTTCGGATTTCTGAACATAAGAGCTCAATCAGGTGCAATCGACAAGCGACAAAAATGACAAATCATTTCTTGGAAGTAGGTCACAGTCCAACTGATCTTAAATGGACTGTGATTGAACAGCCAATGATTCCACCGCATGTGTCTGATGTAAAAAAAAATCCTGTTTAAGCGCAAACAGAAATGGGTCTTTAAATTGCACTCTGATAAAATCGGTCTGAACGAACACATCCCATGGATGTCACTTTAGATCCCCAGTAACGTCATCCCTGATGAGGGCCTTCCGATATTGAGATGCAGGGTGACTGCCCATTGAGAATAGCGATATAGATTAGCTGTACCTATAGACTCTTGTTCAAAATAAGACAGTTGTGGCAAATAAGAAGGGATAGAATATTTCTTTCCCAGGTTGGTGTCTCTTAAATACCAGTGTCCTGTCTTAACACCTGATATATTGCATGAAAAGCAACCCATAGTTAATAAGGTTAACCATCCTCAGTGCTGGGTATATGTGGTCAACATTACAAATCATTTGCCCACTCTACATATCACTCATCAATAAAGTTCAGAGCTTTATAGCCAAGACGGTTCTGATCTGGTGCTGCCACTGCAGTAGTAAAATGAGATTATTTTATAACTGTTGGTTTCCCAAAGGCAACCCTTACTTTGAAATAAAAAATGTGCCTGAAAAGTCTGATACTCGTGTGTCAATGAATCAGCACAACAAGCTGTTTCATAGGGAATAGCGTAAACATGACCAGGAGCCCGCATAGAGCTCTAAACTACATTTCCCAGAAACAAATGCGAGCGCGCCTACTGATGACGCGCTGCACTAGTGAAATGAGCATGTTTTATAACTGTTGATTTCCCAAAGGCAACCCTTACTTTAAAATAAAAAATGCGTCTGAAGAGTCTTTTTTTTAAAGTTTGAAGTTTATTGAAATATAAATAGACAAAGGTAGGAAATGAAGAAACAGTCAAAAGTTACAAAAAAGTAAAACTCTTTTACAAAATAATGTTAACTAATTAAAGCTATGTCATACATAAAAATAAGAATCGCAATAAATGTCAGGAAACATAAAGGGATGGGGGGTCATCTTGAATAAGAAAAGCATATAAATAATATGATAAAACAGTAGAAGCCATGAATACATATTATAAGCAAATAAGAAAATGCAATCATGGTGGTTTACGAACTTCAACATTACGTAATGGAGCGGCAGGAGGAGGTCTGGCAATCTTAGATAAGTATTCGGTAATGGGAAGCCATAAAAGGTCACGTTTAATTGCTAAGGAGATGGGGGAAACAAAGTTAGTGTCAAGACGGTGATTAAAACAAACTGCATTCCACCAAGCAGTAAAGGAAACATCTTTGGCCTGTTTCCAATGTGATGTAATATGGTGAAATGCAATGGCTATTAAGAGGTCAAGTAATTTATGTTTGTGGTGAGATCCGGTGAAAGCAGGAGAAAGAGATCCTAGGAAAATGTGAATGATGGAAAAAGAAAAGGTAAAGTTGAAAATCTTTTGCAAGTGGGACCAAACCAGGTGCCAAAAACGTAAAATATGAGGGCATTCAAATAGCATGTGTTTCAAATCAGCTAAGGGGCATGAACAGGACCAACAAGTGGAGGGAGTGTCTGGGGAGAATGATGATAGAGTTGATGGAGTGAAAAGTGCACGATTATAGATAAAGAATAAAGTTTGTGTAGTGTTAGCGGCTCTGGATGTACTGTGAATTTTGGACCATATTTTATCCCATAAAGTGAAGGACCAAATTTGAGACAAATCATTTTCCCAAACCAGCTCAACCTTAGATTTAGTACGATCAGTAGAAGACTGCAGAGATTTATATATACATGAAGCAGAAAGGGATTGATCAAGGGCATTAGAAATTGAGAGATGAGTGACAGGGATAGGGTTGGTAATCGGGAGCGAAGCTAAGTATTGGGTAAGGGATGGAATCAACGATAAGTATTGCTTATGAGAAGAGGAAGGTAGCGAAAATTGTGTTTGAAGATCTTGAAATGGAAGAGGTTGAGTGTTCGAATGAAGTTGGGAGATCCATTTTAAACCAAGAGAATGCCAGGTTTTCCAATATAATGAGCGGTTACGGATTTTAAGGAGTTTATTATGCCAGATAGGTTGGGTGTGAGTAGAGGAAGCAGAGGGGTATGTGGACAATACGTAGGGACGAAGAAGAGAACAGGAGCGAGAAATTATGGGGGAACGAAGAGAAGATACATTAGAAGAGAAGGAGAGAACTTCTGTGAAATCATAAGGATGAAGAAAAGAAGATTCCAACGTGAGCCATAAAGGAGGAATGTGAGGAAGATCTGAAGAAAGCCATCGCATGGCTTGTTTTAAGGAAAAAGCATTATGATATGATTTAAAGTTAGGGAATTTGATTCCACCGAGGGATTTGTCTTTTTTCAGAGAAGAGAGAGCTATTCGAGATTTTTTATTCTTCCACAAAACTTTTACTAGAAGAGAATCTATTGACTTGAAATAATGATCAGGAATACGAATGGGAATCATGGAAATAGTATAGAGCACTAAAGGTGCTAACATCATTTTGATGGAGTCCAAACGACCCCACCAAGAAAGGAAGAGAGGATTCCATCTATTAATTGAAGTAGTAATTTTATTGGAGAGAGATTCGAAATTAAATTTAAGTGTGTCAGGAAGACGGGGAGCGAACCAAACACCTAGATATTTAATCTTAGAGGGTTGCCAGGAAAAGCCAGAGGTATCAAAGAGATGTTTTTGACATAAAGGATTTAAGGGTAAAATTTCGCATTTGTCAGTATTTAGACGATAACCAGAAACAGTTGAGAAAGAGGAAACTTGATTAAGGAAGGAAGGAAGAGTTGTTTGGGGGTTTGAGCAGTAAAATAAAATGTCATCAGCGTATACTGATAATTTAGCTTGCTTTTGAGAACCGTACTGGAATCCAGTAATATTATCATCAAGTCGAATCTTAGTTAAGAATGGTTCTAAAGCTATAATAAATAATAGAGGGGAGAGAGGACATCCTTGTCGCACCCCTCTTTGAAGGGGAAAGTAATCGGAAATCATACCATTTGCAAAGATTGAGGCGTGGGGACTAGAGTAAAGTAAAGAAATAAGAAAAATGAATTTAGGAGGGAAACCAAACCAACGAAGTGCTTGAAACATAAAGTCCCATCCTATTCTATCGAAAGCCTTTTCGGCGTCCAGAGAGATGGCAGCAAGGGGAGTAGAGAGGGAGGTAGCTTTACTTAAAATGTTAAAGAAAACACGAGCATTGTCCGACGATAAACGACCTTTAACGAATCCAGACTGTTCAGGGCCAATAAGTTCCGGTAGTAGGGGATCTAATCTAAGAGCTATAATTTTGGCGAAGATTTTATAATCAGTGTTTACTAGGGAGATAGGACGATAATTTTTACATATGGTATGGTCTTTATCTGGTTTAGGAATTAAACATATTAATGCTTCTTGGAAAGTTCCCTGAGAAGATCCGGAAGCCGCAAAAGATTGAAATAACAAAAGTAGTTTAGGAAGAGAAATGATTGTAGAATTCAATGGTAAAACCATCGGGCCCTGGTGCTTTACCGCGACGAAGGATAGAGACTGCATGTGAGATTTCAGAAAGGGTAATATCCAAATCTAATGATTGGAAATCAATATGAGAAGAATCCGGGGAGGCAATATCCTGAAAATATGTAAGAAGATCAATAGGGTCAGGATTAGATTCGGGAGTGTATAGAGTTTGATAGAATGAAACAAATTGAGCCAAAATGTCCTTGTCTTTAAATAAAGATACACCGGCCGGGCCTTGTACGGATTCAATTTTAGTTCTTTCTTTACGTACCTTGAGATAATTGGCAAGAAGTTTGCCCATCTTGTTTTGTCCACCGTAATAGCGGGAATTGCATTTAAGAAGAGAATTTGAGGCAGCATTGGTGGTATATTTATTAAAGTCAAATTTAGCCGATATAAGTTCCTGAAGAGAAGATTCAGAGTTAGATTTATAATAGGCATACTCTAGCTTTTTAATTTTATCTAAAAGTTGAGTTGATTTAGAGATAGATTGCCTTTTCTTTTGAGAAACAAAATTAATGATGAACCCCCTTGCGGCCGCTTTAAATGAATCCCATATCATGGCAAAGGAGGATTCTGGGAGATGGTTAAATGTAAAAAATTCGGTGATAAAGGAATTAAAACGGGTGCAAAAATTGGGGTCAAGAAGTAAGGAGTTATTAAATCTCCAGCGTCCTGAGTGAGGAGAGAAGGGGATAAGGTCAATATCTACAAATACGGGAGCGTGGTCTGATATTAAAATGGAGCCTATATCTGAGTGAATAGCAAGTTGTGCTAGGGGTTTGCTGAGGAAGAGGTAATCAATGCGGGATTGGGAGTGGTGAGTGGGGGAATAAAAAGTGTACTCTCTAAGGTCCGGATTACATAACCTCCAAATGTCAACTAAAGCATTATTCCGTATAGATGTGACAAATTGGGAATGCATTTTGGAGGGAACAAATTTAACTTTTGAATTTCTATCTAAAAAGGGATCAAGAACTTGATTGCAATCACCACCAAAAATAACATATTGTTCATTGAGAGTTACAAGCTTATCAGAAATAGCAGGCCAAAACAATTTATCAACACCTGTAGGAGCATAAACATTAAAAATAACTAAAGGAATTTTATCAATAAGAAGATTAATGAGAACCCAACGACCATTAACATCGCATTCTTGTGATGTAACTGAAACATTTAACTTTTTATGACATAATATAATTGTACCATTTTTCTTACCTAAAGCGGGAGAGTGAAAAACATGACCCACCCAAGAACGTTTAAGTTTGGTAGCCTCCGTTTCTGTAAGGTGGGATTCTTGGAGGAGGGCTACATCGGCTTTAAGCCTAGTCAAATGCGTTAAAACTCTTTGACGTTTAATGGGGTTGTTTAAACCCTTAACATTCCAAGTAACTACTCGGAATATAAAGTATTAAGAAAATGATATAAAAGAGATGATGAAGAAGAAGTAGAAATGAGTTGAGAGGAAAGGAGAGAGGTAATAAGAATGCGAAAAAGAGTCTGTAAGAGAAATAAATCAAGAGAAAAGATCGAGAATAAGATAAGAGAAAGGTAGAGAAAAGAGTAAGGAAAGAAAATAGAGAGAGAGAACAGTAGAAAGAATAAAAGAAAGTTAGAAAAAAGTAGAAACATACTAACAAACACAGAAGAAAAATGAGGGGTGACGACGCCAGAAGAGGACGACATCGACAACAGAAACTCACGCCATCGAACACCTGAGGAACCAGCTTAGGGTCAATTGAAGGGAGTAAAAATACACCGGGGTGGAGAACATGAGGAGAGGATCTGTAAGAAGACAAAAATGGAAAAGAGGATGTTAGAGAAACATAAGAAAACCAAATATATAAGCTGCGCAGTATTAAGACAAAATATACTAGGAGTAGGGGTATACAATAGGATGGAGGAAACAAAGATTAGGTATAATAGGGTAACGAAAAGATAAACATTTTAGTCAAACAGGAGAAAACATGAACAATTAAACAGGTCTTGCAGTGTCCATGTTGATGGTTTCATGGTGACGGAGAAATTCTTCAAGGACTTGTGGATCTTCGAAAGTTGTTGTCTTGTCCTTGTAAGTGACCTTGAAGAGGCAAGGGTGGAGGAGACCAAATCTGGCACCAAGATCTCGTAGTCGTGGTCGCAATTCAAGGAACTGTTTCCGGCGGTCAGCTGTTACTTTAGCTACATCCTGAGAAAGATACAAGAGGTGACCTTCCCACATAACTTGTTTCTTAGCTTTTGCTGCTGAAAGAACTTGAAGAAGGTCAGTATATTGTAAAAACAGCATGATGACTCCGCGGGGTTTGGTGGAAACTTTTGGACCAAGTCTATGTGCACGTTGAATGTTGAGTGAAGAAGAAGGAGGAAGATCCAAAATTTTTGGTAAGAAGGTTTGGAAGAAGGCAATTGGATTGGACCCTTCTGTAAGTTCTGGAAGATTGTAAAGGCGTAAGTTATTTCTACGATTTCTATTTTCCAACTCCTCAGTCTGCCTTCTTAAGAGAGAGACATCCTTCTCCAACAATGAAATTCTTGAACAGGAAGTTTGAAGAGCCTCCGTGGATTGTTCCACCAAAAGAACCCGCGATTCAAGAGTAGACCATTTGTCATGAAGAAATTGCAGGGTTTTTGTAGTTTCAGCCATGAAGGGTTTAAGCGCACGAAGTTCTTCAAGGATTAGATCCATGGATGCTGAGTGCGACGCGGAGTCTGGAGAGGGAGGATCCTTTTTCAGACGTTTCGTAGAGCCAGGTTGTAAAAGCTTACTGGAGGTATTAGATTTAGGAATTGCCCCACGGTTAACATCCGGTTTAGGGGAAACAAGGTCATCCATGGTTTGCGACGTGGAGTCAGAGTCTGAGGAATGACGCGGTTTGGTCTTAGAAGCAGTAAGCTTGAGGGTGCGCAGTTTCCTCATATAAGGCGAGGGAGAAAAATAGCTGTGCTACTCCAGGTTCGAAGAAAAAAGGTTCTGTGATGAAGGCACTATTTGGTGTGATGATAAAAAGTAATGAATAAAATGCGTGAAATAAGGAGCAAAAGTTATTGATATCACACACAGCCTCTCCGCAGGAGTTCCTCCACAAGATTATAGAACTGTGCCACAAACAAGTCACCACATGAAACTGAAAGTCCACGCCCGAGGACTAGTTTAGCAATGAGGAGAAAGTTTGAACATGAAAATCACTGGCCAAGAGCAAAATAACTGTTTCCATTCCATTCAAGAACAAACATTGTTGCAGGCATGTCAGTAGCCTGGGAAGTAAATTGCTGTGAGAAGCGTTGCTCTGTAGGAATAGTGCAGCGTGGAAACGTTAAGTAGTATGAAGGAAACAGGCACTTGAGGTGGAGAAAACGAAAAGGTTTCTGCTGAAGAGCTATGAGATAAATGCGCAATTAGTGAGTGTCATATTCTCGAGGTGCACTGAGGAAGCGTTATGGCGTGTAAAACAAACATTTACCGACTGAGGAGAAACGCGGTAAAAGCAGAGAAAATGGCGGCCGCCGAAATAGCGAGCCGCGTCACTAATGAAAAGTGTGCATTAGAACGGAGTAGAGGGACGCAGCTGGCATCATTCTGCTCACCTCATGCTCCGATGCTTAAAAAGTTTTCCGGCGTCCACGAAAATCCGGGAAATGATGCGGAAATCGCTGGTGTCGGCGCTCGAACAGCGGAGCTCCGAAGTCAAGCCGCCATCTTGTGCGGCGCTCAAGCCACGCCCGCGCCTGAAGAGTCTAATGCTCGTGTGCCAAAGAAACAGCACAATAAGCCGTTTCAAAGGGAATAGCGTAAACATGATCAGGAGCCCGCATAGAGCTATAGACTACATTTCCCAGAAACAAATGCGAGCGCGCCTAGTGATGACGCGCGGCGCGCGACCAACGCGAGGGGTTCAAAGGTCAACCACTCCTATCCGGTCTGCACCTCCCCGAGACAGCCCAGAAGGACGTCTGGAGTACCGACCAGACGGTGAGTAAAGCGCGCGATTAGCGGGTGCTGCTGTAGAGATAGCCCTCAGAGTGAACTGCGGGTGGGCTTCTAGCAAGGTAATGCGGCTGCTCATATGGGAATTCGGCTGCTGCCATAGAGTTCGGTCGAGCTGACAAACAAGAGAGCAAACAGAGCCGACGTGAGTAACGGAGCTTTTCGGCTGATAGATAAGATAATAAGTGCATTTTAACAGACATGAGAGAGTGCCCGGTTAATGTAATGAACGTGACAAACAGAGCCGATTCTTAGCAACGGAGGTCTCATGCTAAACAAATAATCTGCTACCTACAATAATGTGACCCCGTGTACAGGTTTATTGAACCAACTTGAGGAAGTGAACAGAGCCGATTTTGATAGCGGGATGCCCTAGCTCAGGACGCTGTGGGTTCATGTTAAAGATGTGCTATCCACATCGATGAGACAGGATTCTCGCAGCATGATGTTATTTGCTGTCAAATATACAAAGCAAATGCTCTATGTAACTGATTAGAGCACATTAGGGCATGTTGATGTTCAGTGCATCACGAACTCACTTAGGTGAAGTCACAAGATGTTTTTGCTAATTCCTAGTTGGTAAAATGAAGTCAGTGCTCTGACATGTCATACTAACCCGTCATTTAATATGTTTTCCTTTCTTATGCTCATCAGTGTGGGGCTCCATGTACCTGAGCTGTGGCCAGGTGGGGTGGAGCGTTTCTCTCCCACAACTTTGGTGAGTGAGAGCAATCACTTTAAACTTGGAAAGTGTGGTGTACTCTGTGAGCCACTAATTTTCGATTTTGCAACGATTCACTTAATGCATATAACTTTGGTGTATTGTAACCTAACTGACTGATTGATCTGTTGGTTGTTGTCTTCCTGTATGTGTCTTCATGGATATTACATCTCTACTGGGATCGTTTGGATTTTCACTAAAGGTAGGAGAATGTTTTACTACTGAAATACCCAGGTGATATTTTCCTCATTTATTCACTTTTTATTTAGCAGTCGTGAACAAGGTCCTGAAGAAAGCAGCAGGATACCTGAGATGATCCATAATTTAGTCTGCAGAAACATGTTGACCACATATTAAGCCTAGGGACTATTTGTTAAAACCTCTAGCATTGCACGCTTTTTTATATTGGGAATAGAAGGGTGTTTATTAAAGTTAGTTTTCCATTCTATTACCCAATTTATCTGTTCACATCACAGTTCACACCCTTTTCACTTTACACATGCACTGCTCTTGAGTTGTCCATCCTTACCCTGACACACGAAAACAAATAATAGGTTTTCATTTCTATCATCACTATTGGCTTAAAACCTACCTTCCCGGTGTGAAGGAAACCCATATGATGAACAGGGCTTCCAGGATCGACAGCTGATGGGTATTTTTCCACACAGGAAAGATGCTCAACTTTTGACGTAGTTCAAAGCCTATCTTTCAGACACATACTCGAGCCAACTGTTTGATAGAACCACTACTATTCTTTGTTGTGAATGTCATCAGTGATGTCATAAGTGATGTCACTGATCATGTCATGAATAATGTAGTATGTGATGTTATCAGCAGTTCATTGCAGGCGCGCAAGTTACAGTAAGCTGAACTAACTATAACGGGGGAATTTCAATGGTTTTGTGTGAGTGAAATGTCCAGCTAACTATAACATGTGTGAAACCTATGGTTTTTCAGTGAATTTCCAAAGTTTTTTAAATCCTAATTCCTAACTATAACGTGTCTGAAACCTATGGTTTTTTCAGTGAATATATATATGCACTGGAAAACTAAACACCCACTTCCTTTGCAAAGAAATGGAAAGTTTGCATCTCTGCAAACTGTCTAATTTTTCCCCTTAGTAATCTTCCGCTCAATCAACACAACAACCACAAATACGCACACCTACTTTCTACCATTCTTGGCTGAGCTTATCAATTATTCTTCTTTAATTCAAATTCAAAGTGCAGGCCCTTTATTCAGCCTTCTTGGTAACTACTACCCGTGAATAGCAGTGGGTAATTTGCACACTTCCGTCCTTTCTTGCATCTTTTCTACCACACACTGGGGCAGGTTTACAAGCCCCTTGCGCCACTTTTGCATAATTTTTCCCACAAATTTGTATTCTCTGCCCAACTGTGTGTACTTTATGCACTAGCTTTCTTCCTTAGATGTGGTACGAGTTTCTCTTGCTCCCACTGCGGAATCCAACACCCTATCTGTGTAATGACCTGGAAATCCACTTCACTGACAATGCAGTGGGTAGTTTGCGTCTCTCCAGCCTTTCTTATTTTTCACGTTTTTCATCTTCCACTCAATCTACACATCATCCACACATACACACATCTAATTGCTGCATTCCTTAGCTGTGATTATCAACTATTCTTCTATTTTATATTCATATTCAAAGGGCAAGCCCTTTATCGAGCCTTTTTGTTGTAACTACTGTTCCAGGAATTCTGCTCATACACAGAACTGTGCATAAAGACTTAGGACCTCAGTGAATTACGGTGTACCAAAACCCACCTTACTACACAAACCCCCTACCAGACTAGCAATCAGTGACTCATTGGTTCTTCGCCCTAGAACAAAAACAGAACATGCGACTTAGATTATATGAAGTAAAGTGGATAACAAGAGCCCTCTTTCATTATAGTCTTACACCAGTCCAAAACAAGATGTAAATAAAGACACGTGCAACTTTGAAATGTTTATTTCTGATGCCATAATCTCATGCACAGTACCTTAGATAATACAACCAAACATATTATCAGAAACAAGGTTGTCAGCATTGTTACTATTCTTTGAAATACAAACAGAAAAAGCATCCTATAATGCTAAAGGTAAACAAATTTAAAATATACCTACATTTCACCCTCCCCACCTAGCAGATTAGTTTATAACTACAAAAGTCTCACAGGATTACATGGGCAGACCCATACCTCTGGTACTCACTCAGCAGAAGTGGATCACATTCAGTGCTCCACAAACTGTCAAGATACGAATGTTCTCCAACTGTGTGTAACTTTGCCTCCACAATGCATTATGAAACGCGCCAGTATCAGTGGTGGCCACAGCTGCATATGTGTTATGGCTCGAACGTGCGAGGATCATTCTGAATAACAGACACAGTAGTCAAGATACCCTTGATGTTCCATGCTCTCACTATATACACAAAACTAGCGAGACAGTTTACAAATCTAGCATACCAAATTATTCTCAGCCTTCTCTAAACAATATCACAAGTACGTGCTGTGCGCAAAGCAGAGCAGGAAAGCAAAAATAGCGTGTAAGCTTCTAATAAACCCATGCTAACTTAAAAGGGTGTGAGTCCAAGGCTCAGCCCCACGGCGTAATTCCTTGATCAAAGCACGTGACA
Source organism: Lissotriton vulgaris (assembly GCF_964263255.1). Taxonomy (NCBI): domain Eukaryota; kingdom Metazoa; phylum Chordata; class Amphibia; order Caudata; family Salamandridae; genus Lissotriton; species Lissotriton vulgaris. Next base: position 498,140,691 of record NC_141691.1, read on the forward strand.
TAAATGTGGGCGAATTAGGAACGCAGAGTCCAAGCCTAAAAAGCAGAGTCAAGTTCACATTTCCCAAAAAAAGTTATTCGCTCTTTGATAGAAAGCAGTAGCTAAATAATAAAGAATTCATAGAAAAATCAAAGAGTCTTAATCTAACAGCGTGTAAGCACAGTATGTAGCAACAGCCTCCAACAGGTAGTCATTGTTCTCATCTGAAAACATTTCAGCCATCCAATGCAATAGTGGGAATAAACATACATGTTCCTCAACGACCGGAGCCTCGGAGGAAACTCGGGTCATCTTCAATGTAACTACGTGCCAAGAACTCAAGCGCCGCTGCTAAAACATTCCAACGTCTCATTATTCCATGTATAGCTGCTAAGGCCATAATCCCGCCGCCAGAACTGAGCACGTCATGAACCACTAAGGGGCTCATCAGCTGGTAATAATCCGCGTTGGGAGACACCGTACTGCAGAGGCACAAATCCAGGGCCCAGTCGAAATCGTAGCTCAGGCAATGGAACACAGGTTGAACGCATGTGGAAAAGGAAAATCGAAACGATAATCCATAAACTGCACTCAATGTAGCCAGAGGCAGCGCTCCATAATAACTAAGCATTCGATTGCGGAGCAGCAACAGCCGAGAAATATTGTCGTGTGCTAGAGGATGTGCATCCATATTTATGTAAACAAATTAATAAAAGCACACCGGCAACTAATGCGAGTATTAGGCGCAATCCACCAAGGATGCTGGGAAAAATCAAATGAAAAAATCCCAAAAAGACATCAAATATAGTTTCTACAGAAGACACAAAGCCACTGCTTCTAACTTTAAAAAAGTAAGATAACCCCGCAGTCAAGGACACATTAAAGATACTCTAAATTAACTCCCCAAAATTCAAGAGCACGTCTGTATTTAATAAAGCATGCACTTCTGTGCGGGTGTTTGTTACATGAAGGACAAATGTTTCTGTAGCAGATATAAGAGCGACCTCTTTTTGAGACAATAGCGCTCTTATATGACTCATTTGGTTGACTCTGCTTTCAAGGTCGAAAACGACAGCCAGATGGAAACATCCAGCTTCCCATGCAGAGGAGTTAACACAACTTTTTTTTAATCAAACCACACGCTCAGTTACTGTAATCATGTAAGCGATGCCTGCTAACATTGCACAACAATCTCCATTATTTCAAAGTAAATAACTCCTGTTTCCAGTAAACTGAACGTTGTTATGATAGCAGGTTTCGGGCTACCTTTCAAAACTCAGTCCAAATTTGGCGCATCTTGTTTACAAGAGCCATGCAATTGTATGTGTCTACAAATTAAGGAGTGATCTGGTGCTATTGTGCAATCCTCGCCATTCACATAGACTTCTTTTCCCTCCCTCAGGCACCTATATGTAAATGGTAATAACCAAGCTTCATGGAAATAAGTGCTGCCTAAACATCCATATCTGCCTATAGCATAGTATTTCATGCAAACCTCAAACTTAAACAGGTTAAGTAATAACGCTATGATACTATGGATAAGCCACACACCTGAATTGGATCTCCAATGAGTGATCACTTCTAACCATTCTCATAGCGCGCCCTGTGCTCTGATTTGACAGTGAGAGAGTGATCGCACCATAGTTTGTACTGCTAATCATTCTCAGCATACGCTACGAATACCCTTTGACATTACACGTCGCATCAAGGCTTCCGTATGACGTCATGTACGGCGCCCTGTACAAAAAAGACGCAAATGTTTTTAATTGTTTAAAAACATATATTCATGTATTTAATGAACATACTAACAGAAGTCTTAATCTAGGATAATTATGAAATAATTTCTTTTAAGTTTTAAAAATCCTATATTACTTCAATATTGTATGAGTGGAGCTGCGTGGCCTTCTGCCTGGTGCCTTAGACTCCACCACGTCCAGACCCGGTTCATAAGCACGCGTGATCGTCACCACAAAACCATTAGCACGCATATCGCTTTACCACACATGCTTTTACAACTAGTAATCAATTACCACGCATGATAAATGCATATTCTTAATAATGCTTTTTGTTGACGAACACGCGTTGTAATGGCTGTGGCTTACTTCCTTCAAAATAGTTTCTAGGTATACGTGTGACCAAGTCTGATAAGATCCGAGGCCAAGGACAAACACCGTGGTATCTGTGTCAGGAAATCTCATCGATCACAGAGAAAAATATGCGCAGGGTAAAATTAAAGTAACAGGTATAATAAAAATAAAGGAGGAAAACTACTAAAATGGCTGTTAAACAGAGTATGTAATCAACGTTTGGCGCCCCGACACTACATTTCAAATAAATATACATACAATATATTTATTAATATATTAAAAAAGTATAGCACCAGATGACACATACGACCCGGAAAAAAAAGCGGCAATTTAATACCTAAAATCGGATGTACTTTGTTACAACGCATGTTGTAACAACGCATGCCTTTACCACGCAAGACTTACAACGCAAGTCATTACAACGACTTTCGTTGGAGGGCGTGGATTTAGGAATCTTATAATTTTATATTCCAACACCAGTCCCCGTAACAGTAGGGAAGGTGTTGGAATATAAAATTGCAAGATTCCTTATCCCACAGCACCATCCAGCGCAAGTCGTAATAACGACTTGCGTTGTAATAGCTGCGGGGTAAAGGCACCGCGGTGTAAAAACCACGTTGTAAACGATGTTCCCCTAAAATCAGGAGAGGTTTGCTTTGCGAACTTGAAGAAAAAGAAAAAAAAGTGCACTTGCAAACAACGCTGCGCATGCATAGAGAGTACAACTGATGCAGGGAAAAAAAGGAAAATTTTACATACTGTCATGGAAATATAGCTCTAAAAATTGCCCCCGGAATTTGCCCCCCGAGACCTAATGAATAAAACGGACTTCTAGTCTTTTTTCCCTTTTCCACCGCGTACAAGTACCATATGCGTACGCCGCGATTTTTTATTTAAAAAAAATAAAAATTGACCCTAAAAATCCATGTACGACCCCCTGAGCAAGCCAAGAGAGGCAGGATATTTCTACCCTGCCCCCTTTCCTTATTTCTCAACTTTGTTTTACTGTTTTCTTGGACTCGCTTCTAGCGATGAACAAAATGGCTGCCAACACTTCCTGGTTTGCAGTGTTCACAGACAGATGACATCCAATCAGCATGTAGCTCGTGCTCGTAATTGTACGAATTTCGGTACGCGTGTCAAACTCCGTCTCTAGATATCGCTATGATTTTACTTGTAATTTTCTCAGAAACTACTGAACGGATTTACACCATTTAACAAAAAGCACAATCTGCGAACTGAACTCTACCTCTCTGCCAAATTTGCTATAATTCCGTTAAGTCGTTCGGGCTGTAGCCCTGGCTAAAGGTCCCTATGGAAAATTGCATGGGGAAAACACAATTTGGGAGCACCTTTTTTTCGGCCCCCACTTGACGAATCATCCCCAAACTTTCAGGGAAGGAGCAGAACTGAGCAGGCCATCTTCTTGGAGAAATTCACAAAGATTCATCCCCCGACGCCAAAGTTATTCCAAATAGAATGTTGTGAATTTCCTATGAAAACTAGGTCCTAACTATAACTACTTACTGGCGACCGCCAGTAGGTAATATATATATATATATATATATATATATATATATATATATATATATATATATATATATATATATATATATATATATATATATCAGGAACACTCCAAACTTCACCATACAAGAAAGGCACTGACTCCGTGAAATTTTGAATTCCAAATAAGTTTTATTCACTTATTGGCTACTTGACGCGTTTCGGCGGTTAGCTCCCGCCTTGTTCACTCACTACGTATATATATATATATCAGCAACAGAAGGTAAATTCGGAATCACCAAGTCTCAGCGACCACACACAGAAAGACCAACGAATCCCAAATGATGGCAAAAGGTAATTTATTCCGAGAGAGTTACAGCAGCGTGGCAGACAACGCGTTTTGGCAGTTGCCCTTGTTCACATCAGAAGTATAATGCCCTCTTTTTAACTGAATTAGTGTGCACCATGTGACAAAAATGAAAACAAACAAAATACTTGTAGGTCAAAGTCACAACGAATTCATCCGGGGATATTACTTGCATATTCTTTTTCAATATTAAATACATTACTCGCATTCATTTTGGATTGACAACAATTATTTGATACCTGCATAAATGCATATTGATATAAATTGCTCTAAAATAGCATTTATAAAGTGCTTTGTGCTCGTGCAATTGCGCATGTGCAAACTACAAATAAATACATTGCAATTCCAAAGTAAAACCACATCGAATATTCACATAGATATAAAAAAATCAATAAATATGTATATAAAAAAATTCGCTCTACACATTAATTCATGGTTAAAAAGTAATCATGTACATACTTAAAAACCCTATATTTAAATATGAATATTATAAGATTTCATCATTGTGGCTATACCATTGTTAAGGTGCAATGCAATAATAATGTAAACTTGACACTCAAATGTGCAATATAGCGCAAACCGATATTAAATTGCTATTTAGAACCCAATCTATCATTGTAGTCCAAACCTAGTAATTTTCTATGTTTACCGAATACCCAAAAATGGGGACATCTATTTTAGATGGCAACCCCTCCTATAATGACCACTATGACCTACATGTAGTGTATTTTTAAAATGTGACTAATATCACGCAGGAGAATCATCGATCCATTACTGCTTCAAATAATAAGAAAAAAAAGAGAACAAATTTTTTTTTATTCTGGGTGTCGGACTGGGACTGATAGTAAATTTGACTAATAAATGGAAGGTTTAGATTGAAGCAATAAACCAAACTCTGCCTAATGTTGGGGAGGTGCTAGCAAATTAACTAACTACGGAGCCTGTATTGATAAACAACTGATGGTTTTACAGAAAATAATACAGGTCTTCCGTAGTGTTAAGTTCATTGGGTACCTTGGAATCTAATTCTAATATCATTTTAGATTCCAATTGCCGCAACATCCTATCCCGGTCTCCTCCCCTTCTAGGTTTGGGCACCGATGTGAGGACATAGTAGCTTAGACACTGAAGATTGTTACCATGTACACTTTTAAAGTGTCTAGCCACCGGGTAGGAGCTGTCATTATTGACGATTGCCCGAATATGCTGCAATATCCTGGCATGCACCGGAACCTGGTACTTCCCACGTACCTCAGGCCGCAGGTACATGCCAGGACGTAAACAGCATATTCTGTCTTGCATCCGTAGTTTCCTTTAATTGGCAATGGTACTGGGCTAAATGGAGTGTTATAATGTTGAGTATTAACTTTGCAAGCCCTGCAACTGCTGCACTTCTAAAACCTCAGCCGGGGTGGAAACCAAATTTTCTTTCTGGATAGCTCAGGGCAAGGATTGGAGATGTGTGTACGTAACGAGGGTCCCCTCTGAAACGTAATGTCTGGCCAGGCAGGTAAATAGGGAGATAACACCGCATCAGTTTTTAATATAGGCCATCTTTTACATAAAATGGACCGAATCTTCCTGTCCTGGCAGCTATATGCAGTGATAAATCTAATAGTAGATTCAGCCGAATCTACTTTAGTGGCTGTGTGTGATGCCACTGATTTGAATAGAGTTTCTCTAGGTCTTATTTGCATTTTATTTACCGCTCTTTTTAGTATTTTTTCTCTATATCCTCGCTCCCTGAATCTGTCTAGTGCTTCAGCAGTGCAAACTTTCAGCTCTTCCTCATTGCTACAGATTCTTTTCAGTCAAAGTAGTTCGCCATAAGGGATATTGTCTATGACATGGCGGGGATGGGCACTCGTGGCATGAAGGGTTGTGTTTCTCGACGTGCCCTTTCTGTGGAGGGTAGTGGCTAATTGTCCTGCTTTGTGAAAGACTCTGACATCTAAAAAGTCCACAGCAGTCTTACTGATGTTATGTGTGAACCTAAGATTGTCTTCATTATTATTTAGTGTCTTAATAAATTCTTTCACGCCCTCTTCACTCCCTCTCCAGATTAAAAACACATCGTCAATAAAACAAACCCACATAACCATGTTCGCTGTAAACATCGCATGATGTGTCCCCATGAGGACCCCCCTCTCCCACCAGCCAACGTGGAGACACGCGTAGCTGGGTGAGAAGCAGGCCCCCATGGCCACACCCATTTTCTGCACGTAGAAATCATTGCCAAACAAGAAGTAATTATGGTATAAACACCAGCTCACAAATTCACTGAGCATCTTGTTGTGGTTATAACAATGCACTGGTCTTATACTCAAAAAATAGTCAAATGCCTCAAGCCCTTTACGATGATCTATGCTGGTATAAAGGGCTTCGATATAGTTTTTTTTTTACTGTGAATTTCTACGCCTAAAAAGAAATTGTTCAGCAGATAGAGATTTTCAACCGGCAAAAAATGAAGCCAGCAAGAGGTTCCACATTAGGGGCTATTCTAATAATATGCTTAAACAGGCTGCTGAAAAAGTGTCAACAATCAACAGGAGGGATCTCCTGGTGGTCAAAGAGGCACAGATAGATAATGATCAAGTAAGAATGATCACGACTTTTAATACCAAATCAGGTGATCTAGGCCACACTTTCAAGAAAAACTGGCACATCCTGCGTACGGACAATACTTTGAAAACACATCTCTTAGATAAGCCAATGATAACCTATCGACGATGCCAGTCCTTATCAGACCATCTAGTCCACAGTCACTTCTCCCCTGTCACACATTCCCCTAGTTTAGACAAAATAAAGGGGTTCTTTCCATGTCTTCGCTGCAAAGCGTGTAAGTATAGCAAAAAAGTCAATGAATACCCAGGTAGAACGGGTGAAGGGAAACCAAACAGAAAAATAGCTAAACTTCTCAACTGTAACTCTGATTACACGGTCTATTGCTTAGAGTGCCCATGCAAGAAACGCTACATAGGTAGCACCATTAACCCCACCAAATTGAGGATCCTCGAACATATGAGAGCTATTGCTAATAATGATAAATCCTATCCGGTAGCTCGTCACTTCGCAGAATGCCACCAAAGCAATAGGGACCTCCTAAGCTTTTATTGTATAGATCAAGTTAAGCGCTTAGAACGAGGTGGGGACAGGGAGAAGGCACTCCGTATCTCAGAATCTAGATACATCATCGACCTTAAAACAAGACACTGTGGGGTCTGAATAATGATGAGGAGATGTGGGTGCACCTTTAGAACCAGAATAAGACCAGATGAGAAAGGAACCTGCTCTACCTGTTCAATATTGGAAGAAAGAATGAGGCCAGTATGACTATACCCAAAATTCCGTCATGTGACAACGCGGACTATGGAATTTTAAACAGAATTCTGGCCCATACAGGGCGACACAACAACTAAGAATAATTGGTGAGTCATCAAGTTCCCAAATGACAATCAGAAAATCAAACATAGGGGATACACCCTACAAAAACAAAAAAGCAAATACATTGTAATAATGTTTTTTATTGGGTTCTTGTCACTTTCCTAAAGGAATGCAATTAATAGTATGTGCTGTTATAATGAAATGTTTGTTGCTGGTAACGTTTTTAACTTTAAGCACTTGAGCACTTTATATTCGCCATTTGAACAAATGTATTATATGTAAAGTTACACACTTAAAAATGGCCACAGTTTTTATCAAGATTGTCCATCTTCTATTTTGATGAATATTGAAATGATTGGTGAGGTTTAAAATGGCGATAATTTTTATGCACAAACTGACACTGACAAAGCTTTTATTGCGAAACGCGTCTGTCGAGGGTGAGGGGGGTTTGCAATAAAGGGCTTACCAAATCCGATACCTGCGTGCTTGCCGTTTTATAGACCATATTGAGTTGATAAGTGCTGAAAAACATGGAAAGATGTACGCTACAGCGGTCTGGCAACCATCATTCCAGATGAAAGAGGAGGGAACAGAAAACTCCAACTGAGACGATTGAAGTCACGCCTCATTATCAGATTTAAAACTAAAACACCAAGGGCATTAAATATGGACGAAGAAATGTATGTCCACCTGTGAAAAAAATATTTGAGGAACATGAATCGGACTATGATTGTTTGCTTGAAAAACCATGGATGCCAGAATTTGATAAAATACAGGTCACATTATAAAACTATATGGGCACTGAGCCCAACATCACATTTGAGTATAAACCAGTTGGTTCAAAAGGGAATCGTAGGGCACTGAGCCCTAAACAAAATAACATCAAAACTGACAGCAAACGTCTGAAAACCACAAGATGGATTACCTGTCAAACGTCTGTCGCTTTAAACCCCTACAAAGGTATGATGGGATGATCCTATCGTGAAAAGCGACGAATTATGGCATGAGATAACCTTATAAACCAATTGGAAGGTTTTAATAAACCTAAGTGACCTTAAGAACTTATAATTGTTATAGGACTCACTGCAAAAAAAATGTTAAAGTTTCCAAAAGTGACTGAAAAACTACCTCACCCAGAATGCACCATCATGTGCTAAATGGACTAGAAGGTATATAGGTTAGAAAGAGACAATGGACTGGTGGCAACACTGAGAACAAGACCTGCGGTCGAAACACTTAGGTGAAGGGGGCTGTATTGAAGTCTCTGTTGAATAAACCCAACTTATCGAATTGAGCGAGTGCGGACATTATTTTTTTTTGGTGGATAATTTATAGTAGGGGGACGTTCATCCCTACTGTCCAGCACCAACTGTGCAAAGAGTGCACTTCTGAGTGAACGAATTGGTGGATAATATGTATATATATATATCACGCTCCCTGTCCCACTGGAAAATCAGGGCACTCGCGGACGGGTGCGGTATGCGGTAATGGGTGCCCGCAATAACACTGTGCTCTGCTTTAGAACTCGTTTTTCCAAAGAACCGCACTCGTGGAACCAAAGTTTTTGCAGTGCTCACACCATAGATTTATTCACAAAGATTTAACAGACGCGTTTCAGCATTACGCCTTCGTCAGTGTCAATTACATTGTGAGGATTGGCCTGGGATATAGCTACAGACAATCATGAACATGGTTGACTGACTCCATTGCTATTTGGGTCGCGCCATCTTGGAACATGTAAATACATATCAGCATTTTGGTACGGTATTACCCCATATTGGAAACTGAATAAATATTGCCGTGTATCAGCGTGGTTCCCCGTGTTTTACACATCCGGGAGAATGTCGGGAGCTTAGAACCGTGTAGCTCCCACATTTCCAAAGTTTCCAAAGTCCATCAAGCCATGTATTGGCGAGTCTTATATTCCATCTTACTCTAGTGCAATTTATTTACAGTGCCCCTGCCCCCCATGTTCTTCTGCATTCAGTCTTGAGATGGGGAAATAAACAATAAACTTAACTCATATTTCAGTCTGTAATGTTAAAGTGTCTCTTAGAACCAAAGATATTCAAACCTGGAAGGGAATGCTCCCTATTCTGCTGGGCAATAGATGTCTCACTCAACTATTTCCCCAGATGTACAGCCAGTTCTTCCCCGCTGTTCAATCCCAACGGTACTTTGGTCATGAGGTCTATAATGTACCTTGATTCCAAGCGTCTCAATGTTTTTAACCTGTCCCCACCTCTCGGATTTTCAGGCACACAGTCTAAGCCGAAGTACTGCAGTTTATTCCTGTCTCGTTGATGCACTTGATCAAAATGTCTCGCGACAGGGTATGCTGGGTCAGCTTTCTCTATTGCCCTTTGGTGTTCAAGCACCCTGATTTTTAGTTGGTGGATCGTGCTTCCGATGTATCTTAGCCCACAGGGGCAGACCAGGCAATAAACTGCGTAGCTTGTGCTGCATGTTAGGAACTTCTTGATGGGTTTGGAAATGCCGGCGCCAGGGATGTCATATTTCCGCACTCGTTTGCACCCCGTGCAGGCCTTGCTTTTCCCACAGGGGAAAAATCCCCCCATCTCCACAATTTTACCTGTCTTTTGTGTTGTTTTTTTGAAATGGCTTCTCACTAAGGAATCTCTCAGTGACCTTGCCTTCCGATAAGTGATCATGGGCTTGGCTGGGATGTCGTCTTTCAATATAGGATCAGTTCTCAGGATATGCCAGTTTTTTTGCAAAATTTTCCTTAATCCCATAGAGTCGCTGGTATACGGTGTAATTAGGCAAAATTTCCCTTCATTATTGGATTGTTCTTTAGGTGGTTTCGGTTTTAGGAGGTCTTCCCTTTTGATTTTCCTCACTTTCTTTAAGGTTTTATCTAGAGACACCGGATCATATCCTCTTCTGCAGAACCTTTCTATGCAACCCTCTGCTGCTTTCTCAAAGTCCTGCTCTTTGCTGCTGTTCCTTTTCACCCTGAGCAGTTCACCGTACGGGATACTTTGTATCAGTCTTTTTGGATGGTTGCTGTCGGCTCTCAGAATGGAATTGCCTGCCGTCGGTTTGCGGTACAGTGATGTATTCAACCTATTGTTGTCTACATTCACCCTCAGGTCCAGATAGTCAACTGTAGTTGAACTTATCGTCCCTGAGAAGTGTAGGTTACAGTTGTTGTCATTCAGGATTTTTATATATTGTTGTGCCCCCTCCATCGTCCCTTGCCACACGATGAAGAGGTCATCAATATACCTGAACCATCGTATCACTCTCTCTGTTTCCTGCCCCTCAGTCTGAAGGACCATGGGCACCCGCTCCTCCCACCAGCCGACGAAAAGGTTTGCGTAGCTGGGAGCAAAGCAGGTGCCCATCGCGGTCCCAGAGACTTGTGTGTATAGCTGGTCGTTAAACAGGAAAATGTTGCTTGTCAGGCAGAACTCTATAAATTCTAGCAACATACGGTTGTGTAGTGCAAACCTGGCAGGTCTTTAGTTGAGAAAGTGTTCTACTGCTACCAAGCCTAGTTCATGTTTAATATTGGTGTATAGGCTGGTTATGTCCAATACCATCATCAGGTATGATGGATCCCATGCTACGTCAGAGATTTTTGACAGGAAATCTTTGGTGTCTTTTACGTGAGATTTGAGCTGAGTTACCAGGGGGAATAGAAAGCTGTCTATGGATTTTGACATGTTTTTTGTTAGTCCATTGATAGATGACACTATTGGTCTTCCTGGGGGCTCCTTCGCGTTCTTATGTAGCTTGGGCAAGTGGTAAAAGGTGGGAATCGTGGGGTTGTTGCTTCTTAAGTACATGTTTTCTTCACTTCCCAACATAAGTTTCTTGTACCACTTATTGACCAGTTCGTCGTATCTTATTATGCCATCCTTGTACTGTTTCTCATCCGTCATATGATAATATTGTCTGTCTGAGAGCTGTCGTAGTGCCTCTCTTTGGTAGTATTCCCGTGTCAGTAACACAACGTTCCCGCCCTTGTCTGAGGGCTTAATTATCGTGTTTTCATCTTTTTCAAGGTTCCGTAAAGCCTCTCTCTCTTGTGAGTTGATGTTGTCATTCTTATTTGCAATTTCTCGTTTCCCTCTTCGGGTCACTAGGTCATTTAAGACAGTTTCGGAGAAGGCGTCTATTGCGTCCCAAGGCATTACGGGGCAGAATGTCGATATTGGCTTGAAACCACTGTCTTCTCTTTCTTGATCAATGTCATTGATTGTGGCTCTGTCGATCATGGTGTTACCCTGTGATGTTTGTGTGTCTCTTTCCATTCTTAAATTCTCCATATTCTCTATCCCTCTCAGATCTTCACAGGATAGGATGTCGGTAGCAGTTAGTCTCTTTTTCACAAATTTAGATCCTTTGGTATTTATTCTCAGTTGGTGATATTTATGTAACTTGAGTTTCCTCACAAATGCATGCAGATCAATCCTCATTTGTGTGTATTCGCTTTTGCTGTTGGGGCAGAAGCTTAAGCCCCTACTCAGTAAGTTCTTTTCTGCTTCTGTTAACTCTCTTTCCGATAGGTTAACTACAGTGAGGTCGTCTGTGTGAGGGATGGTTACTTTTTGTTGGGCTTTCTTCTGTTCCTCCATCTCTGGGCCCTTCCTCTTTCTGCCTCCACCTGCTCTCCTTGTTCTCCTCCTGCTTCGTTTTCCGGAGGCTTGTTCTTGCCGCCTCGTAACCATGACTGGCGGATTACTGTGCATTCGTTGTGAAAAGGAGAAGGGATGGGTGTCTGTCCTCCCCTCTGTTTCCCGGCTGTCGTTCTTTTTCTTTGTTCCTCCACCGCCTCGCTGTCGGTGATTTCGGATTCCGATGTGTTCACTGGTGATACTGCGCCTTGGGCTCTTTTACGATCAACTTCTCTTCTCGGTGCATCGTATTTTTTGGCAAAAGTTAATATTCTGCCAGACAAGTAGTCGTTCGAGTCTCTTGCGTATTTCTCTTGTTTACGAGTTTTGATTTTTTCCTCGTATTTATTCAAGCGAATTTTAAGTTGATCTTTCAGAGTTACCAGCTTCTCCGGTTTTTCTTCCTTTAGCAGTTCTTCCTCCAGTGTCTGTATCTCCGCTAGAGTCTTTTCGCGGTCACTCCACGCGTATCTCACTAGTATTGCCAGTGTTCCTTCGCAATACTGTGCGGTGTGTTCAGCCCACTCGGTTAAGAGCTGGGGGTCCGGGTTTTCGTAGGAGGGGATTGTGTACACTCTTAGACCCCTTGGTACCCTTTTGTCGTCTATATATCTCTGGAGGCTCGTGGCCTCCCACCACTTCCGAATTTCTCTTTCATAAAGTCTCTCAAGTTTCACCAAAAGTTCGTTAAGTTTTGTTTTGGGCTGTTGGGGAGCTGCGCTTGCACTAGAGCTTGCTGTTATAGTCTCTTGTTTTTTGAACATTCCTTTCGCTGCATCCCTGCGCGTATCCTCACATGGATTACACTTGTTACTTTGTGGAAATTGGTGTGAGCACCAGATTGGTAAACCACTGTCGCCCTGCTGCTAATGCACCGCCGCCCGTTTGGATCCGGGCTCGCGCTCTCACCGTGAGGTTTGCGTTTTCTGCGTCGTCCTTCCGATCTTCGACAGTACGCCTCCTTCCTCCGGTTCGTGTTTGTTGTTTCTCTTGCGCTTCGGTTTTGCAGTGGTGCCCGTCTTTACATCACGCTCCCTGTCCCACTGGAAAATCAGGGCACTCGCGGACGGGTGCGGTATGCGGTAATGGGTGCCCGCAATATCACTCTGCTCTGCTTTAGAACTCGTTTTTCCAAAGAACCGCACTCGTGGAACCAAAGTTTTTGCAGTGCTCACACCATAGATTTATTCACAAAGATTTAACAGACGCGTTTCAGCATTACGCCTTCGTCAGTGTCAATTACATTGTGAGGATTGGCCTGGGATATAGCTACAGACAATCATGAACATGGTTGACGGACTCCATTGCTATTTGGGTCGCGCCATCTTGGAACATGTAAATACATATCAGCATTTCGGTACGTCAAGTCAAGTCAAGTCAAGAGATTTATATAGCGCGCTACATACCCTTAGGGTCTCAAGGCGCTAGAGGAAGGGTGGGGAATTACTTGTCGAATATCCAAGTTTTAAGTTGTTTTCTGAATGCTAGGTGGTTCTGAGTAAGGCGAAGGTGAGTGGGCAGTGAGTTCCAGGTTTTAGCTGCCAGGTAGGAGAAGGATCTAGCTCCCATGGTGGTTTTGTTGATGCGAGGTACAGTGGTAAGGGCTTGGTTGGAGGATCGTAGCTGACGGGAGGGGGTGTAGAAGGACAGTCGTGTGTTGAGGCATTCGGGTCCAAGTTCGTAAAGTGCTTTGTGTGAGTGGGTTAGGAGGCGGAAGGTAATCCTCTTATTTACGGGGAGCCAGTGGAGGTTTTTCAGGTGACCAGAGATGTGTTCTTTACGCGGGATGTCTAGTATGAGCCTGGCTGAAGCGTTCTGGATTCGTTGGAGTTTTTTCTCGAGTTTTGCAGTGGTACCGGCGTATAGTGTGTTTCCGTAGTCCAGTCGGCTCGTAACCAGTGCGTGGGTGACCGTTTTTCTAGTTTCGGTGGGGATCCAGCGAAATGTTTTTTTGAGCATGCGAAGAATGTTGAAGCAAGATGATGAAACGGCGTTGACTTGTCTGGTCATCGAGAGTGAGGAGTCCAAGATGACGCCCAGGTTCCGTGCGTGGTCCGTCGGGATGGGTGCTTTTCCAAGGGCTTCTGGCCACCAAGAGTCATCCCAGGCGGAGGGGGAGGTGCCTAGGATGAGGACTTCTGTTTTGTCTGAGTTCAGTTTCAGACGGCTGTGCTTCATCCACTCGGCTACTTCTTTCATTCCTTCATGTAAGTTGGTTTTGGCGGTGTTAGGGTCTTTGGTGAGTGATAGGATCAGTTGAGTGCCATCCGCGTAGGAAATGATGTTGAGATTGTGTTGGCGAGCGATGGCCGCGAGGGGGCACATGTATACGTTGAAGAGGGTGGGGCTGAGTGACGATCCTTTTGGCACGCCGCAGATGACTTCAGAGGCCTCTGATTTGAATGGTGGGAGGCGGACTCTCTGGGTTCTTCCGGTGAGGAACGAGGTGATCCATTCCAGTGCTTTTCCTTGGATTCCTACGTTTCTGAGGCGCTGTAGAAGGGTGCTATGACAGACTGTGTCGAAGGCAGCGGAGAGGTCGAGGAGGATGAGGGCGACTGTGTCTCCATTGTCCAGTAGAGTTCGAATGTCGTCTGTTGCTGCGATAAGTGCGGTCTCAGTGCTGTGTTTGGCTCTGAAGCCGGACTGTGAGGGGTCGAGGGATTTGTTGGTTTCGAGGAAGGAGACAAGTTGGTTGTTGACAGCTTTCTCGATGACTTTGGCCGGGAATGGAAGAAGCGAGATGGGGCGGTAGTTTTTGAGTTCGGTGGGGTCAGCTGTGGGTTTTTTCAGAAGGGCGCTGAGTTCTGCGTGTTTCCAGCTTTCCGGGAAGGTGGCGGAGTAGAGGGAGCAGTTGATGACGTCTCGGAGGTGTGGAGCTATGATGGAGTCTGCTTTGTTGAGGATGTGGTGAGGGCATGGGTCAGTTGGGGATCCTGAGTGGATGGAGTTCATCAGGCGGATGGTGTCCTCAGTGGAGATGGGGTTCCAGTCATTGAGGATGTTCAAGGGGGGTGAGGGTGTGGCAGAAGGTTGGGTGGGTTGGTCTCCGGGTTGATAGTCGAAGCTGTTGTGGATGTCTGCAATTTTGTTGTGGAAGAAGGAAGCTAGGGAGTCGCAGAGGGCTTGAGAGGGAGTGATGTCGTTGGAGTTGGCTGAAGGGTTGGTAAATTCTTTGACGATGTTGAATAATTCCTTGCTGTTGTGGGCGTTGTTATCTAGACGGTCTTTGAATGCGGCTTTCTTGGCAGACCGGATTAGTTGGTGGTGTATGCAGGTGGCGTTTTTGAAGGCGTTCCTGGTGCTGGTGTTTGGGTCTTTTTTCCAGGCCTTCTCGAGGGAGCGACAGTGTTTCTTCGATTTCTTGAGATCATCGTTGAACCAGGAGGCATTTTTGTTGCCTGGTTTGCTTTGACGTTTTTTCAGCGGTGCTAGGATGTCGGCGCTGTTGGAAATCCATTGGGTGAGGTTAATGGCTGCTTGGTCGGGGTTTGAGGAGTGGATAGGAGGGTTTTGAAGAAGCGATGAGGAGATCTGGTCGATGGTGATTTTGTTCCAGTTTCTTCGCATGGTGGGTTGAGGATGGTTGTGGATTGTGGTCTTATTGTATGTGAAGTGAACGCAGCTGTGGTCCGTCCAGTGAAGAGCTGTGGTGTGACTGAAGGAGACATGTTTGCTGGAAGTGAAGATAGGGTCGAGTGTGTGACCAGCAATGTGGGTGGGGGTAGTGACCAGTTGTTTGAGTCCGAGGTTGGCAAGATTGTCCAGAAGGGTGGTGGTGCTGTTGTCATTAATCTTTTCCAGGTGAAAGTTGAGGTCTCCCAATAGAATGTAGTCCTCGGAGGGGAGGGCGTGTGGAGTGATAAAGTCAGTGATGTCGTCATTGAATTGTGCACGGGGTCCTGGAGGCCGGTAGAGGATGGTACCTCTATGTGTGGTCTTGGGGTCGGTGTGGATCTGGAAGTGGAGGTGTTCGGCGCTTGCAAGGTTGACGTCTGAGCTGGTTGAGATGCGGATGGAGTTCTTATGGACGATGGCGATGCCTCCTCCTGTTTGCTCGATGCGGTCCTTACGGATGATCTTGTATCCTTCCGGGATGGCAATGGTGATGTCTGGGGCTGAAGAGGCATTCATCCATGTTTCTGTTAGGAAGGCGACGTCCGATGAGATGGTGTCAAGTAGATTCCAGAGGTCGATGGCGTGTCTGTGGACCGAGCGGGTGTTGAGCAGGATGCATTTTAGGTGGTTGGTGTCGGATCTCTGTTTGGTGTTGGTAGATGAGGAGCTGGTTTTGGTGCCGTCGAACTTGCAGGAGTTGCAAGAGAAGGGTCCATGGGTGAGTCCAGGAGCAGCTTGTACGCAGTTGGGGGAGCGGCCGGGGTTAAGGGCTAGGTGGGTGGAGGCGTCGTAAGTAATGCGGGGGGATGGGCATTGCGAGGGCCAGGGGGTCTGGCGCTGGGCGCGGTCCAGGCGCGGACGGGCGTAGACGGGCTTACCTTTGGCGAACATTCGGCGCAGCCGTAGCGCGTGGACGCTGCGCGTGGGCGCATCTGTCATTAAAGCACTTTGAGGGGGGGGGGAGGGGCGTGGGAGGGGCAGCAGGGAGGCGGGAGCGGTGCGAGGAGGAAGGGCTCAGGGAGACAACAACAAACAAAATGGAGGTAGTGAAAAGTCGAGTGAGGCTGGGGCACAGATAAAAGTTCACAAGCGCTTTTAAACAGGCAGATTAATGTTAACAGATAGAGCGCAGCTCCGTTTCCGTCGCGCTGATTAAATTACATAAACTATGCTGCGCTGCAGAATACCTGAAACGCTGTAGCGTTATAAAGTGCCACAAACTGAGCAGATTGAAAAATACACCACAAGCGCTAAAACAAATGCATAACCAGAAGCGCTAATGCAAATGCACAATTGAATTACAGGCACACAGATGGTCAGAGGTCAATGGAATATTAACGATACCACCAGGAGCCAGGGAGCGTAGGAGCGACCGTGTCTGACGTTATTACCCCATATTGGAAACTGAATAAATATTGCCGTGTATCGGCGTGGTTCCCCGTGTTTTACACATCCGGGGAGAATGTCGGGAGCTTAGAACCGTGTAGCTCCCTCATTTCCAAAGTTTCCAAACTGACTGTGTGCCTGAAAATCCGAGAGGTGGGGACAGGTTAAAAACATTGAGACGCTTGGAATCAAGGTACATTATAGACCTCATGACCAAAGTACCGTTGGGATTGAACAGCGGGGAAGAACTGGCTGTACATCTGGGGAAATAGTTGAGTGAGACATCTATTGCCCAGCAGAATAGGGAGCATTCCCTTCCAGGTTTGAATATCTTTGGTTCTAAGAGACACTTTAACATTACAGACTGAAATATGAGTTAAGATTATTGTTTATTTCCCCTTCTCAAGACTGAATGCAGAAGAACATGGGGGGCGGGGGCACTGTAAATAAATTGCACTAGAGTAAGCTGGAATATAAGACTCGCCAATACATGGCTTGATGGACTTTGGAAACTTTGGAAATGAGGGAGCTACACGGTTCTAAGCTCCGGACATTCTCCCCGGATGTGTAAAACACGGGGAACCACGCCGATACACGGCAATATTTATTCAGTTTCCAATATGGGGTAATAACGTACCAAAATGCTGATATGTATTTACATGTTCCAAGATGGCGCGACCCAAATAGCAATGGAGTCCGTCAACCATGTTCATGATTGTCTGTAGCTATATCCCAGGCCAATCCTCACAATGTAATTGACACTGACGAAGGCGTAATGCTGAAACGCGTCTGTTAAATCTTTGTGAATAAATCTATGGTGTGAGCACTGCAAAAACTTTGGTTCCACGAGTGCGGTTCTTTGGAAAAACGAGTTCTAAAGCAGAGCAGAATATATATATATATATATATATATATATATATATATATATATATATATATATATATATATATATATATATATATATATATATATATATATATATATATATATATATATATATATATATATATATATATATATATTCCTTCGAGTTTCCAACGTTCGACCACAGCATACGAAGCAAACATGGAAAAGGGAATAAAGCCACCAAATAAGCGCGTTCCAATTTTCAGTGCATTTATTCGTGAATAAACAGCCCACCAGTCGTCATGACGCGTTTCGCCTCAGCCGAGGCTTGATCACATGTCATGCAAGGAGAGTAGGAGGTGACATATATAGTATGGGTGGTCATGTGACCAGTGCAATATTCCACATTTTTTAAAGTCACAGTTACATATTTGATAGTAATATTGGGCATAGTGCCCTAATTCCATACATATGAAAATCCCTGTTTCCCACACTAAATTGACAGTGTGAGAAATATATAGATGTGCAAATACGCAAGCAGTTAAACACAGTACAATATAACTTATGTTTAGAAAAAATCGTTCTATAAAAAAGCATAAATATATATATATATACACATGTCATTGTACAAAATTAATATATGTACATAGTATAAATATTTTAAACTTCCTTAAAAAATTAGAAAAGGAAAGCCATCATAAAAACCATTTCATTTCAAAACAATTGCATTATTTGTCTAAAAATCAATATGGAATTCATTATGTGTTAGTTTTGCACATTAATCAGGGATTCAAAAATGGAATGTATGTGCTGTACTGTGGTTCACCATCATACCCAAAGTGGGTAAACAATGTTTAATAATCATCTATAGATTGATGTGTGAATATTGCACAATGTATGTAAACTCCTAAAGGGTTGTATTTAAAAAATGGATGTTAAAGTGATAGTGCTATAAACAATTAGAATCATAATTGAAGAAAATTAAGATTTCAGGCTGCCGAATCGGTATAGGCTGGATATGCATCTAATCATCACAACTAGTAGTGGTCTTCAAGTATTGTATCACAAACAGGTATAAAGATCTTCACTACTGTTGAGCCCTCCCGGTTGTTTGCTATTAAGCTCTAATATATAGCGTGTTTCCAGAAGGCGCAACTTGCTATCTCTGTCCCCTCCTCTTTTAAGGGGCAGGACTGAGTCTACCAGATAGTACTGTAATAGGTCTGGATTGCTGTTATGAGTGCTCTCGAAATGTCTAGCAACTGGATAGGATTGGTCCTTCCCTGTGATGGCTCTTAGGTGTTGCAGGATGCGTTTATGTGCCGGCAGCCGAGTGCTGCCGACATATTGCAGACCACATGGACATAACAAAATGTAGACTACGAATTCAGTTTTACATCCTAATTTCTGTTTGATGGCTGTTGGCTTGTCCTGAAAGGGGCTCTGGTAGTGGGTTTTATTAATTGCATGTTTACAGGCTTTGCATGTTTGACATTTTTTGAAGCCTGTAATTCTTTCCCACCACTTTTTCGGGACCTCAAGAGTATTTCTTACCCGGGCACTGCCTAGTGAGGGCGATTTTCTGAAGGTTATTTCAGGTCTCCCTTGTACCAACCCGCCTATAACAGGATCCCCCTGTACCAAGTTCCAGTTTTTTGTGAATATTTTTCGAATTTCAGCGTGCTGTTGACTATAGGTAATGATTGTCCTGCATTGTGTTTCTCCCTTCTCTGTAGTTGAAGCTGGTTGATGCTCTAGTGTTTGCTGTCTTGTAAATTTAGCAGTTTTCTTGATTGCATCATCAATAATTTTGTTACCATATCCCCTCTCTAGGAACCGTTTCTTACTAAGATTTTGCGCAAGGGTGCACTCCTTTTCTGTGCTACAGATCCGCTTGAGGCGTAGCATTTCCCCATAGGGGATGCTACGAATAAGGTGACAGGGGTGGTGACTAGAAGCGTGTAGCACGGTATTGCCTGCTGTTAACTTTCTGTGCAGTTTTGTCTGGATATGTCCGTGCTCAACGTATACTCCAACATCTAAGAAGTTCACAGATACATCACTTATGGTTGAAGTGAATTGTAAATTTAATTCATTCACATTTAAATTATCAATAAAGGCCCTGGCACTGTCATGCGAACCCCTCCATATCAGGAAGAGATCGTCGATGTATCTCAGATATAGTACAATGTGTTGCTCAGCAGTGGTTCTGTGCTGCCCCATGAGAACCTGCTCCTCCCACAGCCCCATGTGAAGACACGCAAAGCTGGGGGAGAAGCAGGATCCCATGGCAACACCCCTTAACTGCTGGTAAGCCTGGCCATCAAATGTGAAGAAATTCTGCTCTAGGCAGATGAGCAGCATTCCCATGAGCATTCTAGTGTGTTGTACATGTTGTGGAGGGCACTTGTCAAGATAGAATTGTGCCGCTTTTAAGCCATCTGAATGTCTAATCGAGGTGTACAGGGAGCAGATGTCTAATGTCATCAACAAGTACTCACTTTTCCATTCCAGTTGGGACAATTTACAAATAAAATCAGTTGTGTCTCTGATATATGAGTCCAAACCCTTCACCCAATCTTGTAAAAATAAATCTATATAGCGTGACACATTTTCTGTGGAGCTACCAATCGCAGAGATAATGGGTCTCCCAGGAGGATTAAGTGGGTCCTTATGAACTTTTGGTAGCAGATAAAACGTAGGGATTACTGGGAAGTCTGTTTTAAGGAATTTAAATTCATCCATTGTTATTAGTCCACTGCTTCGCCAGGCCATCAGTTTCTCATTCAAATTTTTCCAAGCCAGTTTGATTGTCACAATGTTAGATTTGCGATAGCAGGCTTTATCTCCCAGTTGTTTTTCTGCTTCGGCGATATATTGTTCATGTTTCCACAGAACAATATTCCCACCCTTATCCGCCTGCTTCACTACTAATTTCTCATCTGATTTAAGTTTTTTGATCAGTATGTTGTAGCGTTGGTTTTGGCGTGCAATGACTTGGCTCTTTTTGTTGATTTTGGTATATAGTTTCTTGAGATCTTCTACAATTAGTTCTTGATAAATGTCCAAGTTGTCATGAAGAGAGACAGGATTAAATGTAGATTTGGGTTTGAAGGGTGTCATCTTGGTTGTTCCAGATAACTCATTGTCACCCAAGGTTAGTCCTTCATTGTGTAATGCCCAAATTTCATCAAAGGAGGGTGTTAGAAGAGAGGGACTTGCTGCGATGGGTTCCACATCTTTTCGACGGGGCTGTAGGCGAAAATGCT
Source organism: Lissotriton vulgaris (assembly GCF_964263255.1). Taxonomy (NCBI): domain Eukaryota; kingdom Metazoa; phylum Chordata; class Amphibia; order Caudata; family Salamandridae; genus Lissotriton; species Lissotriton vulgaris. The sequence goes on from NC_141691.1 coordinate 498,161,777, forward strand.
TTGTCAGTTTCAGCTTTCTTACAAAGCGGTAAGTATCCATACGCGTGCCTGCATAATCGAAATTTCTTGGTGGACAAAATGAGAGGCCTAGGCTTAGTATTTTCGTTTCATTGGCAGTCAAAGGGGTATTTGTCAATTTAATCACAGAGGGGGCCCTTATTGTTGTCCCCGTTTCTTGTTCCATTTCTTTGGCTTTTTTCTGTTGGCGCCAGTTGATTTTGTGACAGCGGCGCCGCTCAAGGCGTTTTCGGTTTGAATATTGTTTGTTTGTGAGAATT